>NC_035444.2:83608066-84808066 GCF_002127325.2 Helianthus annuus | reverse complement strand
TAAAGTGACGAGTTAAACATGTTAAAATATGTTTAACGAAGTTGGAAAACAAGTTTGATATCAAAACAAAGGGTTTTGATACCTAAGAATAGTTTGGTTGCAAAATACACAAGAATGCGCATTATGACCGAAACTATGACTCGTCACTACGCCTAAATAACGTGGTAATCAGTAGGTATAGATACAAAGGACTATGACCATCGTGATTAAGCTCACGTTACGAAGTTCAAACGAACTTCGTGTTGGCCATTGACTGGTCAAAGCAGAAAGTCAAACACTGTTTGACTTTCACGCTTAAAAACGCATAAAAGAACGAAAGAAGCTTACAAGAGGTCCAAGTGATGCAAATTTGATCTAATAATTCTCAGGTATGAAGTGCAAGGACTCCAACTTAGAGAATGAAATCAGATCAAGTGAGTTACAAATGAAAATCATGGGGGGTATTTATAGTTTTTGGGTAACCGTTAAGATCATTCCTCGAAAACCGAGCTTCGATCTGAGCCGTACAAGTGTGCCTATGGTTTTAGAATACCATGGGTGCCCCAAAATAGCCCCTAGAATTGATAAAAACCATTTGCAACCATAGAAAACCCAGCTGCTGATTTAATCAGCTTGTTTTGCTGATCTAGGCAGTCTACGTGCCCCGCGTAAGACTTAGAGAAGTCTTACGCGCCCCGTGTAAGAGATGTTTGGTAGATTGACATTTCAGGCCCCTACATGTCCAAAACATGGTTTTCGATGCATTTTTGGCACGTTTAAGCCCCGTTAAGCAAATTTCAAGGCCCTACAATGATGCCTAAGCATAGGGGACATGAAACATGCTCAAAAATATGTCGGATGTTGGTTCGTTTGGTCGTACGATCACAATATTCGGTTAATTACGACGAAACACGAACGGACGTGAAAAACGATCCAAATTACGCGACGAATGGAATTTTATCATGCCAATCACTAAAATAAAATATTTTAATGATTACATAAATTTTTGGATGTCCGGATGTATTCAGAACGTAAGATATGCGCGAAAATGCAAATTTATGCACTTTTTGATGCTTTTAGTCCCTGAATGACCAAAAAGTTTATTTTAGCACACCAAACCCCTCAAAGCCTATTTCTAAGCTATGTAAAGGATATTTAGGGTATGTTTAACTTGTGATCATGTTCCAGATTGTTCGTTACAGTACAAATCGACATACTTTCGCAGTTTGTCAAAATTATTCCCTGTAAGCGAATAAACTTGATTTTGCCATACCAAAGCCTTCAAAACTTATTTCTAAGTTATGTAAAGGTTATTTAAAGTATGTTAAGCCTATGTCACTATCCCGGAGTGTTTGTCGCGTTAAACTGATTACGTTTATGCATCAGTTCGCGAATAACTTTCCAGAAAGCGATTTAGAGCTCGAAATCGAACGAGAATTGATATGTGCAAATGATACACATATTTATACAAATCCCAAGTATGAAATACAATATTTCATTGATTTGGTATCTGTTTGATGGCTGTGGAGGCACAGGTGTCACAGTCTCCCCTACTTTAGGAAATTTCGTCCCGAAATTTATTTAGAGGAAACTTGTGAGAGCTTGAAACATGAAGTCGAAAAGATAAAACAACACTGGTTAGAGTTCTGAACTTCTAGTAATTTTAATAACATCATGCTTGCAATGTGAGAGGGACACTTATATACAAGTATATGAAGCGCCATTGGTGCGTCCACCGTACCTCCGTTATATTGTTCACATTTCGTTATTTTTGCCACTATAGGTTCTTACACATGATAAATCTTACTGTGGTTTTTGTGCACAGAATTTCATAATTATGTATGCATCCATAATTACGTAATTCCTTGCATAGTCCTCACAGCGTATCTTATAATATGTAGGGGAAGAAAACAATGAACCTGTGATGATTGTGACCACCATAGGGTCCTTTTAATTAAATCAATAAATACAACAACAACAACAACCATACCCAGTAAATCCCACAAATAGCAAAGCTACTTATAGGGTCTGGGGAGGGTGGGATGTAGACAGACCTTGCCTCTATCCCTAGGGATAGAGAGGCTGCTTCCAGAGAGACCCTCAGCTCCAAAACGAACCGCATGCCAATACACCAAGTCAAAGAATATAGAAAAAAGAAGTCACCAATAGTAAGACCAATACCAAGAAAGTGATAAAAGTGACACAATATAATGTAAATCATGTATAATAGCATGCAACATCATTTGGGCATAAACACAAGGAGACAATCACCGGTAAAGTCACTTAAAGGATAAGAAAACCTACGTCCCTAAAATACACCTAAGACCTTACTGTAATATCCTCTAGAGGTCCTGAACCCTAATCCTACGCCTCCACGAAGTCCTATCTTGGACCATGTCCTCAGAAAGATGCAACTCTAGTAAATCATGCCTAATCTGCTCATCCCATGTCAGTTTGGGTCTGCCTCTTCCTCTCCTCCCCTCCACAGTAAGAGTTTCCACTACTCTAACTGGTGCAGTCGTTTGCTCCGCTTCACAAGCCCAAACCATCTCAACCTCCCCTCCTTAATCTTATCTGATATACTAGCCACTCTTAATCTCTCCTTAAAAACCTCATTTCTTATCCGATCTAACCTCGTGTGTCCGCACATCCACCTCAGCATCCTCATCTCTGCTACCTCCATCTTGCGCGCTTGTGTCTTCTTGATAGCCCAACAGTCTGTTCCATATAGCATAGCGGGCCTAACTGCTACGCTATAAAATTTCCCCTTTAGTTTAGTTGGGAACCTCCTATCGCACAATACTCCACTGGCTGCCCTCCATCTACACCAGCCCGCCTGTATGCGATGGGTTACATCACTATCTATGTCACCATCTCTTTGTACAAACGACCCCAAATACTTAAATTTAGTTACCTGCGGGACCAATTGATCCTCAATTGTGATTTGGGTGTCATCGTCATCGGCTGCACCACTGAAATCGCAGTGTAGATACTCAGTCTTGGATCGACTAATCCTTAGGTCCTTTCCCTCTAGGGCTACACGCCACTCTTCTACCCTCGCGTTCAGGCACTGTTTAGTCTCCGAAATCAAGACAATATCGTCTGCAAAAATCATGCACCACGAAACTGTCTCCTGAATCAACTTGGACAACTCATCCAAGACAACCGCAAAAAGAAAAGGGCTCAACGCAGACCCTTGGTGAAGTCCTACCTCCACAGGAAAGAAGTTTGTATCCCCTACAGGCACACGAACACTAGTTTCTGTTCTATCGTATGTATCCTTAATTATGTCTACCCAAATCAGTTGTCGTGGGACACTGTCATATGCCTTTTCAAGGTCGATAAACACCATATGTAAATCTTGCTTCTTCAATCTATATTTTTCCATCAATCTATATTAATTAAATCAATAAATGATCTCTTTAAATAGACTACCAAGGAGTCTGTTCAGCTATATCATCACATGTCATTCTTAACCAGATTCTGAATCAATCTTTTTGACTATACCACTCAAGGGGTCTCTTTTGAATTATGGAATGGTACTATATAATCCAAGGGTCTTAACTATAACGTAGAAGCCCATTAAGGATTTAAGGTAGTACCTTTGGATATCCTACTGTGAATCACTCATATGAAGATATGGAAGATTCTACGAGGAATTGGATAACGAAATTAAAAACACAAAAGAAAACACATAACACATAATCACAAAATTGTTTAACTTGATCTTCAATTTGTTATCATTTTGTTAATTTGTTTGTTAATTGTGCACATGTATTTAAAGCATACCAGGAATCCAATCCGTGGATTTCGATTGGCACTTTAAACATTTTCAAGAATCTAACTATAAGGATAAGAAGATCTTAAAAAGAAAATTCGATTTTCGATTACAGGGAATCGTAATATTCGAATTAAGGTATACAAGGAATCCAATTAAGGACTTCAATTTGAACGATAATCATCCACAAGGATCTAATTGTGAAGATAAGAAGATCCCATATGGATTTTGGGATTTGAAAAGCGGGAGGCGTTTCAAAACCTTGCACTGGACGTGCTAAAGTCGATACACGAGGTAAAATGCTCATGAAGTTGAGGTGCTAGAAATGCCAAGGCGATATATGAAGCAGAATTTGAAGGTTAAGTCAATGTATGAACAAAATGTTTTTGAAAACTATGCATGGGGTTCTTTTAGAAATTTGTTTAATGTTTTTGAACCTTACATAATACTTTTGAAATCATAAGGTATCGTATTAGGTAATTATGTTTATAAAATGTTTTAAAATCATGTGAGATGAATTTTGAAATTATGTATAGGGTTTTTGAAAACATGGATAATGCTTTTGAAATCATGCATTTGATATATTAAGTAAATATACTATGTTAAAAAATGTTTTCAAACTATATGGAATATTTTGAAATCATGAAGGTTGTTTTGAAAACTTATACTATGTATATTGTTATGAAAACCAAAATGTAATGATATGGGTATGAGATCAAAAAATTACCCTTAGTTATCTAACCAAGGATTTAAAGACACAGATGTGCAAAAGCACGATTACTCATAATGTCACTTTATTTCCTGTACTTCGTTTCTTAAAATGAAACGAGTACTTAGAATTTTTGAGAAAATTATGAGCGATCACTTGAAAGGAAGAATCACAAGAGTAGTTTGTAAAGAACATATTTCCTTGATGTAGGTATTATAGGGAAATGCCAAACACACATGTAACTACACTTGTACATCATAATTGCGAACAACGATTTATTTATAAACTAAACACATTGTTCCAGAGTTCCACAAAAGAAACAAAAGCAACAGATACAAACTATTCAAAGTAGCAACATCTTCTAATCAGCCAACTGCTCATCCGTGGGTCAGATTTGTAACAGCTTTGTTTTGGGTAGCAAAGCGGCACACACCAACCAAATGTCCCCATCGTCCACAGTGGGTACACTTGAAGCAAGGTATGTGATTCGGACGGATGACGGTTGCATCGATTGCACCATGGAGCAGCTCGGCAAACCCTAGCTGTATGACCTATATTTCCACAGATTAGGCATCTGCTTCACACTGGCATGATGATGAAGGTTACATTGGTTGCACGAGGGTGCAGTTCTGTTGTAAGACTTCTTGGCTGGTGGTGCTGCCACCTGACTAGGTCCTTCTTGTTTTGGTGCAACTGTTTCGGGATTCTTTGAAGCTTTACGTTTCTTTGGTTTTGGTGAAGGCTTGGCTTCTGTTTCCTTCGGTGTCTGTTGAGTGGCTTTGTTCGTGAGACGAGACATGGCAGCAACTAATTCAACAGTCTTCAGGACTACTTCGCCTATTCGCTGGGCAAATTTGGCAGCCTGTTCGGACATCTGAGCGTCGCTGTGATGAAGAGACATTCTAGAGAAAATGGAAGACATAGGAAGAAACAAGTGAAATGTTATCGGATAATCAAAACAGAATGACAACGCATAAAAATTGCGATCATTTGTTTGTTACCTAAGGCAAATAAATGAGATGGTGACTAATCAAAGTAATCGGGTCATATTAATGTATCGCGAAGACATGCTTTAGCCTATAAGTGGACACTCACCCCAAGAGTTCCCAGGTAAGAGTGACTGGTCTGATTATGTGGATTTGTACGAACACTCTAGCCTTAGACAGAAAACCCAGAGTACAGGCATCCACCCTTCTAGATTGCACGTGTTCACATTGTAAGACCCAACTTTGACGAGATTTTGAAAACTTAGAGGGTTCAAAACCTAGTAATCAATTATCCTAGAACGGATGATTGGTTTTCGAAGCGGATTCGAAATTTATGTTCTTGTTGTGGTTGCACATAAGGATAAGTGGCGGTATTGTTTTAAGATCTAAACACAAGAATCTTGTCTTAGGGTCCTAGGAAGGTTATAGACTAGGTCAAAGCATTACTAATAACCTAATTCCCGATAACCATGAGCTCTGATACCAACTCTTCTGTCACACCCCGACCGCGTAAAACAACAAATCGCGGCGGAATCGTCGAGGAGTGTTTTAACAGAATCATTGTTTCATAACACATGGAAATTGAAATTTTGTTTCATTGAATTAAAAGATTTTATAATGTCTTAAAAAGAAAGAAACACAACATAATTAACTAGTCTTGCATCTTTTTATTGTCACTAAGGCCCAAGTCCGCCTAAGTATATCTTGATCAATCCTATGCATCAATTCCTGAAAACACATGTGAAAATAGGTACGTCAGCATAAAAATGCAAGTGAGATACATAGGTTTTGTTAAAATAGGATTCATGACTTAAGTTTAAAGAAATGTTTAATAAAAAAAAATAGTCATGAATCTTGTTAAGCGTTTTCTTTTATAAATCATACAAAAAACTTGATAAGAAATCAGATTATATAAAAGAAAGGTGTGTGGTTAATTAAATAACCAAGTAAAATGAGTTGTGTAAAATAAATTGTTTGTAAAACAATGTCTTGTGAAAATATGTTATTTATGTAAAATGTAATATGTCTATATTGAAATGGCTTAAATAACGCTACGATATGTAATATCACAAAAGCACTTATATATAAAAAATGTTCATGTGTAAACAATGTCTATTGTCAAATGTAAATCATGTAAATGTGTAAACAAATGTCAAAATGTTCATTTGTAAACAATGTCTATTGTCAAATGTAAATCATGTAATGTGTAAACAAATGCCATGTATGGTAAGTAAAAGAAGTGACTACTTAAACCATATGTAAAAATGCACAAAACAAAGAATTTGAATAAATCAAAAGTTATGTTTTGTAAAATCCATGCATGCCTTACTGATACAAACATCTATGAGGTAATGTTAAATGCATACATCCAAGCCTTGCGACTGTGGTGACAAACCCTTAAATGAAGTTAAAGGAGTGTCTAAACAATGTATATTGGATTCAGTCATTCCTTCCATCCAAACAAACCTAGGATTTCAGGAACGGGAGTTGTCAATTCCTATGGTACCATTACTTACTACCAAGCGGCGTGATCAATGTTAATGAATGTATTTTTGTCCCATTTAAACAAACCAAATGTCATACCAAAATGTAAGCATGTTTTATCAAAATAATGTACTAAGTATGCAACAAATGAACATACACAGCATGAAATGTGATGTAAAACAATGTACTAAGTATGCACTAAATGGAAATACATAGCATAAAATGTAATGTAAAACAATGTACTAAGTATGCACTAAATGGACATACATAGCATAAAATGTAATGTATAACAATGTACTAAGTATGCACTAAATGGACATACATAGCATAAAAATGTAATGTAAAACAATGTACTAAGTATGCACTAAATGGACATACATAGCATAAAATGTAATGTAAAACAATGTACTAACTATGCACTAAATGGACATGCATAGCAAAAACATAATGAAATCATGTACTATACGTCTACTAATGAACATAGCAAGTATATGATATAAAAGCATGAAAAGCACGAAAGTAACAAGTAGGCACATGTGTTTCACCCCAAAATGTTTGAAAAAAGTAAAACCGGGGACTATGTACTCACTTGGGATTGCTCAATAGTCTTTGGATAACAACCAAGCAAAGCAAGAATGATCACAGAATCAAACGGCACCTAATATAGATAACTACGTTAATAAAAAGACCTAAATCGGAGGATCGGGTAAAATGAGGTTTCGTAAACCAAATGAGTATAGGAACTCATGTAATATGGTTTAACAAAGCCTACGTTCTAAAATGAAACCTAACCTAAGTGCTTACGACCCATTACGACCCGCTTAGGTAGCTTACGCTACTTCAACGCGTCGTTCACGTAAAACGCGCCCGGACCGCCTAACTAGTCCTATGACAAGTATTATATGCCTTAGCATGTCTAATAATGTTACCTAATTAGTTAAGATGTAAAAATTTAGGTTACTTATACTAAAAATGAATTTATGCGTAAAAAGGGCATTTTGGTCATTTTCCTAAGGCATATAAATTACCTATCATATAACTACTTAAACGAAGTGACCAAAAGGTATAACCTCAGAAGGTTATTCCCTATACAACTACGGTCACAAAATGTGTTTGGTCGGATCCTAACGATCGACCAAATGGGTCGGGTTCGAAAGTCTAAGTGGTTGTTTTGACCGCTTATCTTACGACCCTATATAAGCACTAAACCGAAAGTGACGAGTTAAACATGTTAAAATATGTTTAACGAAGTTGGAAAACAAGTTTGATATCAAAACAAAGGGTTTTGATACCCAAGAATAGTTTAATTGCAAAATACGCAAGAATGCGCATTTTGACCGAAACTATGACTCGTCACTACGCCTAAATAACGTGGTAATCAGTAGGTATAGATACAAAGGACTATGACCATCGTGATTACGCTCACGTTACAAAGTTCAAACGAATTTCGTGTTGACCATTGACTGGTCAAAGCAGAAAGTCAAACACTAGTTGACTTTCACACTTAAAAACGCATAAAAGAACGAAAGAAGCTTACAAGAGGTCCAAGCGATGAAGATTTGATCTAATAATTCTCAGGTATGAAGTGCAAGGACTCCAACTTAGAGAATGAACTCAGATCAAATGAGTTGCAAATGAAAATCATGGGGGGTATTTGTAGTTTTTGGGTAACCGCTAAGATCATTCCTCGAAAACCGAGCTTCGATCTGAGCCGTACAAGTGTGCCCATGGTTTTAGAATACCATGGGTGCCCCAAAATAGCCACTAGAATTGATAAAAATCATTTGCAACCATAGAAAACCCAGCTGCTGATTTAATCAGCTTGTTTTGCTGATCGGGGCAGTCTACGCGCCCCGCGTAAGACTTAGAGAAGTCTTACGCGCCCCGGGTAAGAGATGTTTGGCAGAATGACATTTCAGGCCCCTGCATGTCCAAAACATGGTTTTTGATGCATTTTTGGCACGTTTAAGCCACGCTAAGCAAATTTCAAGGCCCTACAATGATGCCTAAGCATAGGGGACATGAAACATGCTCAAAAATATGCCAGATGTCGGTTCGTTTAGTCGTACGATCACGATATTCGGTTAATTACGACGAAACACGAATGGACATGAAAAACGATCCAAATTACGCGATGAATAGAATTTTATCATGCCAATCACTAAAATAAAATATTTTAATGATTACATAAATTTTTGGATGTCCGGATGTATTCAGAACGAAAGATATGCGTGAAAATGCAAACTTATGCACTTTTTGGCGCTTTTAGTCCCTGAATGACCAAAAAGTTTATTTTAGCACACCGAACCCTTCAAAGCCTATTTCTAAGCTATGTAAAGGATATTTAGGGTATTTTTAACTTATGATCATGTTCCAGATTGTTCGTTACAGTACGAATCGGCATACTTTCGCAGTTTGTCGAAATTAGTCCCTGTAAGCGAATAAACATGATTTTGCCATACCAAAGCCTTCAAAACTTATTTCCAAGTTATGTAAAGGTTATTTAAGGTATGTTAAGCCTATGTCACTATCCCGGAATGTTTGTTGCGTTAAACTGATTACGTTTACGCATCAGCTCGCGTATAACTTTCCAGAAAGCGATTTAAAGCTGGAAATCGAACGAGAATTGATATGTGCATATGATACACATATTTATACAAATCCCAAGTATGAAATACAATATTTTATTGATTTGGTATCTGTTTGATGGCTATGGAGGGACAGCTGTCACATTACCCACAACCCAGTAGTTTGAGTCAGCAAGGATACAATCCAAAAGGGTCGGAATATTGAAAGATAATTAATTGAGTTATTAATGCATAATGTGGTAGGCCCCTCTTTTGAAGGTGACGTTACCCTCGGCTAAGTGGTTTGAGTCAGTAGGGATACAATCCCAAGTAGCCGGGTTAATGTATTAATATTAGTTTACATATGAGGGGATCAAGCTATTCGCACCCCCGCCATCCAATACCAGTGGGTATTGAAGGAGGTCCTAGCAAGCTTGACCCAGGTCCTTGCAGGATCTATACACTGAACAAGGCAAGAACCTTACCAAACCATTCCCTTAACCCCCGACCAGGTAGCCAACATATCTCTATATAGACCGTAGAGATATGAATGGTGTAAATCTTTTATTTTATATAGACAGTAAAATAACGCCAAGACACCACGGACAGTAAAATAACGCCAAGACACCACAGACAAATGATAATGAAGTTTCACCTTCAACATAAGAAACTAGTTATTAAAGTCATTAATACAAAACTAAATAAAAAGATCGAAAAGATTAAAAATCAAAAGGATTACACTAAATGCTTGTCTTCACCAAGTGATGTAAGAGACTTAGGCAAACATGGCCTTTGATTGTCAAGAACTCTTACTATCAATCTTGGATCCCGAGACTACCACACACACTCTATGATGGATGATGGTGGATGGTGGTGGAGTGTGAGTGAAGTATGAGAGAGGTGGTTTGCCAAGGGATGCCTTTGAAATGAACTAAGCACCATTATTTATAGCCTGCATAGAAGCCCGTACACGGCCCCGTGTCCATTGGGCACGGCCCCGTGTCCATCCACTTTCTCTTTCTTCATTAATTGCAATTTGTCTGCATTAGCTCCACACGCCCTCGTGTCCGCTGGGCACAACCCCGTGTACAAAAGCGTATCTGTACTATCAAGATTTGCTTGGATTCTACGAATCTTAGCGTTGACCACGTCCGTGTTGAGCTGGGCACGCCCCGTGTCGGGGATAGAAGCTTCTATAGCTTTGTCTTTTCTGCAGACAACTGGCCACGCCCCCGTGCCCGCTGGGCACGGGGCTGTGGTCAGCCTTCTGTTCACTTGTTTTTGCTTAGGAAGATGTTGTCTAGTGGTCGGGCATGCCATGTTTATTCCTTTTCTTGTAATTATGTTAGATTTTGCTGCATATTTGCTCCTTTTGTTCATTTACGCTCATCTAATCCTGAAAATACAAAAGAAAGACAAAAGCACATTTTTCCAACATTAGTACTAAAAAGGGTTAGTTTTATGCCTCAATTTATGTAATTTATATGTTGCATTTTACACACGTCAGCACAGACATGTGAGATGGTGTGGTGGACACATTTATTCACCATTGTAAATGTTCTTGTACCGTCGTCATGTTTTTGAATAAAGCATCCCGGTGATTAGTTCCCAAAGATATAAACACCTACCAGTGTTGTGTAAGGCCTAAGCTAAACCATATCCCCCATAATTATACAAGTAGACAGTTCTCTAAATGTAAGGAGAATGGAAATGTTTATATGTAAATTATAAAAAGTTAGCATCATAATAGACTAAATAAAGAGCTACAATTTGATTTTTTAAGTCAAAGCAAGCACTAAATAACAAAACGGTTATTGATACTTAACTTTAATAAAAGCTACCAAGACTTGTCAAAAAGTTAGTGTGTAACAGTTTCAAGTTTCGAAATTAAATTTCAAGTACCAGAGCTTGTGTTGCTAAGAACAAAGCAGGCTTCTAGTTCAAATCCCATATCAAGCATCTGATTTGCATCATCAAGCACTTGAAAAAAAGAAAGACGAATTCAATATTTATATTTTTCTTATAAAAGCTTTATCACTAAATTTCAAACTGCAGAGTGAGATGCATTTAATTAACGATATAATAAAATGGACAAATTTGATATACTTATTTTAGTGTAAAACATCCAGATTACTATCAACACTAACTAATGCTAATAAGCTTCTATATTAAGTTAAACACAATTAATCATTTGAATATATGGATAAAAACTTGAATTCTATTTTTAATAGAGTAAATATATACAGACATATAAAATGTTGTGAAGCATAATCATATGTATTAGATCTGATAGTTGCGATCCATATACTTATGAATGGCTCAATTTAGTTAGTGTACTATCTAAAACGGTTTCAAGCAAAATAACAACTATTAATGTACCATCTTAAACAATTTCAGACAAAATAATAACAGGGGAACTGGTCGAACGTGTTGAAATACAGACATATAAAATGTTGTGAAGCATAATCATATCTATTAGATCTGAAAGTTGCGATCCATATACTTATGAATGGCTCAATTTAGTTAGTGTACTATCTAAAACGGTTTCAAACAAAATAACAACTATTAGTGTACCATCTTAAACGATTTCAAGCAAAATAATAACTAACAGGGAAACTGGTCGAACGTGTTGAAAGTCCTTCATAGACTATGTTTAATGTACAGCAAGTCGGTCGGTTTGGCCTATTTAAGATCCAAACGGTTCGCTTTGTCGATTTAATGCTTTGGTCCAGTTTGGAACTTACCAGTTTATTATTTATATATCTATTCATATTTGAAACATGTAGTTATGTAATTATGAATCATGAACCAACTTTATCATTTTAGAATTTTAATACAAACTAACGATCTCAAATAAATAAACAATCTGTTCAAACAGCTAAACAGTCCAACTCATAGCTAATCCCTTATGTTACATAAGTTATCTCTCCCTCAAATCTCATTTTTACCCTTCTGGTCTACTTTATTACAAAATATTAAACCAACTCATGCCCATAAAATCAAGCATAACATAACCCTACTTATTTACTCTATAACCATAAACATAAAACCCTAAAAATCAAAACACGACACCAACCATAGAACACGAGTTACCTGCTCAAAATACCACATACTTCTACACATAATCTAATATACTTTGATATAATCTAATAAGTTAATTCATGAATCATAATACAATTCAATATATAACTAATCAGTTTAGTATTACACAACTATAAATTAAAAGTTTAAAATGTCATTGCAAAGGACAACTCTACATTTTTCTATATATACCATACAAATTAGATAAATAATGATACAACCCCTTCTTTCAGCACCCAAACAATCACACATCACAAGCAGAACATGAGGTAAAATTTATATTATTGCAAAGTATAAAAATATGCAAATGTTATGAAGAAGATAATTAACAGATTAAGAGAAGAGTTGACAAGTCAAGCAAGAGCTAAAAGAAAGATGGTCTAATTCTGTTTGAACAACTTGGAAAGTGTTGGGATTGAACCCTATCAGAGGAACAGATAATTAAAGCCAAAACTGGATCAGGTGAGTGGACCCAGAATAAGCAGATGTTATGCATACAAGTCTCTCCCCTTGAAAGTGGTTTCAACATCTGCTGACCTCCTATCCACTGATCATACAAACTGTTGACCTATATCTGCTGATCAAGTCAAAGACTGATGAAGAACTAAAGCCTTGCTGCCCAATCTACTGCCTTGAGTCAAGCACTGCTGATCATGACAAGTACTGCTGGGTTCACAGCAGTGGAAGGATGCAGCAGTAGTTTTGTTTACTTTATGTAATGTATTATAATATCAGTAGTTAGCATAGCAGAGGTTGTATAGATCAGAGGTTAGAGTTTGTTAGGAGGTTAGATGTCACTTTCATGGTGATGTCAGCTTAGATGCTTCAGTGGTTTGCTCGTGCCTATAAATAGAACAGTGCTTTGTACTGTTCTATTAGCCCTTTTACCATCATCTTCCTGCACGAACAAATACTGTGAGCTTAGGCTGAGGGGGAGTTTGTTGCATACTTGCATATTGTAATCGTTGTTGAAGATAAATTCAATCATTCGATTTAATGTTAAACTTGTATGTTAAAAGCATTTCTCCTGTTTGATTGTGAAAAGTTTGCTTCCATCTTATTTCCGCTGCACAACTCATTCATCTTCATCTTTATTCAAACGTAAAACACAATCAAAACCAAACTCAGATCCTAACAGAAAGTATAAGTTATCAGATGATCATGGATAAAATAAAAAATAGTAGAACATCATAAATTAGCAAATTATCTGAACCAAAAGTGCATACTTTGACAACATGATAAAAATGTGTGCCGACAAAATACGGAGAAGAAAATGAATATACCGGTTCGCAAATTATCGCTATCCCTCGTTGTTGTTGCTCACGTCGGTTGCCAGAGAAACGGACCCTTGTTCGGAATCCTAGCCGTAACCCTAAGGTGTTGCTGCTAACCACCGTGAACCAATATAACCATAATATTGAGAAACCCTAATTGATGGTGAAAGGAATGTTAAATACAGATTTACAGATATGAAACACGCGAACCATCCAAGAAAAACTTCCCTTCATTAGGAGATTGAAGAACATGGCGGCGGATTCAACAATCTTGAAACTTTAGAAACATCACAAACTTGCAAAGATTGAAGATTTCGTACCTGATTCATAAATCTATTAGAGAAGAAATTTAATGGAGAAAAATAAGACCTCAAATTGCAAGAACGGACCAGGAAAAAGGGGGATTGAAGAAGAAGATGCGGCGATCAGGATGAATTCGAAGAAGATATGGCTGATGTTAGGGTTTCTTGTGAATACGCTCTGGCTTGTGAAAAGGAATATATAAGACCCAAAAATATAATGTCCGACCCGAAATAAAATACGGATCCCGCCTCCAAAAGAATTTAGGTTAGTTAATATTGTTTCCCTCCCAAAAAAGGCTAAAGCTCCATTATAACATGTCACGTGGCCCAAATCCATCTCATTTATTATATTATTTAGATTTAGATGATGTCAAATAATTAAAGATTAACTATATCTTTACATATTTTAAGTTATAATGTATTATATAATCAAATTGTTAAGTAATTCAAGATTAACTAAATAACCTTTTTAACATGTTAAATCATAATTTTATTTATAATTTTCAATATAAAAAACTAAAAATTAGTATATCATCTCTCTAAAATATTATCTCTAACTATCTACTTTTAAATTTTATTTCTATAAACATCTTTTACATGAAAACTAATTGTTCATATGTGTCTTTTATTTTGTATATGATATTTCATTTTATTGTAATATTCGATATTGACTGAATTTAAAGTTTTATATCAAATTTTAATAATTGTTATTTTTTAACTTACAGATATAAATCCTTTGGTTAATATGCAAGATTTCTAAAAATTAAGATTTATTTATAGTTATGTATTAAGTTTGTTGAGTTATATTCATATAGTCGCGTGTATTACACGGGTGCATAATGAAAATTATTTGGTTGTAGAACACAATAAAACAAGTATGTGTACCTATAATAATCACACAAGCTTACAATTTCTTGCTTATAGTAATGAATACCCAACATGCTTCTAAAGTGCTTAATAACTCTAGTCAAACTCATCAATTCTTTAGGAGTTTGCCAATTAAATAATGAAATAATTTCCATCAAATACATCAAAAACTTTTCTACATATTTACATAAACTATAAAGTTTTAAGTATCTAAAAACCAAAAACTAAAAACAAATCATATTTAGACAGATATACCCTTCAAAATCATTTGTGTTGCAAATAATACAAATGATTTACGATTGTATGAATCATATATTTTAAAGATATATTTAAAATAAGAGCGAATTTTGTGGGAAATTTTAGC
Source organism: Helianthus annuus (assembly GCF_002127325.2). NCBI lineage: Eukaryota > Viridiplantae > Streptophyta > Magnoliopsida > Asterales > Asteraceae > Helianthus > Helianthus annuus. The sequence continues at coordinate 84,792,674 of NC_035444.2, read as the reverse complement.
AGATTTAATCTAACAAAAATATTGGTCAACTTGAAGATACATATAGAGTAAGGGTGGATATCAAGATAAGAATTTCAAAAGAAGCAATGTTGTCATTCTATGATATTAATTCGATTTAAAAAATACGAAAAAACGATTTTGATCAAGATCGACTTATGCAAAAGGATGATACGATATTGACATATGGCGTTTTTAGAATCGTTTATTAAAAGTAGGATATATATATATATATATATATATACATATATATATATAGGGGAAGGTTCATTTGAGAAGAAAATTTTATTGAGAAGAAAAAGAATAAAAGGGTACAATTGTAAAACATTAAATATTTTTTTTGTCATCTAATTTATTATTATGTTTGACTAATTAATTAGTCATTAAGACTATAATCCTTCATACTAAACATTTTTGCCTACACACATCAAAAGTTATCCTACACATTTCGAAATTTATCCTACACATATTGAAATTTATCCTACACAACTCGTAATTTATCCTACACAACTCGTAATTTATCATACACGCCTCGTATTTATCCTACACTATAAATGAATTTTTATTTTTATTTTTATTTTTTTGTGAAAAATATATATCTTAAAAATAAGTTACAAATTTAATATAATTAGGTATTAAAGATGAAACTACCACTTAATGATGTATGTAAGTTTACTAATATACCCTTATAGTTACATTAAGTACAAATATTAAATGAAGTCTAATGAAGCATTTCTATTGGTTGAAATTTCTTCTTTTTTCTTTTTACAAAGAATTTCTTCTCATTTGAACCCTCCACTATATATATATATATGTATGTATGTATAGGGGAAGAATAAAATGAAAACCCACTTGAGTTGAAAAAACTTAGGAAAACCCCTGTAAAAACCCTATGTAACAATTTTATTTTTCCTAAGAAAAATAGGGAATGTAACATACGTATATTTGAAAATTTTTGTAAAAAAACAAAAAATAACGTCGAGTAGTTTTTTAAAGAGTTAATTGCCAAAATCGTCACTGGGGTTTGGGCAGGTTTGCCATTTTCGTCCAAAATGACACTTTTGTACCGAACTGCCCCCAACGTTTGTAACTTTTTGTCATTTTCATCCAAGCCACTAACTTAGTTTATTTTTTCTGTTAAGTTGAGGATATTTGGATGAAACTGGCAAATATAAAACCACAAGGACGATTTTGGCAATTTACTCAAACTCTTTTAAAATTCTTTTATTTAATTAATTTTGTTACATATATAATAAAAAGAATATACATGCAATTTTTATATGAAAAAATAATAGCTTTATAATTTTTATAAATTTTCATCCAACCACTAACTAAGTTAATTTTTCAACTAAGGCGAAGGATGTTTATAAACTAAGACATAAATTAATTTCTAATTGTTTATATAGAGCAATTTTATAAAAATAAAATCTACTTAAAACTCTAAATTTTATAAAACTAAAATGCTGGTGACCTTATTGAAAAAGGTCAAATAAAAAATCTTATCATATGTACCAAGCTCGTAATTCATCTTCTACTCTTTTAAATTCGCTCCTAAGGAAAAACAGAAGCCAGTGCCCCCTATCAAACAACGTATCGTTACCAAACCTTAAAATTACCCACCAAATTGTAATTATAATGCTATGAACCAAAAGTTTCTTTACTCAAGCAACTCAGAATAAGAATTAGTTAGTTACCCTCATAATCTTAATTAAATAAATATTTTATTTCTACCAACAGATTTCCTAGGTGATCAACACATTTAAAAAATATGTAATGTTTTACATTTTTTTTTCTATCTCCACAATTGATAAATACTAAAAGTTGTAATCGCTTGTTATGTGTTGCACACCAATGACGTTTTCTCTTTATAAAACTGATTTATATAAAGAAGCTGTAAATTAATTTCTGTCTTAATTTATAAAATTTAAAACAACTTTCACCTTAACAGAAAAAATAAGCTGAGTTAGTGATTTTGATGAAAATTTATAAAAATTATGTGACAAAACTATTATTTTTTTTTTCTAAAAACTCCATGTATATTCTTTTTTATTATATACGTAAAAAAATAATTAAATAAAAGAAATTAAAAAGGGTTTGAGTAAATTGCCAAAATCGTCCCTGTGGTTTTATATTTGGCAGTTTCATCCAAATATCCTCAACTTAACAGAAAAAATAAACTAAGTTGGTGGTTTGGATGAAAATGGTAAAAAGTTACAAACGTTGGGGGCAGTTTGGTACAAAAGTGTCATTTTGGACGAAAATGGAAATGTGCTCAAACCTCAGGGACGATTTTGACAATTAACTCTTTTTTAAATGTTAAATATTCCATGTTACATAATATATATGTCCAAAAAATGTAACATACAGATTTTGAACACATTTGAAAAAATTAGTCGGCGCTTTTTACATTTTTTTTAAAAGATGTTCAAATATATGTATGTTACATTAACTGTTTTTTAGAAAAATAAAAATAAAAATGTTACATAGGGTTTTCTTGAATTTTTTCAACTCAAGTGAGTTTTCTTCCTATACTACACCTATAAGTGGATCTGAGAGAGTGTGTAGTGTGTGGGATCTTTTATTAAACAGTTAAACATATATAAAAATTCAATCAAAACAGTTAATACAAACACATCGACATCAACACTACTGGATTTGGGAATGATTGCAGATAATTTCATTATATTCAAATGCTTGAATACAATCAAAGGTACAAAGTACTCACCCTCACCAAGTGAACTCTCTCTCACTAAGTTCTTGTGCCCTTTGGCTCTTAGTGTTGCATTACAAATGAAAACAAAGAACTATATATATATGAGGAGAGAAGTGCTGGTGATGTCACCATGAAAGCGACCCCTAAAAACTTATTAAATGATGTAATTGCCAGTAGTTAGTAAAACTGCTGGATAGTTACTCAGGAAGTGATCTTAAAAATCGGTTACTTAAAGTTGATTTTGAAAATTCTCTATTTACCAACTTTAATTTACTGATTAGACATGAAAATCTTTCAAACTATTGTGTAAGGGTTTCTCCCTTAACGTGTGTGAAAGTTTCATATTGTTGGTTAAGGATTTTTTGAGTGTTCTCAATCACTTCCTCTGTTCTACCAACCTGCTCTTTCAATGCATCTCGTAGCTCTTTAGCACTGTTTCAATGTAATAGGCCGGCTGTCACACCCCAACCGATGGCGGAATCATCGGGGCGCGGCACTAGGCGAATCAGATTGCTCAAGAGAATCCATAACAACTAAATTGCGACAGTATTTAAAGCGTTCATTATCCCATACTGATAAACAATTACAATCACGAGAACTGTCACAAATTTCATGTTCTCCCAAACAAAACAAATACGACAACCTAGATTTTAGGTGTGTTTCTAGACTTCCTAGCTCGATTTGATGTAGACTGCGACTAAACCTGCAACATACATTAAAATAACGTCAATACAAAAGTATTGGCGAGTATACAAGTTTTGATAGAGTAGCGTAAATAGTTAAAAAATGCTGCGAATTACCAAATACATAAACGAGATACCTCAACATATATGCATATAAGAAAGATACTACCATCTAAGTCACTCGAGCTGCGATTGCGATTGCTATTCATCCTAACTAGACCCCGTCGGGTTCTATACTACTATACTAGTTAAGGCGGGACCTCGCGAGTATAAGTCCTATCACATATGTAACTAGCATCACGTGTAAATATGCATAACAGTTATTCGCAAGTGATAAACAGTTTGATTGAATAATTCGTTTTGATAACTTTGATTGATAGGAACGTATGTTACACCCAAAATGCGATAAAAAGGGTTCGAGTATACTCACAGTCGGTGTTTAGCAAGTAAACACAACTTGGTTGGATTGAAGGGAGCGCGTCAGAGATTAGCCTGGTTACAGATTGATAGCATAAGCGTCGAACAGTGCGTTCAACGGCGGCGGAGAACCAAGTGCCGGATGGCAATCCGATCGGATGGCCATTCGATTGGATTGTCACCTCGTTTGGCATGGATGGGTTTGTGTATGATGTTTGCCTTTTGAAGTTTTTGTTGTAACATTTTGAAAACAGAGAAGTATCTCTACCCTTCAGGTCAATCGATCGGGCAACGATCCGATTAGTAGGTGTCGCAACCCCCAATCCCTAGTTCCCGGGAACGGGCGGCCGCGAGCCAGTTTTGGTGGTATCACGTTTATTTATTCAATTTGGCAGCGGAAATTTTCATCAGGACCGTAGTTAGGAAATATTAAATCAGAGTAAACCACCACATTTTATAATATTAAACACATGGGTAAAACCCAAGTTTTCAGTATACACACTTTTATAGGAATAAATCCTATATTATTTAACAAAACATTTATTTTATTATTAGGTAACTTTATTGCCACTTTTCCAAGCCTTCAGTGCTGTCCAGCTGGCTTCTATTTGGCTTTCACATTTTGTTACCTGAAACGCGTTTTAAAAACATTTTGTCAGTGGAAAATACTGGTGAGTGAATCCCAGTTTAATCAAGTTTAAATAAGATCATTTCACAGTGAACAGTATTGAGGGCGATCCCGCAATTACATTCGTTTCCAAGTTATATCAATTATCACCCGTCGGTACTGTCAGACCTGACTTGTGGAAATGTTACTCCTTAACCAGGTGGTAACAAATTTTGTATACAAAACCCCAACATACCCACGATAATTGTATTCTTACAAATACTCAATAACTGTTATTCGCATAGAAAGGTATTTAAGGTTTTGTAAAAATAGTTAACAAAAAGTGGATTAACTCACATTGCTGTTTTAGATTATCCTTTAGGGTTTCCGGGTGTTAATCTAAAAATTACACAAATGCACGTGTGTTAGTATAATAACCCATTTTAACATTAGTAATACCCTCCCTGAGACAGCATTCCAACGACCACGTCGGGCAGAACCACGACAGCCGTTACGGAACCTTAGATCAATCGGGCAGCGTATCTAATACGTCTCCTGGGGTTATAATACTTACATCGTAGCAGAACCTCGCTATTTAGGGTGTAATGAACTCGGGTATAATGCCCACTATTTAGAATTTAGAGAGAGAGTTGAAAGAAATGAGCGAAACAGACTGAAGGCCCGTTGCCCTCTTATATAGGGCTGTAATTGAGTCTCCACGCAGCCCGCGTAAAGAACATGCCAAGCTTACGCGGCCCGCGTCAACGCTGGGTCAACGCGTAGCTTGGCTGAGTCATCGAGTAGGCTTGCCGTGTGTTGGGCCACGTGGCCTCACCGGGCTTTGCCACATTCTAGGACTCTCGCGGCCCGCATAAACTTAAACGGGATCATACGCGGCCCGCATGAACTAAAGAATTCAGCGGAGTCCGGTTACACCCTCACACGGCCCGCGTAAATGGTTGGGGTGGGTCTATGCGGCCCGCCTCAACTTAATATTTATTGTTTTTCATTTATTTTATATATTATAATCTACTTTGGGCTCGGTTTTCGCATACGGGGTGCATATAATGACATATTAAGACATTTTTAATATATATTAGGGTGTCGAAAAATTTATGAGGGTGTCGGTTTATGTTAGGGTTGTTATAGTAGGACACTTAGTGAGAACAAGTTCATAGCAGTTTGTCACTCGATCGGATTGCAATCCGATCGGGTGGCAATCCGTTTGGAACTAGCTATGTATTGAACATGTTGAAAATTGTTTAAGTGTTGAAGTATCAAACATCACATGATCGGATGGTCGTTCGATCAGGTGGCAATCCGATCAAACGGTAATCCGTTCGACGTTTAGTACCCTGAAAGGTTAAAATAATTGTTTAAGTGAGTGACCAAGTGCAAGCCGATCGGACGGCTGTCCGATCGGGTGGCAATTCGATCGGGGGGCAATCCGATCAGACGACACTCCGTTCGGATGGCAAACCGTCCCAACTGCCTGATCGTCTTTGATACTTGGTCGTTTTGGTAGTTTTGCTGTTTTCTCGAGACGATATGACGACGTGTCAAGCAATAGAAACCTGATCAACACCCAGGTGACCCGATCGGGTAGGAATCACCCTAGTCTGATCAGTCAACTGTTTGAGACGGTTGCTCATGTTTAACCCGAAATTGGTAGTCTTTTTGATAGAACTCGGATCTTGAACCAACGCTTCACTAAGAACGAGTAGAAGATCAGAACACACTGCGATTCTATCGGTTTGGAGTGCATTGAGTGTAAAAGAGTTGAAAGAAACTTGGAAAACCATCTTTCAATCCTTTTATCCATGATTATGTGTAGATCTTTGCAAAAGTGTTGTTTGATCTTGTGGAAATCCTTCAGATCTGAGTGGTTCTTGGTGGAATGAGGCCAACACTTGAAGTTCATAAGAACTCCATGATGACATCATTCTAGAACACCTCAAATCCATTGATTTCACGATTAAAAGTTAAGATTCAAAAGAGAAAATGATGAAGGAGTGCGTGTAGATCATAGAAGTACAAGATTTGAGGTAGAAACTTACAAGAATTGCAAGAAATCAAGAGAGAATAGCCCCAAAGCGTATTGGTCGAGTGAGAGCTGTCACATCACTATTCAAGTGATGTGACAAGTGCTATTTATAGGTGGAGAGAAGTGAAGGTGAGGGAGTGTCATGGATCGGGTGGCAATCCGATCGAGTGGCACTTCGATCGGATGGCAATCCGATCGGATGGCAGTCCGATCGGATGGCCATTCGATCGAATTGTTATTCGATCAAACGCCTCCAGCGAATTGAGTTTTGGCATTTCGTTTCGATCGTTAAGCGTTGCGATAGTTTGGTCGCACCTTTTCATACCCACATTCATATATTTAGTATAATTAGTCACATAGGGTCGTATAAATATCCACATTTCAAAGTTGCGATACAATAACCGGGTTTCGTTTCGAATATGCGTTTCTCTGCAACGCATCACGGCCATCGAGGAGGGTAGAATAGGTCCTCACTCAACGTCATCGTGAGCGTTAGTGTGTGTGATGCGATGTGTCATAGCGATAAAGTATGCGTAATATGCAAAACTACTACGAAATAGCGATGTATGCGATATAGCTACATTATGATCCGAATCTCTGGTGCTAGGCGTAACGAGTGTAACGAGTAGTAACAATGCACGAACGTGCGGGTTGTTACAGTCTCCCCCGCTTTAGGAAATTTCGTCCCTAAATTAATCCACAAGAACGGTTGCGAGGATCGATGCGTATGGGGGTAGCAACTAAAAGCGTCAAAAATAAGCGAGCGATCGATTGAAATTCGACGAGCGAGAGTGTTGCGATGACTTGTGATGGCAGCGAGTAAGGCGATTCGTATACAAAAGATGGTAACACCCAAAAAGCGATCCAAAAGTGTTTTGAATTCTCGAAGAGTTGATCAATTCGAAAAAGTTTTGAAGAAACTTGTTTACGAAAATCTTTCCACAGTGCGGCGTTAAACTGTTTCGATGTTCACACCAGCGCTATGAGTGGAGTTTTATTAGGCTACTAAAAGATTTTAGGGTGTTTAAACTCGTTTTACGAAATTTTCTCATCACACGGCGGTAACTTGATTCGATTGTCACACCATTGTTACAAGAAAATCTCGTTTTGTACAAAGGTTTTGATCAAATTTTAGAAAAAGTTTTGTAAGAAAAGCTTTGTTTACACAAAGGTTTTACTAATATCAAAATTTTAAATTTAAGTCGGCCCGGCATGGCACTTTCCCACGAAAGTTCGACAATATGGCTAAAACACTTATATATAGGAAGTACCAGCGGCGTATCCACCATGTTTTAGCCATAAGACTTCCGTCCCGGGAGGCGGTGTCATGTGTGTCGACATAATACTGATAGGTTTCGGTTCCCTCAGTCCATGCGAGAGATGGTTGGACCAAGTGTAAGAGAAAGATTGAGCAAACTAACCAATGAAGTCGCTTCCGAACTCAGTTTAGTGACACGAGCGAGTTTGACAAGCGATATGCGGTACGCGATAATTGATAGCACAAGACAAACATAATAAGCGAAAACGGCGGTGACAAGCGAAAAACGAATAGCGATAAGCGATAAGCGATAGCGACAACCGTCGAGCGATAGGTAACTATCGATGCGTTGCAAGCGATGGGAGTATGCGATTTGATTAGATTAAACGACACCACAAGTTTTAACTAACATTAAGCCCCACATGGCCTTTTTCCACTAAAATCCGATATGGCTAAAACACTTATATATAGGAAGTACCAGCGGCGTATCCACCATGTTTTAACCCTATCAATTTCGTCTCGTGAAGCGAGGTCATGTGTGCTAATCATAACACAGATAACATAAATAACGGTAAGCGATAACGATGGCGATAAACGTTAAGCGATACGAGCGATAGAGCAATACACAAGCGATAGAGCGATACACAAGCGATAGAGCGATACACAAGCGATAGAGCGGTACCCACGATATGCGATAGCATGATGCATATAATAAGCGATTGAGCGAACACACTATAAGCGATTGAGATTGCGAGATGGATTCCAGCGATAATGCGATTGCGAGCGTGTTGACTTACGAAAAGTCTAGCGATTACACGCTTTTATTTGCGGTTGAGATTGTTTCGCCTTGCGATGTAATGTAGTGTGTCGAAAATAGAATTAAATAGTATACTTGGTCTAATAACGTTCAACTTGTATGGCACTTTCTTCACAAGACATTGGTTGGCATGGCGAAGCACTTATATATAGGAAGTACCAGCGGTGTATCCACCATGCTTCCACCACACGCCTCTGCCCCGTGAATAGGTGTCACACTGTGTTGACATGGTCAAGACGCTTATATATAGGGAGTACCAGCGACGTATCCACCACGCTTAACAATGCTTTTAACGTTATGGCATCATTCAAACTCATTACGATCTCCGTGCACTGATCACAGTAATCCTGTGTGCACCCGTGATTAATTTGATCCTTGCACGTTTATCGTACTTTATCTCAAGAATGCATAGTAGGGGTAAAACGCTATATATAGTACATAGTGCTAGCATGTAGTTTGTGCGCGAGCGCGAGGGAGAGCGAGAGATAAATAGAGTCCACATTGCGTCGAGAAATAGAACAAGTTCCACATATATAAAAGAAATTAACGTCGAAAATCGTCTCATTACAACAACATTGGAAGCATAACAAATTTCGTTGTGGAGAACTTCTGCGGATGCTGCGATTGTTGTTGAAATTCCTCAAGTCTGCAGCCCCGTGCGGCAGTGCTGGGTAAGATGACCATACCAGTTGCAATTTGCGCAAAAGCGACAGTTAGCTTCTGGCGGGTGATTATACATACACATGAGACACAGGGGATGAGTTCCGTTGTAGTCGCGCTTCGAGTGAACTGGAACTGCTTGGAGAGGTTTTGGTTGCGACAGTTCAGTTGTTGAAGAGTTTGGGCTCATGGTCTTTCGTTTGTGGCTGGACTGAGCTTCCTGTAGCAATGTGTTATCATCAGAGGATTCGTCTGAGGACTTAATTGAAGAATCGTCGGAGGAATCATTAGAAGAATCGTTGGAAGAGTCCATGACGATTGCTTGATGAGCTTGTTTGACAGGATTCTTGGAGAAAAATCCGTCCAAGACTCGTTTGTCGTTGATTTCTGCAGCCAAGCGGTAGGTTTCTTCGATGGTAGCAGGTTTTGCAGCTTCGACAAAATCGCCCACACATTCTGGCAAGCCGCGAATGTACTTTGTGATGGCTTTTTCTGAAGTGTTGACTTGACTTGGGCAGATTATGCTAAGCTGTTTGAACCTTGCGGTGTAACCAGTATTGTCACCTTCGACTTGCTTGATTTTCCGAAATTCGTTTTCTAGCTTCTGGACTTCGTGGGGAGGGCAATACTCTTTCTTCATGAGCTCTTTCAGCTCATCCCAAGAGAGGGCATAAGCTGCGGAGATCCCACGTTTGTTATGTTCGGCTGTCCACCAGTCGAGTGATCGCGATTGAAATACTCCGGTAGCACAAGTAGTACGAAAACCATCGGGACACCCACTCTGACGAAGGGTAACTTCGATAGAATCAAACCACTGGAGTAGTTGGGACACACCTTCTTCACCCATAAACTCCATCGGGTCACAGGCTTTGAAGTGTTTGTAGAGGAAAGCAGATTGTGGCGCTTCCGTCTTAGAGTCTTCCGGGGTTCGAGAGTTGCTGAGAGAGTGCACCCGAGCGACAATTTAAGGAATGACCTTGGCCACTTCCTTGGCCACAAGCGAGGCAATCCTCTTTTCGGCGCTTCGTTTGGCTCTTTTCCTGGCTGTTTGTCTCGATGTAGAGTCGTTTGAAGACATCTAGATAGAGAGAGATTTGGAGTGAGATTCGATCATAATGATTTTTGATTTTTGCGATGAGATTGAGCGCGATCAAAACTTGTTGTGAGTAATATAATAGACTTCACATAGGAGACACGAGATTCCTAAATTCCCACACAATTGATTTGTTTGTACATATATAATTAGTTGTAGTTTATGCTTACACACATACATGTCGGGATAGAATGCGCGAGGATGCGTTGAGGGGAGAAAGCGAAAGCGAGAATTTAGACATTAGTTTTGTTGTGAGCATTCGGTTTTCGTTTTAGATTGCGATGGTTGTGCGAGTTGTGCGTTTATAAAAGCAGGGAGCGCAAATCGAGAAATCGATAAAGTGTAAAGTTTTAAATTGTAAACACATAAGCGTAAATAGGTTCCATAAAGCGTAAAATCGGCGAGTCGTATGCTAGGAAAATAGATAGAGTGCCTCGGGTGTTTAGGCGTCGACTGCCCAAGGTAACCCAACTATACCCAACAAGTTCGTGCACGCGCGTTGCCCTAGAAGGCTTATGCTTCCACTGGGATGCAGCTCATGGCATTCGTCTTCCTGGTCATCGCGTGGCTTGAGTTATCATTATAGCCGAGTCCTTGGTGAGAGCCTTTTGAAAACCATTTCATAGAGAGCGAAACGGTTTATTAAGATACGAGTTTCACCCCTGACTTAATAACTTCGCTCCTAACTGTGGTTGTGCTCTTCGAATAAATTCGGGAGTTCCACTGGATTTTGAAATGGAGACTTTCGTTGAGATATGGATGTCACTCCTAGCTCATCAGAAAGTTCTCGTGCTAGAAAAATGCGCTGAGTGAGCGATCTTATCGAGAGTTCTTGGTTTTCACGCCTGATCTCGACTGGACCACTCGGTTGTGCTACACGAGTATTTTCGAAAACGTGTTTATTGTGTTGGCCTTAGGTAAGGCTAAGTAACATTCCAGCCTTAGGAAAGGCTCTTCACGTGAAATTGTAGTATGCGGTGTTCACGCGAAGTTGTAGTTCTTAGCAGATTCGAATGAGAGTATCAAGTAGGCCCGTGCATCTCCTACGGGGTTCGCACGAATCGGCCCGTTGGTACTTAGACTATAGACTAGGTGTAGGACCGGTTTTGACTCCGAAACGATTGTGAAACGTACGTATAACGTGCGGAATCCGTACACGGACGCGACCTAAACACACATGACGTAATATAATATGTGATTCTATTAATCAAATCTGAAAACGTACAAGAACCTGAATCACGATGTCACTTTCTCTCTCTAGTTTCTCTCTCTAGCTCTAGAAACCTCCAAGTGACAAATGTAGCTAAAATTATAACCTAAACATAAAGCTCCCTATTTATAGTCAAAGGCATTTAATGAGATTTCTCATTAATTACAATTATGCCACCTTGCCTTTTGTCTAGTTATCACTAATACAACCACTCATTTTCTTCTACTTCTCGCTATGGCTCGGATTGACGAAGGCTATAGACATGAACGTACTAACACTAGGTCATTTCTAAGACATTGATCCGGACTAGGTCAAGTCTGGCCTAATTCCCTATAGTTATGGCTTTGATACCAATCTGTCACACCCCAACCGATGGCGGAATCATCAGGGTGCGACACTAGGCGAATTAGATTGCTCAAGAGAATCTATAACAACTAAATTGCGATAGTATTTAAAGCGTTCATTATCCCATACTGATAAACAATTACAATCACATGAACTGTCACAAATTTCATGTTCTCCCAAACAATACAAATCCGACAACCTAGATTTTAGGTGTGTTTCTATACTTCCTAGCTCGATTTGATGTAGACTACGACTAAACCTGCAACATACGTTAAAACAACGTCAATACAAAAGTATTAGCGAGTATACAAGTTTTGATAGAGTAGCGTAAATAGTTAAAAAATGATGCGAATTACCAAATACATAAACGAGATACCTCAACATATATGCATATAAGACAGATACTACCAGCTAAGTCACTCGAGCTGCGATTGCGATTGCTATTCATCCAAACTAGACCCCGTCGGGTTCTATAGTACTATACTAGTTAAGGCGGGACCTCGCGAGTATAAGTCCTATCACATATGTAACTAGCATCACGTGTAAATATGCATAACAGTTATTCGCAAGTGATAAACAGTTTGATTGAATAATTCGTTTTGATAACTTTGATTGATAGGAACGTATGTTACACCCAAAATGCGTTAAAAGGGGTTCGAGTATACTCACAGTCGGTGTTTAGCAAGTAAACACAACTTGGTTGGATTGAAGGGAGCACGCCAGAGATTAGCCTGGTTACAGATTGATAGCATAAGCGTCGAAAAGTGCGTTAAACGGCGGCGGAGAACCAAGTGCTGGATGGTAATCCGATCGGATGGCAATCCGATCGGATGGCCAGTCGATCGGGTGGCAATCCGTTTGGATGGTCATCCGATCGGATGGCCATTCAATTGGATTGTCACCTCGTTTGGCATGGATGGGTTTGTGTATGATGGTTTGCCTTTTAAAGTTTTTGTTGTAACATTTTGAAAACAGAGAAGTATCTCTACCCTTCAGGTCGATCGATCGGACAGCGGTTCGATCGGGCCATGAGCCGATTAGTAGGACACTTAGTGAGAACAAGTTCACAGCAGTTTGTCACTCGATCGGATTGCAATCTGATCGGGTGGCAATCCATTTAGAACTGGCTATGTATTGAACATGTTGAAAATTGTTTAAGTGTTGAAGTATCAAACGTCACATGATCAGATGGTCGTTCGATCGGGTGGCAATCCGATCGGACGGATATCCGTTCGATGTTCAGTACCCTGAAAGGTTAAAATAATAGTTTAAGTGAGTGACCAAGTGCAAGCCGATCGGACGGCTGTCCGATCAGGTGGCAATCCGGTCGGGTGGCAATCCGTTCGGACGGCAATCCGTCCCAACTGCCTGATCATCTTTGATACTTGGTCGTTTTAGTAGTTTTGCGGTTTTCTCGAGACGATATGACGACGTGCCAAGCAACAGAAACCTTATCAACACCCAGGTGACCCGATCGGGTAGGAATCACCCTAGTCCGATCAGTCAACTGTTTGAGACGGTTGCTCTTGTTTAACTCGAAATCGGTAGTCTCTTTGATAGAACTCAGATCTTGAACCAACGCTTCTCTAAGAACGAGTAGAAGATCAGAACAAGCTCCGATTCTATCGGTTTGGAGTGCATTGAGTGTAAAAGAGTTGAAAGAAAGTTGGAAAACCATCTTTCAATCCTTTTATCCATGATTATGTGTAGATCTATGCGAAAGTTTTGTTTGATCTTGTGGAAATCCTTCAGATCCGAGTGGTTCTTAGTGGAATGAGGCCAACACTTGAAGTTCATAAGAACTCCATGATGACATCATTCTAGAACACCTCAAATCCATTGATTTCACGGTTAAACGTTAAGATTCAAAAGAGAAAATGATGAAGGAGTGCGTATAGATCATAGAAGTACAAGATTTGAGGTAGAAACTTGCAAGAATTGCGAGAAATCGAGAAAGAATAGCCCCAAAGCGTGTTGGTCGATTGAGAGCTGTCACATCACTGTTCAAGTGATGTGACAAGTGCTATTTATAGGTGGAGAGGAGTGAAGGTGAGGGAGTGTCATGGATCGGGTGGCAATCCGATCGAGTGGCACATCGATTGGACGACAATCCGATCGGGTGGCAATCCGATCGGATGGCCATTCGATCGAATTGTCATTCGATCAAACGCCTCCAGCGAATTGAGTTTTGGCGTTTCGTTTCGATCATTAAGCTTTGCGATAGTTTGGTCGCACCTTTTCATACCCACATACACATATTAAGTATAATTAGTCACGTAGGGTCGTATAAATATCCACATTTCAAAGTTGCGATACAATAACCGGGTTTTGTTTCGAATATGCGTTACTCTGCGATGCATCACGGCCATCGAGGAGGGTAGAATAGGTCCTCACTCAACGTCATCGTGAGCGTTAGTGTGTGTGATGCGATGTGTCATAGCGATAAAGTATGCGTAATATGCAAAAATACTGCGAAATAGCGATTTATGTGATATAGCTACATTATAATCCGAATCTCTAGTGCTACGCGTAACGAGTGTAACGAGTAGTAACAACGCACGAACGTGCGGGTTGTTACACCGTCGTAGATTTCATTTGGCAGAGCCATGGCCACAATGATGAAGGCCTTTTAATCTAGCTCAAAATTTTGAAAATCTTGCTCTAAGTAATTTTCCGGCTTCTTTGGCTCTTGAACATTTGGGTTTCTGGTACTAGGTACCATTGGAAAGTGAGGTCCGAATATAACGGACTTCCAACACCCTGTGTTTTGTTGAGCAAGTACGTGAGTCATCCTACATTGCTAGACATTATACTCTGACCTATCAAGCATAGGAGGCTTGTTGTTGAAACCGGTGTTCTGGGGATAATTTTGTGCCATTTTCTTTTGTTCTTTTGAAGAAAAACAGAGTATGTGTGAAATATTTTTGAATTCTACACTCAAGAATTATGAGTTACGAACAGATTGGTTATCTATGCGAGCTGATCTTTGTACATTAAACTGATTGTTAAATCAAGTTTAATGTGACCAAGCTCTGATAGTAATTGTAGGATCTGAGTTTATCAAACTTGTTTTTAAGACATGAACGAACAAACAATTTATAAATTGTAATGCAAATAATATAAACACACAAGCATGAAGATATATCAAAACTTTTTTATATTGAAATCCAAATATTACAACTACGGTCCAATGATTTTACAATCTCCCCCTCCGCCTGATCAATCACAAATCTGTTGTACAAAAGAGAATGTGGTAAAGTGATGAATAGATCTCTAACAGTGAGATATCTTTATACTAAGTACAAAAGGTCTGGTTGCAATCAGCTGACGCCACCCTCATAGTGACATCTAACATTTCTAACAGAAAAGATTCCACAAATGTTAGCAAACATCTACCAAGATCTAACATCTATTCTATTACATGAAAACTATGTTCTAGTTAAGTACTGTTACATTAAGAAAACCTCTGTTCTTCAACTGTTGTTGGTTTGTATCAAACATCTGTTTGGCCACAACAGATGTTTGGTCTGCATGATCAATGCTTTTCTTCAACAGAGCTTTGGCCTTGAACAACGATTTCTTCATCTTGAACGGTGTTTCTAAGGCTTCAAACAGATTTTTGAATGTATTCAAACAGATGTCTGATTAGTTCAAGATTCACTATCTTTGGGAGTAGAATGCTTCATTAACTATTTATGTCTTGATCAAAAGGTCATGTTTTGACTTTTGAATATAATCCATTCTTTTGTTGGTCCAACAATGAATTCTGTTGCAATCATTTAATTTCATTTAAGTTTCACTTCACTGTTCCATTAAAACACACACAAATACACACTCAGTTCCTAACACTACTCTTGTTGATTCTTGTAAATGTGACTTGTGCAAGATTGATATGCACCAAATGCAACATATAAATTATATCAAATAAGGTATAAAATCAACCCGTTTTAGTACTACTGTTGGAAAAAGTGTGTTTCTTTGTATACTTTTGATTTCTAGGATTAAAAGAGCTTAAATGTACAAAAGAAACAAACTAACGACAAAAACCAGCATAAATATAAAAGAAGGGAAGTTGATGCATCATACGGACCCTTCGAGCTTCACCCCAAGACCAAAAACAACGAATCAGTTGACAAGCACGGGGCCATGCCTCCAAGGCATGGATGTAACATCCTATAAAATGGGCTCCCAAAATCCAACCCGTTTTGAACCTTTTCGAGATTTACTTTCCTATAATAACAATTGCATTCGAAGTTGTCGTATAATTCTCAAAGCTCCTTATAAAATAGTGGAGGGTTTATAATGTAATTCCATGAAAGTTAAAATTTGAGGGACTGTTTGTGCATTTACTTAAAAGTATAAGACAAACATTGATTAAAAACAATATATGAACATCAGGGACTGTTTGTGCAATTATTTATCAACTTTTATTTTAAAAACAAAAACAGGTGTGAACCTGGGACTCACCAGTAACCAAACATGCACTTTAACCACTCCAACAGTTGCCTTATTGCTGATTTAATCCCACATAAATATCACTTAAGCCGAAATCGTGGGATATTTGAATCATTTTTACCGCCCAAACTTGAATGACCAACTTTGGAAGCTCCTAACAGATCGGAATCATGGACGCAAGAGGATATTTAGGGTTCACCTCAATTCAAAAGGTAACTTCCGCTTCCGATAAACATAACGCGTTAAAGGCGGATTTGGTCGAGCATGCTTGTGCGATTCGCCCAATTCAACACCATGGTGACGTCGAAGAAGATTCCAAGGAAGAAGAAGCTGAGCAATTCGAAGCCGGGAACTTTGAAAACATAGGTTTGGATGCTGGAGAAAACGAAGAGGAAGAAGGAGAGAACGACGATGAAGAAGAAGAATGAATATATTGTTTTTTTTATTGTAATGTTTTTTTTAAATTTAATAAAAGTGTTTTTATATATTTTAGAGATTAAATGAAAAAAATAGAAAAGTGTTTTTTATAATAATTAATAAAAATGAAAATTAATAATTAGGTAATGATAGGTAGTGGTGTTTTGACTAAGCGCTTTAGTGATATAACGCCTCATAAAGCTCCTGTATGACGTGACAGGTCACTTGTCGCATAACGCCCCCAAATGGGCTTTATGACTACACATGGCCTAATATGACATGATGTGTGATGGATCTTGCTTGATGATGTTGGTAACATGAAAATAGTATAAATACATGTAGTTAAGGATATTGTGATGATTTAGGGTGTTGGATATGTTAACATGTTGAAAATGGTAAAGCTGATATGATAAAGTGTGTATTTTGCTTGGAAATCACTAAGTATATATGGTGATGTTTGTGTTAGACTGACGTAAATTACAATTTACTCTTTATATAAAAATTTTGAATTAAGACTTAAATATTGTACTTTTATGTCAAAGTAAGTTTTATAAAAATTTTGAATAAAATAGCGGTTGATACATCATAGAATTTAGAGTAAGGTTCTCTCAATACTCAATTGCAAATTAGGTAGGGGGATGTATAGTGGAATGCAAACACATAGGATTTTTAATAAGTTTTCTTTTTCTTTTTATTATAACTAGTAGGTTTTCCGCCGCGCTATGCGGCGGTAATTCAGTTATTATCAGTTTGATTGGGTTCGTTTCAATACCGATACTCGCTATAGTAACTGAAGGAGAAAACTAAAGAAATAAAGTCGTGATATGCTCAAAAGGATACCGACACATCTTTTATATCAAGCAAAAACCTTAAAAACGAATACTGGTTTCTAATATTGCCGATATCGATACCGATGTTATTCGGTCGAAATCGATTAGATGCGTCACATATCGAGACTCGTATAGTTTACAGTAAAAAATACATTTTTAATATTGTTATCGGCACTCGTATAATATACAATACAAAAAAATATGTTGTTCTGAATACAAAAAAGAGTAAATACACATCGTCGGTTCCGGTTCTTGTTGGCCATGATAGCGGCACGATATCCATTTTGATGAAAAACTATACCACAATGTTTAAAAAGTATAGTTACATAGTTAGATTAAAAAAAAAGTAACATCTATATAATATTTTTTTTTCCTCGAAATTCTATTATTTCATTCCAATCATCAGGGCAAATTACATAAGGATAGCAGGTAGACGAGCAACAAACTGCGCCGTCATCCCTTTCTGAATAGAAAACCCTAATCTACTAAAAACAAAGGCCCGCCCCTGAGGGGTCGAAAAGTTGCTATGGACCACACGCTGCATTCTAGACAAGAACCGAACTGCTTCCGGCGCTAAGGAGCCGAACGTGTCAAACGCCAGGGGGACAAAGGCATGCTGATTATCCTCAGAAGCTTTCGCGTGCTTTTCCACCTTCTTTGACTCTGCTTTCAGTACCGCTTGCCCCGCCACAAACCCATTTTCCCGGAACCCGGCTAGTGGGGATATACCTGTGAGATCGACACAAGCATGTTTCCCGCCCTCCTAACCAAAAACTAGCACGTCAGCTGGGCGTAGGGTGGATCTCCCCTCCGACGGGTCTGTAAGAAAATTAACCGGTGCCTCTTTCTTCACCGAGATCCCTGCTCGTCTGAGAATATCCATTAACGCGTCTCGCACAAAGTCATAGCGATACTTAAACCCCGGCAACTCTCGACAGTGTAACGCATGCTCCCCGTATTTATCCAGGCATGCTTTATGGCAGACTGGGCAAGTTTCATCATTCGGGAACATGGGGATCATCAAACGGTACTTAAGGATTGATCGGTACTCCACCGCTGACATACGTTGACCCAAACCTTCAATAGGAATAACAGTTAAGAAATCCTGAGCGTGAGGCCTCTGTAGGCATTCAATGACGGCTTTCTGGCAGGGTAACAAATGGAAATCTTCTCCCAAACTTTGTGCGATTCGACAACAAAGGGCATTCGCCAAAGTTTTCTGTGGCTTTTTGGGGGCGGTGTCCTTGTTAGAGAAACCGCCGAGATCAAAGTCAGGTAGAGATTCATGCAAGCGTTCCAAGGCGCTGGCATAATCCGGATCAGTGTTAGCAACCCCACTGTTACGTAAGATGTGGTCCTGCAACTCCCAAGATTGAGACCTGGAAGCCACAAAGGCATAGGCAGCCACATCCCGGGCCGAGAGAAGGCCCAACCCACCAAGCCTCATTGGCAAGGTCACGATTCGCCACTGTAGATCACCAAAAAAAGGACCCCCACATACGACAATGTCTTCCATTGCCTCCCGAAGACCTTTATCAAAACATGAAACAGCATCATCCACAAAGGGGGGCTGGCAAGTTCGCAAACCAAATAGCAACTTTGCAACCCCCATACAAGATCTAAGCAAGAGGAGTTCGCTTTGAGGATCCCGCAACAAGGGAAGGTGTCCCATAATGTCAACAGCACGTGTTGCCCTCTTAGCCGCTAGACCACTAATAAAACTGGCATCACGGCTGACTGCCCCTCCTAGCAGTTTGACACCTTTCTCCGGCCTCCCAATCTCACTGGGGAAAAGCCCTGGCCGGACATTCACCCCATTGCATGTCGGCCAAAATACTTCAGTTCTTCTAATATTAAGCCGTAGCCCCAAGGCTGGACCCTCCGAACCGATGATGTCGAGAGCTTTAGCAACCTGAACAACGTCCCCGATAATTGTCCCGTCATCCAAGTACCAAGCATGGAAGGGAAGTTTACAGTTTTCCTGCCCCTGAAGCACTAAGGGGTGTAAGGCTAGGGCAAAAAGCAAAGGTCCCAAGGGATCCCCTTGCTGCACCCCCGTGAATGCCCCGATGCGGTCATTCCCCACGTATAACCTAGCAGGCTGAGCATACAGAAATTGAACCCATGGGAATATGGAGGGGCAATGGCGATGGACCTCGCGAAGCAAAACTAAACGGTCAACTAAGTTGAAAGCGTTGGAAAAATCAACCGTAAGCATGGCCAGCGATCCATCTGAATAAAAAGAATTAAGAAACCTGTTAGCGCTGTTTCAATACCGACACTCGCTATAATAACTGAAAGAGAAAACTTAAGAAATAAAGTCGTGATATGATCAAAAGGATATCGACACATATTTTATATCAATCAAAAACCTTAAAACGAATACTGGTTTCTAATATTGTCGATATCGGTACCATTGTTATTTGGTCGAAATCGATTAGATGCGTCACATATCGAGACTCGTATAGTTTACAATAAAATACATTTTTAATATTGTTATTGGCACTCGTATAATATACAATATAAAAAAAATATGTTGTTTTGACTTAAAAAAAAGTAAATACACATCGTCGGTTCAGGTTCTATTTGAGTATTATGGCGGCACGATATCCATTTTCATGAAAAACTGTACCACAATGTTTAAAAAGTATAGTTACATAGTTAGATTAGAAAAACTAACATGAGCAAGGTATTTAAAAAACAAACTAAATGATAAATAGTCTTTTATTAAAAAAAACTCAAAAAGAATATTTAAAAAATTCAAAACACTATTCATCGCCAATTTAAATTAATATGTATAATACTATTGAAATCGTCTTGTACCAATTCAATCCTTGTTTTCATCACAATTTATAAAATATTATTGGGTTAAAGAAAACCCGTCTTTTGTTTAAAAATAACTAGGTTTATCACCCTAGTCGTGTTGCGGCGAACTTCTTTTGTTATTTAGTATGTGTTTACATGTGTTTTGAAATCATTACGAGCGCGTTGCACGTGGAACCACTAACAAGAATAAAAAGAAAATGTAAAAAACAGTAAAAAATAATCGAAAGAAAATCAACCAAAAAAGTTGTATGTTAATGATGTTGTTCGTATGAAACTCGCAGTCAGAGATGAGCAAATAATACCCACTTTTGGTATTCCTAGTACCGGTTCGCTACCGATTTTTACCTTCATATGCCCCGGTACCGTAACCGGTATTTTCGGTATCGGTTGCCACCGAGCTCATCCCTACCCCTGAAACTAAAAAAATAAATCATTAAAAGTTGAAGAAAATCAAGAAGAAAAAGTTGTACGATACCTTTGTTGTTTGTACGGCACCCGTGATCAGGGATGAGCAAATTGTACCGTGTAGCAGTACCGAATTTCCCGAACTAAAAGATTTTCAAACTCAATCTGGTACCGACTTTTGGTGTTTTCTGTATCAGGCTAGTGCCGGTTTTTACCTTCATGTACCGATAATGAACCGGACCGTACCTGTATTTTCAATACCAGTATTGGTTGACACCAAGCTTATCCAACTGAGAAAGTAAAGAAAATAATAATAATAATAATAATTATTATTATTATTATATTAATATGTTATTATATTAATATGTTATTAATTAATATTAATATCTATTAATAGAGCTTTGGAAATGAATAGTGCCAGACACTTGTCTGGCACATGTTCTTTGGACCACATGTTTTTAAAATACGTGTCCTATTTCTTTCAACCCTTATGCCACGCATAAAAAACACCCATTAATGAAAAACCCACAGCATCTTCTCTTTTTCGATTTTTCTTCTGATTTTCCACATGTTGAAGATCACCGGTATTTGGTTGAAGATCACCGTGTTTTCTCTCAAAAACGATCGTTTGCGTCTTTGATTCGATGTGGTGGAACACCCACTCCGCTGGGTTTGGTCGATCAGGTGGTCTACTGCGATGTTGGTTTGGCGGCGTTAGGGTTCCCGATTAGGGTTTCCTACCTTCATTAGCTGACTGCGTTCTTCTCCAGAGACACCACAGGTAAAGCTACTTTTATTCGCCTCATCGTTAAATTTAGGCTTAAAGATATATTTTGGTATGTGTTTGCAGGTGTTTGATTCTGTATCAGTTTAACTATTGCTGCTCAGGTTTATTTCACACCCAAAGAAAGAGAGAGATGGAGATGCACGGTGCTCCTGCGCCTACGTCGTTGAACAACGTCCTCTACTCCGGATTTTCACACAGGGGTTTTGCGGCAGCGGCGGGTCGGAATGGGAGGTCCGGCAGCTCTGCGCCACGGTAGACACCTTTTTCTATCTCAGCTGAGTCTGCTTCAGCTTCAGCTTCAACTTCCTGTGCACATTGATCTACTGTATGATTAGAGGAGTTACTTTTGATTTACTTTGTTAATTTAGTATGATTATTTATGTGTTTTTGTTTGATTATGATGGTTGATTGAAGATGGGTGTAATTGTATTTGGGAGTATGAGTTTTAGGGGCTACCCTAATTTTGATATGATTCTGGGTATATAGTTAATTTAAGCTATAGAGTATGTCTTCCTAAACTGAAATGGAAGAGTACTATGTTACGGAAGTAAGTTTAATGAAAACTTGTACATATCTGGTGGGGAAAAAAGGATTATGATTCTTTAAAAGATCCACATCTAATTTGATAACAGAATGTTGTCAAATGATGCCAATAAATTAAGGCATCAGAGAATATTTTTCTCTGATGTGGAGGTGACGAGGAAAAGGAACCTCTTATGGGGACGTAAGTGGAGGTCTCTTGACATTAAAGTCGCAAATGGGGTTTTGTTTCTACACGTTTTGTCATTTTTTGCACCATATACGTTCAGTTGGGATGCTAGAAATAGAGAGCCCGATACATCTTTCATGAAGACACAAGAATCATATATCAATATATTGGATGAATTCCGGCGATGAGGATGATGATAATGGTTGTATCAGTGGAGCGATGGTAGCCTGCTAATAGAGATGATGGTAACAGGTTTGAGACGAGTGGTAGTGACGGTTAAGGCTTTGATCACCTCCGGTGAGTTTTCCGACTTTCATAGGTAAGAATCATTCCACACTTGAAATATATTCCAATTACAGAAACCGTAACATAAGATTGTAATCTGACTATTTATGTTTTAGAGGTTATTAGAGGCTGTTGATGGTGAATTCCGGTTACAAAGGTGAGGGGTTGTCGTGATAATGTTCGGTGTAGTTAATGGTGGCTGGTTGTTGATGATGATGGTTGTTAACAACCATAGAACAGTAGTGATGGGGGAATGACGATAGAGTTCTGGTGAATGGTTGTGGTTGTGCCTGGTTGAATCACCACCACGTCCACTGCCCCACTGCCAAAAAAAATATGAACAAAAACTCAGATACACTTATGTCCAGATTGCCATATAATATTTAAACTGTTATGATGTTTTAGTTGTCGTAAATCAGAAATTAACTATATATGATTATAATGTTTATGTACCAAGTTTATTTTGGTTGGTGTTTATGTCTTCAAAAATCTTGTCAAATTTTTGATTATGTGATTTTATTAATATGCATGATGAACGTTATAAGTTTACTTTTCTTGAATGTGGTAGATATTGGCTCCAGAAGTTGCATAACACCAAGAGAGCATTATAGTGTAGTCATAATCATAGTCACAGGAGATGATAAAAGACCCACAAACCGCGTACCAGATCGTTCGTACCGAATCGCGGTACAGAAACGTCCCAATCGCCTCTGGTACGAGTACCAGATCGCTATATTTAACTGTTCCCGGTTGTGTTCTACAATAGTGCTCCAATCGCTAAATTTTTTTTATTAGGTACCTCATCCTCAACATTTGAAAAGATTTTATAATAACTAATCCACACAGGTAACCAATCCACCCTTCTATATTTCAGTAGAATCCTGGGGAAAAAACTAAACCAAAGCCCTATTAGGTATGAACCAGTTAACATAACAGGAAGAGAGCATTGATACCAGTTAGCATACTTTGACTTTCAAAGTCAAACAACCCAGTTTTCCTTTAAAATTGATTCAAGCATCTAGCTTATTAGGAACACTAACAACATTGTTAGTGTAAGTAGATAAAATATTGTTTGATGATTTTAGGTCTGTTGTACTCTACATATTCCAATTGTATGTGAATAAAAATAATTGCTGATATTTTTTTTTTTTGGTGTTATTGCAGGCTACTCAGAGTACTAGAGGGGGGGATGATAGAGACATCGACAATCAACATATCCATCTTAGTTTGCCAAGGATAGAAGGCGTGACAACACCAACAACTTTTGTGCAAAGATTAACATGTTGGGACCTTTTGATGTTTAGTATCAAACTATGTAAACATTAAACCCACAAACCAAACATTAAAAACAACATTTTAATAGTTCATGTTGATGCAATAAATAATAGACCAAGGATAGTAGCCGGGCTGGTTAGGCAAAAGGGTT
Source organism: Helianthus annuus (assembly GCF_002127325.2). Classification (NCBI taxonomy): domain Eukaryota; kingdom Viridiplantae; phylum Streptophyta; class Magnoliopsida; order Asterales; family Asteraceae; genus Helianthus; species Helianthus annuus. Next base: position 84,768,690 of record NC_035444.2, on the reverse strand, counting down.
GAAGGGTTCAACTTTGCCTAACGCAGGTCGTGGGGTCCCCCCACGTTTGCAAGACGTGGAGAGAGGTTCAACTTTGCCTAACGCAGGTCGTGGGGTCCCTCCACTGAAATGTGTTCAGTTTCGGATGTGGGAGCAAAGGGAATGTGTGTGTTGAATGTGAAAGAAAGTGACTTGCATGAAGCAAACACTCAAGAACAATGACCAGAGATTCGCCAGGAATCAGAGCTGATCTCGGAATGTTTTTCACACTCAATGAAGTGTCGCATTTATAGGGAAAGCCATCGCTTAAAGAGGAAACTGTTTGACTAGTGAACATGCTTGCAGTGGGGGTTTTGCCCTTTTGGGGGTTGAAGCCTTTTGACATGCTGATAAAAGGTTGTGCTTTGTGGACTCGTGCTACTTTTGCGGCTGGGGAGTTTGGTGAAGCAATCAGAGATGTGACTTGCTACTGTTCGCGTATTGTTTTATCTAAACTCCCGGATTTTCAACCTTTGAACCTTTTAACCTTTTAAGCCTTAATGTGTCTAAGTCATTTTATTTGATCTTGGGCTACCCCCGTCATCAGCCCCCCAACTCAGAGGTTTTTGGGAGTGAGCTCAAAGACTTCTGCCTTTTACACACTTGCTTTTATTGCTTAAAGGGTTGAAGGCTCGAAGACTTGGAGTCAGTTGAGAATTTTTTGAATTTTAAAAACTGACAACTGATTTGATTGATGTGTGGCAGTTTATAGGTCGGCGGTTTTTGCAGAGAGTAGGTTAATGACTGTTGTGCCATCATAACTTCTATTTGGGCTTTATTTTCATCATTCAAGACAAACAACAGTTTTTCATTTTCTCTTCAAGTTTTCTCCACATTTCCTTTCCATCTTTCAGGTTAGTTCCGGTTTCCTCTGTTTGCTTTACTTTGTTCTTTATTTTGATCATGGGTGCACGGAAGGATCTCTCTGTTAGTTTTTCACGCCTTACTCAAGAGGAAGTGGAGAACTTTTGTATTGATTGGGGTATTGGCCTTAAGTTCAATCCGGTTGCACCGGCTTGTGATAAATCTGTTGATCAGTGTCCCCCTGGTTCGATTGCTCTGTATTGCCGACATTTTGAGTTTTCCAACCTTCGTCATCCTTTTTCGCTCTTTGTATTGAATGTTTTGGAGTATTACCGTGTTTCTTTTGGCTAAATCCATCTGAAGGGTATTGCTAGGGTTTTGCACTTCGAGGTTCTATGTCGTGCCCTTGGTTATGATCCTTCATTGTTGCTTTTTCGTCGGTTTTTTCGTTTGGCAAAAAACGGTGATTGGTTCACCTTTGAAACATCCAAGGTAAATACTTGTCTTATCTCTTCCATGGTTACCACACTTGATACTTGGAAAGATCGTTTTTTCTGGGTCTCTGATTCTATTATCCCCTTCAAAATGGTGTGGAGGCACCCAGATGCTGTTCTCAATGAACCGGAGCCTTCCGACTCCGATTTGAATGATGCTTTTCTTAAAGCCATCCGGGAGTGCCCTTCAAGGGTTCGTCCCTTCCCTGGACATTTGCTAGTTCTGTTAGGGGTTAGTAAATTGTGGGAAAAGGCCAATCGGGATCCGGTTCTTATGAGGAATGACCAGGGTATGCTTTTTCCTTTTTTTTCCTTTTTTAAATGTCTTTGTTTAGTGACTTATTTGTTTTTGTAACATTTTGCAGTTATGTCTGCTTTGGATTTTATTAAGAGTGACGATACATCTGACGTTGTTTTTACGGATTCCCAAGCCGTTGAAGGGGATGATGCTGTTGCTAGGGGTATAGCACAGAGGTTTGAGGATGCTGGGTATGTTAGTGTCTCCAATGTTAAGGGTTTTTCTAAGCCTGCTGCTCCCAAGGCTTCAACCTGTCAATCTACTTGCCGTTTGTTGAAGGGTGCTCCTCAATCCACTTCTTCTGAACCAGTGGGATTGAGTGATGATATTGAGGTTTCTGAAGATCAAGGCGTTGATGTGGATGTTGAGAAGGAAAAGAAATTGGTTGTTCATGGCAAGAAGAAGACTCCAGCCAAGAAGGTTATGGCTACTCCTGTTCATGGTTCCTCGAGCAGGGACGTTGAAGGGTTGGATCCGGATGAGGTTTATGTACCTGGTTGGTCTATGAAGCTTGATGACAGTTTTAAGGATGCTGCTGTTTATGAGGATGTGTTGAGCCATATTGCTCCTCCTTCGGTTCATAGTACCATTGCTGAGATGGATGATGACATGATGTTGTCTCGTATGATTTTAAGTACTTGCAACCTTGCTGCCATGCTTCCTTAAGGAGTTGCTCGTTTTCGTAAGAGGATGCATGAGTATGAAGAATTTTCTAAAAATAAGGAGAAAATGAAATCTTCGATGGCTGCAATGAAGAAAGAGATTAGTGGGTTTACTGAGAAGGAAGAAGCCTGGGTCAAAAAGGTTGGTGAATTGACTAGAAGGCATGAAATTGACTTGGGTGATCTTAAGAAAAGTTTCGAGGTCGATCGGTTGAAGCTAAAGGCTTATAGGGAGGCTTTGTCCGTTCAACAGAAAGCTTTTGATGAAGAGAAGGAAGGCCTGAAGGCTTTAGTTGCTCAAGCCACCAGTGGTAACCAATGGCTAATTGAGCAAGGTTTCCAGCAAGTTGTTACTTACCTTCTTCATTCCAAGGAGTTCAATTCTGCTCTTGGTGAAGTTTACACTAAACTGCTTAACTTGGGAAAACATCAAGGTCTCATTGCTGGTTACAAGCTTCATGAGTCTGGTCAATCTTTAGAAAAGTCTCCCTTATATCGTCCTGAAGCTTCTGAGGTCTTCAAGGGTTCTGTTGAACAGATGGAGAGGCTGACCTACCCGTATGTTAATCAAGTTTCTACTTGTTTTGGTAAGCCTCTTACTGTCTTGCAGGAGCTAAAACCGGGGGGCCTTAATGAAAAAGTCTGTGCTGAAGTCCTTGGTTCGCTTTCAAGAAAGCGATCTTATTTGGGAGATAGTGATGACACCCTTTCAGGAGAACCTGCTGCTTCGAAGGATGCAAGCTTGGAGGCTTCAGCAGTAGGTGGTGATGGTAGCTCGAAAGCTAAGAAGTCAAAGAAAGCAAAGAAGGTTAAGAGTGATGGTTCCGGGGCTTCCAAGCCTCCTGTTGATGCTTGATGGACATTTGTAGCTTTCTTAGCACCCTTAAAAACAATTCGTGGTTTGTAATGCTAACTTAAACAATTTTAGGTTTCACAGAAACCCTTAGGGTTCTTGTTATGTGGTTGTGGTTAGGCCTGTATGGCCGTTTGAACAATTTCTAAGCTTACAAGTCGTTAGGGCTTGTTTTAACTTTGTTTGGATTCTTGGAAGTCTTTAAGGCTTCCTTTGTTATGCTACTATGTTTAACTATTTGCCTTGTGTTACATTTTTTATGCTTGTGCCTATTTTGTTAAGGCAGCTTGGTTGGCTTCAAGCCTTCAAACTTTCTAGCTATCCCGCATGTAGGTTGAAGCCTTTAAGGCTTCTAGTTGTCACGTATATAGCTTGAAGCCTTCAAGGTTTCTTAGTTTCGTGACTTGGCTTTGGTTTCATGACTTGGTTTGTATCTTTGAGTTTTGTAACTTTTTGTTCAAGTTGTTGTAGTGTTCCTTAGGATATTTCTTTTTCTTGTAGCTTTGTCTTTGTTGGGTTTATGTTGCCTTTATGTTTTTCATACCTTAAAGGGTTCAGTGCTGCAGTCACTTAGCCTTGGTATTTTTAACAAGAAGACATAGCACCTATCCTATTCATTATTTTTCTTATTTTCATTTGATTTCGTAAGCCTGTTTGTTGATTATTCTTCCAAGGATTAAGGAACACTTGGTGTAGGCTGTTCAAACCTGTCTATGAGACAACTTTGTTTTCAATACTAAGTCTCATGGAGTTGTATTGATTTAGGAACTCACCCCTTATATAGGTCCATTCAACCCTTGAACCTATTGAGCGATGTGGCCTGAGAGCTCATCCCCTTACATGGCCCTTGCCATGGAGTTTTTTGCTAGGTTCTCAACTTTTTTTAGGATAGAAAGACAAATTTGATAAAACAACTTCATTCATTCAAGAGATATTGTTTTTACAAAAGGTGTTCATAGTGTAACTCTTGAGATACAACTTGTGAAATACAAACCAATCTTTCTTGATTAGACATGGAACCTCTTCAAGGTTTTCCCATTCCAGTGTCTTGGAAGCTTTTTAACCTCTGAGTCTGCTAGCTTGTAAGATCCACCCTTATGTGCTTCAAGGATGGTATACGGGCCTTCCTATTTTGGGCCGAGCTTTCCTTGGTTCTCTTTTTTGCTAGCTTCATTGTTACTAAGCACCAGGTCTCCTGGCTTGAAACGTTCATTCTTGACTCTTTTGTTGTAGTAAGCTTTCATCCTTTGTTTGTACTTGGCTTCTTGAATTGCCGCTTGGTCTCGTGCTTCCTCTAGGAGTTGTAAGTTCAACATGGTCTCTTTTTGGTTTGTTTTGGGATCCATGTTGACAGTTCGTTGTGTTACAACTCCTACTTCAGCTGGAATTACGGCTTCAGACCCAAATACCAAGCTATAGGGTGTTCTTTTGTGGCTTATTTTTTCGGTTCTTCTTATGGCCCATAGAACACTTGGCAATTCTTCAAGCCAATTGTTTTCATACCTTCCCAATCTGGCTTTGATTCCTTCAACTATGCTTCGATTCATCCTTTCAACTTGACCGTTTGACTGTGGATATGCCACTGAGCTGAAAACCTGAGTGATTCTGAATTCTTTGCACCAAACGCTGAAAGGCTTCTTGGCAAATTGCTTTCCATTATCGGTGACAAGCACTCCCAGTAATCCATAACGGCAAATAATGTTTTCACAAACGAAGTCAATGACCTGTTTGCCCGTGATTTTTGCAAGTAGTTTAACCTCAGGCCACCTGGTGAAATAATCTATGGCCACCAATAAGAATTTTACTCCACCTTTGGCTAGTGGGAATGGACCAACGATATCCATTCCCTATTTATAAAATGGCCAAGCTGAGGTTATTTGGACAAGGTCATGCTTGGGATTCTTCGGGACTGGTGCATGAATTTGGCAGGCATCACACTTCCTTAATTGCTCAGCGGTATCTCGGTGCATGGAGGGCCAAAAATACCCAAGGTTCATTAGTTTAGCAACCACCGATCTAGCTCCAAAATGAGCTCCACATATACCTTCGTGAACCTCTTTGACCAAATACTGGCTTTGCTCGGGACCAACACATCTTAGCAAAGGTGCAAGGTAACCCTTTTTGTTGAGGATTTCACCTTGCAACACGTACTGTCTTGCCTTGATCCTAACCCTTTCAGCCTCCTTTTTATCAGCAGACAATTCACCATTTTTAAGGAATTTCTTGATTGGAGTCATCTAATTTGGATCTTCTTCGGTGATCACATCTTGAACTTCCAACTCATCAATTGACGGAGCTTTTAACACTTCTACCAATAACTTTTTGGTAAGGTGGGCAAAAGTGAGATATGCGAGTTTACTCAAGGCATCCGCTTTCTTGTTTTGAGACCTAGGAATTTGCTTGATGGTACATGTTTGGAAGGTATTCATCAATTCTTTGGACTTTTCTTTGTACCTCTTCATGTTGGGCTCCTTTGCAATGTAGCTATCATTCACTTGGCTTGACACCACCAACGATTCTGTGAACACTTCAAGCTTTTGGACTTTCATTTCTTTAGCCAACCTCAAGCCAGCTATCAACGCTTCGTATTCAGCTTCGTTGGTGGTGGTCTGAAAATCAAAGCGAAGAGCATATGTGAATTCTAACCCTTCTGGGTTGCTGTTGGACCGTTCTATGACCCGAAAAGTCAGTCGAAGTAGTTCATCTTTACATACGAAGGCGGAATCAACGTAAGTAAAGTAACAACAGCTAATCCTTTCAATTCCTTGTGTTTATATTGCTTTCTGATAAAATTTCAGCAGAGTTTCAGCACCGTAGCACACACATACGTCGTTACAAATGATGAACCGCTCCAGCCTATATATAGAGATCTTGGGTCGCTTATGTGACATGCCATATAAGCGATCCAGCACCTTTGTCACATAAGCGATCCAGGCTAGTGTCCTAAAAGCGGTCCAAGACTATAACAATGACACAAAAGCGGTCCTAACTCTATTTCACTCAATATTTACACTTTGACCCCCTATAGACCAATCTTGACTTTAGACTTTTTGTAGACGCAGTCAACAGACATTCCGTGCATCAACAGACTCCCCCTTGGATGTTGACGTAGTCTTTTAGCATCTTCAGATCCATAGTCTTTTGTCTTTGTCTTTTCACCAACTCTGTCTTTCTTCATCAGCATTCTTCACAGGTTCTAGAACTGACTCCATACTTCCCATTAGCTGTTGACCCAGACTCCCCCTCTTACTGACTCCCCCTCTCATTATGCTGGAATCTTGAGATATCTGGTTCAAGCTTTTGCAGTTTGCCTCCGTTAGGAAATATCGTCCAAACCTGTTACTCAACCAATAACATTACAATCTATCTTTTCAAACAATAAACACAAATTCAATCAGTTTTAGAAATCCACTCAAGTTTACAAGTTCAAGTTAATGACCCTGAAAACTTGATTAATCTACCAAGTTCAATTTAATGACCCTGGTTGATCTTTGACGAATCAAACTGATTTAGTAAAACTATTTTTCAATTTTCTTTCTGAAAATAACAAGTATCAACTTAATGAACTTGTTTGTGACTTTGAAAACAAACACATTTCCAACAATGTAAGCTCTCCTCGATCTTCAGATCAGAATCTCTTGCATCTGCTTCATCTTTCCAGAATCCGACAATCAACTTTCCACTCTGGTTTGTCTAAAATAAAGCAGAAATAAAATCTTTTTGGATTTTAAAATGATCTAAACTAAGAAATGAAATAACAGAAAACTTAAATTGCAGACAATAAACTATTTACAGGTTTGTTTTTGGCGAGCGTGTCAGGGAATCATATCAGCTTTTCAGACAGATTACAAGTACCATTAAGCTACATTACATACTCAGATTTAAACAATTCACCTCGATTGTCGATATACTGATCCATCTTAAATTTTCATACAAACTTCAATCTATTCAGGATACTGTTTAAGTGTTTTAAGAACTTAGATCAATCCATGTGTCCCACCTCTTGAATATACTCCCGTATCCAGAATTCCAATATTCAGTCTTACAGGCAAAAATACTACAATGATGTCTGTACATAAATTAGGGTATGCGAGAACTGAGGGATCTCAGGTCAGAACTTCCGTTCAGCAGAGAGATATCAGCTTCGACTTTGCAGTGTGTTCCCTTTAGAGAATCTTTTCAGCTACAACAACTGATTATCAATTTTATTGTCTAATCAGCTGAGGGCTTTATGCTATATTTCAAGCATTTTGGTGAAAGTATTAGCCAGGGACTAGGTCAGAACCACCGTTCAGCAGAAGTCCCGGAATAATACCCCAGACATCATAGAGTATAACCACCTAGTATATCAGAATACGAGACCTTTCAAACGAGATTTCAGGGGTTACCTATATATCCAAGTAGTGTTCCCCACGAATTTCCCAAGTTTGAAATTTTAGGTTTATATCCCGAATAAATCTACTAAATGTACAAAAACCTATCGACACATCATTAGTGAGACTGTTTAACTCATTTTATCTTTCCAAATCTTTAGCATACTGTAATTGTCTAGCTGATGTACTATCATTTTCCCTATATACACAAGCTCTTTTTCAATTTTATCATGTTTTTGGATTTTAGCATTTTTTACTATTTTTGTATTTTTCTGAAAATAAAATATGTACAACTATCTATCTCCCCCTAAATACCAAAACACGTAAAAAATCGACAAACCATCGCAGATTGTTTCTCATCTTCATCCGCAACAGTACTCTCATCAACGCTCACAACTCCATCCGACACCGAAAGCAATTTCATACCATTAAGTTTTAACAAATATAGAAACCTATTTTTCTCAAAAGCTTTGGTATGCAAATCAGCTTTTTGTTCGTCAGTGTGGATTTTCTCAATTCGTATCAACTTTTTCTCGAAGCAATCGCGAATAAAGTGATGACGAATCTCGATATGTTTAGTTTTAGCGTGATGTACTGGATTTTTAGTTATATTAATTGCGGCCTCATTATCAACAAACAGAGGTGTGTTAAGAAACTGCAAACCGTAGTCGCGCATCTGTTGTTGTATCCACAGGATCTGAGAGCAGCAACTGCTAGCAGAAACATACTCCGCTTAACATGTAGATAGCGCCACAGATGTTTGTTTCTTACACTGCCAAGTAACCAATCTTGAACCAAAAAAACTGGCATCCTGCAGTTGTTGATTTCGCATTAATTTTGCAGCATCCGAAATCTGTATCAGAAAACCCTTCGAGTGTAAAATCGCCTTTGCGAGGATACCACAACCCCAATGTGGGTGTGCCTTTCAAGTAACGTAAAATCCTCTTCACAATAATCATGTGTGATTCTCTCGGGTTACACTGAAATCTTGCTGCGAGGCACGTTGAGTACATGATGTCAGGACGTGAAGCAGTTAGGTACATCAAAGAACCTATCATGGATCGATAAAGTGTCTCATCAACCCTGTCTCCGGTAAGATCTGGGTGAATCCCATGATTAGTCGCAAGTGGGGTAGCAGCTGGAGTAGAACTTGACATTCCAAATTTCTCCAGAATATCATGCACGTACTTCGTTTGATGAATGAAAATCCCTTCAGGAAGTTGTTCAACTTGTAATCCCAGAAAGAATTTCATCTCCCCCATTGAAGACATTTCAAATTTCTGCTTCATCACCTGTTCGAAATCTTTGCATAATTTCTCATTTGTCGACCCAAAAATAATATCGTCTACATAAATCTGTACTATCAGAAGATGACCATCAACGACTTTAGTGAAGAGAATGGCATCCACTTTTCCACGTATGAACTGGTTAGCGAGTAGGTGTTGAGACAAAGTCTCGTACCAGGCTCTCGGCGCCTGATGTAGACCATACAACGCTTTGTCCAGCAGATAAACTTTGTTCTTGTGGATTGGGTCAGTAAAGCCCGGCGGCTGACCAACATAAACCTCCTCTTTGACCTTCCCATAAAGAAACGTTGATTTAACATCTAACTGAAATACTTTGAAATTCTTCCAAGACGCAAATGCTAGGAAAATTCTGATAGCCTCTAGTCGTGCGACAGGAGCATAGACTTCGGTAAAATCAATCCCCTCCTGTTGACTAAAGCCCTGAACAACAAGTCGAGCTTTGTTCCTTACAACCACTCCTCTATCGTCCCTTTTACATTTGAAAACCCATTTTGTATTGATTTTTCTTTGACCATCCGGTAAATCAACCAACTTCTACACACCTAACTTCTCAAACTGACTTAATTCTTCTTGCATCGCTATGACCCAAGAGTCTTCAGTAAGCGCCTCTTTGTAAGTTCGCGGTTCGACCTGCGAGATAAAACAACTTAATGAAAATTCAGTTTGTAAAGGTGCTACTGTAGAATAAAAACATGTTAAGCCCTGGTCAATTTGACGTCTCGTCCAAACGCCCGATTGCAATTCTCCTATTATCAACTCCTTTGGATGATACGAAAGAGTTCGCGGCATCACTTCGCTTGGAACATCTACATTTCCTTCCAGATTAGTAACATTCTGCTCTGCATCTTGTTCACCAACTTGGTTTGTTTGACTTGACAACTGGATCTGCTCCCCCTCAAGATCTGAATCACCATGGTCAAAAACTGGCATATGTTCAACTTCTTGATCATCATTCACCTCCAACTGATTACCAGGAGCAACTTCATCATCATGTTCACCAGCGTTACTAGGACCTGCTTCAGCATCATTTGAAGTCTCCCGAGGTCTGCTAGAATACTCTGCTGGAAACCTGAGCGACGATTCATACTCTCGTAAAATATCCAGCTCATCAAAGAAATCTTCCTCTTCCTCTGATTCTACTCTCATGTCAAACGATTCCCAAAGTTTGTCATAATGAAAACGCCATGAATCACCAGGATTCTGAGGCGGCATAGTATAACCCTGACATTCAACATTTGCTGCTTCAATAATACGCTTTTCTCTTGGAACAAAGACACGCTGTGTAGGACCTGAATATCCAACAAATATTCCTTCAAAGTTCTTTGGACCAAGCTTGCCATTCGGCTCTATTACCGTACAGGGTGACCCAAACGGTTCTAGATACTTCAAATTCGGCTTACGTTTATTGATTAGCTCAAAACACGTCTTGTTGAACTTCTTCACAGTAAGAACTCTATTGAGAGTATAGCATGCAGCAGAAACAGCTTCAGCCCAGAAATTAATAGGTAACTTGGAATCTGCAAGCATCGTTCTGGCTGTCTCGATTAGCGTCCGGTTCTTGCGTTCTGCAACTCCATTTTGCTGAGGAGTGTACGGAGCACTAAACTCATGCAGTATACCTCTTTCATCACAGTATTCCTCCATCTTACTGTTTTTGAACTCAGTACCATTATCACTTCGAATTCTACAAATCGGTCTCTGGTACAGATTCTCAATTTTCTTAAACAATACTATCAAACTATCAAAGGTTTCGTCTTTCGTTTTCAAAAACATGACCCACGAAAATCTGGAGTAGTCATCAGTCACGACCAGACAATAGGAAGCTCCTGTTATACTTTTGACGTTTACTGGACCAAACAAATCCATATGAAGTCTTTCCAAAGGTCTCGAAACTGAATTGACTTGTTTTGTAGGGTGTGACTTTTTCTTCTGTTTGCCTCTGACACAACTTATGCACTCCCCTTCCAGATGAAAACCTTTAATATTCACTCCAGTGACCAAGTCGTTATGCACTAAGTGATTCATTTTCCTTAGATGAATATGCCCCATCTTTCTGTGCCATAACCTTGACTCTTTTTCCGTTGCTCTGGACACAAAACAATGAGCCTGACCCGTGGTTGTAGTAGCAACGCTCATGTCCAACACATACAGATCGTTGACTCTTGGTGCCCTCATGATGATCCACTCTTCAGGTATCACAAATCCCGGTTTCAAGATCAAACATTCTTTGTCGGTGAAATGAGTAGTATACATCCTGTCACAGATCTGGGAGATACTCAGTAGGTTGTTCTCCAGCTCAGCGATGTAGTTAACTCTCTCAAACGTAATAATGCCATTAGACAGCGTTCCTTCACCTATGATCCTGCCTCCTTGATTACCCGCAAAACCCACATAACCACCATTAATGTCATTCACATCATACAGCAATGCGGTCTTCCCTGTCATATGCCTTGAAGCTCCACTATCCATTATCCACCTGGATACAAGTTTTGGAAGATCCTGCACATAACAAATCATCATTTAAAACAACTTCAAGAAAGATGCCGATTCATGCTTCGCAATCCAGGAAGCTCCAGCAATTCAAATTGTTTAGTCAAACATGGTGTCCACCCAGGCCTTATTTGCCTTAGGTGTAACTGTAACTTTGGCAATTTGAATTTTGAAATTCTTAGACTTAAGAGGTGGAAATTGTGCATCATAATCAACCATAATTGATTCTTCAGCCTTTTTCACCTCAGAAGTTGAAACTTTCTTCTCAACTTTAGGTTCAATTTTAGGTTTCCACACCTGTTGAACTACTGCAACCCTCTTATAAAATGTATCATTTTGATTTACCAACTTCTTTACGGGTTCAGTTTTTACTTTCAAGTTGTCAATTTGAGCATTTTTCTTCCCAACAACTTTCTTCTCAACATACATCTGTGTTTTACCCTTCACATCAACTTTCTTTTGTTGAACCTTCACAGCTTCAGTCTTAGGCTTCACATATGTACACTTTCGTGCAATATGACCAACCTGTTCACATCTAAAACACGTAAGAGTATCATCTACCCTACTCGTGCCTTCAGACTGAGCCTGTGAAACTCTCTTCTCAAAAAATTCTTTGTTTGATTTTGTAAAAATCTCTTTTTCTTCATCAGCAAGTGAACTTGAACTATTCACAAACTTTTTCTTTTCGACAAACCTCTTGTTTGCAACATTTCTTTTATGAAATGGTTTACCCCCCTGATAACCACCCGACCAATTGTTTCTGTTGTTATTGTAAAAACGTGGTGGATAAACAGTTTTCTTGTTGTAAACCCTCTCTTTCTTTCGACTCAGATTGTTCACTGCTGATAACTCGACTTCGACTAGTTTGAAAACATTTGTCAATTTGTTCAGATTAACATTCTCTAATGGAAACTCAGAATCCGAAAACAACTTATCCGATCCCGACATCTTGTACATGACAAGATCAGATTCATCATATAAGTTGTTTTTGGACTTTTGCTTCGGAATGTATTTATCTAGAAAACACCCATCCTCCTCCGAAGTGTCACAATCCGGCTTAAGCACTTTGTCTATCACACTTTTCACCACATCATTTTGGACACCCTCTTCATTGGAAGACGTGAACGTGACATCAATGTTCTCAGGAAGTGTAACATCACTTTCTTCCTCAATTTTCACCAAACTAGACTGCTTTTTCGTATAGTTGTCTAAAATTGGCGGTGGAACTTTGTGAAACCCTACACCCGTTCCATCAGAAAACACATCTTCACCAGCTTTGTTTTTTCCTATAGGTTTGGGAACGATGTGCTGCAAAACAAAGCTAGCTGAGCTATAGCTGTTTAATTTCAACTGAATTCTTTCATTTTCAATCTCAATTTCTTTAACCTTAAGTTTTAATTTTGCAATCTCATCCAGTTGTTCATTAATTGATTTTTCTTTAAATTGCAACACAGCTCTTAGATGTTCGTTTTCTTTGAATGTTTTGCCGTTTCGATCATCACTGTCTTTCACAACACTTTTAAGTTTCTCAAATTTTTCGGAGATCTGACGGTTTTCCAGAATTAACTTTTCATTTTCAGTTGTAATTTTGTCACATTTAGTTGTTAATTCATTAAACCGTTCAGTTGAAACTTTTAACTCTGTGTCACGATCGAGAATCTGATCTTCAAAAGTTTTAACTTTTGATTTCAGATTTTTCAATTTCTCATCATTCAAATACGTGACAGTACTACAAAAATTGCATTGTTTGGTGCAATTTTTGCAGTCAACATTTCCATCGACTTTATTACCTGACCTGGATGTTGACTCACTTTGACTGACTTTCCCTTTTGACTCGGAGACAGAATTAGAATCTACCTCAAGTGCTTTCGCAGCTAGCACTTTGTCAGCCATTTTCTCTAAATTCTCAGTTGTCAACTTCCGAGTCACATCGATCAACCCCGTATCAACCATCTTCGATCTCTCAGTCTCTGCGTTTTCTTTCTTCTCTCTCTCTTCTTTTTCCTTTCTCTCTTTTTCTTTCTTCTCCTCAATCATCTTCGAAGTTGGTGTTCCCCACTACTTATGCTGCCAGTATTCATCCTCTTCTTTGTACTCCTGAATGATGGCTTCAATATCTAGCGTTTTGTCATCAATCGCCACATTGCCATACCGATCAAGATAACACTCTCTGTCCGGATCCCAACGATTTGCTCTTCTTGCTTCCAAGTATACACCAGAAAGTCTGATAATCTTTGTTTCAGCAGTCATCTTCCTGTATTTGTACTTCTGTTCCTCTGTACGATCATCCTTCCATGGAATCAGTTCATCATGACTTGCCATGAAAGCATAACCAACGGCATCATCTTCCGGCAAAACCTCTTTGCTCCAATCGTAACCCTCATCATCATAAATCACAGCTAACGCCCTCGATTTGTCTCTGTTCTCTTCCTGTTGCTTCAATCTGGGCGGCTCGGATTTATTCTGATGGTAGATTGCCTTCTTGTAATAGTCATCTCGAAACGGATTCTCCGATTCATCAGCATATGCATTTCTGCATTCCCTCTTGAAATGACCCTTCTGCTTACACTTAAAGCACTTCACCTTCGATTTATCAAACCCCAACTTTGTAGATGGACCACCGATTGTTTTTCTCCCAGTAATTTCCATGAAACGTTGCGCACGTCGAACAGCACTTGCCATGGCCCAACGAATGTCAATAAGCTCCATTTCTTCGGGGTCTATCTGATCGTAGTCTTCTTTTGTCAGATTTGTATTCCCGATCTTTCCAGCCACCAAACCTTCATAGGACTCTAGCACAGATGCCAGAAAAACCATTTGTTGCTTGGCCGACTCTTCATCAAAATTCTGTGCGTTCTTTAGATCTATCGCGATGTTACAAGAAAACTTCGCATCAGAACGATTTGCAGAAGAAGTAGATCCACTGTGATAACCACTGTGGCTTCCGTTGCTTGAACTGCTTTGACCTTCATTGCTTGCTGGAGAGACATTCTCAGCAGAAAATGCAGTTTTTGGAGAAGTAGCTTTCGTCATCAAGCTTTTTGGATAATAAAGATCCAAGTTCTGCTGATAGGATGAATGATTGACTTTGTAAGATTTCTTCAATTCAAGCTCATGACTTTCAAGTCTCTCAATCACAACATCTGGTTTCAATTCTCCAGGAGCAATAGTATTCTTCAACATCAGTGCATAGTATCTCCAATCCAATTCATCAGGTAGTGAATCAAACAATTTATCAACTATCACATCAGGATAATTGATCTCATGTCGAGCAAGTTCCAGCTTAAGATGACCAAACCGCTCAATCATTTTACACACTGATTCATTTTTCAGACATCCAAACATATCAAATTCTTTCCGAAGAAGTTTCTTCTTATTCTTTAGAATCTCTTTGCTTCCGAGACACTTGTTTTTAAGTTTATCCCACAAATCTTGAGCATTTGTATAATCTATTAGAGAGATAATATCCTCCCGAACCGATTGAAACAGCAAAGCAACACACTTCTGTTCAGCCACAAAATTATCAATTTCTTCAGCTAATCTCAATGCTTCGCCATTCTTCTTTCCATTAGCATAACCAGTTTTCATACTCTTCCAACTGGGAAAGGCGAATGCCATCAACCAATCTTCAAACTTTGTTGCCCACCTGCTGTAATCTTCTATAGCCATCAACTTAGGAGGTTTGTTAAATGTTCCAAATGCACTTTCGGACTCCCAAGCTTCTTTCTTTTTCTCTTTTGGTTGATTTTCGTTCGTATTGTTCGATGTCGAATCGTTGTTTCCTGAACTTCCTGTGAATGCGTACATGTCGCTAAATGGATTCAAGAACATATCATCCATCGTGAACGTACCTGCAAAATCAGACAACACTTAGAAAAATTTTGGTTTTGAAAAATATTAGTTCACAAAAGCGATCCTGTCTAAACAGTTTGACAGAAAAGCGGTCCAGTATATGTTCGTAAACGCGGACCAAACAGTAATGACTAAGTCCTCTCGAGCGATCCACAATATGTCAAATAAGCGACCGAGAGTATGTACGTTCGAGCGATCCAGAGAATGATCGTTCGAGCGGTTCAAATACTGTCAAATAAGCGATCCAACTCTTGTTTGTTGGAGCGATCCAGAAGTGTTCGTATGAGCGGTCCGAATGTGATCGTTCGAGCGGTTCAACAATGTTGTCCGTTCGAGCGATCCAGAGAGTTAAATTGTCCGAAAAAGCGATCCCAAGTGTGAATTTGGAGCGATCCAAGCAGGTTATGTCCAGATAAGCGATCCAATGTCCGAAAACGCGATCGACAGTTTTTAACCAGTTTTTACCATTTTTAGTCCGTATTTTCACCTGATTCTTTCTAGGGTTTGTTAAAAGTGTGTTTTACACGTTATACTCGAATTTCAGACAATTTCAATCGTTGGAACCACTGAAAACCGAAAAAGTATGAGAAAAAGTGAGTAGAAAAGAGAGATTTCTGCAGATTTGTGCTGTCGTAGTATGAACTCCTTGTCCTGAGCTCTGATACCACTTGTTGGACCGTTCTATGACCCGAAAAGTCAGTCGAAGTAGTTCATCTTTACATACGAAGGCGGAATCAACGTAAGTAAAGTAACAACAGCTAATCCTTTCAATTCCTTGTGTTTATATTGCTTTCTGATAAAATTTTAGCAGAGTTTCAGCACCGTAGCACACACATACGTCGTTACAAATGATGAACCACTCCAGCCTATATATAGAGATCTTGGGTCGCTTATGTGACATGCCATATAAGCGATCCAGCACCTTTGTCACATAAGCGATCCAGACTAGTGTCCTAAAAGCGGTCCAAGACTATAACAATGACACAAAAGCGGTCCTAACTCTATTTCACTCAATATTTACACTTTGACCCCCTATAGACCAATTTGACTTTAGACTTTTTGTAGACGCAGTCAACAGACATTCCGTGCATCAACAGTTGATCAGAATGAGCCCAGCCCCTGACCCTTCAATGCTTGAAGCCCCATCGGTAAAAAGCTTCCAGGCTTCAAGGTCTGAAGGTTTAGTGGCAGTTGTGTTTACTTCAGTAGTTATTTGTTTTGGGATTTCTACAATGAAATCAGCCAAGACCTGGGCTTTGATGGCTTTTCTAGGAACATAGGTGATGTTATGTTCACTGAGTTCAACAGCCCACTTGGCTAATCGTCCTGAATTCTCTAGTTTTTCAAGCACACTTTTTATTGGTTGGTCGGTGACCACTTGTATAAGGTGTGCTTGGAAATACCTTCGAAGCCTTCTAGCCATTTGGACTAGGGCTAGAGCAAGTTTTTCCAGGGGAGGATATTTGATTTCAGTCAATTTTAAAGTTTTGCTGAAGAAATAAATGGGTACCTGAACTTTGTCTCGTTCGATGGTGAGGACCGCACTTATTGCTTCTTCAGCAACTGAAAGGTAAACCGAGATCAATTCTCCCGTTTCTGGGGCTGCAATGTCAGGTAGGGAAGCTAGGTATTGCTTCATCTGGTTGAAGGCTTCTTCAGCCTCCTCAGTCCAATTGAAATCCTTCTTGTCGGAGCAACATTTGAGCGTTTTGAAAAAAGTTAAAAACCTTTCAGCCAATTTTGAGGTAAAATGCTTCAAGGCTGCAAGCTTCCCGTTTAAGCTTTCAACCTCCTTTTTGCTATGCGGTGGTTTGGTTTCAAGAACAGCTTTCACCTTGTTTGGATTAGCCTTAACGCTTTGTTTTCCCACAATATGCCCTAGAAACTTACCTTCCTCAAACCCAAATGAGCATTTCTCAGGGTTAAGTTTCATATTGACCTTCCTTAGGTTCTTGAAGGTTTCTTGGATGTCATCGAGCATTTGATATTCCGTTTTGCTTTTGATCACCAGATCGTCGACGTATGCCTCCATGCTTCTGCCAATTTAATTTGCAAAGGCCTTGTCAACTAGGCGTTGGTAGGTTACTCCAAGGTTTTTGAGGCCAAAAGGCATCTTTTGAAAAGATCCCTTTGTCTGTGTGGAAGGCGGTCTTCTCTTCATCTTCTTCCTTCATGAGGATTTGATGGTAACCCTTGAAAGCATCAAGAAAACACTTGAACGGGTAACCGGTGAGGGAGTCAACCTTGAGATCAATTTCTGGTAACGGGTAACAATCTTTGGGACAAGCCTTGTTAAGATCCTTGAAGTCTATGCACATTCTCCAAGAGTTGTCTGGCTTTCTAACCATGACCGGGTTCACAACCCAAGATTGATACTTGACTTCTCATAGAATGCCGGCTGACACAAGCTTTTCAACCTCTTGGCATGCAGCCAAGTTTCTTTCAGGTGCTAAACTTCGTTTCTTTTGGACAACTGGCTTGACATCAGGTGGTATTTTCAACTCATGTTCAGCAATGCTTTGAGGGATGCCTGTCATATCCTCCGGGCACCAAGCAAAGACATCACTCTAATGTGTCAACAACTTCTCAAGATATGAGAGAGTTTTTGTGAAA
Source organism: Helianthus annuus (assembly GCF_002127325.2). Taxonomy (NCBI): domain Eukaryota; kingdom Viridiplantae; phylum Streptophyta; class Magnoliopsida; order Asterales; family Asteraceae; genus Helianthus; species Helianthus annuus. The sequence goes on along the minus strand of NC_035444.2, from coordinate 84,750,926 downwards.
GGCTTGGGTTGACCCTTATCCTCTGCTCAGGAAACTTAGGGTTTATAATTAGCCTTTGCTTGTCTTCTTCACTTTTGGAACTTTCACCTTCAACCATGTAGGCCTCCTGAGTAGGTTTAAGGGTTGCGATTCCCCTCTCGGTAGGAAATTTGACAGTGCCATGGCCAACAGACACAGCCATGTTGAATGCACACTGCTCCGGCCTTCCAATGATCATATCATAGTTTGAAGGTATATTGATAACCACGAAGGTGAGTGGTTGGACTCTCTCCTTCTGACCTTCGCTGAAACGAACATTAAGGGTCAGTTGCCCTAAAGGCTTAATGGGTATGTCGGCAATACCTTTTATGGAGCTTCCAGAGGGTTGAAGCCTTGAATGCTCTTCATCGCTCAAACGGTTGAAGAACTTCTCAAACAGGATTTCGGTGGCAGCCCCAGCGTCTATGTATGCTCTGCTTGTTTGCAACGTTCCCACAGTAGCCTCAACCACAAGAGGGTTTGAAAGAGGGTCTTTTTCTGTTGGAGGAAAACAAACACACTGAAGCTCCCAAGCTTCCAACCGTTGCCTTTTGAGCGGAACCTTTCCATCAAAATCCACCATGTTGACTTCCTTGCCCTTTCCTTCGGCCATTTTGTCCCTTACTCCCTTCACCAAGTGAGCAAGTTCTCCGGACTTAACGACCTCTTCGATCCTTTTCTTAAGTTGGAAGCAATCATTGGTGTGGTGCCCCTTTTCTTCATGAAATTCACAGTATTGGGTGGAATTCTCGTTCTTCCTGCTTTTGGGGATAGGTCTAGGAGGCAGGAAGTTTTGTTTAACTTCTTCTGTTGCAAGGATTTCTTGAGGGGTCTTGGTAAGGGGTGTGAAACTTATGCCTTTCTCTGCTGGAAGGGTTCCGGCCTTCAAACCTTCGTTGCTCTGAACCCTTTTGGCGTCTGTCATAGGAGTTAAAATTCCCCCTTTTTCTAGCTAGGTTGTTGCCTCGCCAGCTGGATCCCCTTTTCCTTTGCTCTTTATTGTCTACTGCCTCCTCTCCCCGGATGTGGGTTTCAGCCCTTTCGAGAGCTTCTTCCAAGGTCTTGGGCAGGGATTTGTTGAAATCTCTTGTGAGATATTTGGATGTAATGGCGTTCATAAAACCAGCCACTCTCATTTTTTCGTCTGCCCCTACATATGTTAGACCTTCCTTCTTGTATCTTTCTATGAACTCTCGAAGGCTTTCATCATCCCTTTGTTTTATCTGAAAGATTACTGTAGCATATTTAACGTATCGCCTCTGCTGGGAGAAATTAGCCAGGAACCTCTTGCTGAGGTCATCAAAGCTTCGAATGCTTCGAGCAGGCAAATCATTGAACTAAATTCTGGCTGACCCAACAAGAGTTTGCATGAACATTAAACAACATTCAGCATTTGACCATTTCTCGATTCTAGCAGCACCAGTAAAGATCTGAAGATGATCTTAAGGATCTTCAGTCCCATCATATGTCTTGATTGGGACGGCATTTTAATCTTCGTCTGAAAATCATAATCGGCTATTTGCTGTGAGAATCATGAGAGGTTACTCGGCTTGTAAGGTTTGGCCAAATCTTCTTCAGCCCTTGCACCCGTGTTGTTGTTGTTATTGTTGTTCCCTTGAGTGGCCAGCACCTAATTAATAAAGTGCTGCCACGGGAAGCTGGCCATCATCTGGGCCATCATCTGGGGCATAAAGTTGAAGCCTTGAAGGCTTCCAGGTGCAACTTGGCAACTAACTCCCAAAGGAGTACTCATAACAGCACTTCATGCTAAGGGGAGTACAGACAGAGCTTGTTCCCATGTAGTTGCTGTTGAGGGTGGAAGGCTTGCCACTGGAGATTGTAGGAGTTGGTCCAAAGTCAGCTCGTGCCCTAGTGGGGCACCGTTTGTAGCTGGTTGGGACGAAAAGAGAGGAATTGTTGTAGGATTTTGCCTTGCAGACAGATACGGGTTGGGGTTTGGAGGAGGATTACTGGGACCAGCCTCATCCCTAGACACAAAAGGTTGCGAGTTTGCAAAAGGAGGGATGGGGGGTCCAGGAGATAGTGTTGGCTCTGGTTCGTCATAGTCTAAACGAATCCTTACTCCCTTGTCTCTTTCCCTACTCACATATTCGTTGAGGAGAGATCTCAACTCAAGGAAATTGTTGACAACCCCCTCATGGGTAAGTTCAACATGTGAGGGGGTGCCAGAGACACCGACACTAGGGGAAGGGACCCTGCTCTGGATGGAGTTGGAGTGTTGAAAGTGAGAAACTCGGGAGTGCTCCCCGGTGTCGAGAAGGACGTCGGTATAGCCACATGGGCTTGACCAGTTCTTGGGGTAGATGTATTTGGAACTTGATTCACCTCTCCCGGGGATCCACTTTCTGACATGGTAATTTCCTGGATTTTCAACCTTTGAACCTTTTAACCTTTTAAGCTTTAATGTGTCTAAGTCATTTTATTTGGTCTTGGGCTACCCCCGTCATCAGTTCATATATGCTAACCACGATGTATATCGCACAACGCGCGACGAGGAATGACCCTAGTTTAAATATAATAAAATATAATAAAATTTCTGTTCATTTCAATTTTTATATTAATATATAGTAAAGTAAAAATAATAATAATAATAATGTAATTGAATATCATATTATTTTCATATTTTAAAATAACTAGTTGATTTTCTGACCCTGCGTTGCGGCGGGGATCCAATGTCTGCAAAACGCATGCCCACAACGGCAAGTGGATACCGAATATCAAAACATTGATAAAAATGACGTAGTAACGATAGTTACTCCATCCTAAAATCGATTTTAAATAATCTAATATATAATAGTAGGACCCACACGTCCTACACGTTGGAAATTCGATTGTTTTCAGTTCAATTATGACGTTACTAACACGTTAAAATATGGATGAGCTCGGTACCGGTAATGGCACCGAAAGTACCGATCCCGAAAACAATCGAAATTAGGTACCGGCCGAAAATGCTCGGTACTATACGGTATGGTATTTGAAGGTAAAAATAAGTAGATACAGGTATGGTGCTAGACCGGTGTCGAACCGAAAGTAACGATTCTGAAAACGCCAAAAGGTGGGTACCAAATTGGTATCGAAAATGATTTGGTATAGTCAATTTGGTACCGATACGATACCGGTTTGATTACAGGATTTGATACCATTTGCTCATCAATAATTTAAATATCCAAGTTAATTTTATATGTTACAATTCATTCATTACAGAAAAAGACAAAAAAGAAAACAAAAGAAGTTGTGTATATAAAACCTCATTCAAATGAAATACAATTTACTTACCATGTGTATGAAAAACAATCTAAACGGTGCAATTACTTGCGTTGCTACGTGACATGAGCTCAAAGGTGATATTAGGGATGAGCTCGGTACCGAAAACCCCCAAGAGTGGGTACCGGTACCGAATATACATGGTACGTAGGGGCGCAAACGAGCCGAGCCGAGCCCGAGCTCGACCAGGCTCGAGCTGGAGCTTGTTTAACATATGAAAGCTCCAGCTCGAGCTCGGCTCGATTCGAGCTTTATTTCTGAAGCTCGAGCTCGGCTCGAAGGTAATTTTTCGAGCTCGAGCTCGACTCGTTTAGTATTTTTTAATTAATTTATGTTAATTATAATTATTATTATTATACGTATAATTTAGTTATTTTTTTATATTTATATAAATGGTAATTATTATTATATACATATATGTTTAATATATTAATAAAAAAATATATAAATAGAAAGCTCGATTAGGCTCGCGAGCCGGCTCGAGCTCGATAAGCGAAGCTCGGGCTCGGGCTCGTTTATTAAACGAGCTTGTTTGTAGGCTCGGGCTCGAGCTCGAGCTCGTTTAAGCTCGACTCATTAGAGCTTTTTTTCAAGCCGAGCTCGAGTAGCTCGCGAGTAGCTCGGCTCGTTTGCACCCCTACTGGTACGGCACCAGTATTTGAGGGTAACATCAGGTACCGAAAATGTCAAAAGTCGACACCGAGAATATACCCGGTTTAGTAAATTTGGTACATATACCTGTATCATTTGCTTATCTCTATGTAGTGTTACTATTCATTTGGTTTTGTTTTTAATATATAGGTAATATTTACTTGCTTTCTAGTAAAAAGAAGAGCACAATATAAACGTTCATTAATTTTAAAACCAAAATTTTAAAGCAAAATTTAGTATTATACCATAGTATTGCTGAAAACTTGAAAGGTAAAAAGAGAAGAAATACATTTGAAAGTTTATACTCTATCAAATATCAATCTGATAGTTTTATAAAAGACATAATATGTAATGGAGTTCTGTTAACGTACAAGACCACCTTATCTTACGAAGCATGCGCGAGCATCTCAACCGCCCATCTGACCTACCTTAGGCCTTCAATTGAACGCGGTGGCACAATAGTAATTAATTTGACATAATTAAGCATGAGTTGGATTAAACCCTAATTACGCACGTTATTTGCATAATTATGCACGTTATTACATAATTACGCACGTTATAAAAAATCAAAACCTGCATGCCACCAAAAATGAAAATTACGCATGTTAAACTCAAAATTACGCATGGATTGTTTCAATCCTAATTATGTTTGTTATATGCATAATTACACATGTTATCGGGTAGTCACGTACGGCAGGGCTGACTTAAGCCCAATCCAAATAAAGCTGCTGCTTTGAGCCATCAAAGTTTTGGGGCCTCATATTTTTTATAGGCTTGACTTTAGGTTAGAACTATTTTTTTTTTTTCATTTAGCATTGATCGATGAGCATATTCCTCTACGTTTCCACTTTCTATTGATTCATTACATATGCCAAATATATCTACCCATTTTTTTCATTTAGCATTGACCGATGAGCATATTTCCGTACGTTTCCACTTTCTATTGATTCATTGCATATGCCTTCCACACCAACCCACTTTGTATCGATAAATGAAAAGACTATTTGATTTGATCTATGCTAGAGACGTAGTTTGAAAAAAAAATCTAGCCATAAAAAATCCGCTTGTACGATTTTACAAGTAGAATAGAACCTTTGATTTTGAATTGTGAAGAACATATATGTACTAATCGTGAGGTTTGTTTTCTTTTGCTTCTTTATCTATTTGTGAAGACAGTTCATATAAGTAATAATCCAATTTTGTAGAAGTGTAGAACAGGTACAAAAGTTCATGTTTCTCTTTAATTGAGATTGAATATTGTTTGTTCTTTTGATTGTTAAACTGAAGGGTGTGGGGGTCATGGGTTGGGTCATCAATTGCCACATATGATCATTATTGGATTGCTACACCCCCATTCATCCACCATGGTTCGCCTGAATTAAACCACGGTCAACCTTTCCATTTTCCAAGATTTGAATGTTTTGTGTTTTTATTAAATAATTGAAAAGATAGTGGTTTGGGTCACGACAACACCCTTAGGGAAGTGCTTTTAGATGGTGGATTAGAGGTGAATGACATGGCGCTGATATGACGGATCCTGATGGTTATAAGGGTCATGACCATACCCTTTAGCCTTAGTGTGTATTCATGGAATCATATCTACTATCTAATGTGTGGTAGAATGAATTATGCTATATGAATTTGTATTGATTTGAGTTTTTTTCCAACCTAATGTGAGAATGTTAGTCCTTGAGGTTCTAGTAAACTTTTTATATAGATTGCTATTAGTCCATTTAATTTGCTGACCATAATCCTTTAGAATATGTTACTTAACCCGATCTACTTGTTTTTTTAGGCTTAGGTGAGCCTAAAAGGGCCCCGATTTTAAAGGTCGTTTTAAGTCTTCAAAAAAGGTTGAGTCAGTACTAGCATACGGTCACATACGTTAAGAGACTTTTTTGTATTTTAAACTTTCTTATATGTAATGTCATACTTTTTAAGCTGTGTCCATCTTGATATTTTTATATTGCACTAGGTTATAACCCCGTGTATTACACGGGTTGAATAAATAAATTTTATATACTAAATAATAAAACAATATATCTTTAAAAACCTTCTTTATTGCACGAGTTGAATAAATATAATTTTATATATTAAATAATAAAAAGTTATATTTATAAGAACAATATTGTACAGGTTGAATAAATGTAATTTTATATACCAAATAAAAAAGTTATATTTTTAAAACCACGTGTATTACACGAGTTGAATAAATATAATATTGTTTACCAAATAATAAAATAATACATCTTTAAAAAACCTCATTTATTACACGGGTTGAATAAATGTAATTTTATATACTAAATAATAAAAAAATTACATCTTTAAAAATATGCGTATTACACGGTTTAAATAAATGTAATTTTCTGTACTAAATAATAAAAAATATATATATCCTTTAAAAACCTCGTGTATTGTATGAATTGAATAAATCTAGTTTTATACATCAAATAATAAAATTACGATTTTGGCTCCCGTGGTTATATCACTTTTACCCTTTTAGCCCAAATTTTTTTTTAACATTTAAACCCTCAACGTCTTTTTTCTAACCTTTTTAGCCTCTAACGTCTTTTTCTTTAACCTTTTTGGCCCCTAACATTTAATGGATGAGGTTAGTGTTAGGGGTCAAAAGGGTTAGAAAAGAAGACGTTGAGGGCTTAGATGTTAAAAAAATCATTTTTAGGCTAAAAGGGTAAAAGTGATAAAAATACGTCTTTTTTAACCCTTTTGGCCCCTAACATTTAATGGATGAGGTTACTGTTAGGGGTCAAAAGAGTTAGAAAAAAAAAAGTTCGTGGCTCAGATGTTAAAAAAAAATTTTGGGCTAAAAGGGTAAAAGTGAAGAAGATTAAAGAAGAAGAAGATTAAACTAAATAATAATTATCAATAAGATATTAAACTAAATAATATTTAATAAAAGGGTTATCTATAATTAATTAGAAAATATTAAATTAAAATAATAATTATCTATAAGAGATGCTCTAATATGATGACAAGTGTCCCCAAAGTGGTTTCTTTTATTATATAGTATAGATACACGTATATCGTATAAAATATAAAAAAAATCTAAAATATGTGTACTGTTTAGCATTAATTTGTTCACCTTAAATCTTTACCAATTCCGTTTTTGATTTCAATTCCACCAACCTCCCAATAAACGTTGAGGTTCCACCACTACATTGGAAAACATTTGTTTTGTGCATATTACATGTCGGTGTTGAGGAAACGTTTATAACATGTTCGAGTCTTACAAAGTCAAATGAGCAATGCGTCTTTATTAATATATAGAAACATATTCAAATAACTAGAAAAGCTTCTTTTAATTATTCAAATAATTACACACTTTAAATCTTGCTTAAACTTATATATTTTTATCTTTTAATGGTCAAACTCAGATAGAAAATTTATTTTGGCTAGAAAGTATAGGAAGCAATAAGATTAAGACATGTGATAAAATTTAAAATAAAGATCAATGGTATTTTAGTCAATCTTATCTTTTTCTTCTTCCTTCTTCTTCCCAGTAACATCAAAACCCACCATTTTCAAAACCCACCATCTTCAACCATTTCTTCACTTTCTATCTCAATAATCACTACATTATAGTGCGATTTTCGTCACCAATCAATGATTCAAACACCCGATCAACGTGTTCTTCATTTTTTGAAGAAAACCCAATTTAATTTCATACAAAATCTCGTTTTTTCCGGTGATTTTGAAGATAATCACTCGATCCGTTCGATTCGATCTCTGATAAGTGTTTCAATCATTCAAATTTCGTCAATCGTTGAAGAAAACGACTTCGATCCATGTAAGAAATGCTTTAATTTCATTTTTATTATCTGGGTTTTTAATTTAGTCATTGCGTTTTACGATCTTGGCGGGGGTCCGGGGGCAGCGCCCCTGGTAATGCATCAGAAAATTTAATTTTCCAGAAATTGACTCATTTCGAAGACAGTAATTCGTAGACAGTTTTTGATTTGCTACTCTCTGGTTCAGACAAATTCACAGACAGGTCAGCTTGTATCCATTGCGTTTTAGAAAAAAAACACATTTTTAGTTCTTTGCGTTTTAGGTAAACAAATTTTATTTGTTTTCAGTCCATTGCGTTTTAGAAAATACACTTTCTTTTGTGTTTTTAGGCCATTGCGTTTTATAAATAAGACATTTTTATGTGTTTTTTTGGCTATTGCGTTTTAGATAAACACATTTTTGAAGTGTTTTTAGTTATTGCATTTTAGGTAAAACACATTTTTATGCTTTTTCAGTCCATTGCGTTTTAGAAAACAGACATTTTAAGTGTTTTCTGGCCATTGCGTTTTAGAAATGTTAGGATTGGAAGCTCTCATGATTGTGTTTGTTTGTAATAGATGAACAATGAATGGACATGATTCAATGATTTATGCAGCAGAAATGAACACAAACTTTGTAAACATAATCAAAGAGGAAAATAGTTTTGATAAACACATGCTTTCCATTAGTCGAAAGATTACAAATCAAATCAAAAGATTACAATGCATGCTTACAAACTAATCTCCCCCTCAGCCTGTTGCTCACTGGTTGATTGCACAAGATGAAAGGATTGGATATGAGGAGATGAACTCACTCAGTCAATCGAAATGTAACAGTACAGGGTACTGTTCCATTTATAGGCAAATCAAACCACTGAAGCATCTTAGCTGACGTCACCATGAAAGTGACATCTAACAACCTAACAACCTTTAACCACTGATCTTATACAAATACTGCTAACTTAACCACTGATTCTATACAATATTAGTGACAAACTAAACTACTGCTTCTTCCTTCCATTGTTGCATTCAATCACTGATGTTTGACAATTAGTGCTTTCCTCAAAGTTGATCAGTCCTTGAGTGGGCAGTTCTTTGATCAACAGCAGTACTTAGATAGCATCAGTAGATTGAACCAGCAATGTTTAATCCTTAACAATTTTCAGGGCTTCATCAGTAGTTTGAAGGACAGCAGCTGTTGTATAGGAACAGTGGATAGAGGACATCAGATGTTATAAACACTTTCAAGGAGAGAGCCTGGTGTAAACTACTGCTTATGAAAAATCCACTGTTGTGAACCAGTTTTGGCTCTGATTATCTGTTCCTCTGATAGGGTTCAATCCCAACAATTTCCCCCCAGAACAGATAATGCCAAAACTCTTCATTATTCTGGATCTTTATTGTCTCATCAGAAGTTCCCTAACTTGTCCTTTAAATTGTAGTTAAAAATCCATAGAACTTGTGTCAGCCTCATCCCTACACAGTATAAGCTCAAGGAGATCTTGTAGATCTTCAACACTCAGGCCCAGTGCTTGTTCCCTTTATATGTGCTTTACTTCTCCATTGGATCTGATCAGTGTCAATACATGGGTCTTTTGATCAGACATCCATTTTAGTATTTTTGAACCCAATGGGTTTCTTGGGAGAGGTTTATTTACTGATGAGTTGGGAGATTGTGGCCTTGTGAGAATTTGTTGAGCAGTACTCTGATCTTTTGCTAGTTCAGAATTTTCAGCTGACTTTTGTTTGAAAGCCAATTTTATGATGTCATTTGCTGCAGCTATGTCTTCTGCAGTTTCTTTTTCAATCTGCTTTTGTCTCTTTTTTGATCCATCTCAATGACTGAAACATCTGCTGATGTGATCAGTGGTTTAGGAGTATTGATCTGTTTTGGCTCTTTGTATTCAGACTTCTGTGGTAAACTAAGATATGTCATCCTTCTTTTCTTTAACCTTTCATAAGCCTCATCTGTGTATTACCTAGTCCATTTTGCTGTGGCTTTGGCAAATCCAACCTTTGCATCCACCAGCTCTTGTTTCTTCCTCTTGTATTCTGAGGTAAGTTTATCAATGGCCTTTTTGTATTTGCTCCAATTTGGAGCTGTCCTTTTCTTATTTGGATCATTCTTGATTCTCTTAATTCTGTTTACCTCATGCTTTAGTGCAATGAGTGGTCATTCACTAAATTGTTCTTCTTTGGCTGGATAAAACTTTTCTTTCATGATGAGTGCAAGATAATCCTTTCTCATTTCCTTTTGTAGGGCAGCATCAGGTGGCATGTTTGACATATCTTTGCTCATGTCTCTTGCATAATCTTCCATTTGTTTGACCTTAGTGAGTAAAAATTCCATTCTTTCAGAAATGGCTTTATCACCTTAATCTTTACATTCAATTCTAGCTCTTATATATGCTTGCCTGACTTTGAGTTTTAGATACTCATCCATATTTACTGGATTCCTGAAGCCCATGAGAGAAGGAAATCTTCTTTTTGAAGGATCATCCACCGTATAGAACTGTCCCATCTCATCCTTTACAGCTTCCAATTCCAATGGATAACTTTCAACAATGGATACAATATTTGCAGGGTTTATTGGTTTGGCTAGAGTTGGTAGAGTGGATGGTTGTGGCTTGATAACATTGTAGGGTGTGGAGGATAAAGGAATAGGTGTTGGTATATCATTATTATTCTTCTGAAATTTCCTTTTCCTTGTGTAAAGCTTTTTGGGTGAGGGAGGTTTTGGTTGTGATGTGACACTGGGTTGTATGGTGATTGTAGAAATGGTGAGAGCAATGGTAGATTGCTGGCTAATAGCTGTTGAAACAACTGGTGTTTCAACCTCTGTTGTCATTACAACTACTGATGTGTCAGTAGATGTCTTCTGCTTTTCAGCAGGTGGTAATTTGATGGGTGGTGATGTAGTTGAAGTGATGGTTTTTGGTGGTGAGGTGATTTTAAGTGGTGTTGGTAGGGCAGTGGTTGTGGTGTGTGTTGTAGTGATGGTTTTTGTTTTAACAGCTGCTGAAACTACTGATGTACCAACAGTTGTTGATACAACAGGAGTTACAACAGTTGTTTGGGTAGAGGTTTGATGCTTAGAGGCTTTTTGAGGTGGTTTGGAAGCATGCTTTGTAAGTCCGGATGGTGTGGATTTGGGTTGCCTCACTTGTCTAGTGAGCTTTTTCTTTTCATCCGTCGGATTTTCATCATCCTTTGGCTCAGAATTACCATGTTCTTTCAGCTCCACATAAGCTCTTTTCTCCTGTTCCCACCTGGCTTTATCCTTAGCCTCTCTATCCCTTTTAACACTTGCTTTTGCTTTTGTAAGTGCATTTGTGGTAACATCAATTTTCTTACTACCATCTGGCAAGGGAATCTTTTTAGTCATGGCATCTTTTTCGGTTCAACATAAAGGCCATCATCTATTCCCTTCTTCTTCCACTCCTTAATTTTCTCCCCCTTTTTGGCATTATCTAGAGGAAGTTGATCAATGAAGAGAACAGTGGGAGGAGCAGTGCCAGTGGTATTCAGGATGTGGGCCTTTATAGCCTTGATGTCTGCTTGGGTGTTTCTAAACCTTGACTCCATCATGTTTCTCAACTCTTGTACATATATTGCATGTTGCTGATCTGCCATTTGTCTTTGTTTTTGGAGCATGGGTTGAAATAAATTCCATAACTCATTTGCAGCAGGTGCGGGTTGTGCAGGTGCTTGAGCTGGAACAGCAGTGGGTTGCACTTTTTGTGCTTTTAACAACTGTTGCACCATATCTTTTATTTCAGCGACATATGTTTCAAGGTTGTTAATCCTACCCGTCAATTCCTGATATTTTAAATCATCACCCAATTTAATGGGATCATCTGATTCCCCACCAGCAGTGGTTGTATCAATGTGTGATTTAGGGAAAGAATTCCAAAAGTCATCCATTGATGCCCCTTGTTCTTGGTACTGAGGTCTTCTTCCTTCAACACTTGATAGCCTTTTGAAGGTACCAGTGGTCATAACAAACTCACTGGTGGTTATCAGAGGTGCTATAGAAGGAATTGCCTTCAAGGGAGTCTGATTAATGAAACAACTGGCCAAATGTAGATCTGTTGATCCAACACTTGTAGTTGCTGCTCCACTTGAACTACTGACAGGAATTACTTGTAACTTCTGCAGTGTAATCTCCTCAATTGTTGCTGGGATAGCAGAGGTATAAGTATCAGACCCAGTCACTTGTGGGAGTGTACTCTCAGTGATAGGTGATTGAGAGGAACTGGTTTGTGTCTGAATTATAGCAACTGCATACAACAAGGGTAGAATGGATTGTGGTAATGAGAGGAGTGAAGATAAGGGTGTTGAAAGAGACATGTCCTTGGGATCAGGACTGAGGAAGATGGATCCAATTGGATCCAGAGCTTCATAATGTGGGGTCCCTGTGTTTACAACCTGATCCTTTTGTGAGGATGCAGGAGGAGTTTGAGGTAAGGGTGGAGATCTTTCTTCCATCTGCTGTGAGGAAGTAGCAGCAGTGGTTGTTGGTGACATTTGTGTTGTCACTGGCAGTGGCTCTGGGATCTCACTTTCTAGAGTTGTCTTTGATTTGGGTTTGGGGGGCTTTTTGGATGATTTCTTTTTGGTCTTTTTGGTAATGGCAGGCATGGGTTTCATAGCAGTGGTTGTGCTACTATGATCACCTGGAGCAGTGGGCTCAACAGCAGATACCTGAGGAGCAGTGGTTGCTGCTAAAGTCTGCTCAGGCACCTCTGCTTGTGTTTTTGTAGGTGTTAACATTCTAGTGAAGGTTTCAGGTGTTAAACCATTTATTTTAAAAGAGACACCTTGGATGAGCAAATTTTCATTTTTCTTTCTGAATTTTTGTTTAAAATAGTAGCTTAGAAACCTTGGAAAAAGTAAAAATGATTTGCTATCAACATTTTTTACCAAGTCATCAAAGATCTCCTGGGAATAGTTAAAATTTTCATTATGTAAAATGGCAAAACCCAGGTATTGGATCTTTAATGGTATTTCGTTAAAAGCAGTTGTTTTATTTGAAACACACATCAAAAGAGTATGGAATAAAAACCTAGGTGCAGAAGGGAAAAAGCCTTTTTGTAAGCTATCCCTTTTTGTTTGTTCCGCATACCCTCTTTCCAGAAAATCAGTTTTTAACTCGTTTTTGGGAAAAGAAGTTTTACCTTCCTGATCATCGAGTTCAAAGACTTCCGAGATGGATTGTGGAGTAATTTGAATCTTTTTACCCTATATGGAAGAGTTGATGGCTATGACGGTGTCACATTGAGACTCAAGTATGGCATTTTTCCAGAACTCTCTCTGGGTTTGTTGGTAAATTGGAGCCTCAGCAGTTAACAAAGTTTTGTACTTTGAAGCTGAAAGAATATCAATAATGGAATCGAAGATTCTGGTGGTGGTGGGTTTTGTGAGTAAACCCAAGTAATTGTGAGGGGATTTGTGTTGGATTTCAATGGGTTCAGCGGCCATTTGAGTGACCTTTTTGGAAGATGAGGATGATTTTGATTTAGATTTCGTCATTTTGATGAAGAAGAACGAAGAATGATTTGAGACGAAAAGTTGGAAACTGCTTTGAGAAGAGAATTTTGGAATTCAATTCGACAGTGAAAAACCCTGTTTGGGGGTTTTGGTCAGGGTTTTATTTAGGGAAAAAGTGAATGCTAATATGGCAGCGGTTACAAAGATCTGATGGCTAGAAACTGACCACGTGCCAACCTCTGATGAAAAGATGAATAATGGAGGACAGTTGTTTTGGGAACCACTAATGAAGCAAATATCAGTGGTTGCAACGGTCATTAGTGAAAACAGTGGATGATTTTTACTATTAGTGGATAGCTTTATCAGTGGATGAGACACTGATTTTTGATCAATCAGTGATTATGAATGGATAGGGGTTGACTTTCAGCAGTGGACAGTATTTAGGAAACCAATGTTTGAGCAAAACAGTAGTTAGGGGTAAGGTAATGGTAAGGATTTGAAAGGCTATTATGTTAGCAACTGTTAGTGCAACATTGAACAAGCTTTTGACAAATGTTTTGAGCATTTGCTGTTCTGATAAGAGAAATGATTTTAAACTATCTGCAAGAATGCTATTCTCAACAAAATTCATGTTAGATGCAATTTGTCAAATTTAATATATCAGTAGCTTTAACAGGAGTTTGCATTCAGGTTTTGCCACATGTCTATTACAAGTTTTGAAGCTTTTAAAGATTCCTGACAGTGGTTTAGTACCCCCAGAATATGGAAACCCTTTTTACTATGGCTGCTCATTTTGTCATAATATTTGAATTAGAACATGAGTATACAAGTATTTAAAGGTCGGTTAGCAATCAATCTTTGATCTGTGTTAAAAACAAACTTGAGTTAGAAGTGATCTTGACTCTTGCACCATCTCCTTTTGATCTATTTTCAAGGATAATATTATAAAAAAAATAAGGGTTCTATATCCTGACAGGTGATTGAAACTTTTACTATAAAAAACAAGTAAAAGTACAAAATATATCACTCTTAAAGAAAAATAAAGAATAATATATCCTGTTTTATTTGAGAAAAACCTTTTCAAGAAAAAGAATTAAAGGTTATTCTGAAAACAACATCAAAAAGGATTTGGTATATTTTCCAATTAAACTCATAATCACATCACTCTCCAAATTTTATGAAATTGGTCGGTGATTTGAAATACATTGTAATAACCACTGTTTGAAACCATTTCCTTGTTAGTTGATTGCAAAAATGAGGAGACATGTACACATAAGTTTTGAAACTCCTGTTATAGACTTTGTTACCATGTGATGATTCTGAAAAACTTGTCTAGTCCTCTTTTAGGTTTAATCACTGGCGATACTATTGTTACCTGAACTTCCCTGAATCAATGAATGCACACAGTTGCTTGATGACCTTTGTTCACCCAATTTTGGACTCTTAAGTGTTTTACATTTATACTCTTTCCTTTTTCCTTTTGACTTCAAAAGTTTTGAGATAAACACACTTTTGAGTTTTTGTGATTTTTCTTCTACCCTTTTTACCCTTCCCATTCATAAGTACTAAAATACTCACTGGGAGGTCTTTATTGAAGAAATACTTAACCCAGAATCATTTTGCAGCAATGTTTTAAGAGATCTGGCCATATTTGTACTTGCTTACATCAGATCTCACATTATATATGATTTGGACTATTTTAACACTTGATTTTCTTAATGCATTTTTTAACAAAGTTGATTTGATCCTTTTTTTTACAGGATTCTCAACCTGTTTTTCAACACATAAGATCTAATAACTAAAGTTTTAATTTCCCTCCTTTTATGTTAACAAAAACACTAATGTTTTTACGAACATAGGTTTTTGTTGACCTGAGGTTCACATCTTAGTATCAAACATGATGGAAACAACACAAACTTCATATCAACACTTGAAATCAAATTTGTAAAGAAAATGATTATACCATAGTTATCCGACATATTTTCAGATCTGAAAACTATAGGTGGTTTATGCATGACATCATTTGTTTTGAGAAGTTTGTGTGTCTTATGACATCTTGGTTGTTTTACAGAGTTTTTTGAATAACAACTTTGAACGTGCTCACTCGTTACTCTGTTTTTCAACAAAATACGATCAACCTTAGCATCAATGAATTTTGAGCTGAACCGTTATGTCAAATTGATTGTTAGATCGAATCTGACTGTCCAAGCTCTGATACCAATTGTTAGGATCGGAGGCTCTCATGACTGTGTTTGTTTGTAATAGATGAACGATGAATGGACATGATTCAATGATTTATGCAGCGGAAATGAACACAAACTTTGTAAACATAATCAAAGTGGAAAATAGTTTTGATAAACACATGCTTTCCATTAGTTGAAAGATTACAAATCAAATCAAAAGATTACAATGCATGCTTGCAAACTAAACTCCCCCTCAGCCTGATGCTCCCTGGTTGATTGCACAAGACGAAAGGATTGGATATGAGGAGATGAACTCACTCAGTCAATCGAAATGTAACAGTACAGGGTACTGTTCCATTTATAGGCAAATCAAACCACTGAAGCATCTAAGCTGACGTCACCATGCAAGTGACATCTAACAACCTAACAACCTTTAACCACTAATCTTATACAAATACTGCTAACTTAACCACTGATTCTATACAATATAAGTGACAAACTAAACTACTGCTTCTTCCTTCCATTGTTGCATGTCAATCACTGATGTTTGACAATTAGTGCTTTCCTCAAAGTTGATCAGTCCTTGAGTGGGCAGTTCTTTGATCAACAGCAGTACTTAGATAGCATCAGTAGATTGAACCAGCAGTGTTTAATCCTTAACAATCTTCAGGGCTTCATCAGTAGTTTGAAGGACAACAGCTGTTGTATAAGGACAGTGGATAGAGGACATCAGATGTTATAAACACTTTCAAGGAGAGAGCCTGGTGTAAACTACTGCTTATGAAGAATCCACTGTTGTGAACCAGTTTTGGCTCTGATTATCTGTTCCTCTGATAGGGTTCAATCCCAACAAGAAATAAGACATTTTTTTGTGTTTTTGGTGCATTGCGTTTTAGGTAAAACACATTTTTATGTGTTTTCAGTCCATTGCGTTTTAGAAAGTACACTTTCTTTTGTGTTTTTAGGCTATTGCGTTTTACAAATAAGGCATTTCTTTGTGTTTTCTTGCCATTGCATTTTACAAATAAGACATTTCTTTGTGTTTTTGGTGCATTGCGTTTTAGAAAAAATGTCATTTTTTAGGTTTTTTTTTCATTGCGTTTTACACAACTGGGTTTTTTCCATTGCGTTTTACGCAACTGGGTTTTAAAAAAAAATCGAAAATATAGCAATAGTATACTCGTTTTAAAGATAAAAAACGCTCGTTTTTTGGTGCAATTTTTATAAAAAAATAATGTCGTATGAAAGAGTTATTAACGTTTAAAAAATGGGGGGGGAATTGGAGAAGAGAGAAACTATTGCCTTGGATTGACTAGAATGCCCCTAAACAAACACACGCGCCTCTTTTCTCTCTCTTCAATTTCGCTCATTTAATCTTAGTCTTGATTAACTAAATGGATAGTCAAGATTACTTCCTAGCCTTCTTAGCCAAATAAACTTTCTATTATATCATAACCCAAACAAGTAATATGAAGTTTTATTTCCTTAGTTTTTAACCCATTGTACGCAACAAAAATATTATATGACAAATCTATACTCTATAATAAAAGAAACCAACTTTGGGACATTTGTCATTATTTTAGAGCATCCTTAATTGTAAATAATTATTATTTCATTTAAATTATTAAATACCAATTAAATTAATATAAATCTTATCAACCCTAAATTATTGGCATAAACTGAACTTCAAATCCTAAACCTTATCCTTCACATTGAGTATAAAATATTGAATTCCATCAAAGGGTCCCCGTAAACTGAGACACATGTCTTCACTATTCCTTCTGGCCTACAATGATGTTAATCACCCTCTCAGCTTCCCGCTAATTACATAATATCCCCTCATTGAAATGATAATGATGGTTAAGCCTTTATTTGTATTTAAGACTACCTGTATCTTGCCAATCAAGAATGAGAAGCAAAAGAGACCAATATGCCCTTTAGTTTTGAAGTTTACAACGCTCTTTAAAATTATTTTTATCAAATACAACAACTATATTTTCTAAGTGTGTTCACGATATGACCAGATTCAGTTGGTTTTCATGAAATTTTTATGTCATACTGTTTACTACGTTTTTAAAAAAGGTAAATCTAAAGTTTCTTTTTTTTAATATAAAATATTAAATTTAATTAATATTGAAAGATTTCATAAGACACATGACATAATTAATTTTAGATTTTTATTTATTGTTTGTTAGTTTAATTTAAGAAACTGTATACATAATTAGGTTCTTAGTTTTTTTCCATTTTCTTAAATAATAGGCTATAATCTTGTGTATTTTACGGACGAAATCAGTAATAAAAAACTGTTTATTTACGTTTTTTTAAAACAACAGATAATCATGTTTAAATTGTAAAGTAATTTAAAGATATAATCATCATTATAAATCTAATATAACACTTTCGTAAAATCTATCTTTGGAAAGGTTTAAATAAAAAATATCATTATAACTTATAAATTAAAATGTTTAAGGTAAAAGTTGATTTTGTAGGAAGGTTTAGGATACCAAATCTAACAAAAAAATATTGGTTAGCTTAACGTATATATTTAGAGGTCGAAAATTAAGGTAATATTCTAAAATAAGAAATGTTGATAGTAACTAAATAAAATTTTATACCTTATTCTATTTTATTTTATTTCGGGTAGCTAAGACTTGAAGTTTAGTTATCGGAAGAAGTTATGTCTCAAGTGAAGTCATCTGGTGGCAATCCTCGCCTTATAACAAGTAATGTCGACAGTATCTATAGAAGGATAAAGATGTTCCAGAAGCAGTCTTAAGGAAAGTTAGGGGTTGTTTGGCAACTTCTGAATGGTTAAGTGCTGAATCAGTAAGAGGAGGTCTGAACCATTAAGAGTCAGTATAATGTTTAACCGTTCAGAGGCAAATATCAGACCAATTCAAATTAGTGGTCTTAACCCTTCAGACTATGTATAATGCTTAACCATTCAGACATCTGTTCACAAAACAAACAGTCTGAACCATTAAGTTATGAATCAGTAAGAGGTCTGAACCATTAAAAGCCCATTAAGAGCTAAACAAACAACCCTTTAGCCTGTTTATGCCAAGGCGGGGGAGTAACTGGTTGGCAATGAGTAAGAGAACGAATTCCCCGCCGAGTCAGTTGACGAGAAAGTTTCTTAACTATTTATTATTTTTCTTTATAATATTTAATTTATGAATATTTCTTTTCTTTCGTATTTCCTTTTCAATGCTTTTATTATTTTTTTGCTTATTTAATAATTTAATATTTTATTGACTTAATTCCGTGTAATATACGGGATTCTAACCTAGTTGAATCATAACCATCGTTTAAAAATAAAATTGGTAAATCCATAAACCTTGGTTGAATAATCAAGACTCAATAAATAACCATCGTCTAATTCCTACACTCCTTTTTACTATATTTCTCTCTGTGTATATTTTATTTATGTATGTATATATACGAGAGAGACAGAGAAGATAGATGTGGGAATATAAAATCTCTTAAATTAACATTCTTGTTGAACTCAGCCTGAAACTAAGCTAAACCACTAACATTAAGTTTCTTTTATTTCGTAAATTCATCCAAATTATTAGATGATGATACATTTCCTTTATTTTATTATATGATCTAAACGCCAAACCCCTTCTGCTGTAAGCAAGATTTTAAAATTCGATTACTTTAAAAACGAAAAAAATAAATAAATACTTTAAACACGAAAAAATAAATAAATTCAAGCACACATAAAAAAATGTGGGATGAAATTATTTACGGTATATAATATTATTTAAAATGACAAGTTGTGAGCGAAGTTTGATGGAGGTCTCCTGGTTTATGGGATAAGGTGGCAATATTCCAATGTGGTATATCACAAAGGCCCCTGGTTTTACTGCCGCCCACAGACAATTCCATTCCTAGTTTTCTCCAAATACCACAAACCAGACTGCGGTTTTCTTTGCTGCTGACTCACCACCTACATCAAAAGCTCAACACGACCTCCACAAAACCAGGAGACCAAACCCACGCTCCTTTTATGTGGCAACTCGGCCCACACTCGCGTGCTGTCCACGCGCTACCCTTTTGTCCCACTCACCATCGGATAAACATTAATTAGTTTAGATATTATTTTTAGAGTGAATTTCAAGTTTTGTCCTTTATCTTTAGGCCATTTTGCAAGTTTTGTCCTTTATGTTTAAATTTGACGAGTTTTGTCCTTTATGTTTAAAAATCAAGCACGTTTTGTCCTTTATGCTTGATTTTTAAGGACAAAACGTGCTTGATTTTTTAAACATAAAGGACAAAACGTGTTTGATTTTTAAACATAAAGGGTAAAACGTGCTTATTTTTAAACATAAAGGAGAAAACTCGTCAAATTTAAACACAAAGGACAAAACTTGCAAAGTGGCCTAAAGATAAAGGACAAAAATTGAAATTCACTCTTATTTTTATATCATATTTATTAGTTGGATGAATTTTTTATATCATATTTATTAGTTGGATGAATTTTGGATGTTAAGCTATTTTTTAATTTAACCTTTTACTTGTAATGATTTAAACTTGTACCGTTTTTACAAGGACAAACACTAATGTTAGGTAGTGGATGAATGAAATTTTATAAATTATAAAATTTGTATGTATTAAAATTAAAATCAATAATGACTAGACACTTGTTTTACGCTAAATAGACTAACCCTTTCAGATAATCTTGACACGTGTTCATTGTTTGCATCGATTAAAACAAAACTTTAAGCCTTTTATTTGTATGTTTACGTGTCATTGTACCGCTAGTCTCTAACATTTAGGGCTTGTTTGGTTTATTCGGCTTTGAATGCACTGCAATCTGACCGAATCAGATGTGGACCTCTGAATGGTTCTCATTCAGTGGTAAACAAACAGGACCTTAATATGTCATTATTTAGTTTGTTGTAATATATAGATGGCACAAAAGTCGTTTTAATACGTATGAGATTTTATAGCCTTAGAGAGTTTGTGATCAACCATCACCATGGAGGTGATATGAAGAAGAAAAGAGACTACAGACCATCAAGAAAAGATAGTTTGTTTGTGACTATGGACAAGATGAAAAGGGAACTATTCTTGCGGTTTCATTGCCCATGGAGATTTTACGAAAAAAAAATCCAATATTACTTGATCGGTTGCGAATGCTCCAAAAATGATAAGACCTATTTTGATTGAATGTTTTAACTTATAACAATAAAATATAAAAAGGAAAAAACAAAGCTAACAAAAATAGAAAACCACCCTTTTTTTTGAACGGCTAATTGCATATCATTCCATCACCAAACAGTTTTGTACAATGATTAAGACAAGCAAGATACTAGAAACAAAAAACATTATACAAAACTGATATATTTCGCCCCGTTTACACCCCTGTACGGAAGTTACTCATTTATATTGAAAGATATCCAGTTTCTCCATTCCATGTTGTGTCTTTTGCCCCTGTTCTTGACCCATGTAAAGGAGACTAGTTGTAAATCGCCAAAGATTTTTTCGATTCTTGCTCTTTCACCTGAAAAAATTAAGGCATTTCTCGCTCTCCATATCTCCCAGCATGTCGCAACGATTATAGTCTGGAGTACTTTAGTCTTGAACTTTGAGAGATTTAAAATTAGATGGGAATTCAACAGCTCGTTTATATTACCGAACCGACCAACAGGGATCTTGCACCAGTTGCATACTTTCTGCCACACCAGCGTCGCCACACAGCAATTAAGTAGCACATGATCAGCATCTTCCTTGTAAAACCACCCTTGTAAAATATTTAAAACCACCCTTGTAAAATATTTTATTTTGATTTTTCGAATTAAAAATGAAAAAGTTGACTCTTCAAATGTAGTAAAGGACAGCTGGGAAGTGAAACAGTTAACTACAGAGTCAGAACCACGCGCCACCATTGAAAAACGGGTTAGATTTGTCTGCTTCCTAAACAAACGGTTTTATACGATCAACTCTTTTAATTTTATTTAAAAAATGAATCATTCAACATGTTTTAAGTTTCATGAATGTAGAAAACTTAATTTTGTCAACGCATATATCAAATACCAGATTTTTGGAAAAACTACGTCCCCCCAAAAATCCAGCGGCCATCCGCACAAAAATATATACACGTATATGCATATATATATATATATACACACCCACCACCGCCTCACTCCACATAACTTTCAACTATTTCATCTTCGTTTCAATTTTCTCTCTCTAAAATTACCAACAACAACAATGAGAATGAGCTGTAACGGCTGTCGAGTCCTTCGCAAAGGATGCAGTGACGATTGCACCATCAGACCGTGTTTACAGTGGATCCAGTCTCCAGAATCACAAGCAAACGCCACCGTTTTTCTAGCTAAGTTCTACGGCCGTGCTGGACTTATGAACTTAATCAACGTTGGTCCTGAACACCTCCGTCCTGGTAACTAACTATCCATTCTTTTTCATAAAGCATGAGGAATCAACATGTGCTAAATAAAACTGATATTGGTTTTGTATGTTATGCAGCCCTATTTAGGTCGCTTCTGTACGAGGCTTGTGGTCGGATTGTGAACCCGATATACGGGTCGGTCGGGTTATTATGGTCCGGAAAGTGGCAGTTGTGTCAGAATGCAGTGGAGGCTGTGTTAAAAGGGTCACCCATCGTTCAAATAGCGTCTGAGGAGACGAATAGTGGTCCGCCTTTGAAGGCGTATGATATTCGTCACATATCTAAGGACGAAAACTCCGGTGGGGCTAACGAGCTCCACCGGATCAGGACCCGGTGTCGGTTTAAACGATCTGGGTCCAAAGGAAAGACCAAAGGTGACGACACTATAACCAAAAACAAAACTAAAGGAAATCAAGATTTGGTGTCGTACGATGAGGTTGGTAACAGGTCGCCGAGCCATGAGTCTACGCTGAGCCACCAGTCGGAGCCGGCGGCGCATGTGGTGGAGGGTGAGAGCCACGTGACGCCGGAAATTAGTTTTGTGTCGGAAGAGACGGCGGCGGATCTGATGATCAAAGAGGAGGTGGGTTTGACGGCGACGGTGGAGGATGAAAACGACGGCGTTGAACTGGAGCTGACGCTCGGCTTCGAGCCGATGCATCGGAGCCGGAGCCGGAGTCCTGAAAAAGTTGTAAACGTTGCCGGAGGTTTTGATAAATCCGGTGACGGAGATTTTCGTATGGAACTGGGACTAGATTATCCGGTGTAACTGGTTGGATGTGGCGACTTGGTACTGCATCAGTTTTGACGGTTCAGATCAAATGTTTTTTATGTAATTTATTTTTTTTAGTTTTTAAGATGCCTTTTTGGTGGGGGTAAAAGAATGTATATCTGCTAAGATGTGAAGCAATCTTGAGGGTATCATTGTACATTTGCAAAAAGATAGAAAATGAAATTATGATTTTTAATAAGAAAGTAAAGCGTCTTTACCTGTTGGATCACATGAGTTTAGAGTCTAAAACTAAATAATATTATCTGTTTAATCTCATGTAGTTTCTAAAATTGTCCATGATCCATCACAAACCAGCCAACTGAAAGAAGCATTTTAAAATGAGTTAATAACTAGTATTAAGCACCTCTCTTGTTGCAGGCGAGCACTAATGCCACACTACCGTCAACAACCACCGACACTGAAGTTGCGGCGTGTTAATGCGAAGAAATTAAACCAAAACGTAAAATATAGAATAAAATAACTAAGTTGATCTAGGACTCGTGCGTTACGATGAACCCGCGTCTATTTTTTCCCGTTTGACAGGTTCATCGTAATCTATATATAACAAGTTTAAAATTGTTGAACCATCATTCACATTGCTTCGTGTTAATGCGAAAAAATTAAACTAAAACTTAAAACATAGAAAAAAAATACCTAAGTCGATCTAGGATCCCGGTCGTTACGACGAACCAGTCAAACATGGAAATAAAGACGCATTGCGGCGGACCTGTCAAATGGGAAAAAATAGAAGAAAAAAATTGAACCCACACGCATGTTGCGGTGTATTCACTCGTAAAATTTAGAACAAAACGTAAAACGAAAAGATTGTAAAAGATAAAAGTATGGGGGATCAAAATTAAAAATAAAAAAGCGCTGGGGTTAATTTGCAAAGTTGAAAAGGTTTGGGTGAAAATTAAAAAAAAATCAAAGAGCTTAAATGCAAAAATGAAAAACCTATAGGCTAGAAGTGAAAAGTCAATTTTTTTTTTGAAAAACTCCATATACTTTGAGTACAACTCTACAAAGCACCAAGATGTTAGTAATTTATAATATGAAAATTACCCAAAAGTTTAGGTAATTACACAAAAGTTTAGGTTAACATTTTATTTTCTAAAAAGTAACATCAAATTCCATTAAATTTGTTAGTTTGTGTAAATTAACTTACCCTTTTAAAACTATTGTAATTTATCTAAAAAGATAGAAAAAAACCGCGTACGCGGTGAGCATCATTCTATTATTATTAATTTAAAAAGACAGAAAAAAAAAACCACGTACGCAGTGAGCATCATTCGGGCCAACTGATAGTCCGCGTAGATCTGATTTCAATCTCGATTCAATAAATAATATAGAGACAGGTGAATTCGAGCCATAAACTGGCTAATAAACAATCAAAAGATATTGGAACAAAGAAGATTTCATGAAAAGTGAATAATAAAAAACAAAAGATAATCATCCATCCCAAGTGAGCTCCATCGGGTGAAGGTTCAGAAATACACACCCTAAAAGAGATGTCTAATATCCTATATATAGACCCTGAACCTTGTCCTCAAAGCAAGCCGTCCCTTGCTTGGAAACCTACTAAAGTCGCTAAAACACACGACTATCACGACTAAAAACGTCATCGTATACAAACAATAAAGTCGCTTTAATTGATAACAATATTCTCCAATTTGACTCAAAAATATTCCCCCGAGAATGATGTTATCAATTCTTTAAATGATTTTCAAAAGTGCATTTGACTTCGTCTTCAAATCTTCACAAATTGGCTCAATAGTCAATCTTTCGTTGTCCCCCCCCCTTCCATAATTATTTCAAGACTCAAACTCAATCGGCAACTTCTGTGAGTCCCAAATGCTATCCGGATCACAGTGTACTGATTGATAACACCCAAACACCTATTAATTAGGTGTTTAAATGAATAAAATCAAAAGATGAAGATTCTTGCAAGGATCAAACAACAAGTGTTGTTTATACAATCCCAAATGATATAAACACTAAAAGCACCTCGATGTTCGGATTAAGCACAAGAATCAGAATCACAACACAAGAAATCACTAAAGAACCTTGTCCAAGAACCTTGGACATTAAGGTTTCATTCATCTCGAAACCTCCATGAATCTGGCGTTGTGTAACTACCACAATCTAATGCCACCATACACCACCATCGGGCTCTTTCCAAACACCACAATGCATCACCATTTCAACAGCTTTGATGCATCATCTCAAAACCTCCATGAATCTCTGGTAAACTCTAGATGACACCATCTCTGATTTTCATTATTCCCATCTTGCATCACCTCCTTAACCACCATAACTCACCGAAAATCAACTACGATCGAAATACCAAATCCAGATGCCACCTTCACCTTTGCAACCAGCCATCATCATCCAATCTCCATCATCTCACACCATTTGTTGCCACCCAAAACCATCTTACACGAACTCAGATCTGATAAAGTCGCCAGATCTAGCCCAAAAACGCCAGATATGAAACAAAATCAAAACACACAAATTTGGATTTGTTTTACGTCTTCGACGGTTTTCAAGTAAAGACCCAACCAACCGAAACTGAAACGAGCCACCGAGGCTCTGATACCAAATGATAGTCCACGTAGATCGGTTTCAATCTCGGCTTGGTAAATAATATAGAGATGGGTGAATTCGAGCTATAGACAAACTAATAACCAATCAAAAGATAGATTGGAACAAAGAAGATTTCATTGAAAGTGAATAACAAAATACAAGATAATCATCCACCTTGAGTGAGTTCCCACGGGGTGGTGGCTCACAAATGCACACCCTATAAGAGATATCTAATATCCTATATATAGACCTTGAGCCTTGTCCTCCAAGAAAGTTGCCCCTTGCTTGGAAAACCTCCTAAAGTCGCTAAAACACACGACTATCACAACAAAAAATGTCACCATATACAAACAACAAAGTCTATAAACTAAGTTGCTTTAATTGATAACATCATTCTCTATTTTAACACGTCGTTTTGTATCTTTATAAAAACACATTTTATGAGTTTGTATAGTCAATGCAGCTCTCGGTCTTTGATGTGTTCATAAAAACACATTGTATGAGTTTGTATAGTTTTCAGAGTTTTTAACACGTCGTTTTGTATCTTTATATTGTACTCGTTGCGCGTTGGGTTTTATAGGTTTAAAGGGTGCTCAACGAGGTAAAAGGAGCCTAAACGCAAGAAACGAGTTACACGGGTCAAGCTGGAAGCCAAAACACAAGTGCTGGAAAAGCGTGTCCCTCGCGCCATGCGAGGGAGAGGGTATGATCTCCTGCGACGTGCATGAGAAACAGATTGTAGGCCCCTTGATCTTTCATCTCCGCGCCACGCATGTTATAATCTGAGTTTTCACTTGTGTGCTTTAGGTGAATAATAATGTATGAAAGATAGAATTAAAGTGAATTGCACCGGAATTATATGAACACACAAGAGTGGAAAGTTTTATCAAAACTGTTTTGCATTGAAATCAAAAGATTACAATTACAGGAATGATTGTACAAACTCCCGCTCAGCCAGATCACTCACAAATCTGTTCGTATAAAAGGAATGTGTGTGAAGTGATGAAATAGATCTATAACAGGTGAGATTTATTTATACTAAGTATAAAAGGTTTATTTGCAATCAAACTGACGTCACCCTAATAGTGACATCTAACATTCCTAACAGAAAAGATTCCATCGATGTTACAAACATCTGCGGGAATCAAACAACTGTCTAAGTACAGTTAATATATGTTCTAAGCATACACTGTTACAATGATATAACCATTGTTCTTTAAACCATTGTTGACTTGTTTCAAACATCTGTTTGGCCAGACAGATATTTGGTCTTCATGATCAGTGCTTGTCTTCAACAGGGCGTTGGCCATCAAACAGAGGTTTCCTCTTCTTCAATAGATGTTCCATGCCTTAAACAGATCTTTGCAATCTTCAAAAAAATGTTCTAATTATTGTTCAAGATTCACTATCTTTAGGAGGAGTGTGCAACAGTATCTGTTTATTTCTTGATCTGATTAGCATGTTTTGGCTTTCAGAAATCATCTATTTCTTTTTTAGGCCCAACAATCTCCCCCTTGAACAGATGATGCCAAAACTCAACTTTATTTGATCAATCTTTATTCCTCATCAACTTATCTTGGAGCTACCCCTTGAAATGGTGTTCAAACTTCATAAAGAGATATTCATTTAGACCCCTTTTGAGTTTAAGCCCTATAAGGTCTTGCATATCTTCATTTTTTGAGTCCAACGACATTGTTCATGGATATCTTTTCAACTTCTCCATTAGCCCTAAGCAAAGTCAATTCATGGCTAGTCATGTCAGACTTCCATTTTAGATTTTTGAGGCTAGATGGATTTCTTGGGGTAGAAGTTATTTGATGAGTTGGTGAGGGAAGTTTGCCTAGGATTTGACCAACAAAATCAGCAGGATTTTTATCTAGTTGGCCATACATTAGTTAATTTCTGATCCTTTCTTTTTTGATTTCATATTTGTATTTCTTCATGTCTTATGTAGACGTCTCCTTTTGTCTTTTTAGATAGTTTCTTACAGCTGTGGAGATGTTCTTTGCTAGTGGAAGCTCTGAAGGATCAACTAATGTTTTAAATTGGAAATCAACCTGATCATAGTCTGGCTTTCTTGGGAGTGAAGGATTTTTTTTCTCTTAAAATTTAAAGCTGATTGTAAATCTAAGTGATTGTTGATTCATCCCATTTAGCCATTGACCTTAAAGTACCAAACTTTGCAAAAAACCATCTCTTCCTTCATCCTCTTCAATTGCTGGGCCCTTTTGTCACTTGGCCTTTTACCTGCTTTCTAGTTGGGAGGTGTTGGTTTAAGCTCTGGATGAAGTTTTAACTTCTCTATCCTTAGAAGTTCATCAAGAAAGGCTTCTGTTGACCATCCCGTGAATTGAGCTTTGGTTTCTTTGTATGGCTTGTTCTTCATTATGTGATCCAGATAATCATCCCTTAGTGCTTTTTTGAGTTCAGGATCATTAACTGGACCTGGTGAAGCTTTGTTGCTTACATCCTTTGCATAATCTTCTAGGATGTTCACTTTTCTGAATTCCTGACATAAGATTTGCTTTGTTGATGAGGACACCCAAATCAGTATTCAAGGTCTAGTTGTTGACAAACAAGCCTGAGTAGGTTGGTGCAAGTGGAGAACAACCACATGAGTATTGTGTGACAAAAGGTTCCAACAAGATTAAAAAGGGAAATTTTAAAGGGTTGCAGTTTGATCGGCAATCTTATACAAAATAGATTGGTGATTATTGGGCCACCAAGAAGACACAAACATGAAAGTTAGATGTAGGAGCGATAAGGATGTTGAGGTGGATGTTTGAAAACACACAGAGATGGCGTTGGCATGTATCTTGGATAAGATAAGGGAGGGGAGACTAAGAGGAAACAAATGATGTATATAGTAAGAATAGTAGAAACTCTCGTAATGGAGGGTAGGAATAGAGGCAGACCCGAACTGATATGGGATGACCACATTAGACATGATTTGCTAGACTTGCACTTCTCTGAGGACATGATTGGCGATATGAGTTCTTGGAGACGTCGGATTAAGGTTATGGACTTTTAAGGGAGAATATATTTGCTTAAATATGTCTTGGGGCCTTCGCTTTTCCTATAATTCTGTTTGCCTTAGCCTTGATGTTTATGTGCAAATATAGAAAAAAGGGACCTCAAATCAGTCTAAAGGAAGGTGATTCAAGTCTTTCGAAGCCTTTTATCCATAAGGCCTTTTATCACACCACATACCATGTAAACAGTGATGTACCATTTACAGAGCTTCACTTGCTCCTACTATTGGTGCAACTAGCCTTGTCTTCAGTTTTGGCTTAAGTCCAGCATGTGGTTAATCTATTTCTACATTTGGAAGTAGCTTATTTGGTGTTTTAGCACAACCTTTAGGGTTCAAAACTTTCCATGTGGAGGACAAACCCCAAGCATCGGCATTTCGGAATCCTCGACTTTTATTCCCAGCTTAAGGAGTCGATTCCAGAGCAAGCGAGCGCCTAAAAATGTTCAAATTAGAGACTGAGAAAGTTCGGTTGAGTAATAATGGTTGGAGGTTCTAGATAGGTTGTAGATGCAATGAGGCATTTGATGATTCTGACTTGCATAACTGAAGAACCAAAGAATCGAATTAAGGCCGGAGCCTGTAATCGAGGGTTTGGATCTTGTAGGAGAACTTGAGGACAGCTCCTACAAAACAGAAAACCGCTAGGCTCGCCGCAGAGATGGGAGGGCCCCTCTGCGACCACCCTCCGACGTGAGGATAAGTATAGGTAGAGAGAGAAAGTAGAGAGAGAAAATATGGACGAAGGTTCAGAAAATCGTACTTGGCCTTGTACTTTGATGGGGTATTTATAGTGGTCAACTGAGATGACGTCACTCGTCCGGACGCACTTGTTCGATAGCTTCGTCCTCGGAGTTATGAGGGAACGGATATGTCCGAGATGTCCGTTCTATTGGAGTCCGGTTCGTCCAAAGGATCATATCCGGACTCGGATATGTATCTTCAAGTCCCCCTGTTTGTTAAGTTTCGTAAGGGACTTAACAAAATGTTAGCATGAGTTATTTTGTTCGAGTGACGTGTCATTGCCTGAGTGGTCCGAGTTGAATGTCGTAGCATGATCTGAATGGTGCTGACGTGGTGTGGGCGACTTTAGTGACTTGACCGTCAGTCACCTACCTGTGACGGTTGTGAATCCCTGTGTTGGAACTCGTGAGTGCCTGTTGAGGTGACGGTTCGATTTGACCGTCCCTTAACCGACTTAAAACCCCTATAAAATCAGCTTTTACCATTTTATTTTTACTCTTTTCTCCTCTCGTCTTCTTCTTCTCCATTGTTACCCTCTTTAATCTCTTCTTCTTCAAGGTGCGTCTTTTTCCATTTTTATAGTATGGCCCCTGGTAAGGAATAATCTATCGGAGAGTGTGAGTGTGCTTACTCAACACCAGTTGAATAAGTTTATTCGCGAGTATAACATTCCTCTGGATTTGAATCCGGTTCTTCCTTCAAAGGACGAGACTATTTACCCCTTCCGTCAAGGGAAGTTTCCCCTTTATACCCGTGTTTGTAATTTTGCAAACTATCGGATCCCGTTTTCAAGATTTTTGATAAGGGTACTCCAGTTTTTTCGAGTTCATATTAGTCAAGTGAACCCGTTCGGCCTGAGTCGTGTGAGTCACTTTGAAATATCATGTAGGGCCCAAGACCGGAGACCGGAGTTGAATGTCTTCCGGTATTTTTATGAATTTATTACCGCCGGGGATTGGTATACGTTTGCCCACCGGAAGGGCATACCTCCCCCCTCCTCTGATGAACGATCCAGCCTGAAAAATTGGAAAGATAACTTTTTCTGGTTGGATGATCGTTGCCTTCCGGAGGATATGAGGTGGCGGTTTAAGGACCAAACAATGTCTTTCGATCTGGGCGAAGATTTCGTCTTCGACCAAGAATTGGCCCGTGCTCTGATTGAGCACAAGTCCCCAATCCGTCCCCTTCATGAGCATTTTCTTTTATTAGGTCGGGTCTGTTTTTGATGGAGCCAAGGGGATAGGGTTTGACCGGTTATTCGTAGGAAGCGTGATCGTGAGTTCCGGCCCTTTACCTCCCCTTCGGCGTTTTTTTTTGTTTAACTGACTTGTTTTTTCTTTTTTTGAAAATGTAGGTACCATAATGTCTCTCTTGGATACTCTGAAGGTTCCAAGTTTCAATGTCTTTGATGTTGATTTTGAAGAGCAGGGTGAAGACGAAGTTCCTCTTATGAAGCAGGTGGCTCTTTCGGCTCAGGAGATTCGGCCTGTGGTTCCTCAAGATGTTCCCGAACAAGTTGCTGCGGAAACCACTTCTTCCATCCCCCAAGTCACACATGATCAAACCGCTGCAGAAACTACTTCTTCTCTTCCAACATCTTCAAAGGGTGTTGTCGGTTCCTCCGGATCACAAGCTGGTAAGAAATCAATCTTAGATGATGTGGATAGTGATTCGGAGGTTCGCAGTTTGGACGAGGCCCTTCAATACCGTCCCTCTTCTGCCTCTTTGAAAAGTAAGGGAGTGATGCATGGGGTAGACCATCAACCTGTTGTTCGGAAAAGAAAGACTGAATCTGTACAAATCCGTTCTTCTGATCCTCTCCCAATGCCGAAGATGAAGAAAAATAAGAAAGGTTCCTCACACTCTGGTGGCGATGTGATGAACGAGCTGGATGAACACCTTACTGGTGGTAAATTTTCTAGGGAGGAGGCCGCGCGGGCTCGTACTGAACCAACCCCTACTTTTTTCTGGTGGTTTTCTTCCTGTTAATGAGGTGGAGAGTATGGAGACGGAGGCTCCAGAGATTACGAGCAAGTAGAAGGGGAAAACTCATGGTGAACCTAAAGTGGTGACTTTTTCAGGTATAATCTTGGACTCATCTTTGGGTCCGGACCGTTTTATTGATGATGAAGAGGACCAAGTGTCTTCCCTTCCCTCATCTTGGTTCGGACCTGAGCTGATGTCCTTTTTTCGATATGCAGATGTATTCTCGGACGATATGGAGATCGATCCTGCAACAGCTGAAGAGAAATTTGTTCTGGATTGGGATATCCGGAATAAGGATTCTGTGATGGATGAACTGGTTGCTCGTACTCTTCTTTTTAATATTAGCACTCCGCTGGATCGTGCCCGAAGCCGAAGAATGAAAAACCAGGATTTGGGTGCCGCAGTTTTGGCTAACCAAGCTCAATCAAACATCTTTGTGACCGAGCTATACCGGAGGTGGGTTGAGGCGGAGTCCGTGAGAGAGAACTTGGAGAAAGAAACTCGTTCTCTGAAGCGCAAGGTTCAGAGAACTCCGGAGACTGAGAAGAAAATTGCTCAGTTTACTTCAGATCTCCAAGCTCAGCAAGAGAAAATTAAGTCTTTGACCACTCAGAATCAATCATCACAGGCGGCAGCTGCTTCCGCGGCCGAAGACAGGGATAGGATAGCCGCGGAGGTGAAAAATTTCTCCGAGTCTATGCAGGAGAAAGATCGGGAGCATAAATCGGTTATGGCGAAAATGGAAGAATCGTTTAACAATGCTCGTCTAGCTTACGCGAACATTATGGCTAGTAAGTACCTCATTTGTTATAACTCTTTTTTGCACTATTATTTCTAACACTTTCTTTAGAGCGGGACGTGCTAAAAACAGGGGAAGCCGATCTTAAAGCTCAGATTGAAGAGATGAAGTGTAACCATGAAGCCGAAGTCAGAGAGATCAAGAAAGAGAACGCTGCCTTGAAGGCTTCGGTAGATGATCTTCAAGCGACGAAGACCTGGCTTCTTTCAGAAGGGGCTCGGCTTCTTGCTAAAAATATTCACAAAGGTCAGGAGATAACCGCTGCTGTGGCTGCTGTAAACAACGCGATGAGCGCCGTTGGTGTCAATTCCGGCCTTCACAATGGCTATCTCCATGCTTTAAAGCTAAAGACTCCTTACGCAGCGGTTCCGTTGCTAAATCGTAACGCAGCGGAGTTGCATGTTTTGACTCTCTTGTCTTCCCAGTGGTTGAAGACCTTCTGAAGTTGATAAATGAACCATTATCCAAGATAAAGGAGGCTCTTACTTTTGCGAATAGTGGATCTACAGAGGGATAAGGTGGACATGCCCGGCTCCTTGGGGTATGCACCTTGGTAGTTTTTAATTTGTTAAACTATGGTTTCCAGAAGGTGGACATATCCAGTCGCTTGGGATATGCACCTTGTTTTGATGTTGGAATGTAATGATGTTCTTACTTAACAATTATCCTTTTAATGTAAACAGTTTTGGTATCTTCCGGTTATGTACATCCGGTTATTTTTGATGTAACCACTTCTTTGTGCATGCGTCCATGTTTTATGTGTACATTTTCCAGTTTTAGAACGTTCTTTTTTAGGTACGGATCCGATTCATTTTTTATTTTTTTAGGATAATTTTCCAAGTGAAGGAAATACGAACGATGCCAGTTCGTCCTTGCCTTTTAGGGTTAGTCCCCCTGATCCGGCCGATGATTATTTATAAGTTGCAACTTTATGATAGAAAATTTATATCATTTTATTTACTTCGTCCGGAGTTATACTTCTCCGGTTAGCTCATGGTAAAAACATTTAAAATAGTCTGCGGGTAAAAACCCTCCACAGTTCTTGGAATTATAAATTTGTCTTGTTCGGGCAAAACCATCCGCATTACAAGGAATTTAAAGATGACGGAGGACGTAGCCTCCGTTTTACAAATTTATTTCAAAATGTAAAAACTTTCACAGAAAACACTTTTTGAGGTGCACCCCATTCCAAGTGCGGGGGACGGGGGTTCCGTCCATCCTGCTAAGCGTATATGCACCATCTTTGCCTGCAATCTTGATTTAATAGGGGCCTTCCCTTTTCGGAGCCATCTTCCCTGTTCCTTCGGCCAAGCTTGCCTCATTGCTCCGCATGACGTAATCCCCAACCTTGAACCGGACCTCCTTTACTTTAGAGTTGTAATGTTTTTCCAACTTTTTTTTATATTTTGCTTCTCGGATGGCCGCTAGTTCTCTTCTTTCTTCGGCTAGGTCAAGGTTCAGCCGGAGTTCTTGTTAATTCACTTCTTGACTTTGCTGCATACGGGGGGTAGGTACACCGACCTCGGCAGGGATGACTGCCTCCGTACCGTATGTTAAGCTGAAAGGAGTTTCCCTCGTGCTTGTCTTTGGCATCGTCCGGTGAGCCCAAAGGACGTGCGGAAGTTCATCTGCCCATGAAACGCCCTCTTTCCCCAGGCGCTTTTTTATGCCTTCCACAATGCTGCGGTTGGCTATTTCTACCTGCCCATTGGCCTGGGGATGGGCAACCGAAGCAAAATTTTGCTCAATGTGCATTTTTTCGCACCAAGTCTTGAATGGTTTTTCTGCGAACTGCTTCCCATTGTCACTGACTATACAAAACGGCATCCCGTATCTGCATACTATATTTTCCCAAACAAACCTCAGCACTTGATCTCCGGTGATAGTTCGGAGATGTTTGGCTTCGATCCATTTTGTAAAATAATCGATGGCCACTAGTAGGAACCTCACTCCACCGGTGGACACAGGGAAAGGACCGACGATGTCAATCCCCCACTTCTGAAACGGCCATGCCGAAGTTACAGGGACGAGGTTGTTTTTGGCTCGGTGGCTGATGGGAGCGTGACACTGGCAGTCTTCACATGCTTGTAATTCATTAACAACGCTTTGATGCATGCCCGGCCAAAAATAGCCGGCATTCATAGCCTTGGCTACAACCATCCTCGGTCCGGAGTGAATGCCACATATCCCCCAGTGAATTTCTCTTATGACATAACTGGCTTCCTCCGGAGTTAGGCATTTTAGGAGCGGACCCAGGAAGGTCTTTCGGTAAAGTTGCCCATCATGGACCTGATACTGTAATGCTTTCACCTTTAGCTTCCGGGCCTGAGCTTTTTCTTCCGGTAGTGTGCCATCTTCCAAATATTCTAAGATCGGAGTTATCCATGATCTTTCCTGTACGGAGATTGACATTGCGGACTCCGTCTGATGGATGGCCGGAGCTTGCAAAGTTTCAACTAGCACTTCCTTGGACAAATGACAGAAGGCTACGGACGCAAGTTTGCTCAGAGCATCCGCCTTTTTGTTCTTGCTTCGTGGTATGTGAACTATCTTGCAAGAATCAAATGAGGAGATCAAACTGTTAACTTGGCTTAGGTATCGGATCATGTTTTCTTCTCGTGCCTCGTATTCTCCGTTGACCTGGTTGGCGACTAGTAGTGAATCAACATGAGCTAATACGGAGGTTGCACCGGCCTTGGCCGCGGTTTGGAGTCCTGCGAGAAGGGCCTCATATTCTGCTTCATTGTTTGAAGTTTTAAACTCAAAACGCAGAGCATGGGTGTATTCTATCCCTTCCGGATCTATCAGAATTAAACCGGCTCCTGACCCCTCTTTGTTGGAGGCTCCGTCTGTATACAAGTTCCACACCCTTGGGAGGGCAGACTTTTCTTTGGTGCTTTCTCCGGTTGGTACCTCCCTGAGGAAATCTGCCACAGCCTGGCCTTTTACCGGTCCTCTGGTTTGGTAGGTAATATCGAAAGCGCTAAGCTCAATTGCCCACTTGGTGAGGCGTCCGGAAACCTCCGGTTTTCTGAGAATTTGCTGGATTTGAAGATCGGTTTGTACTTCTATATTGAAAGCCTGAAAATACCTTCGGAGGCGTCTGGATGCATGAACCAAAGCAAGTGCCAGTTTCTCTATTACTGGGTATCGAGTTTCATAATCTTTCAGGATGCGGCTTACGTAGTAAACCGGTATTTGTGCTTGATCCCGGTGCACCACAAGTACTGCATTTATAGCGAAATGCGAAGCGGAGAGATAAACAGTGACGGTTTCTCCAGTGATTGGTGCGGTCAGAGTGGGTAAAGACCCGAGACAAATTTTCAATTCTTGGAATGCTGAATCAGCTTCCGGTGTCCATTCTATTTGACCCTTTCCAGTTCGTTTTTTCAACACATTCATGAATGGAATAATGCGATCGGCCGCTTTTGAAATGAAGCGATAGAGAGCTACCAACTTCCCATTTAGTGATTGAATTTCCTTGACCGTTTTAGGAGGTTGCATGGAGATCACCGCTTTGATTTTATCTGGGTGTGCCTAGATTCCGGATTGCGTTATCCATACACCCAGAAACTTTCCTTACTCTAAACCAAAGGAACATTTTTTGGGATTAAGCTTGTGATTGATACTCCGAAGCCTAGTGAAGGTTTCGAGTATGTCGTCGATCATGTTGTCTTCGGCTTGACTTTTGATGACCAGATCATCCACATAAATCTCTAAGTTCTTTCCGATCTGATCCTTGAATGCTTTATCCATCAACCTTTGGTATGTCGCTCCGACGTTTTTTAACCCAAACGACATTTTGGTATACCAAAAAAGACCTTCATTCGTTACAAACTGTAACACCTCGAATTTTTGTGTCCAATGATGTGTTAACACGTGTCATTTGTTTACACGTGGCATCTATAATAAATAAAGGACTAATTTTGACAAACCTTGAAAGTATATAAATTCGAGGGTTATAAATGTCAACAAGGGTAAATATACTGTATAGTAACCCTAAATAAATGCTTGTACCTTCAAACGAATAAATCATAAATCATACGGAAGTGAAACGCGGAAGAAAGTGAGAGATTACGAGCTACAGGGGTTAACTGTGTCAACATGTTTAATTATACCTCTGAGTGACCCTTTAACGTTCCCAAGGCTTCGTAACAGTATTATACGCTCACTAGAATGTACTGTATAAATTCCGCGAAATTCCGTCTTAAAACGAAAGAGTTATACTCAGGTTCGTATGAGAAGGGTTAAAAGCGTCAATAACAGAAGTTAAGGCTTTCTGAATAATTAATAAATAAACCAGGGACTTAACAACGCGGGTAAATAACACGAGGCCCCTATCGGTAAATAACCGAGGGCCAAACCGCAAAGTTACCCCTTCAAACCCGAAAGGTCAGGTAAATCATTACGAAAGATTTCGTTATTAATTACCAGGATTTCGTAATCATTTCAAAAGATTTTAAAAATCTGAAAAATAGGCCCCACGCGACCCGCATTGCATGTTGGTTAAGTTGAGGCGGGCCGCGAGCCTCCTCTTTTACTCGCCTGATATTTAGAACCCAGGCGGCCCGCATTATAAACGCATGGAACTCCCATGCGGGCCGCATTAGACGCCCAGATGCAGAAAATTGGTGTTTTCTTGACTTTTGAGCATTATGAACGATCAATCTCCAATAAATGAGGCATGGGCGCCCCCTACTCGACCCATATCACTCAGGAGACACCTACTTATCATCATGGTCAGTATAGGTTGTTGTGTAGTGAGCTAGAGGGCTTAGTTCCACTATAAATAGCACGCTTGGCTCATAACATTCACACAACACAAAACACACTATCTGATCATTCTAAGAAGCTCTCTAGCATTCTCTTCTGCTCTCTAAGCAAGATACCACTTCTGTAAGTCGTTCATACTCATTTTGGTCATACATTTCCATAGTTTTAGCTTATAAACGCAACCGTCGTAACTAACGGTTGCCATAGCGATAAATCACAAATGGTCCAGTAAATTGTCGGATCAAAAGTAGTTTTGAGTTGGTATTTATGTGGGTAATAAACCTCTAAAAGGGTTCCCCCTGATCACCACTCTAACTATGTCAAATGTCGAGTCAAACGTGCGGTTAAAAAGTCAACAGAAAGCTATTTTAGCGATTTATGCATAATCTGTAATGTATATGTTATGGAACCTGTTTTGATAATCATAAAACATGATAATAAGTATATAAACTTGTTTACGCTCGTTTGAATCGACCATTTGCTATATTGAACCGGTTCGGAGCCGAATGTCGCAAAAGTTTGACTTTTGCTTTGACTTCAGTTCTGACCCGTTTTAGTGAGGTATAAATATACCTTAGGACTCTCTTAGGACCAGGTCACATGTTGGTACAAACCTCTGTGATCGGTTCATGAGTTATCCAAGTCTTTTACGCATTTCCGTTAATCGCCTAAAAGTTGACCGTAACGGCCTTTTAAAATTAAAACGAGTATTTCGGACACGTGAACGGACCAAAACCTTGCTTATTAAATTATAAGCATGTCCTTAAAGTTTCACATCAATCCGAGGTCTAGAATGAGAGTTATGCTAATTAGCGCAATTTAAATAAACTTTTGTAATAAACGGCGCAATTAGCATAACACCTATCTAAACCAAGATTCCGTCACCAAAAGTTTTACCCACTGTATTAAAATAATATTTTGGGAATTTTAAAGATTTTTAATAATTTTTACCTCGCTCATAACCTGCGGTTATGGCTACGGTTCGGTAAATACCGAATATGCCCTTTTCGGCCAAAACATGAGTTCTACAAGGTCTTTTGACCCGATTCCAGTTGCTACTAGTTTTAAATAATAAATAAAGTATTTTGAGCTTTATAAGCTGTTCGGGAAACTCAGATTTCCTGTAGAACTCGAAAAGCCCTTTAAAAGTCTTTAAAATGACCGATAAACCCCTACGGGGCGATATTTTAACTTAAACTCGTTACGGGCATTACGGAAGGTATCCTACTGATACCACAACCTATTTAAGGCGTATTGACTTAGGAAATAGTGTAGGACTCTCATGGTTAACCGTTTCGCCTATTGCGCGCACGGTTCGGCTTGTGAAACTAGTTTTCATAATGTAGCCTATACGGGTCAAATAATATTATTTGAACCCCAAATTCCAGAGTGTGAACCATAAACCCATATGAAACAAGTCTCTGAACTTGTTGGGTCAGAATCACACTCCATTCTCGGTTTTCGCCTTTCCGCGCGATTAAACCATATCTATATATATATCGGAACCAACCGGTCTAGGCTACGGCCATTATAACGACCCGTTAGGATTCTAAGAGGTTAATTAAAACCTTCGTTCCAGATTAGGAGCCCCAGTAAAAGCTATCGGTGATTTAATCCAAATTAAGGAAATATACTTGCAAAGGTAAATACTTTAACTTATTTCCCCTATATGGGCTTGGGTTACGGTATATTAATACCGCTTGATTGAGCATTATATTCATCCATCGCTAAGGTGGTTAATTAAATAATATGATCGGCTCATTTAAACAGTTTTGTTGCTTATAAGCCTTTGGGGGGTTTAATGACCGTTGTCCCGGATATCCTTGGCATCATTTTACGAAATGGCCACGACCATCGACATCCCGGTGTAGGCGTACACCCGGTATAAAGTGTCGACATTAAATTAAAAGACGTAGCCGTTGGTTTTTATACTACGGTTTTACGCAAACGTGGTGTGTCTATAAATCTTTAACCCGGCACGACCCGGGCTACTGAACGCATAAAAGAACATGTAAAACGTTCACAAGATTTTATTATAATTTTCCCAAGTTATAAAAGAGTTTGTGCCTTGTGCATTCAAATCAATTTTAATAAACATTTTCAAATGTGTCAGTTGAATGTATTTACCAGTGTAAACTGACGTATTTTCCCCAAAAAGATTAAGTGCAGGTACTGTACGAAATCGGCTGGTATTAGCTGCCTAAGCATCATGAATAGTCTCGCAAACTCGATGCCGTATCTGAATGAACAACATTTATTTATTTTGATCCGTTGTGGATATATTCAACTTCTGTAATACATTTGATATTACAACCAGATGTTGAGTTTATATATTTATCTTATGCTTCCGCTGTGCATTATATAATTGTGTGGTTTGACTATATTGTTGCCAACATCGTCACGGTAATCCCCCACCGGGCCCACCGGTGAGACACGTGGAAATCGGGGTGTGACACAAACGCCGTTTTATCCTCGTCTTCTAAAGCCATCCGTATCTGGTGGTAACCTTTATATGCATCTAGAAAGCATTTGAGGCGGAAGCTGGACAAAGAATCAATCTTCAGATCAATCTCCGGCAAAGGGTAACAATCCTTCGGACATGCATTATTCAGATCAGAAAAATCAACGCACATTCTCCAAGTTTTGTCTTTCTTTGTTACCATTACCGGGTTGGAGACCCATGTTTGATACCGTACTTCCCTGATGATTCCGGCGCTTAATAGTTTTCGTACGTCCTCGGAGATGGCTTTTTGACGAGTTGGAGTCATGTTTCTTTTTCTTTGAGCGACTGGTTTTACCGAATGTGATACTTTTAGCTTGTTCTCGGCCAGACACCGGGGAATTCTAACCATGTCGGAGGTTTGCCATGCAAATACATCAAGTGAGCTGGACAGGAGCTTCCACAACCGTTTTTTGGTACGTTCAGGGAGCTGGGAACCAATGGCGATTTTTTGCTCCGGAAAATGGGGATGTATAGCCCATTCCGACGTTAGGAGGGTCGAAGGTTGTACATTACTTTCGCTTTGTCGTATTTCAGCTACGCACATTGTTGACTCGGAGTGCAAAGTTGCTACTCCTGCTTCGGTAGGAAATTTTAACAATCCATGGATGGTGGAACTGATAATACCAAAAGCGTACATCCCCGGTCTCCCAAGTATGACATTGTGAACAGACCTTGCCCCCACTACTAGGTACGTCAAGTTGACAGTTCTGACCAGGCCTTCAGCTCCCAATGTTGTTGGTAGGGTGATTTGCCCAATAGGCTGTACCACCTCTCCGGAGAAGCTTACCAACGGCATAGAAACTTGTATCAATTTTGCTTTGGTTTGCGGAGCTAACTGTTGGAAACACTGTTGGTACATGATCTCGGTGGCACTTCCGCTGTCAACGTAGATTCTCCGGACCTTGTGGCCCGCTATCACCGCGGATACTATGATTGGTCCGTCTTTAATTTCTCCAGGGGTAATTGGAGGGAAAGCAATTGGCTGTTGCATCCAAGCGGCCATATGCTGATTGGACCGCTTAATTCCTTGGTTATTTACTTTTCTGATCATGCAAATTGCTGGTTGGTTGTTCGGATTATCTGCCGAATTTCCTGAAGATTTTCCTTCTTTAACTTCCTTTACCAGATGCGACAATTTTCCGGACCGCACTGCTTTCTCTATTTCTTGTTTCAAAGACCAGCAATCGTCTGTGTTGTGGCCCCGCGCATGATGGTATTCACAATATTTCTTGGAGTTCTTGTCGCCTGGATTTCGGAGTTTTGGTGGGGCTGGGAAGTTCACTCATTCGGCACTGAGGATTTCGCTCGGAGTCTTAGAAAGATCCGATAGGTTATAAACCTTGACCCAGAGCTTCTTCCTCGTTGAGGCCTATCATTTCTATTGTAAGGGTGCGATCGCCCCTACTTCCGGACGGAGTTTTATCGAACACGGAACCGCCATTTCTCTTCCAAGAGGACATCTTGTGCTCCGACTTTGGTGTCGGATTACATGCATTTTTCCCTCGGGCGAATGCTCTTGCTCTCTCCATGAGCACCTCCATTGTTTTAGGGAGGTTTTCATGTAACTTTTCGACCAACTGGTTGTTCCGGACTCCGTGGCAGAATCCGGAAATTCGTAACTGGTCCACTACTCCGTTGATCTGCATGCTTTCTCGGTTGAACTGGTCGATGAAGCTATCCAAAGATTCCCCATCCTTCCTTCAGATGTTATGTACTTCAGTGATTTCTTTGAAGTAATGCCTTTGTTGGCTAAAGTTCTAGAGAAATAATCTTCGGAATTCTTCAAAGTCATTAATCTCCCCTTCACTTAAAGCATCAAACCATACCCGAGCAGCGCCGGTTAGTGTTTGTGCGAACATGAAACACCATGCCGGCATCGGCCATTGCTCTACTCGTGCTGCCCCATCGAAGTCAAACATGTGATCATCCGGATCAGTGGTACCGTCGTATTTTTTGACCGTGGTTGGCATTTTTAGCTTCGGAGGAAGCTTAGCGTGTTTGATACGAGCGCTGAATTTGGACTTAGGAGTCATGGAAACCGGATGATACGACTTAGTGAGTTCCGGATCAGGAGCAACTTCCATTTGCATTTCGTTTCGTATTGCCATTGCTGGGGATGGTCCGGAAGATCCCTGCACGTACCCACTATAAGTTTCCGAAGTAACTACCGTGGAGAAAGTAGGTGGAGTATAAATTGTAGGACCCATAGTCCTTACCGGTGTTTCCTCATGGAAAAGCCTGGTTCGTAAACCGAGGATCTCTTCGTCTTTGGCATGCTGTGCTTTTAGTCTTCGTAAGAGACTTGCATTTTTAGATAAAAATTCCGCATCAAATTCTAATGCTTGGGAGGTAGGAATCAATATGAATGGCAAGGTTGTTCCTGGTCCTGAGGTCAAAGGAGCTGAAACTGTGGAAGTAATGCTTGCTGGTGCTGTAGTTTGCGCACTAACAGCTATGGATCCCGAATTCATAGAACTCGAGGCCGCCATAGATTAGTTCTTTGCTCAAGAAATTCACTAAGGTGAAGGACTGTGAGCTTGTGAAATCGGATGGCGCCAATTGAAGAACCAAAGAATCGAATTAAGGCCGGAGCCTGTAATCGAGAGTTTGGATCTTGTAGGAGAACTTGAGGACAGCTCCTGCAAAACAGAAATCCGTTAGGCTCGCCGCAGAGATAGGAGGGCCCCTCAGCGACCACCCTCCGGCGTGAGGATAAGTATAGGTAGAGAGAGAAAGTAGAGAGATAAAATATGGACGAATGTTCAGAAAATCGTACTTGGCCTTGTACTTTGATGGGGTATTTATAGTGGTCAACTGAGATGACGTCACTCGTCCGGACGCACTTGTTCGATAGCTTCGTCCTTGGAGTTATGAGGGAACGGATATGTCCGAGATGTCCGTTCTATTGGAGCCCGGTTCGTCCAAAGGATCATATCCGGACTCGGATATGCATCTTCAATAACCAACACATTTTACGAGAGCACATGGATAGCTTATTACTAAAGTTTATGGCAGTGTTGCCTCCAAATATTGATAGGGAATGGATTGAGTTGAGTTGAAACAAATATGTTTTTTTGGTGACTGTTATTATGAAGCCATAGGGGGTTCATCATTTGGACTTAAGGAGTGCAGTGGTATAAGTGCAAGGAGCAAGAAGAATGCAAGCATCCACATCCACATCATGATACTAAGATGCGCTCATTGTTATTGGCTCATTACTGGTGGTGCTAACCAAGTCATTTTTTAACTTCATATTATTGTCATTAGATTGTTTCATTTAGATACTATTTTGTGCTTTTATTGCTTGATTCCCTTGTGGTTCTTGAGGTCAAGGACTTTTAAAGGGAGAAGTATTGTACGTGTTAATTAGTCAAGAGACTTAATTGTACCTTTGATAACTAAGGGGACTGAACTAGTAGTCATGTAATAGTTGTTAGCTAGCATTTATTAGTTGAGTCGTTCTATACATAAACTGTTAGTCATTAATGAGAAGCTACCGATCAGTTTTCTTAATTCATTCTTAGTTTCTCTCTCTATTCTCTCTAAAATCTGCACGTATCATCATCTGTAAAAATTTGACCTAGATGTAATAAGTTGTTGAATATTGCTAATGTATCTGATGGTTTCACATAAGAACTGTAGATTTGTGAACATAATCTGGCAGCTTGTATGGTTACTATATAGCATTGTCTGATTTTGAAATTTGATGTTAATTTTGAAACTTGTTTGAGCTAATGTGATCTAATATTTGTTTCGTGCTATCTGATGTTGCTTTTCGATTCATGTTCAGTTTGTTTTGGTTACTTATTAGTTGATTGTTTCATTGACTGGTAAGTATACTGTTATGTTGTTGCATGTATTCTGGATGTA
The DNA here is from genome assembly GCF_002127325.2 of Helianthus annuus. NCBI lineage: Eukaryota > Viridiplantae > Streptophyta > Magnoliopsida > Asterales > Asteraceae > Helianthus > Helianthus annuus. The sequence goes on along the minus strand of NC_035444.2, from coordinate 84,708,032 downwards.
CTCTCTGATTGGATATTTTTTTTTAAATTAGATGTTCAGTTTGTTTGGTTACGTATCTTTTACCGCTCATGAGCTTGTACCTTTCACATAACACTAGGCTGTAAGTAGCATGGTTGCATCTTGCTAGATTTTAAATCATTAAATGATTCTAAGGCGTGTTGGTTGACAGAATATGCATGATGGACTTGTTACTAGGAAACATTCTATCAGAAATCATGTTTTGTTCTCTAGAGGATGGAATTGGAATGAATTCCATTCCATATGTTGATGGAAAGTATTAATTCATCAAAAATAACTTAAACGCCTGCAAAACCATTTTTTTGTTCTAGCTCTTCTACCCTAAATCAAACGGAATGAGTTCTAGAAACTGAAGAAATGAACTCCAAAAACTGAACTAAATGAATTGTGTAAATCGAATTGATGAATTTGATGATCGGTGTAGAAGAATAATATTGAACCAGACATGTGAGCGTTGAGGTTTGCACAAAAATGCAAAATCAACTACGATGAACAAAGTTAATTCAATGAGATTTTTGAAGCCATTTTCTTAAAATTGGAACCTTCATAGGATTAGTATCCGGGATGAAGTTCTATGCTTTGTCAATGAATAGTGAAGTAAAGATGAAGTTCTATGCCTTGTCGGTGAAATGGTGTAGCAGTGATGAGGCAGGTTTCATCTTCGGTGAAGTTCCAAGGATTTTTTTTTATATTCTCTTTGTTCAATCTTCATCTTTGATATTGGTGAAGTAACAAAGTTCTAGGTTTCATCTTTGACATAGAGTTAGTAGATTTTGGGGAGGAGGAAGCAAGGATAGGAAATGGGGGAGGGGACATAGAGGCAATAGGTTTTAGGGAGAGGAAGTGATAAAGGTTCTATCTTGATCTTCAATGTAGGGTTAGCAGATTTCCGGGAGAGGAACCTACAATGGGAAATGTGGGACGGGACATAGGGTTAGTAGGTTTAGAAATGGGGGTGTTTAAAAGGTAATCTTGTCATTGTAATTCATTTTACATTCTAAGGGTCTGTTTGGTATGACGTAATGGAATAGACGGGTGAATGGAATGTACGAGGTAATGGAATGGATCATTACCATTCCATGTCTTGTTTGGTTACCATGTGAGAATGAAGTGAATCATTACTTTGTGTTGTTTGGTAAGAAAGAATAGACGAAGGAATAAAATCGGTGATAAGTGACGGTAGTCGGTGGTGGTGGGTGGTGATAGGTGGCAATGGTAGCGATGGTCGGAGGTGGTGGCGGTGGGTGGCGTCGATGGGTGGCGGCGGTGGGTGGTGGCGGGGGTTGAGGTAGGTGGTGGCGACAACAATGGTGGTGGGTGACGGTGGTGGTCGGTGGTGGAGGTGGGTGGCGGCTGACGGCGGAGGCGGGGTGGGTGGCAGCTGTAGCGCGGTGGTGTCGGGGGTGGTGGGTGGTGGCGAGTGACGGCGGGGGCGGAGGTGTAGATGGTGGGTGACGGTTAGTAGTGGCGAAGGTGGGTGACGACTGGGGTGGAGGTGGGTGTTGGCGGGAGACAGTTGGGGTGGAGGTGGGTGGTGGTGGTGGTGGTGGTGGCGGCGGAAGTGGGTGACGGCGGTGACGGTAGTCACGGCGGCAGCTATGGCAGTAGTGGTGTCGCCCGTGAGTGAGTTATTAAAACCAATAATAATAATAATAATAATAATGGTAAAAAATAATAAAAATAATAATAATAATAATAATAATAATAATAATAATAATAATAATAATAATAATAATATATCTTTCCATTCCTTGAAGGAATGAAAAAAAAAATACCACCTTACTAAGGAATGAAAATTATTATATTTGGAAGGTTTACATTCCTTGTGGAATGCTCCATTCTATTACCACTTGACAACCAAACATGTTTCTTTTCATTTCAATAGAATGATCCATTCCATTCCGCCTTCTATTCCTTCATACCAAACGCTACCTAATTTCTTTAACAAATTTACAAACCCAACACCTTACAGTTTATACTAGAATTAAGTCTAGTTCTTTAAATTTCAGTTTTTTCATCAACATCTTTCAAACCAAAAAACTCCCAAGCATTTGAGATGAAGTACTAATAGTTTCTTTGACGAGGCAAAGTTGTTGCCCTTGAGTGTGTTTAAGCATCAACTTGATCCGCTTTTGGGTGACTATTTCTTCACATTTAGTTAAGACTTAAGATACATTCCAATATGGAAGATAATAGGCAGACCCTTGGTTTTAAAAAGCACGACGCGCTCCTAGACGTTTAGGTTGCGAAAGCCGAGGCACGAGTTTCATGTACGCGAGGCGCCTGGTCTTTTTACAGTATTTATAAACTAATTATATATAAAGTTTTACTAATTTGTTAATCCTATTGCACTAAAAACAAGATAATAGAAGAAAAATGCTTTATGTACAATCTAAAAAGCTTTACGTACAACCTAAAAAGTTGTTTATAGAATCAACTAAGCACAAACATATGTCCAACCTAAGAAGCTCGTTACTTAACCCCAAATCCCCGCAATTCGGTTTATTTTTCACTTTAGTTTGACAAATTGAAGTTCCATTTACCACATCCGATGGTCGTTTATTTCTTATACCATAAATTAAGTGGTTGATGTACGATTTTTCTAATTTGCAGAATTGTTGGCAACTTGAATGAATCAGTTGTCGATTTCCTCATCGGCATAAAATGAGCATTCACATCCTAACCATCAAATTATGTGAGGATGGGTTTTTATATTATAAAGGGTATAAAAAGTGGTTGTGAGTAGAGGAGAGAGAAAATGTTACTGTTCATCTGTATATTTGGGGGGACACTGTTCACCCATTATAATTTTTTAATATATTTTGAAAGTGGTTGTGAGTGGAAGTGAGAGAAAAATGTAATGATAATATTATTTAATTGAAAGGAGAGAGAAAAAGTATTTGGTTTTAGTGGAAATATATTGATATATGAGTTGTTTTTTAGTGAAAATGTATGTATAATTTGATGGATTGGATAGGCGATGCATCCTGAGGTGTGGTTTTTAAAACCAAGGGCATGTCTCTTTGAAAAGACATTTTAAGCCTATAACTAATTGATACATTTTGGGTAACTAATCTTGGCGTTCTTTGCCCAAGCACTTAATTTTTTTGGATTTTAAATACAAGTGGTTGGGCTCTTTTGGGTAAGGTATAATTAATGGGTCATAAAAAAAGGTGAAATGAAAACTCACCTGACCAACATCACCTCGTCTTTGGGTTTCTGATACAGCCCAGCATGCTACTGTAAAGCTCAATTTGGAGCGGCCCAAAAGAGAGTAACAGATGCCCACTAGGTTTGTAGGCCCAAGTCTGATTAATCCATCAAATAAGCTGCTGTGAAGACTCTTTTTATGTAAAGCATAATTTTTATGGGCCACTAATGTTGGGTTTATATAATAAATGGGCTCTCTCACCCACCAGACTAGTCTTTTGGGTTGGGTTCTCTCGTTTGGTATGTAACATATCATGATCTAATCTGACGTGCTAATATATGGGTAACATTATACTATCGAATCTAGGAGCATTTGTTTGGCCTATGGAATTAGGGGGATGATAGGGTTCATGTTGGAAACCTATGAGAACAGTGGAATGATAAGCTACATATATTAAGCTGAATTTCCCAAAATTTTAGTTAGCTACAGATGTAGATGATTAATATTTTTTAAGCGTAAACAAAGAGGTAGCCAAATGGGATCAACCTAACTTAATTCTGCTCCACAAGAAGTTGTTGATGAGGAAACAAGGTATCTGCTGTTTTGCCGTATAATTAGTTGTATGCCAACCTTTTTTTGCTTACACCATTCTCCATATTTTAAAACGGCCAGTTTCAAACGATACCCATTTGTCAAATTTGTCATACCCCATTTTGATCCAAGCCAAATGACCATTTTGTCAAAACTCGTTATGAGCGAAACCAAAATGACCATTTAAAAAGGTTGTTAATATTTATTATGATCGACGGGAAGGTTTGGCACCTCGATGTCGGCTCTTCGCCACCTGGGGCTGCACTGTGAATAAGAATTTAAGGATATGGAAATAGAATGAGCTTTTAAAAAAGGGTTATTAGATTTTATCACCCTCAACTATTAGTTATTGGCCGCTGCCACCCCCAACTATCATTTTGACGCCCATCACCTCCAACTTAACACTTAGTGTGTTCTGTTACCACGTTGTTAATTGATTACTAACTTTTGATCCTGTTACTACACTTTTTGGGGGTGTCATAGGAATCTTGGGAATGTTTTAGGGATCTTAGAACACCTCCAAAAGTATAGTAACAGGATCAAAAGTTAGTGATCTGGTGACAGAACACACAAAGTGTTAAGTTGAGGGTGGCGGGCGTCAAAGTGATTGTTGGGGGTGACAGCGGCCAATGGCCAATAGTTAAGGGTGATAAAATCCAATAACCCTTTAAAAAATACGGTCCGTTGTGACCCCTTCTAAGGGACAATGAATCTTCTAGCTTTGGCTGTAGGGACTATAAACCTAACGGCTACACCGCCTTTCATTTTGAATATGAACCTCTAGGGTATATATCTATAACCTCTTGAATTGAAGTTATTAATTTTTAATTTCAGGTGTCACATTTCATGATATTATGTTTTACAGAAAATAACAAGGTAGCGGTGTTTTTTAGATGATGGGAACAAGACCGTCGTTGCTGGCGGCTTAGTATACAGTGGAACTCCCCACAACATAGTTGAAAGACATTTGTACGTGTGACTGTTTGGATCGAAATAACGTGTTGCGCACACGTGCATATAATTGTTGAAACATAACATACTATATCAACAACCTTATCTTGAAAACTAAACCTAGGTGGTAATAAAATGTCAACCTTGAATAGTTGCAAATTGTATATCCACTAAGCCTTGTTTTATGGTACAAAGTGAAGTACTCCTTGCAATTCATCCACAAGGATAAGCCTATATGGATTACATTAACCACAATCACACTAAACTTGGTGGTGTGCTCTTTCCACTCACTTTGTGTCAAATCCTTTTGTTTCTTTTCCTTTTCATGGAAAGTTTTATGTTCATAATCTTTTAGACACTCATCGTAACAAATCAAATCAACGCGCTTCAAATTTAAGCATGTTCAATTCATGGCTCGAAAAACTGGGTTTAACTTTTCTGTTTGTGGTTTAAAATTCGAAACCACCTTTATTACTTATTATTTTTTTTGGTTGATTATATATAGCTATGCATAGCTGTAATGTTAATAGAAAAGTTAGTTCATATTTTTTTTAGTGTTTGTAACTTGATATCATATAATAATTTACATCGAGATAGTTGGTAAACGGGCAACAAGCTGCGCCGCTAAAAAAAAACTAGCGACATTAAAATACTAAAAAAAACTGGTTTAATTTGTCAATAAAAATGTATTGGATGGTTAGACAATAGCTAGTGTGATTTGCCATTTTATAAATTTGTAATTAGTGTGGACATTAGATTAGGTTGTGTTTAAAAACGACTAAGTAGTTAATAATTAAAGGGGTAGGCTAAAAGCACAATTCTTTTTATTTTTCACACCCATTTACTAAAATATAGTTTTAAAATTGTTAAATTCTACCCCTATAAAAATCCTTCTTTTAATACTCTCTCCCTCTCTCTCTCTCTCTAAACATTCTCGATCTACAATGGCTTTAATGTTAACATTGTTCAAATTTAATCATGTATGTTCTGTGTGAGAATGACTACTGTATGGACGAATTGTTTGATTCTTGTTCTTTTTTTTTTTTTTGGGTCAGTGTGCTCATGGAAGCAACATATAGGTAGCCAAGGAGTTATACTCGAACCTTTCAGTTTGTACTTCTTTCTTTGGGACTTTATATATTTGAATGGCTGCAGATGAATAAGCGTTTTAAAGTAAGCAATGGCATTTGTCACACCACAATCACACAAGCTTCAGGTTGTGGATTTGATAACCATTTAGACGATGCATCAATTTAAAACACTAAATGATATTTGTCTCGAGTGGGATGACAAGAAGGAATGTGTTGTTCCGATCGAGTAGATAAGTTTTGCACAAAGAGAGTCGACTGCGTTTCTTCCGTTTGCTACAAACATATTTCGTTTAGTTGTATCATGTGTTAAAATCATCCTATTAGACATGTATCCATGTCTCAAAAATTTCTTATATTTTAGATACTAATATAACTTTAAACTTTTGACAATATTATATTATAAACTATATATAATCAACTTAGATTTAGATTTGTGTGAATGAATCCAAAAGAAATATGAATCGGATGGTCGATTTCAGTGGTGCTTCAAATAGGAGGCATCACCATACCTCCTTTTTTTTTCAGTGTAATCTGAACCTGGATTGCATTTTCATTTCAGTCCTTTTCTTTTATTATTGTTTTAACTTTGTCTTTTTATGATTTATATTTTAAATTTAATTATGTGTTACCATTTCGGTTTCAATTTTTTCACGCACTGTAAATTAAAAAAATCAATGTAATAGTCAGTCTAATCTATTTCTTAAAGTTTTTTAGTAACTAATACGTTAAACATGATGATAAAAAATATAATGTTGTAACATCAATATATTCTACTAATTTGCACGTTTTATCTACAAAGATTTATGTGTTAAGAAAAAAAAATCTTATAAATCTAGAGGAAACAATTTTACGGAAAATAATAGAGGTGTTCAATTTTTGGTTTTAAACCGTAAAATCATTTAAATCAGTCATCGGTTTTGTTTTATAATCGGTTCTTTTTTAAGTTACGGTCGGTCGGTTTCAAAAGCTTGAAGCCATATCGAACACTTTGTTTGCCATTTATGCCGAAATTCAAGTGTATAAAATCGGACCGGACCGTCACACACACACACACACATATATAGATGAAGTATCGGAAGAAAACCCACTTGAGTTGAAAAAACTCAAGAAACATTTGTAAAAACCCTATGTAACATTTTTTTTAAATAGGGAATGTAACATAAATATGTTTGAACATTATTTGTAAAAACATCAAAGCGCTAAGTAGTTAAATGTTAAAATTTCATGTTACATAATATATATGTCTAAAAATATGTAACATAGAGATTTTGAACATTAAAAAAAACTATTCGGCGCTTTTTACATCTTTTTATAAAAATGTTCAAAAATATTTATGTTACATTCCCTATTTTTGTTAGAAAAAACTAAAAATATTACATATGGTTTTCTAGGGTTTTTTAAACTCAATTGGGTTTTCGATATATATATATATATAAAGTATATCGTACATTACGGCTTAACGTACTTCACGTACAACAACGTGCGTGATTTGTTCTATAACATGCGTGATTAATGTTTTCAATATGCGTGATTATTGTGTTTCAACATGCGTGATTTTGGAGTTTTTAGTTATAACGTGCGTGATTTTAAAATGAATGTGCGTAATTGCCTGTTGTACGTGATGTACGTTAAGTCGTAATGTACGTTAACCTTCCTCTCTCTCTCTCTATATATATATATATATAGAGAGTAGGAGTTGGGTAGAAAGTGGGTTTTTCCTAGAAAGTCTAGGAAGCAATAAGAATGTGACACGTGGCATGGAGGGATTTTAACTAAAAGGGCACTTATGTAATTTGACATTTTATTTTATTTTTGGAATTTTATCTCTCATTAACTAACAATGCCTAAAATTATGGAAACTATTTCTCCAAGATTTTTTGTATTTCGCAACCTTTTCCTTCTTCGTCTTCGTCATCATCAAACACTTCTCCATCTCCACCATCTCTGAGTTTATCGTCACCATTCAAATACTGTTCGTATCATCTCCGTTTTCTTGACGATGTGTTTTAACAACAAACAAATTAATACAGTTGTGTTTTAGCAGCAAGCAGATTCATACAGTTGTGTTTTAGCATTCAGATTCATACAGTTGTGTTTTAACAGCAAACAGATTCATACAGTTGTGTTTTAGCATTCAGATTCATACTGTTGTGTTTTAACAGCAAGCAGATTCATACAGTTGTGTTTTAACAACAAGCAGATTCATACAGTTGTGTTTTAGCATTCAGATTCATACAGTTGTGTTTTAACAGCAAACAAATTCATACAGTTGTGTTTTAGCATTCAGTTTCATACAGTTGTGTTTTAACAGCAAGCAGATTCATACAGTTGTGTTTTAACAGCAAGCAGATTCATACAGTTGTGTTTTAGTATTCAGATTCATACAGTTGTGTTTTAGCATTCAGATTCATAGAGTTGTGTTTTAACAGTAAGCAGATTCATACGCTGTGTTTTACCATCCATGCTGGTAATGCTGGAGGATTTCTTGACGCTGTGTTTTAACAGCAAACAGATTAGCAAGCAGATTAATACGATGTGTTTTCTAGATGTGTTTCTTCATGAAGGATAAAAGGAAGAGAGAGAGAGAGAGAGAGAGAGAGAGAGAGAGAGAGAAAGGGAGAGAGAGAGAGAAAAAATCGCATGAAATGTGGGGTGGTTATGGAATGACAATTATTTCCATATTTAAAACAGGCTAAATGACATATCTACCCTTGATTAATTAAATAATCCTATTTTTAAGAAACACATATTACCAAAATGCCACCAAGATGATCTCAACCATTAAACACACCCATTGGATGTCCCAGATCGCTTCTTAGACTTTCTAGGAAAAACACACTTTTCGTAGGGTCCCCACTATATATATATACATATATATACATATATACATATATATATATATATACATATATATATATATATATATCGAAAACCCAATTGAGTTTAAAAAAACCCTAGAAAACCATATGTAATATTTTTAGTTTTTTCTAATAAAACTAGGGAATATATATATATATATATATATATATATATATATAGGATCAGGTTCATTTGTGAATAACATTTTCATAGTGAATTGTGTGAACTGATCTGAACCCTTGATTTCCTTTTTAGTTGTTAAGAGTAGGATTGTAATTATATAAAAAAAATTAGATTTAAATCATTAATTTAATAATTCAATTCAGTTACATATTTCGTTTTTAATGCTTTCTCCACAAATATCTTTTATAATTTAAGAAGATATTTATCAAGATATTTTAACAAATCAAAAGACTTTAATGATTATTCGGGTCGTATCTTTCTATAATCTTCAACAATATTCAATTTCAATTTAAATCACCAGATTTTGAAGAACATTATGCTCGTATCTTTTTTTCTATCTTCAACATTATTCAATTTCGATTTTTAAGATCAAGAGCAACTAATCTTCTTATTTCACAAACCCAGTATTTCATCATCCAATAAGAGCACTTAACCTTTATAATTCATAAACCCAGAATTTCATCATCCATCAAGAGCATGTAACCTTCATATTTCATAAACCCAGAATTTCATAATCGATCAGTTGCACCACTTAACTTTCAGATTTCATAAACCTAGAATTCACCATCGATAAGTTCTTCCCGTCTTTCAATCATGGCCGACCGAGAAATTAATAATCACAATTTCGACGAAAACGTTGATGAGGATAACGTTCCGATTAACGATAATGTTTTCGTTTTAACAATGGATCGTCCAGGTGTGTATCATATGATCATTAAAATCCATGTATTTATGTATACGAATGTTTTTCATTAAATTCTTATCGTCTGCTACAGTTTTTTCATGTGATTGTTTTCCAATTTTTTTAGTAGAGATTAATGATGCAGTTTGTGTTAATACACATGTGTACACCGGAATACAAAATAGCCAGGAATTTGGTGTTGTTTTAGATTACCCCCTTTGTTACAGTACACATGTACAGTTCATAGTAGTAGTTTGAGCAATCAGAGAGTAAGTTTTTGACCATGGATTTCCATAAAATACACATGTGTATAACGTACTGGGTTGGTTTTTGACCATGGATTTCCATAAAATACACATGTGTATAACGTACTGGGTTGCATGAAAATCCAATAATTTTTGTTAATGAACCTTTGAAGACATCCTACATTGTTTTCCTTATTGCAATCGTATTCACCTCAGTCTACGATATTTTTTTGTTAATGAACAAGTTTATATTATGTTTCTTTTGTTAATTGATAGTGTAGTTTGAATTTTGAATAACTTGAAGGTTAATTAAAATATGTACAGTTCATGTGTATAACGTTCGATTGAGAAGAAAGTAATTTTTTCACAATTATTTGTTTTTAGCTTAGCCCACTTGTTATACACATAAGCACAGTTCATGTTTTTAGTTTGATTCCCTGGTGTGTATGTATATAACATTTTTTAACGTACTTTTTTTAATAAAATTGTACAGAGTCGGTTGCGAGTAGCGTATACGAAACTCCTAATAGGACTAGGTACTGGACACCAACTTTCCCTCCGGATTTAAACCGTTTGTGAAAGCTAGATTTAGTACGATATAACAAGCAATTGCAATGTATGAGGAGTATGCACAACTAGCAGGATTGGGAACCCGTCTGTGTACCTCACAAAAAGAAAAAAACTAGGCGACAAAATAATTACGAATCGGCGATACGTTTTATGCTCTAGAGCGAACAAAGACTATGTGTATCTGTTAATGCAATACACAAACGTTGAAACACAATTGTGATGACTTCAAAACATAAAACTGTGTGATTCTGTTAACGCATACGTGCGTACTAAGTTATGTATAGAACTGCACGCATGTGTACTTAGTTAGATACAAAACCGTACACACGTGTACTTAGATGAATAATATGTGTTTTACATACTGTACATAACTGTACACATGTGTACATAGCTGCATAATATGGGTATACACATGGGTACTTAGCTATGTATAGAACTGGTACTTGTAACACCTCGTAAAATCGTGTTCAGTAATGTTCTGACACGTGTCTCTATTCCTATTTATGCCTAATGTTGGTTAGGAGGGACTAATTTTGCCAAATTATGAAAAGTATGAATGTGGAGGGACTAAAGGTGTTAACATGCTAAAACTATGCCTCTGAGTGACCCTTTAATGTGTCCATACTCTCAAATGAGCCACTTGTTGGACGAGTGGGACCAATTGTGAATTTATATGGAAGTTTGATATTGGAGGGACTAAAGGTGTCAACATGTTAATTTATACCTCCGAGTGACCCTTTACGAACCGGGAGCTTGATGATGTTCGATCATGCTCTCGAGTGTGCCAAATATTGGCCAAAAGTGAATAATACTGATTATATGTAAGTATGGAAGGTTGAGGGACTAAAGGTGGCAAGTTGTAAAACTTTTATTATGGGCTGAAGACCTTTACGGACAGCAAGCCTAAGGCTTTACGCTCCGTAAGCCTAAGGCTTTACGCTCCGTAAGCCAGACACATCGACCAATTTTTGCTTGGTGGCTACACAATGCTGCCATACACCTCCAAATCAATACCATGGGCTGCATGGTTGTTTAGGACACGTACCTAGACATTTTTCCTCATCTCTAGCACCTTCATAACACCTGGAATCATCCCTTGGATCCTCCAAACACTATAAATAGGTGCCATTTTCACTCTTTTGCACTTGCACCTTTTTCAAACACTCATCTCTTCACTTCTAGAGGTTCCTGAGCTTTAGGGACTTCCTAATCAGTCCTCTTATCATCTGAGGATCACTTGTAACTGCTCCCTTCATTTACATTTTCGTTTATTAGGCTTTTAAAGCCAAAAGTCAAGCATTTTTTGATAAATGCTTTGACTTTCGGTTTAGACCTTTATGGTCCAGCCATTTTTCGAGTCGAACATGGCTACGTGATTGAAATTAGGTAGGTGTTAATCCCTCAAAAGGGCACCTCCTAAAAATCACATTTATTAGGTCAATTAACGGGTCAAAATTTTAATGTTTAAAAAGTCAAACGAGTCAAATTTTGTAAATCGTATAATCTGAGTTTATAGATGTGATAAAATATGTTTTAACACTTAAACAAGTTGGTAATAATTATTAGAACATGTGTGAACATGTTCGGCTCGTCAATTCCAGTTTTAAGGTCGGTTCGCAACCGAAAGTCGCAAAGTTTGACTTTTGCTTTGACTTTCGATTCTGACCCGATTTAGATTAGTTAGCTACTGATTTAAGGTTGCATTATGATCATATTATTATGTAGCATAACCCTCTGAGGTTACATTACATGATCATAATCGTATTCTGAGTTTTTGTACAAGTTTCGTTATTATGCCATACTTTGACTTAATTGCCTTTTTTTTTATAAGAAATAAGGTTTTAATCAATAACAAACTTGCAAATAGTTTACATACTGATATGTTAATGTAATTAACATATTTTGATGTTATTAAACTGATCATAAACTGAGTTTTTTTTTATGAGATCGTAAATTATGTTTTAAATTGACCAAAATGCCCTTTCGGCACCTAGAATGGTTTTAAACATAATTTATCACATCAAACTTATTAGCTACTGATATAATATCATAATTAAAGTATTTTGGGATATCAAATCAGTTTATAATCCGAGTTTATGTAAAAGTTATGATATTATGTCATTAAATGACGAAAATGCCCTTTTGGCACAAAAAATGACTTTAAATCATAAATATGATACAAAACTAATTACCTAATGTTATGTTATTATAAATTACATATTTTGACACCAAGAATCTATTCATAACTTTATTTTTAATAAAAGATCGCAAACGTCGTCATTTAACGACCGAAACACCCTTTTGGCGCATAGTATGGTTTTAAACCATAACTATCAACTTATACTTGATACCTACTGATATTATACCTTATTTAAAATATTTTCATAGTAGGTAGATGTTCATAATTCAGATTTCCAAATAAATTCTCAAACTATGTGCGAAATGACCAAAATGCCCCTACGGTGCATAGTTTGGTCTTAAATCATAAAACTCACATATGTTTGATTACTTACTGATATTATATCATAAAGAAAGTGTTTTTACAGAATGATAATGTTTATAACATCAGTTTATATGCAAGTTCCTTTAATACCTCGCTTAGTGACCAAATTGCCCTTATAAGCCATATTTTGATTTTAAAATATTAACATGCGTATAAGTTGATATCCTACTGATATTACAACTTATTTAGTACATTGGCATATAGAACTTGTGCATGACTCATCCAGTTACCCGTTATCGCTTATACGCGTACGGTTAGGTGTTGGCTCATGTGAAACTTCCTTTGAGAACAGATGATACAAAGCTAAAACAGTTTCTGCAACAACTGATCATCAATAACAGTGCTTTGGATTCCTACTCCCTTAAATGGCAAGATATCTAATAACTGCTGCTTCAAAGGTCTGCTGAACACTAAGCACTGCTGGATTGTAAAGACTGTTGAAGACTAAACCACTGAAGAAGTCAAAGATCTGCTAGAAGTCAGAGGTCTGATAACCTTTGAGTAAAGCACTGCTAAAGCTTCATCAACAGTTGAGCTCATCAGAGGATAGCATCAACAGAGTCTGTAATCAATGTTTTATTATTGTAACAGTGTCTTAGTATTAGCAGTGTTTTGAGTCAGTTAGTATTGTCAGATGTCAATGTCTTTGTGATGTCAGCAAAGATGCCATGATGGTTAGGTCTGTACTATAAATAGACAGTGCTTGTACTGTTCTAAAGATCACTTCTCACACACTTACATTTTGTATGAACAATCACTTGTGATCTCAGGCTGAGGGGGGGAAAGCAATTCATGCATACGTGATTGAATCATTGTGTAATACAATCATTCAACTTAAAGTATTTATGATGATAATTGTTCTACCATTGTTTGTGTTATAAAGTTTTCTTCATTTCAGCTGCAATTGTTCATCTGATTATCTTCTTTCATTAATCATCCTATAAAACAAACACAAACAATTAAACTCAGATCCTAACATTAGGCTTATGTGACTAGTTTGCATAAGCTTATCGAAACAGGTCAAACCTTATCATTTTTACTTCAAATTCTAGAATGTTATTTGTTTACCCATATTATACAAGTCTTAGTACTTGTTGGGTTTAAACTACATTCTATTTCGGTCATCGCTTAATCAAGCGTATCGTACCGTTTTCGATATTTTAATTTAACCGGTCCAAGTCTTCGACTTAAATAGGACTCGTTAGCATTCTAACTGGTAATTTATACCATCATTCTAGACTAGGCCTTCCGGTAAATTGCTACCTACCTTAGTCAATTGATTAACGGCTGAGTTATTTATAAATCTTGCATTTTAAGACGAGTGTTAACTCAGGTAAATACTCTTAAGCTATTTTCCCTATACGGGCTTGGGATACGGTAAATTTTTACCGCTTGGTCGGGTATGGGATCATATGCCGGATTGTGGTTACAACATCTTCATAACCCATTTTAATCAGTTTTGTCTGATAACTTAAACATTGGGGGTTAACGCGACAGTGTCCTAGATATCCTCGGCTCATTTAAGTTACTAATGGCCGTGACCAAGCATGGGGTGTAGCATACACCCGACATATGCTTAATGCTATATAAAATTGTTTTCTTACCCACAAGTTGGGGATAACTCCTTTGTGGGTTTAAGTGGTGTGTCGGTTAATCATGTCTCGGTGTTTAGTACTGGGCCCTGTATGTATTGACAGGCGAGTAAAAATGTATACAAGATCATTTTGAATTATCCCACGTTATTAAAAGATTTTCATGTTCCTTGTACACTTAAATAAATTTTGAAATATTTTCAAAATGTGTCGGTTGATTGTATTTACCAGCGAAAACTGATGTATTTTCAAAAGACTAAGTGACAGGTGCAAGTACGTAAATAGGCTGGAGGTTGCTCGGTAATGCTAGAAGAGGAATTTGCAACTCCTTTGCATAAAGCCTAGTAGTCTGTTGATATATCTTTTGTACATTTTACGATCTGCCTGTGGATCTTTATTATTACGAGCCGTATGTATATTATTTGAACATTTGGACATTTGGTTTGTAATAATATTTTAACTCCAAGACTTCCGCTGTGCAATCTGTGATTATTTGACTCTGACGATACCAATCTTACGTCACGATACTCCCTACCCGGGCCCACCGAGATTTGTGGTAAATATCGGGGTGTGACATGTTGGTATCAGAGCCAATGTTTGAGTGAATTAAACACTAGCCTTTTGTGTTTAATCTCAAATGACACAATAGCATATTCCTTAGACTTTCTGAGTCTAAACTTTGACATAGGATTATTCTAACCCATGTTGAAGGGGTATGGTCCCAAAAACCTCGCGCAGACACATTGGACCATACGACAACTTCACCACAATAAACCCTCTTTAAAGAGAACCCTGCGCTGCTGCGCACCGGTTCTAAAGAAAAGCAGACTCCAACATCCGCGCACCGAGATAGAACCAATAACACATCCTTGCGCAAACTCATGCAACAGGATAGTTGAAAACATCTCCGCGCAAATACCACCAGACTTGAAGAGAAAGTAACCTTTTTGTTACAACAGAATTAACATGAGGAAGAGACATAGAGGATTATAGTTGTAAACCTTCTAGAAGGCTGATGTGTGTAAAATGCAACATATAAATTAGATCAAATGAGGCATAAAACTAACCCTTTTTAGTACTAATGTTAGAAAAAGTGTTCAGGTAACTGGACACGAGGCGTGTTCACTGAACACGCCCCCGTGCCCACGCCCGGTTACCACGGCCCATGTCCAGATGCCCAATAACATAAATTTTTGTTTTTAACACACTTTTTACACATTCAATCAACCTAAAAACTTATTTTTGGGACACATTGAGGACAATGTGTAATTTAAGTGTGGGGGGGGGGGGATGCTAAAACCTTGAATTTTGCAAGTCCTAAGTACAAGCCTTACACAAAACTCTATTGGAACAGCTAAACACCCCAAATTTTTTCAAAAACTTTTCATTTTTTTTACTTGTCTTGGTTTAATTTGGGAATAACAAGTTCTAAAAAGGTTATATTTTTACAAATTTACAACCGATAGCATCGTGATAAAAAGAACCAACATAAGAAAATTATGAAACGACATGACAAATCTAGTTAAAATTTGATTATATATACTTGATCACATTAAAAACCTATTCTCACAAAAAGTGAGTTTTGAGCCTTTATTGAGCATACAAATACACATCTTTAAACTAAATGCTCATCTTTCGTTTCTTGTGTGAATAGCCGCTTGGTTTCTTACGACTCTAGAACTTGCCATGACGATACATTCCTGGTCCTTACCAACTTAAACCCAAGTAAGTAAATGATGGAGGCATTAGGACTAACCCTTTTTCTTTCAACACCATTATTTTTTTTATCACCTACCCAAAATCCCCCTAGTTAACCCCTTTGAGTCTAAACCTTTTCATTTCTAAACCCATAAAACAAACACCCTTTACCCATCAAAACCCTTTTTCATTTTAAAACCTTTATTTTAGTAAAAAGCTCGGTTTTCATGTGACATTCCTAAAAAAATGATGAAGTCTAGCAATAAACAAACAAGTTCATCAAAAGAAACTTTGTTTGAAACTTCATTGGAATAAAAGGTCACAAAACACAAAGTTTTACGAAAACCAACGCTTTTTACGTCTTTCGCCCTTTTCTACTAACCACTAACCCAAAACCACCTACCTTAACCCAAGCCTAACCCTTCCCTAAGTCCTCTTGATATTTACAAGGGTGTATAGTTAAAAAGGAGGAGGATTGATTGCTTGGCAAGCATATGGTAGAAGTAAGTTCCATGCCGGTCTCGAGTGTTTCACAAAAATACATCTTCGGCCGAGTGTTGAGTGATCTCCCGTGAGGTATGTGAACTTGTATATAAATGGAACTTTAAAGAGGCATGTTATGCCCAAATAAGTAATTTATCTTATGTAATGTTCTAAATAAATCATAACGAATAGGATTGTAAATAACATAAAAATAAAACCTAATAAAGATCTTGTAATCCCGACACTCAAGACAAGCCCAAAACTTCTCTTCTACCCATTCCATTTGGGTGTGTAAGCCAGATTATAAAGAGTTTTGCTTGAGGACAAGCAAAGATTCAAGTGTGGGGGTATCTGATGTGTGTAAAATACAACATATAAATTACATCAAATGAGGCATAAAACTAACCCTTTTTTAATATTAGAAAAAGTGTGCTTTTGTCTTCCTTTTGTATTTTCAGGATTAAATGAGCTCAAATGGACAAAAGAAGCAAAAATATTGCTAAATCTAACATAAATACAAGAAAAGGAATAAACGTGGCATGCCCGACCCCTCGACAGCATCTTTCCAAGCAAAAACAAGACATGCAGAAAAGACAAAGTTGTAGAAGCTTCTATTTCCCGACACAGGGGCGTGCCCAGCTCCACACGGTCGTGGTCAACGCTAAGATTCGTAGAATCCAAGAAAATCTTGATAGTACAGATACGCTTCTGCACACGGGGCCGTGCCCAGCGGACACGGGGGCGTGGTCAACTAATGCAGACAAACTGCATTTAATGAAGAAAGAGAAAGTGAATGGACACGGGGCCGTGCTGCTTGAACACGGGGCCGTGTCCGGGCTTCTGTGCAGGCTATAAATAGAGGTGCTTGGTTCATTTCAAAGGCATCCCTTGGCAGACCACCTCTCTCACACTTCACCCACCCTCCACCACCATCACAATCCACATCCACCACCATCATCCATCATCCATCATAGAGTGTGTGTAGTAGTCTCGGGATCCAAGATTGATAGTAAGAGTTCTTGAAAATCAAAGGCCATGTTTGCATAAGTCTCTTACATCACTTGGTGAAGACAAGCATTTAGTGTAATACTTTTGTTTTTTAATCTTTTCGCACTTTTTATTTGGTTATGTATTAATGACTTTAATAACTGGTTTCTTATGTTGAAGGTGAAACTTCCTTATCATTTGTTCGTGGTGTCTTGGCGTTATTTTACTATCTTTATAAAATAAAAGATTTACACCATTCATATCTCTACGGTCTATATAGAGATATGTTGGCTACCTGGTCGGGGGTTAAGGGAATGGTTTGGTAAGGTTCTTGCCTTGTTCAGTGTATAGATCCTGCAAGGACCTGGGTCAAGCTTACTAGGACCTCCTTCAATACCCACTGGTATTGGATGGCGGGGGTGCGAATGGCTTGATCCCCTCATATGTAAACTACTATTAATACATTAACCCAGCTACTTGGGATTGTATCCCTGCTGACTCAAACCACTTAGCCGAGGGTAACGTCACCTTCAAAAGAGGGGCCTACCACATTACGCATTAATAACTTAATTAATTATCTTTCAATAATCCAACCCTTTGGGATTGTATCCTTGCTGACTCAAACTACTGGGTTGAGGGTAACGTCACCTTCAAAAGAGGGGCCTACTACTATAACTAAGATAATCTCTTAAAAAGTGCAAAAGTGCGGAAAACATCAAAAGTTACACTAAAGGCGAGTCGGATCCAAGTGATTCATCTTGTCTATCTGTTTTATTTTTATTTTTATTTTCAGCATTTTTAGTTTTTATTTTCATGTTTAAACCTTTTTCTAAACTTTTGATTCGATTAGACGTTGAGCATAAACCGGTATTAAAAGCTCTTGTGTCCTTGGACGACCTTGGTATCTTACTAACGCTATACTACGCTCATGATGGGTGCACTTACCCATATGTGTGTTTAGTGTTAGTAGAATATCGTGTTTTATAAATTTAAAACTTGACTAGAGTGTTAAAAAGGGCTTAAAATATACATAAAAACTTATAACGCTACACACGCATCAAAGGCCCCATCATGCACAACCATTCGGTTATAACCGAATGGCTACGTAGCATCATCCCAAATGCCCATCAAGGTCACGATGATGGAACTTAATTGGAGGTGGGTCCACACACACCCACTTTTCACGTGGCATCTCCCCAACCATTAATCATGCCCACGATCCGTGTTCATAAGCATCAAGATAAGGATTAACGGCAGAAGAAATAACCGCTTATGGAAAATGCTTTCCGTTATCTCTCCTGTCAAAAAACTTTCCTGCCCAAATTCGGTTATAAATAAGGACAATTCAGGTACTATCTCTCAAGTTACTCTGACTTCACTTTCACTATTACTTCTTCTTCTTCATTGAAACGTGTACTTATTCTCACGCCGGAGGGTGGTCATGGAGAGAACCCCCATTCTCCCCGTGGCGAGTCTAACGGTTGTTCATTTTGCAGTTATCATTCGAAGAAGGAGACCAGCCAAACCCTGAATCAAACGAGAGGACTCACCCTTTATGCAGAACTAAATCCCTGGTCCGATTGATTCCGGTCATTCGAACTAGTGTTTCTTCATTGGCGCCCACCGATTTTTCAATTTCCATTCTCATCTTCTCGTTTTGATTCATTTCTCTTCAATCTCTGTTTCCATGGCAGATACTCCGTCAAATCTTCTATCAGGCCCCCAACCAATTAATTTCACACATAATCCTCAGGTGGAAGGAATTGTGGAAGAAGCTTCCGATGATAACGAGGTCCAGTACAACGTTAATCATCCGGACGACCCTGTTACTCCAGGAGTACAACTTGAGATCCCGATAAGTTTAATTTTACCTCCCGGTGAAACTCCCATCTCATGGTATGTCAGATCTCAGGGTGCATTAAACGTAGTATATGCACAGCTTTGTGCACAGGCTGCTCCTCCCGTTACTCAATCACGGAGATCTGCATCTCATGTATGAGCACCGTCTGCACCCCAAACATCACACTATGATGCACCATCGTGAATGCCTGTAGACGACACAAAAGTCTACTCCAGATCTCCCACTAGGTATGAATCTACTCACTCTGAGACTCGACGAAGAGATTACCGAGATGAACCACTTCTCACTCAAATAGTTCCTGAGCTCAATACTCTTGGCGGTAATCCGAATCGGTTTAACCCTTTCTTCGTGACTAAGCGCATCAGCAACTACATTTGATTTGCCGGGATGATAGCGAATCTCGTGATCATAATCATTTAGCATCTCCATCCTGCAGCATTGTCTCATGTTCAGATCTTTCTGATTGAACAGATGTTGAAGACTCTGATGGTCAGTGTATAGAATACACTTAGTGCCATATAGATAGTGTCTCCATAACTTAAGTGTGAATACAACGGCACCCAATTCCAAGTCATGGGTGGTGTAATTTCTTTCGTGCACCTTTAGTTGTCACGATGCGTAGGCAATCACCTTGCCTCTTTTCATAAGCACATAGCCCTTGCTAGTGTGCGAGGCATCACAATAGACAATAAAGTCCTGAATGCCTTTAGACAGAGTTAGCACTGGAGCATTGCTCTACTTGTGCTTTGGAATATTGAAGGATTCTTGCTATTTCAGACCCCAGTTGAACTTAACATTCTTACAGGTCAAGGTAGTTAAAGGAGTGGCTATCCTTGAAAAGTTCTCAATGAACCTCCTATAATAACAGGCCAATCCTAAGAAACTACGGATCTCAGAAGGTGTCTTAGGTGCTTCTCAGATCAGAATGGCTTCAATCTTGGTGGGATCCACTTGGATCCCACGCTTGCTAACCACGTGTCGGGGGAATTGGACTTCTCGAGGCCAGAACTCACACTTGGAGAACTTAGCATAAAGCTTCTCCTGCTATAAAAGCTCAAGGATGAACCGAAGATGTTTCTCGTGATTGGATAGATTACGAGAATAGAAAAGTATATCGTCTATGAAGACAATGAAAACTTATCTAGATATGGTTTGCAGACTCTATTCATGAGATCCATGAAAGCTGCAGGTGCATCTGTGAGCCCGAAAGGCATCGCTAAGAATTCATAGTGACCGTATCTCGTTCTGAAGGCAGTCTTTGGAACATCTTCACTTCTGACCTTCAGCTGATGATAACCCGACCTTAAGTCGATCTTTGAAAAGTAGCTAGCCCCTTGCAGCTGGTCGAATAAATCGTCGATCCTGGGCAACAGATAACGATTCTTGATTGTTACCTCATTCAACTCACGGTAATCAATGCACAACCGCACTGAACTGTCCTTTTTCTTGACAAATAGAATAAGAGCTCCCCAAGGTGATGATCTAGGCTCTATGAAACCTTTCTCCAAAAGCTCGTAAAGTTGTGTCCTCAGTTCTTTCATCTCCGTCGGTGCTAACCGATAAGGAGCTCTTGCAACTGGTGCAGCTCCAGGTAGGATATCAATCCTAAACTCCACTTGCCTCTCTGGAGGTAGACCAGGTAGTTCTTCAGGGAAGACATCAGGATAATCAGAGATGACAGAGATATCTTCAATCTTGGGCTTTGGTTCATCTACTATTACCTATGCCATGTAAATGAAACATCCGCTCTTCAGACACTTGGATGCCTTGAGTAGAGACACCTGCTCAGGCAATCCATAGTGTATATCTCCTTGGATGGTGAGCATTTCACCAAAAGCGGTCTTAGCTTCGATGAGTTTCTTGTCGCAGGCAATGCAGGCTTGGTTATACGATAACCAATCCATGACTAAGACTACTTCGAACCCTGCCAATTTCATTGGCAAAAGAGAGATAGGAATAGAATGATTCTTAATGGATATGGAACATCCATCAAGAATAGAAGACACAGTTTCTATGGTTCCATCGGCAAGTTCTACCTCATAAGTAATATCTAAAGTTCTTATTGGTAAGTTTAATAGTTTACTAAACTTAAGGTCTACAAATGACTTATCAGCACCCGAATCAAATAGAACTCTAGCAAAAATATCATTGGTTAAGAACGAACCCGTTATGACGTCATTGTCATTGACCGCCTCCCTTGCGTTCATCTGTGGACAGTAGGTCTCTCTAATAAGGTCCACGAACTTGGACCATTCAAGGTTGTATAAGGGGATCTTCCCCGTGGTCTGGATCATGGCTTTCCACCATGTGAGGGCATCGCCCATGAAGGATTGTGAAACAAACTTCACAGTATCCTTTTCAGCGCAACCGTTGATGTCCACAACGGTCTCCATCTCATAAAGCCATCTCATGGCATCTATCGCCCCCTTCTTTCCATTGAAGTCTCTGGGCTTAATGGAGACAAAATATTTGTAGGTACAGCCGTCCTTAGAAGAACAAGACCTTTCTTGAAGGACTAGCTATCACACCCCAACCGATGGCGGAAACATCAGGCCACGACACTGAGCGAAACAGATTGTCCAGGAGTTTCCATAACAACTACGATTACCAATTATTTAAGCATCACGTCCCATACCATGACATAATAAGTAGCATAGTTATTACAGACAATTCAAAGACAAATAGTTCCGTTTTGACAACTCAAATATAAATAAATTGTTTGTTTTATTCTAGACTCTCCTAAGCTCGATTCCATCAAATAGCAAGCAAGCATTCTAAGCACCTGTCACATACATTAAAATAAAGGTCAATACACGTAGTGTAAAGGTGAGCATACAAGTTTGATAGTATAATAGACTTTGAAATTGTTTACGCATAACCAGCATGTAACATGCAGCAAGGTGAAAGCTAGTAGGTTATCGACAGAGAAATATGCACAGACGTGACTGCGAGTTGTAGAATGCACAACACATATCCCCACTGGGACACGTGAAGTAAAGCCCTTAACAACCCCTGTCCACGATAGGTGCTGAGTCCAAACTATAGTACTATCTTTGCTAAGGTGTCAGGCAACAATCGCTGTGTTAACATAAGATACAAGCATTCATCGAATAACACGTAGCATGCATTAATGATTAGTGTATAAATAGTGTTTGCATTGTGTGATTGATGTGATTTAAATATAGGTAACATATGTAACACCCAAAAGTGCGTAAAGCAAAAAAGGGATCGAGTATACTCACAGATTGTGTTTAACAAGTAAACACTCTCTTGGATTGAAGGGAGCGCTGAGAGAGATTAGCCTGAACAGTTAACGATAGCAAAAAGCGAAGAACGGCGCGTAAAACGGTGCAAAAGAAACAAGTGTCGAATGGTAATCCGATCGGATGGCAATCCGATCGGATGGTCATTCGATCGGATGTCAATCCGTTCGGATGGTCATCCGTTCGGATGGCCATTCGGTCGGATTGACATTCATTTGGTAAGGATGTGTTTGTGTATGATGGCTTTGAAGTTTTTGTTGTAGCATTTTGAAAACAGAGAAGCATCTCTACCTTTCAGGTCGTTCGATCGAACGGCAGTTCGATCGGATGGCGATCCGTCCAACGAGGTATTTCTCAGAGAACAAGTTCACAGCAGGATTATCATCGAATCGGATGGTCTACCGATCGGGTGGCAATCCGTTAGAACTGATTATGCATTGAACATGTTGAAAAATTGTTTAAGTGTTGAACCTCAAGTGCAATCCGATCGGATTGCGGTTCGATCGGATGGCAATCCGATCGGATGGCATCCGATCGGACGACAATACGTCCCGCGATCTAATCTTTTTGAAAACTTGAAAGTTGTTAAGTCTAGAAAGTTTTGCGGTTTGATCGAGATGGTATGATATCGTGCTAAACAACAGAAAATCCATCATGATCCAGCTATCCGATCGAACAGGAATCACCCTAGTCCTGTCAGTTAACTGTTCGTGACGGTTGTTCATGCTTACCCCGAAATCAGTTGTCTCTTGAATAGAAATCAGAGCTTGAACCGACACATCACTAAGAATGAGTAGAAGATCAGAACGAGCTCCGATTCTATCGGTTTTGAGTGCATTGAGTGTAAAAGAGTTGAAAGAAAGTTTAAAAAGTATCTTTCAATCCTTTTAACCTTGAAAATGTTCAGATCTATGCAAGATCATTGTTTATTTATGTGGAAATCGTTCAGATCTAAGTTGTTCTTGGTGGAATGAAGCCAAATCTTGAAGTTCATAAGAACTCCATGATGACATCACCCTAGAACACCTCAAACCCACCGATTTCATGGTTAAAAGTTAAGATTCAAAGGTTAAAAAGATGAAGGAGTGTGTGTAGATCATAGAAGTACAAGATTTAGGTTGAAAACTTACAAGAATCGCGAGAAATTGAGAGAAATGAGTGCTTGAGCGAGCAGGTCGAGTGAGAGAGCTGTCACATCACAAATGATGTGACAAGTGGGTATTTATAGGGTTTCCAAAAGAGGAAAGTGCACAAGGGTCGGATTGGCCACTGATCGGATGGCGCCTCAATCGGATGGCCACTCGATCGGTTGGCCATTTGATCCGGGTGTCCGGCGTGTGGAGTTTTGTCATTTCGATTCGCGTGTTGAGCGTTGCGATACGTTTCGAGCGAGCGATGCGATAGAATTACCCATTAGTTACACAAATATCCTATCTACTATATCTAACATACAATCACTATAAATAACTTGTGTTTAGCGTTTGCGATTCAATTGCGTTGCGATAGAGTTGCGATTTGCGTTTCGATTAACCACCACAAACATAAAGTAAACATGCACAAATAACACATAAATAGCACACACACACACGTAAAAAGATATCCAGAACATACAATTTGAGTTGCGAATGCGATTGCAATGCGGTTAGCGATAAAGCGATAAAGCATGCGATAAACTTTGATTATTCACAGATACTCCACATAATACAATTAATTTAAACAAAAAGATTCGATTACAAGTCAAAGAAGTCAACTCAGTAATTAAGCAAGGAGTGACAGATCACAATTAGCAATCTTTTCTTCCTTTGACTTCAATCATGACTTTGACTTTGACTTTCGTAACACGGGGTGTTACAGCCTCCCCCACTTAGGGAATTTTGTCCCGAAATTAGGCCTTGGTCGTAACAAACAACTGCGGGTACTTCGCCTTCAAGTCGCTTTCGAGTTCCCAGGTGAACTCTGTGCCGCGTTTGCCTTCCCAGTGAACTTTCACTATGGGAATGCGCGAGCACCTGAGCTTCTTGGTTTCTCACTCCATGATCTCGACAGGCTTCTCCATGAAGTGTAATGTTTCGTCCACTTGTAGGTCGTCTAGTGGAACTTGTAAATCATGCTCAGCCAGACACTTTCTGAGGTTCGAAACATGGAAAGTTGGGTGGACGTTGCTAAGTTCCTCCGGTAGTTGGAGTCTGTAGCCCACTTTGCCGATCCTTTCCAGAATCTTAAAGGGTCCCACATATCGAGGCGCGAGCTTTCCTTTCTTGCCGAATCTGACCACACCCTTCCAAGGTAATACCTTTAGGAGTACGTGGTCGCCAACGTTAAATTCAAAGGGCTTGCGTCGTATATCGGCGTAACCTTTCTGACGACTCCGAGCTTTCAGCAGATTGTCTCGAATCTGGAGAACTTTGTCAGTCGTTTCTTGCAATAGCTCAGGACTGGTTATTTGCGAGTCTCCGATCTCGTGCCATACAATAGGCGATCGACATCTTCTTCCGTATAATGCCTCAAAGGGTGCCATTTGGATGCTAGAATGATAACTATTATTGTACGAGAATTCGACTAAAGGTAAGTATGTGTCCCAATTACCACCGAAATCTATGACACACGAGCGAAGCATGTCTTCAAGGGTACGAATCGTTCTCTCAGTCTGACCGTCGGTCTGGGGATGGAAAGCGGTACTGAGATTAAGCGTAGTACCAAGAGCAGATAGAAATGTTTCCCAAATACGCGAGGTAAACCGACCATCGTGGTCAGAGATGATGTCGCGAGGCATCCCATGTCGACAAATGATCTCGTCGGTGTAGATTCGGGCTAATTTTTCTACCTTATAGTCTTCTCGTATTGGCAGAAAGTAAGCAGATTTAGTCAAGCGATCAACGACAACCCAGATGCTGTCCGTGACTTGATGGCATGCGCGGAAGTTTCGTTATGAAGTCCATAGCTATACTCTTCCATTTCCACATAGGGATCTCAGGTTGGACGAGTAAGCCAGAGGGTCTTTGATGTTCGGCCTTGACTTTCGAGCAAGTCAGGCACTTCGAAACATAGAGGGCGATATCTTTCTTCATGCCCGGCCACCAGTACTTGTAGCGAAGGTCCTGGTACATTTTATCAGCACCGGGATGAATAGAATATCGAGACTTGTGGGCTTTGTCCATCAGGATCTGTCGTAAGTCAGTGCGCTTGGGAATCCAAATTCGGTCTAGATAGTGGAATATCCCGTTCGACTTATTCACTAGCGGGGCTCCATCGTTGAGAATCCTTTCCTTCTTCAAAGTGCGTTCGGTAAAACAAGCATGTTGAGCTTCGCGGATAAGACTTTCGAGATTATGCTGGGCTTGGATATTACGAATGCTATGCAAACAGCTTCGTCTGCTGAGGGCATCGGCAATGACATTTGCTTTGCTAGGATGATAACGTATCTCACAATCGTAGTCGTTGAGAAGTTCTACCCATAGGCGTTGGCGCATATTCAGTTCTTTTTGGCCGAGTATGTGTTGCAGGCTCTTATGATCTGTGAAGATCGTACACTTAGTACCG
The DNA here is from genome assembly GCF_002127325.2 of Helianthus annuus. NCBI lineage: Eukaryota > Viridiplantae > Streptophyta > Magnoliopsida > Asterales > Asteraceae > Helianthus > Helianthus annuus. The sequence continues at coordinate 84,681,764 of NC_035444.2, read as the reverse complement.
TAAAGGTAGTGTCGCCAAATCTTCAACGCAAAAATAACTACACCTAGCTCGAGGTTGTGGGTTGTGTAGTTCTTCTCGTGGATCTTGAGCTGACGAGATGCGTAGGCGATAACCTTGTCTCGTTGCATAAGAACATAACCAAGACCAAGGTTCGAGGCATCGCAGTAGACAATGAAGTTATCGTTTCCGTCGGGTAAAGCGAGCAAGGGAGCATTGCAGAGCATATTCTTGAGAGTTTGAAAGGCAGTCTCTTGTCCAGTTCCCCAGACAAAAGGCTTGTCCTTGTGTGTGAGGGTAGTAAGTGGCACAGTGATTTTAGAGAATCCTTCGATAAATCGGCGATAATAGCCCGCTAGTCCGAGAAAAGAATGGACTTTAGACGGGTTCTTTGGTGTAACCCAACTCTTAACAGCTTCGATCTTCACAGGGTCAACGTGAATACCTTGACTATTAACAATATGACCGAGGAATTGAACCTCCTCTAGCCAGAATTCACACTTGGAGAACTTAGCATAGAGTCGATTCCCCTGGAGTAGCTCGAGAACCAAACGTAGATGTTGCGCGTGTTCGGTTTTCGACTTGGAATAGATCAGGATATCATCGATGAACATGATGATGAAGCGGTCGAGGAAAGGTTTACACACGTGATTCATCAGATCCATGAAAACCGCAGGTGCGTTGGTCAAACCTAAGGGCATAACAACGAATTCATAGTGGCCATAACGAGTGCGAAAAGCAGTTTTGGGTATATCCTCCTCTTGAATACGTAACTGGTGGTAGCCTGAACATAGATCGATCTTCAAGAAACACGTAGCACCTTGTAACTGGTCAAACAAATCATCGATTCGAGGCAGGGGATAGGGATTGTTGATTGTCAGCTTATTTAACTCCCTATAGTCGATGCACATCAGGAACACCCATCCTTCTTTTTGACGAAAAGGACTGGTGCGCCCCAAGGAGAGGTGCTAGGGCGAATGAAGCCTTTGTCGAGCAATTCCTGGAGCTGACTTGAGAGTTCGCGCATTTCGGACGGAGCGAGTCGATAAGGAGCTCTAGCAACAGGATTGGCTCCAGGAATGAGGTCGATACGAAAGTCGATATCACGACTCAGAGGTAATCCAGGAAGATCATCAGGAAACACATTCGGGAATTCACAAACAACGGGGACATCTTTCACCCATGTCTTTCCTTTCTCTTCCTCCTCCGCTACTACAATGTTAGCCAAGAAAGCTCTGTATTCCTTGCGGAGATACTTGTTAGCTTGGGTACACGACATGAGTTTGAGACCTTTCGAAGGAGTTCGCCATACACACAAAGTTGATCACCATTAGCAAGCGAAAATCGAATCATCTTATCGAAGCAAACAACTTCAGCATGGTTTTCGCAAAGAAAGTCCATGCCTATTATGACGTCAAAACTACCTAGCTGCATCGGAATAAGATCGATAGGGAAGATGTGATTGTTGAGTTCGAGGGTACAATCACGAAGAACAGAATTAATAGCGATGGTTCTTCCGGTGGCAACTTCAACATCGATCGAACGTCGAGGGGAGATGGGCGCGCTTATGGTTAAGGAGCTTTTCGAATTCAAACGATACAAAACAGTTATCGGCTCCAGTATCAAATAAACACGAAGCATATATACCATTCACAAGGAACGTACCATTAACCACGTTGTTGTCAGCTTGGGGTTGGCGGACATTGATGTTGAAAGTACGTCCGCGGGCTGCTGGCTGATGTTGCTGCTTCGGGCTCATGTTTGTGAAGTGGTTGGGATCACCACACGCAAAGCAAGCTCTAGCATGGATCGCGGGTGCAGGAGCCGCTTGTTGGCCTTGAGGAGCAGGAAGTAGAGCTTGTTGAGTAGGAGGTGAAATGGTCGTACATGTTGCAGTGCACACAGTATCTGCAAGCGATTCCCACTGGGTGGTGATAAGTACAAGTAGGGCAAGCCGGGTGAGGACTAGTGTACGCACGCTTAGCCGGTGGTGCGTTGGTGACCGGTGCTGCTACTTGGCGGTGTTAAGGCTGCGGTAGGGCAGGTACTGCTTGGAGAGGAGCGGCAGCGGTGATAGCACAATTCTTGCTACTGTTGTTGTTCTTCCTCTTGCGACGAGAGGACTTTGAAGACTGCGGTGCGGCGGCGGTTTCAGCGGTTGGGACGGCGGTAGCTTGATGAAGACTCTTGGAGGCTTTATCCTAGTAACCAGACTTGACTCGCTTGTTGTTTATCTCAGCAGCGAGTAGGTAGGTTTCCTCAATTGTTGTCATCTTTGCAGCTTGGACGAAATCAACCACGCAATCCGGAAGAGCACGGATATACTTCTTGTTCGTGATTTCGGGCGTAGTAACTTGACCTGGACAGATTATGCTTAACTGCTTGAAGCGAGCAGTTAAACCAGCATTGTCACCATCCTTCTGCTTGATATGCCAGAACTCGTCCTCCAGCTTTTGGCGCTCGTGGGGAGGGCAGAACTCTTGCATCATAATGTCCTTCAACTCATCCCACGTCAGCCCGTAAGCTGCATCATTTCCGCGTTTGTTTCTCTCGGCCGTCCACCAATTTAGAGCTCAGGATTGGAAGACGTCGGTGGCGTTGAGAGTGCGGAGAATTATCAGGACAGCCACTTTGGCGCAGGGTGACTTCGACCGAATCAAACCATTGGAACATGGCCGTAGGTCCATCTTCGCCGGTAAATTCTTTCGGTATGCATGCTTTGAACTGCTTGAAGCTAAAAGCAGACTTTAGCGAATCAGTCCTGAACTCTTCAGAAGACTTGCTAGCATCCTCATTCAGCTCGCTAACAATATGCGGTATGACTTTCGCCATTTGTTTAGCGACGAGAGCAGCAATGCGTTTGTCTTCATGGTTTCGGCGAGCAGATCGGGAATGGAAGGATCCAAATGACGACATTGTCTGCAACAGACATCGCCACATGACTCAGACACATATTTTGATCAACCCTAGTATAGACTCTCGCTCTGCTCTAAACTACTTCATATAAAGCTCAGGAACACATCAACCACGTAATCACATAGGCACGTAATCCCCATAATCACAGAAGCACATAAACACGTAGAGCACAGAAGCACGTAAGCACGTAAGGTCACAGTAGCACATAAGGCAGTTAGAACACAGAAACCATACTATATTTGCACGTATTCACCTATCATTCAAGGTCCGCGAGTTCGAGAATAGTGGTTGCTATCATTCAAGCATGCGATCATCCACAAGTAGCAACGATTTGTTAGCATTGTGTAATGTGTTGTGCGTGTTGAGCGGAGCATGAAGCGTTAGATCGAAATCATCAGTATCTCAATGTCACACCCTGGCTTTGCGAAAGCGTGGTTAATTTGGTGTGACTTCTTAATACCATAGCTTAACCATAACAAAGCTATATGAATAAATTCATGCAAGATCATCCCTTCGATTAAGTTTAAAACCAAAATACAATAACATTGTTTTAACGGGAATACACCCTAACAACCATAACATTGTTCACAAACACAACCATATCATAACATAAACACAGTTTAAGGACTGTGACTTGTCCAGGAAAGAGTCACATTCCCTAAACCCGGATGACCTCGTACTAGTGCAGCGGGAAAACGTGCCATACCGTGCCAGATCCTTTAATTCCCTGAAATACATGTAAGTTGAAAAATCAACAATAATGTTGAGCGAGTTCATGTGTAAGTGAGCAAATAAACCTTTGTTTGTATAAAAATCCTGGTATGTAGCAAATAAGGAAAAAGAGATCACCAATGGTTTGCAAGGCCATTGATATGTGTGAAATGCAAGTAGGAAGGCTCAAACCTAGCAGATTTATGCGCCGGGTACAAAGTCATCCCGAGGTCCGTTATGCTGGGCCTGGGACTGGGCTCGCTACACCCAAATAGATCTATCGCTCATGCCCCTCGGTCCTACCCTGAGGATTAATGACCTCAAGTTTCCGCCTACCCATTCACATGATCTAAGTAACAAACCTCCTTTCGCTAACCATACCATGTATAAAGTATTCATAATCATTGTAACATGTATTTCACCCCCGCAGGTTAGAAAACTGAAAACAGTTAAGAGAAAAGGGGGACATGAACTCACATCGGTGCGTCTCTACCAAGTAATACTCCAAGTCAAGCAGCTGTGCAACGACCTACATGTACTAACTCTATTAGACGGACGGCCATGCCTTAGCTTTAATGTTTAGGTTTTGGAAAATAGTTAGATAACTATTTCGTGTTTACATTCTGTGCATACTTGGTAATCATTCTCCTTCCCAAGGATGGGGGATTTAATACATGTGTGTTCGAAATATATTATTAAGTCTCACTTAATATATATTTATTTCTTACTTCAAATATAATTATTTTTCTCAAAAATATTATATTTTTACTTCACAAAATTCTCCCAAAATAATACTTTGTCAAATATACGCGTTCATAATTATTTCCGTAAAGTGCATAAGTTACGTTTTAACGATCGAGTGGTAATAATAATTACCGGTGTAACTTATATGTTTATCGTGAAAGCGTTCGTATTATTTTGGATCCGTTAACGTTCGATAATATTATTTTTACCCTAAAAATAATATTATATACTTCACAAAATAATTAACAAGTAGCGTTTGTGAAAAATATATTTACTAAATATATATTTATCACGTTTAATTTTGTGAAAATCCCACCTCCGATATTTTGTAAATAAAATCGTGGCGAAACTTATATTTTGAAAACATGTCGAAAAGTATTCCTAACACTTGTAGTGAAAATAATTCTAAGTGTTAGGTTTTTGGAAAAATTTCGCCAGAGTTTCCTCTGTAACTGGAGGTGGCCACGCTTTCAAGCGTATCATTTTCTTTTACAAATCAATTCAAGAATTTTCTTATTCAATCAAAACAACGTCCAACACAACAACTAGTTAATAAATATGTAAATCGCATAAATCGCATGAACTTGTAGTTTTTCCAAAACTATGGTGTAAATCCCATCACTTTTAGCGGATCTTTGTTGATGCATATTTTGTCTATCGCCTTCGTCAATCCGAGTCGTAGTGAAAAGCCGGAAGGAATCAAGTGCATATTGTCATATTTAGTTAGAAATGGCAAGGTGGCAATCTTGTAATTAGTGTGAACTTTCATTTAGTTGCCTTGACCATATAAATAGGAGGTATGTCATGATTTTAGTTAGAGATTTTGAGATAGAGATTTTGATAGAAGAGTTGGAGAAGACTTGGAGAGAAGACTTTCTAGAGAGAGAAAGTAGAGAGAGAAAGTATTGTATTTGTGATTCTTGTACCGTACACGTCAAGTTTAGCAATGGAATCACATTAGTAGTACGTTATCGTGTGTTCGGTCATGTTCGTTCACGGATTCCGCACGTGAAACGTTCGTTACGCAATCGAACGGCGTCAAAACCGGTCCTACAATTGGTATCAGAGCTAGGAGCTCGATTGCACGATCAAACACATCGTTTTCGTACCAGATTTGAGCCGATTCAGATCCGATTTCACCTATTTCTTCATCTTCTACCTACTTTTCACGTTTTTCATCGTTTTTCATCAAATTGAACAGGTAAATACGGTCCGTTTCGTCTGATTTTTGGATATGATGTGCGTTTAGACTCGATCTACAATCCTACCAAGTTTCAGCTCGAAACTCCAAGCCGTTTTGGAGATATTGCAGTTTTTCGGTCCGAATTCGCGTCAAAATTTCAGCTGTGGATCGCTTATGTGGAACTATTGTGGATCGCTTATTTGAAATTAGCTTGAATCGCTCATAGGTCAAATTCAGAACCGCTTATAGTGTCAAGTGTGGGCCGCTCCAAAAGTAATACTCTTGAACCGCTTTTAAGACAGATTATGGCCCGCTCTTAAGAAAAATTCAGAACCGCTCAAACGTTTCAATTGTGGACCGCTCAAAAGGTTTGAGGGTCGCTCTTTTGTCACCTTCTTCATCTGAGTCTTACAGGTCATAGTTGCTGTTGTTACATGTGAGGCCCAATCCCAGCCCAACATCACGGCACATCACCGCTCCATGATATTTTTTTAACCAATCAATAGTTGCTGAATTGATATTGCTTGAACCGCTCGAACGAATATTGCTTGAACCGCTCGAACGAACATTGCTTAGACCGCTCTTGTGTACATTTGAATTTCTGGTTCGCTTATTTGGTCCGCTTATTTGTCCAGTCCGCTCATTTAACCCATCCGGTCCGCCTTTGTGTCAAATTGCTGATTGGTCCGCTTTTCCGTCATCCTTGGTTCGCTTATTTGTCAACAAACACGTGTTGGGTTTTTGCGAAAAATGGCAATGGTGTTTGATGAACAGGAGAACTATTATTTCGAAAGATTTAATGATTGGCATCACGGATTTCTAGATGAGGGTTATAGAAAAGTGAGCAAAGATGGATGGGCAAAAAGGTTTAAATATTTTGTGTGTCTGAAAGACGAAACGTTGGATGATCTTAAAGACCGATATAGTGTTTTACTGAATTATCTGAAAGATCATGAGATATATCCGTCAAATGTTGAAAAATTGGAGAAATTTGTAGATGCATTACCGATTGAATGGGGTGAATGTTTGAAGAATTTAAGGGAGAACTCAAATTTTTCAAAACTACCTCTAAATCAATTCATCAGCAAACTTAAAGCTCATGAACTTGAAGTTAGAAAGAAAAAGAAAGATTTGATCAAGGTTTTGGAGTATAATGTGCTAGATCTAAGTTCAGATGTGATTGAAGAGATGCACAAAAGGGTTACTAAATGTATCAGGGCAAAACATGTGATGAAATACGATTTTAAGAGAGGTTGTTATATTGATAATAATGGAATACCTCTTGATTTCATTAAAATGTTCTGTGCAGGTACATTGATAGCAAAGGAAGAAGAAACTTCAAAAGCTGAAGAATCGGTGAAGAATGAAACAATGTGCTCAACATGTGACAACTTTAAGACTGATAATGATAAACTTGTGAAAGACATGACAAGTTTGGCATCTGAAGTCAAAAAATTGAAAGACGAGAAGCACGTTGCTGAAAATCAGATTCTTATTCTGAAAGAAAATTGTGAGAAGTTGAAAGCTGAAAATGACAAACTGTTGGTTGATTTTAACAGTTTGACTTTGAAAAATCAAGAATTTGAGGGGCAAGTGAAAATTCTTGAAGATGGGAGAAATGTGTTCAGTAAAAACAACATTGAAAAACAGAAAATGATAAATTCCCATCTTCAGAAGATTGTCGAACTTGAAAAAGAAGGTGAAAGCGCTCAAAAGAAAATCAAAGAGTTGGTAAAAGAGCTTGAAAACAAACAGAAATCTTCAGAAGATTTAGATTTCTGGATTAAGCTTGAAAACAAGAATCTGAAAGCGAATGAATCAAAATTTCAGGAACAGATAAAAGTTTTGATAAATGAAAAGTCTGTTCTTGAAAATTTGAAGAATGATAATGAGAAAACAATCAAGTCTCATTTTGGGAGAATATCTCAGCTTGAAAGTGAAGCTGAGAATTCGAGGAACAAAATTGATGAACTTGAGAAGAAATTGATAGGTTTTGTGACTAAATCTGACAGTTTGAGTTTTCCCTGTCCAAAACCAATCAATTCAGTTCCGATAAGTGAAAAGGCTACAAACTTTGACAAAGTCAAAGTCGAAGATTGTGATGAGAAAACTGATGAGGAAAATGAGAAATTTTATTCAGCAGATGAGTCTGAGACAGAGTCTGATGCTGAAATTAAGAAAAAGAAAACAATTTCAAAATTAAAAGAAAAATTTCAGAAAACTGTTTTGCAATCGACTGAAAAGGGAGAATGCTCTAAGCAAAAACCTGTGAAGAAGATTGTAGAACAGAAACAAAAATTTAAAAATGAAGGAAAAAACTCATCAGTACGATCATCCAATCAAAAGAAAAAATTACAAAAAGAAGAAAATGAAAATTCAAAAATTGTTGGGTGCAGGACGAACCACAGTGCTAAAACGTCAAAACCAGCAAATTTGAGGAAGGAGTACCACCAGGCCAAACAATGTTACGACTTGAATGTTTGGTACAACGGTGGTAACTGGTATGATAACAGAATGTGCTACAGCTGCGGCAATCACGGACATATTGCTGTTAACTGCCAGTACTGGAGTTATGAGACCAGGAGGTGCTATAATTGCAATATCAAAGGTCACATTGCCAGAGATTGCCCAAGAAGATCGAATGACAGATTGAGGGCTAATTCTCAGAAAATGGCAAAGAAAATACCAGTTGGTGACAAGCCCAAAGAATTGACAGCTTCGGGCCAAAACGTCAAAGAACAGAAGGTCAAAAAACCTAAAGTTCAAGAAACAAAAGTGAAGCTTTCTCAGGGGCAGAAAGACCGACTGAGGAAAAAGAGAAAGAAAGCGAGAGAATATCTCGAAAAGATTTTGTCCTCGGGTTCACCCGACAGATCGAAGAAGAGTGCTGATGAATCAACTTCCTCAACTGCAAAGTCAAGCAAGTCGAATTCATCAGATGCAAATCTGAGGACAAAAGAGGAGAAAAAGAAGAAAGTGAAGTTTTCACTTCCTGGCAATGAATTTGTTTCTTCGAAAACAAAGGAGCCACATGTCGGCGATGAATCTGACTCATTAAAGTCAGACAAGCCACATTCAGGCAATGATTCTGGTATGGTAAAACCAGAAGAGCCATGTGTTGAGGTAAAGGTCGAGAATTCTAGTTTAACAATAGATGAGAAAAACTTTCCATCATTGTTGAACAAGAATTCAAAATCACCCAAGGCTGGTCAGGCTTGGGTGAAACTTTTCAAATAGAAAAACCTGACTTGCCGGAGCTCCCAGGTTTGTAAGCGTGGAGCATGAATCGGCATCTTTCTAAATCAGTATTTGAGATTTTGCAGGAATTGCCGGAGATCCCAAGATGGTATCGTGGATCATGAATCGGCATCTGTCTAAAATTCTAATCGGTAACGTCAATCAAACAAACGGTAAAAAGGTTTGTTTGGGTTTTTCTTACAAGAGGTATTAGTCGAGTTTATGTTTTGCAAGTGGTACAGAGGATTCTGGACTGCAAATGGTAAATCAAGGACATTAACTTGTACTTGGATTTTCCTACATATGATCGAAAAACAAGATGATGAAGTAACCCCGTACCTAAATTATTTGGTAAACAAACTTATATTTTCCGGAAAAACCATTTTGATTAAAACAAACTTAAGTGTTTTGAAATCATAATGGGAAAATAGTTTGTTGTGAGGGGGAGTTCTGATTGTTTACGCCAAGTGGATGGCGAATTGAAGTGATTCGATATCATGTTGTCACTTTATCTATATAGTTTGTTTCAAATTTTCCCAGAAAATCAAAATTGAAACATATTTTGATTTTAGGGGGAGAAAAATTTTAAAAAAATTAGAAAATTTGAAAATGTAAAAAACATTAAAAATTTAAAAATGAGTTTTGTTGCGAAACAAGAGGAAATGATAGTAATTCAGTTGGACTATCACAACATGCTAAAGAAATGTAATGCCAAATGTGATAAATGGTCTCACTGATGATGTGACGATAGGTTTTTGTACATTTAGTAGATTTATTCGGGATATAAACCTAAAATTTCAAACTTGTGAAATTCGTGGGGAACACTACTTGGATATATAGGTAACCCCTGAAATGTCGTTTGAAAGGTCTCGTATTCTGATATACTAGGTGTTTATACTCTATGATATCTGGGGTATTATTCCGGGACTTCTGCTGAACGGTAGTTCTGACCTAGTCCTTGGCTAATACTTTCCACAAAATGCTTGAAATATAGCATAAAGCCCTCAGTTGATTAGACAATAAAATTGATAATCATCTGTTGTAGCTGAAAAGATCCTCTAAAGGGGACACACTGCTAAGTCGAAGCTGATATCTCTCTGCTGAACGGAAGTTCTGACCTGAGATCCCTCAGTTCTCGCATCTTTCCCCTAATTTATGTACAGACATCATTGTAGTGTTCATACCTGTAAGACTGAATATTGGGATTCTGGATACGGGAGTATATTCAAGAGGTGGGACACATGAATTGAACTAAGTTCATAAAATACCTAAATAGTATCCTGAATAGATTGAAAATTGTATGAAAATTTAAGAGGACAATTATATCGTCAATCTACGTGAATCGTTTAGAACTTAAAACGATTAAAAGCTTAACGGTGCTTGTGTTATGTCTCAAAAACTGATATGATCCTCTTGCACAAACTCACAAAAATATGTTTGTTTTGCATTTAAATTTCTGTCTTTGCATTTATGTTTCATATTTTCAAAAATCCAAAAAGATTTTCGACAACTGATGGTGAAGAGCTGATTTTCAAAATCTCAAAGGCTAAACTTGATGAACATACAGGTTGGTTAAGACATTTGAAATGTTTAAAATGATTCATTAATTTTTTTTAATTTGAATTAGAAATTGAAATGTTTCAGATTTGTGATTAGTGTTTAATTTGTAAAAATTCTCAAATGATTTGTTGATTCATTAAGTTGAATCACAACTTTATTTGTTTGTGATAGAGTGTTTGAGATATATGCAGATGATGAGCTGAACAGAGAGAAGTCAGGAGATGATTTCTATGGTGGTAACAAATCCCAGATGTCTATCCTAGCAGGGTGATAGGGGAAGTCTGATGAAAGTTATAGCCAAAGAAAGAAAGATCCAGGCAGAATTTCTGAAGAAGACCAAGCTATATCCGAGAATGTCATGTTGAAGACTCTCGCTGAAGATTCCGTCAACATTCAATCTGTTGATACGCAAAGCCAGGTGTCGATCCCAAAAGCACGGAAGCTTGACGCAAGGGGGAGCCTGAAGAATCTGAAGAAAGAGAACAACGGAAGCTGAAGACAGATCCACCGGGATTCTGTTCAAGCAAGAGGAACTCAAGAGAGAGAGAAAGTCAAGTCGCTACGAGTTTCACTACGAGATTGACTACGGCAATATCCAAGGGGGAGATTGTTGATGCATATTTTGTCTATCGCCTTCGTCAGTCCGAGTCGTAGTGAAAAGCCGGAAGGAATCAAGTGCATATTGTCATATTTAGTTAGAAATGGCAAGGTGGCAATCTTGTAATTAGTGTGAACTTTCATTTAGTTGCCTTGACCATATAAATAGGAGGTATGTCATGATTTTAGTTAGAGATTTTGATATAGAGATTTTGATAGAAGAGTTGGAGAAGACTTGGAGAGAAGACTTTCTAGAGAGAGAAAGTAGAGAGAGAAAGTATTGTATTTGTGATTCTTGTACCGTACACGTCAAGTTTAGCAATGGAATCACATTAGTAGTACGTTATCGTGTGTTCGGTCACGTTCGTTCACGGATTCCGCACGTGAAACGTTCGTTACGCAATCGAACGGCGTCAAAACCGGTCCTACAATCTTTATATAAAGCAATCCGATCTCATAAAAACCTTGCTTTTAAAGAAATCCCGTCTTTACATCTTCTTGTAAATTTTACAAAAATTGTTATTTTGTCGAAACTTTTGTGCTACACAAGTGTTTACACACTTGTGGTTTCTAAAAATCATACTTGTTAGTGTAAGATCCGTTTTTAGAAAACATGATTTTCTTGACACTCGGTCTTTTGAAAATACCACTTGTAGATACGTAGATCTGCTAGTTTTAAACACTATTTCACAAGTAAAAATGCTTTTACATAAGTTCATGATTCGTGTGTGGTAGAGTTTCACCCTTTAACCCTTGCTTCATTCAAAACAACCTTATGTCATGATCCATGATCATGACCAACCCGGGTTAAACGATGATCCGAGCTACCACAACATAGATCGGGTCCAAATAACCACACAAATTAATTACTACAACATTTACACATCATATGAGCTTTTAACCCTCATTTTAAGTGTTTTTAATAGACTTTAATGCATCAACTTGTAAGATTTCGAGTTTTAACCGTTACACATCATATTAACCACTTCAAAATAGTTCGAGTAGGTGATTCAAGCAACATACCACTAGCTCGGGGCTAGGGAAGAATCTAAGCGCAAAATGAGAGGATAAAAGCAAGAGAATGAGGTCCTTCGAGCTCCGAGTGCACCAAGACTCCTTATACGTGATCCTTAATGCTTGTGTGATGTTGGAATGCGAAGATCAAACTCGAAAAATGGTTGGATGTATCTAGGGGATCTCGGCCGAAGCTTATAGAGGGGAGAGGGAGAGTGTGTTTGTGATGTTGAGTGGTGAGGATTATGATGTGCAACTCTAGGTACTTATAGGCAAAATGTGAGATCATAATCCAATGGATCATATGTCTTTTAGATATTAAACACACATATTAAAATAATCAAAGTTGTACAATGTATATCCCCTAGATGGGGACGGTTTCTAAGGGGGGGGGGGTAGTTTGGTTGAAATCTAACTAATTAGTTGGTTATTAGTTAGGTTAAGTAAGTTAGTTAAGTGCTTAACCCGGTTAGTTGTGTGTTGTGTTTTATAGCGAGTGTTAGGGTATTCAGGGATCCTAACTGGCTCAGAAAAAAGACAGATAATGTCAATGGCAATATTTTCATGTTCCAGGTATAGTCTGGTTGTTCGGTTGGATAGTAATCCATTAAAGTGCTTAACAAAGCTTTAGAGTGTCGTTAATACCATTTTTAGTGACACAACTTATTCCTGACACTTTGGAAAGTGTCTAGTAATATTTTTCTCATGTTTTGGCACTTTATTAGTTAGCTAAAAGCTGAATTGTTAATTAAAGTGCTGAGTTTTGTGCTTAGTGTATGTCCTAGGCACATCCTGTCATTGTATCTTATTCCTAGAGACGCAGTTCTACAACCCTTGTGTCCCTACACTCACTATGGGTGTAGTGAAATATTTCTGGCTCATACAGGCCTTAGAGGCAATATCTGCCTGATGCTGGCTTTATCAGCATGTTCAATAGGTTATCCGTTCATAGTGCTACTGTGCTTTTGTGCATCATGTTTGTCACTAGAGTTCAGTATGTAAATAATGTAGTGACGGTATGTAAAGTATGATGCAGGTATGTACAAGTATCAGAAATCAAGTAGCAGTTCATCAGTAATTTCAAGCAAGCACAGTAATTAAGCAGTAATTAATTATTAATTAAACCGTACGGATACCTGATTTAGTGAGGGTTGTCACATTCTCCCCCCGTTAGAAAAATTTCGTCCCGAAATTTTAAGTTCTGCTTCTAGTCGCAGGGTTCTTGGGAAATAAGTGGGGGTATTTCTCTTTCATCCGGTCCTCACGTTCCCAGGTGTATTCAGGACCATGTCTGGCATTCCAACGAACCTTGACGAGCTTGACACTGCTCCGGCGGGTCTTGTTCACTTTCCAATCCGTAACCTCAACAGGTTCTTCAACGAAGTGGAGCGTGTCGTCTACATGAATTTCGTCGGTAGGAATGACAACGGTATCTTGCGTTGGACTCTTCCTCAAATTTGATACGTGGAACGTATCGTGAACACCATTCAGTTCGGCAGGTAGATCCAACTTGTATGCTACGGACCCAATTCTTTCCAGAATTCTGAACGGGCCAATATACCGCGGATTCAACTTCCCACGCTTCCTGAAGCGTGCCACACCCTTCCAGGGTGATACCTTCAACAAAACCATATCTCCTACCTCAAATTCCAGAGGTTTCCTTTTTCGATCCGCGTAGGCTTTCTGACGGTCACGAGCCGCACTGATGCGATCTCGGATCTGTGCAATCTTATCTGTGGTTTCCTGGACCACATCGGGACCAACCAACTGTCTATCACCTGCGTCAGACAAACAAAGCGGTGATCTGCACTTGCGGCCATATAGAGCTTCGAATGGTGCAACACCAATACTAGCGTGATAGCTGTTATTGTATGAAAATTCGACCAAAGGCAAATGCTTATCCCAGCTACCGCCCAAATCCATAACACATGCTCTCAGCATGTCTTCCAAGGTCTGTATTGTCCGTTTGCTTTGCCTGTCGGTGTGCGGGTGAAACGCGGTGCTCATATTCAATTGCGAGCCAAAAGCTTCTTGGAAGGATTGCCAAATCCTTGATACGAACCTTCCGTCTCTATCAGAGATGATCGAGAGAGGTACTCCATGGCGTGTAACAATTTCTCTCATGTAAATTTCGGCCAACTTGCTCGTATTATCCTTCTCTCTGATAGGTAAGAAGTGCGCTGACTTCGTTAATCGATCCACTATTACCCAAATAGAAATAGTGTCATGGCCTTTTGGCGTTCTTGGCAACTTCGTAACAAAATCCATGGAGATTTGTTCCCACTTCCACTTGGGAATTTCCGGTTGTTGCAGAAGTCCTGAAGGCTTCTGGTATTCCGCTTTAACCTTAGCGCAAGTTAAACATTTGCTCACATAAACGGCCACATCGCCTTTCATCCTAGGCCACCAATAATAATCCTTAAGATATTGGTACATCTTATCCGCTCTTGGGTGGATAGAGTACCGCGATTTGTGTGCCTCATCAAAAATAACCTTCCTTAAACTTCCAAACAAAGGAACCCAAATCCTTTTCTCAAAACATAACGTTCCTTCCCCGTTTGGTACCAATAGCTTCTCCATCCTGCGGAGATATTCCTCTTCAAGGTTCCCTTCCTTGAGAGATTCTTTCTGCGCGGCACGAATGCGCAAGGAAAGATCGGTCTGAATTATCATTTCCAAAGCCCTAACCCTTATGGGCTTGATCCTCTCCTTTCGACTTAGGGCATCGACGACCACATTCGCCTTCCCTGGATGATACTTTATCTCGCAGTCGTAATCATTCAGCAACTCGACCCATCATCTTTGCCTCATATTCAGCTCCTTCTGGTTGAATATGTGTTGTAGGCTCTTGTGATCTGTGAAGATTGTGCACTTTGTACCATAAAGGTAGTGTCTCCAGATCTTTAAAGCAAAAACCACTGCGCCGAGTTCCAAATCGTGAGTGGTATAGTTCTTTTCGTGCACTTTCAGCTGTCGTGACGCATAAGCAATAACCTTTTGGCGTTGCATCAACACGCAACCCAATCCTTGACGTGAGGCGTCACAGTATACCACAAAATCATCTGTACCTTCCGGTAGTGCTAAGATTGGCGCGTTGCAGAGCTTATCCTTCAATATCTGGAACGCTTCTTCCTGTTTGATTCCCCAATCAAACTTCTTATCTTTTTGCATGAGGAGCGTCAATGGTTGAGCGATCTTTGAAAAATTCTCAATGAATCTTCGGTAATTGCCAGCTAAACCCAAGAATTGCCGAATCTCGGTTGGCATCTTTGGCGTTTCCCAATTCTTGATCGCTTCGATCTTGGTGGGATCCACGTGGATTCCATATCCATTTACCACGTGCCCAAGGAATTGTACTTCTCGTAGCCAAAACTCGCACTTAGAGAACTTGGCATACAGCTGTTCCTTCTTCAGCAATTCCAAAATGGCTCTTAAATGCTGTTCGTGCTCGGCCTTCGTCTTTGAATAAATCAAGATATCATCGATGAACACTATCACGAACTTATCCAAATACGGCTTGCAAACTCTATTCATCAAATCCATGAACACTGTAGGTGCGTTTGTTAACCCAAACGGCATGACTAGAAACTCGTAGTGTCCATATCGAGTTCTGAAGGCTGTCTTTGGGATACTCTCCTCTTGTATCCTTAACTGATGGTATCCAGATCGAAGATCGATCTTTGAATAAAAGCTCAAACCTTGCAGTTGGTCAAACAGATCATCAATCCTTGGCAGAGGGTATCTATTCTTGATCGTCAACTTGTTCAACTCCTGGTAGTCAATGCACATTCGAAAGCTACCGTCCTTCTTCTTGACAAACAAGACCGGAGCTCCCCAAGGCGAGAAGCTTGGTCGGATAAATCCCTTGTCTAACAACTCCTGAAGTTGTGTCGACAGTTCTTGCATCTCAGACGGAGCAAGTCTATAGGGTGCCTTAGCCACAGGCGCGGCGCCTGGAACTAAGTCGATGCGAAACTCCACTTGCCTCTGAGGTGGTAATCCAGGCAAGTCCTCTGGGAAGACTTCTGGATATTCCCTCACGACAGGGATGTCTACGATCTTCGGTTCTTCAGCTTTCTTATCCACAGTGTGTGCCAGAAAGGCAGCACATCCCTTCTGTAAACATTTTCGCGCTTTGAGGCAGCTGATAATCCTTAACGGTGTATCACGCTTTTCTCCGTGAACCACAATTGTCTCACCATCATCAGTTGGGATACGAACTACCTTTTCGTGACAAACTATCTCAGCCTTGTTGCTTGATAACCAATCCATTCCTACTACCACGTCGAAGCTTCCCAACTGGACTGGTAGTAGATCCAGAGCAAACTCACGCTCTCCCAATTCGATCACACATCCTCTGATAACTTCATTGGCTTCTACCAACTTTCCATTAGCCAGTTCGATCGAGTACGGAACATCTAATTTACTAGCGGCTAAACCAAGCATATTCTTAAACTCTAATGATACGAAGCTATAATCGGCGCCAGTATCAAATAAAACGGATGCATAGCGTTGGTTTACAGGGAACGTACCAGTAACGACATTGGGATCCTGGCGCGCTTCCCTTGCTTCAATATTAAACACTCTTCCACGGGCTTGGTTCAACTCTGGGCAGTTCCTCTTGTAGTGCCCAAGATCACCATAGTTGAAGCATCCGGATCTTTGCCCACTTCCACCAGCTTGGTTATTCCTCTGATTACGATTCACAGCGCCCGCTTGATTAGCATTGTTAACTCGATTTCCATTACCTCCATTGTTCACTTGTGGGCGATTTCCATTTCCGCCCCGGTTGGTGTTTCTGTTTCCGAATCCTCCCTGGCCTCTCTGGCCAGCTATGGCCCAACAAGAATCCTTCAACTGGCCAGTCTTTCCACAAGCTTCACAAACTTTCAAACCACAACGGCCAGAATGGTGGCGCTGGCAGGTATTACACTTGGGCTGGGTGCCCATGTATCCTTTTCCTTTCTTCCCACTACCAGCTGTAACCTGAGCTGGCGTGCTTGATTCCCCTTTCTTAACCACACCGCTAGTGCCTTGCTTGAAGTTCGAAAACTTCCGCTTGTTACCTCCTGATGACTCCACATGAGTCTCTTTCTTCTTTGGCTCAGCTTCATCAAACTTGTTCAGGCGAATAGCCTCCTCTGTGAGAGCCACGCTCAAATCAATCGCCTCAGTAATAGTCGCAGGCTTGGAGGAGGTCACCATGCTTATGATTTGAGGAGCTAATCCCCAAATAAAACGTTCAATCCTTTTGAACTCTGGAGTGACCATGTAGGGTACCACATGCGATAAGTCATGAAACCTCTGAACGTATTCTGCGATCTTTGGACCTTCCATCTTTAAATGCCAGAATTCAGTCTCCAATCTTTGGATTTCCGCGCGGGAACAGTACTTTTTGCGCATAAGTTCCTTCAGTTTGGTCCAGGTCAGCGCGTAGGCAGCAGCTTCACCAAGTGTCTGTACTTGCAAATTCCACCAAGATAGGGCTCCATCCAAGAATAGCCCAGAGATATAGGTGACTTGCTGATCTAGTGCGCATTTGCTCATGTGAAGAACAGATTCAGTTTTCTCAGCCCAACGAACAAAGGCGACAGCACCTCCTGTGCCATCAAAGTTGACTGGCTTGCAGTCTAGAAACTGCTTGTAGGTGCACCCATGAGGTGGGTTGTTGTTGTTGCCGGTGTTGCCTGAGTTGCTTCCACTAGTCCCTCCTTGAGAGGCGGCGTATTGTGCGATGGCAGCAACAATGATTTGCTGGAGTTCTGCCTGATTGGTAGGCATTTGCGGTTCTTGACGTCTCGGCGGCATCTTCTAAAGATGTGTTTACGTCGGTCAGGCCATAGTAAAGCGCACGTATATAATAATAGTAATAGTACATAACATCTCATGTTATCAATATGTCATTCACATATCATCTCTTGTCACAAATATCATTCACACAACATCCCATGTCATAAAAACATAAATAATCAATCAAGCATGAAATATGATGAGAATACTGCGATTGCCATATATCGAGACCACATAGTAAGTGTATCAGTACATCACAGTGTCATACAACATCAATCAACTAGGGGCTACATCACCCCTGTCCAAAAACTATATCAAATCAGTGTCACTACATCCCATGTACAAAATCAACAAAAGTCATAATCAGAAGGTAGTCTCCAAAAATGCTGTGCAATCAAAAGCAATCGCCGCCTTCTCACCAACGTCTACCCAAACGGCACTGATGAGCTCTATACGGATGGCGGTGGAGGAGGGGTAAAGTGAGTGTAAAACAAACGACGCAAATGGAGCCAGTCCTCCTCTATGGCTCTCTGAGTACGAAGGAAAGAAGCAACCTGCTGTTCTAGTGCAAAGAGGCGTGCAGCATAATCTGGGGGGTACAGGTCGAGAAGGCTGCAAAGGAGAGTGGGTCTGACCCTGGCACTGACATGGCGGCGGCTGAGCTCTCTCCAGCTCCTGAATGCGCTGTGTGTGTGCCTCGTGCTGAGCGACAAAAGACATCAAGACGTCCTCAATAGTGTGCCCCATGTGGAAAGGATGGTAGGGGTCAGTCGGTGGCATGACAGGTGGTGATGACCAGAGAAACGGCTCCCTGGCTGGATCAAAAGGTGCCACATGAAATGGAGAAACAGGGGGTAGAACAGGTGGAAACTGTGACATGAAGGGAACAGATGTCGGCACATGCCCAAAGGGATGGGCCGAAGAACCCTCTCCAGGTCGCGCTGGAGGTGTAAACTTAGGGAATGAAAAGGAGGTATCAATGTGACGAGTATCAGTGATCTGAGGGGGAATAGGTGGAACCTCATCATCAGCAGGAATCCACCCGTGCTGTGCATGCTCATCTCGTGGATCCATGTGGGTCGCGAACAGTGCATGCTTGGGCTCTAGTGGAACGGGATCAGGTGGGAGAGCAACAAGAGGGTGAATGGGTGCATCAGCAATAAGTGGGTGATCAACATGATCAGCAGCAATGACATGATCGCCCTCTAACAACGGAGCATCCACAGGGTGATCATCAGCAGGTGGGTCAGCAATCACAGGCTCAATAGGCATGCCAACATGAACGGGGTCATGCTCAAGCACAGGGTCTAGAGCGGCTGCCTGCTCAGGGGCCATGGCAGGCTCGGGATCATCAAAAGCCATCTCAAAGTCAAACTCAGGGTCGATGGGATCCACTGGGTCAGCTGGGTCGACTAGATCCTCCGAAGGCTGATCCATCAGTATAAACTCTATATCCTGATCCGGGTCAAACCCTGGGGGAAAGATAGGATCGGAATCCTCCACATCATCATGGTCAAAGCAAAGCTAGGAATAGGGGCAACAGAGGATGCCTGGTCAGGATCTGAACCATGTGAAAAGTGTTGTGCGCTCAGAGTGTGGGAAGGTGCGGAGGCCACAGACTCGAAGGAGTCTGGAGCAGGTGAGTGCGCAGGTGATTCCACAGCTGGAGCATCTGCAAGCAGTAAAAGTCCTCCGTCGGCTATGAGGGCCTCGCCCTCCTCATCGTCCTCTAGGAGATCATCGTCAAACTGATCAATATCGCCATCAGCCTCGGCGTCAAGAAGTAAATTGTAGGCAGGGTAAACAGCTAAGGGTATGGGTGCAGGGATCTCCACTAACGGTAGGTACTCAACAAGA
Source organism: Helianthus annuus (assembly GCF_002127325.2). Classification (NCBI taxonomy): domain Eukaryota; kingdom Viridiplantae; phylum Streptophyta; class Magnoliopsida; order Asterales; family Asteraceae; genus Helianthus; species Helianthus annuus. The sequence continues at coordinate 84,662,158 of NC_035444.2, read as the reverse complement.
GGGCCATCGGCGAGCTCATCAGCCTCGTCAGGTAGCGCGAAGGGCTGGAAGTCGTCCTCATCCGTGCTGGAAACGTCCGACGTGTGCACCTCGTGCTCTGAAGATGCTAGGTCATCATATACTATAGGTCTAGGTCCTGTGGTGTCTGAGTCGCCAGTACCGGGCGAGTCCATGTGTCTGTAACATAAACACAAATATGCACAAATAATCAGTCATACAATCAGGTAAACACATTAGTCACCAAGTAAGAAATCACATAATTTTCCTAGTCCCACTAGCCTCCCAGTCTCCTAGACTGACACTCCTAGTCCCACTAGCCAAATTCACCCAGTCTCTAAGACTGCTCTATCATCTACCTCGACCTCTTAGATCGAGCCTCGACCTCTAAGACCGAGCCTCAGCCTCCAAGACTGAGCCTACTCTTCCTAGTCTTACTAGCCATCTACCTCGATCTCTTAGATCGAGCCTCGGTCTCCAAGACCGAGCCTCAACCTCCAAGACTGAGCCTACTCTTCCTAGTCTCACTAGCCATCTACCTCGATCTCTTAGATCGAGCCTCGATCTCCAAGACCGAGCCTCAGCCTCCAAGACTGAGCCTAAAAATAAATAAATAAAATGTGCTCAAAATTTGTTTATAAAAAGGTTTTGGATCTGGACTTAAGTGGTATGCAGTAAAAATGTTTTCGTGAGAGCTCTAGTGATCATAGTCTAGACTCGAGAAGGAATCCTAGTTCGCTATGATCAGAGCTCTGATACCAAGCTGTCACACCCTGGCTTTGCGAAAGCGTGGTTAATTTGGTGTGACTTCTTAATACCATAGCTTAACCATAACAAAGCTATATGAATAAAATCATGCAAGATCATCCCTTCGATTAAGTTTAAAACCAAAATACAATAACATTGTTTTAACGGGAATACACCCTAACAACCATAACATTGTTCACAAACACAACCATATCATAACATAAACACAGTTTAAGGACTGTGACTTGTCCAAGAAAGAGTCACATTCCCTAAACCCGGATGACCTCGTACTAGTGCAGCGGGAAAACGTGCCATACCGTGCCAGATCCTATAATTCCCTGAAATACATGTAAGTTGAAAAATCAACAATAATGTTGAGCGAGTTCATGTGTAAGTGAGCAAATAAACCTTTGTTTGTATAAAAATCCTGGTATGTAGCAAATAAGGAAAAAGAGATCACCAATGGTTTGCAAGGCCATTGATATGTGTGAAATGCAAGTAGGAAGGCTCAAACCTAGCAGATTTATACGCCGGGTACAAAGTCATCCCGAGGTCCGTTATGCTGGGCCTGGGACTGGGCTCGCTACACCCAAATAGATCTATCGCTCCTGCCCCTCGGTCCTACCCTGAGGATTAATGACCTCAAGTTTCCGCCTACCCATTCACATGATCTAAGTAACAAACCTCCTTACGCTAACCATACCATGTATAAAGTATTCATAATCATTGTAACATGTATTTCACCCCCGCAGGTTAGAAAACTGAAAACAGTTAAGAGAAAAGTAGCGTTTGTGAAAAATATATTTACTAAATATATATTTATCACGTTTAATTTTGTGAAAATCCCACCTCCGATATTTTGTAAATAAAATCGTGGCGAAACTTATATTTTGAAAACATGTCGAAAAGTATTCCTAACACTTGTAGTGAAAATAATTCTAAGTGTTAGGTTTTTGGAAAAATTTCGCCAGAGTTTCCTCTGTAACTGGAGGTGGCCACGCTTTCAAGCGTATCATTTTCTTTTACAAATCAATTCAACAATTTTCTTATTCAATCAAAACAACGTCCAACACAACAACTAGTTAATAAATATGTAAATCGCATAAATCGCATGAACTTGTAGTTTTTCCAAAACTATGGTGTAAATCCCATCACTTTTTGCGGATCTTTATATAAAGCAATCCGATCTCATAAAAACCTTGCTTTTAAAGAAATCCCGTCTTTACATCTTCTTGTAAATTTTACAAAAATTGTTATTTTGTCGAAAATTTTGTGCTACACAAGTGTTTACACACTTGTGGTTTCTAAAAATCATACTTGTTAGTGTAAGATCCGTTTTTAGAAAACATGATTTTCTTGACACTCGGTCTTTTGAAAATACCACTTGTAAAAACGTAAATCTGCTAGTTTTAAACACTATTTCACAAGTAAAAATGCTTTTACACAAGTTCATGATTCGTGTGTGGTAGAGTTTCACCCTTTAACCCTTGCTTCATTCAAAACAACCTTATGTCATGATCCATGATCATGACCAACCCGGGTTAAACGATGATCCGAGCTACCACAACATAGATCGGGTCCAAATAACCACACAAATTAATTACTACAACATTTACACATCATATGAGCTTTTAACCCTCATTTTAAGTGTTTTTAATAGACTTTAATGCATCAACTTGTAAGATTTCGAGTTTTAACCGTTACACATCATATTAACCACTTCAAAATAGTTCGAGTAGGTGATTCAAGCAACATACCACTAGCTCGGGGCTAGGGAAGAATCTAAGCGCAAAATGAGAGGATAAAAGCAAGAGAATGAGGTCCTTCGAGCTCCGAGTGCACCAAGACTCCTTATACGTGATCCTTAATGCTTGTGTGATGTTGGAATGCGAAGATCAAACTCGATAAATGGTTGGATGTATCTTGGGGATCTCGGCCGAAGCTTATAGAGGGGAGAGGGAGAGTGTGTTTGTGATGTTGAGTGGTGAGGATTATGATGTGCAACTCTAGGTACTTATAGGCAAAATGTGAGATCATAATCCAATGGATCATATGTCTTTTAGATATTAAGCACACATATTAAAATAATCAAAGTTGTACAATGTATGTCCCCTAGATGGGGACGGTTTCTAGGGGGGGGGGGGGTAGTTTGGTTGAAATCTAACTAATTAGTTGGTTATTAGTTAGGTTAAGTAAGTTAGTTAAGTGCTTAACCCGGTTAGTTGTGTGTTGTGTTTTATAGCGAGTGTTACGGTATTCAGGGATCCTAACTGGCTCAGAAAAAGACAGATAATGTCAATGGCAATATTTTCATGTTCCGGGTATAGTCCGGTTGTTCGGTTGGATAGTAATCCGTTAAAGTGCTTAACAAAGCTTTAGAGTGTTGTTAATACCATTTTTAGTGACACAACTTATTCCTGACACTTTGGAAAGTGTCTAGTAATATTTTTCTCATGTTTTGACACTTTATTAGTTAGCTAAAAGCTGAATTGTTAATTAAAGTGCTGAGTTTTGTGCTTAGTGTATGTCCTAGGCACATCCTGTCATTGTATCTTATTCCTAGAGACGCAGTTCTACAACCCTTGTGTCCCTACACTCACTATGGGTGTAGTGAAATATTTCTGGCTCATACAGGCCTTAGAGGCAATATCTGCCTGATGCTGGCTTTATCAGCATGTTCAATAGGTTATCCGTTCATAGTGCTACTGTGCTTTTGTGCATCATGTTTGTTACTAGAGTTCAGTATGTAAATAATGTAGTGACGGTATGTAAAGTATGATGCAGGTATGTACAAGTATCAGAAATCAAGTAGCAGTTCATCAGTAATTTCAAGCAAGCACAGTAATTAAGCAGTAATTAATTATTAATTAAACCGTACGGATACCTGATTTAGTGAGGGTTGTCACACTCAATACGCTAACAAATAACATGTAAAACCACATAAAATCCAGATAAAACGACAAATATCAGAGTCAGCAGTTGCAGCTCAGGGTCGAAGCACATAAAATTAACGATTGCGAGATTGAAATCGAGGATAGATTGTTTAAGGCTTTAATAGACGTCGACTATCCAAAGTGATTCGACTATTCACAAGGACTTTTGGTACACACTTTGACCTTCGGGAGCCGTTGAGACTTTGGTGAGAGTTTTGTAAAACCAAAATGGAGAGCGGAATAAGTCGTCAAGGTTCGGGTTTCACCCCTGTCTTAACAACTTCTTTCCTGTTTTGATAAAATAGAGAGGGAAATTTGCGTCGAAGTGCGGATTTCACTCCTGATTCAACGCAAATTCTCCTGTTTATAGATAAATAATGCGAGTCGAACAAGCGATTCAGTCGAGAGTTTGCGGTTTTCACACCTAATCTCGACCTAACCACTCGTTCATTTTCGAAGAGTAGTGTGTAGTGATAGTGTAGTGTTCAGTGAGTGCAAGCGAGAATAGCGAGTAAGCTCGTGCGGAACCCCTACAGGGTATGCACAAGTCGGTCTGTTGGTACATAGACTATAGACTAGGTCGTTTCTAAGACATCGACCCAGACTAGGTCGAGTCTTGCCTAATTCCCTATAGTTATGGCTCTGATACCAATCTGTCACACCGCAACCGATGGCGGAAACATCGGGGCGCGACACTGAGCGAAAGAGATTGTCCAGGAGTTTCAATAACAACTACGATTACCAATTATTTAAGCATCACGTCCCATACCATGACATAATAAGTAGCATAGTTATTACAGACAATTCAAAGACAAATAGTTCCGTTTCGACAACTCAAATATAAATAAATTGTTTGTTGGTTTCTAGACTCTCCTAAGCTCGATTCCATCAAATAGCAAGCAAGCATCCTAAGCACCTGTCACATATGTTAAAATAAAGGTCAATACACGTAGTGTAAAGGTGAGCTTACAAATTTGATAGTATAATAGAGTTCAAAATTGTTTACGTATAACCAACATGTAACATGTAGCAAGGTGAAAGCTAGTAGGTTATCGACAGAGAAATATGCACAGACGTGACTGCGAGTTGTAGAATGCGCAACACATATCCCCACTCGATACGTTAAGTAAAGCCCTTAAGAACCCCTGTCCACGACAGGTGCTGACTCCAAACTATAGTACTATCGTTGCTAAGGTGTCAGGCAACAATCACTATGTTAACATAACATACAAGCATTCATCGAATAATACGTAGCATACATTAACGGTTAGCGTATAAATAGTGTTTGCGTTGTATTATTGATGTGATTTGAATATAGGTAACGTGTGTAACACCAGAAAGTGCGTAAAGCAAAAAGGGATCGAGTATACTCACAGATTGTGTTTAACAAGTAAACACTCTCTTGGATTGAAGGGAGCGCTGAGAGAGATTAGCCTGAACAGTTAACGATAGCATAAGCAAAGACCGGCGCGTAAAACGGTGCAAAAGAACCAAGTGTCGAACGGTAATCCAATCGGATTACGGTGCAAAAGAACCAAGTGTCGAATGGTAATCCGATCGGATGGCAATCTGATCGGATAGTCATTCGGTCAGATTAACATTCGTTTGGTAAGGATGTGTTTGTGTATGATGGCTTTGAAGTTTTCGTTGTAGCATTTTGAAAACAGAGAAGTATCTCTACCTTTCAGGTCGTTCAATAGAACGGCAGTTCGATCGGATGGCGATCCGCCCGGCGAGGTATTTCTCAGAGAACAAGTTCACAGCAGGATTGTCATCCAATCGGATGGTCTACCGATCGGGTGGCAATCCGTTAGAACTGATTATGCATTGAACATGTTGAAAAATTGTTTAAGTGTTGAACCTCAAGTGCAATCTGATCGGATTGTGGTTCGATCGGATGACAATCCGATGGGACGGCAATCCGTCCCGCGATCTGATCTTTTTGAAAACTTGAAAGTTGCTAAGTCTGGAAAGTTTTGCGGTTTAATCGAGACGGTATGACATCGTGCTAAACAACAGAAACCCCATCATGATCCAGCTATCCGATCGAACAGGAATCACCCTAGTCCGGTCAGTTAACTATTCGTGACAGTTGTTCATGCTTACCCCGAAATCAGTTGGTGAATAGAAATCAGATCTTGAACCGACACATCACTAAGAATGAGTAGAAGATCAGAACAAGCTTCGATTCTATCGGTTTTGAGTGCATTGAGTGTAAAAGAGTTGAATGAAAGTTGAAAAAGTATCTTTCTATCCTTTTAACTTTGAAAATGTTCAGATCTATGCAAAGATCATTGTTTATTTATGTGGAAATCATTCAGATCTAAGTTTTTCTTGGTGGAATGAAGCCAAATCTTGAAGTTCATAAGAACTCCATGATGACATCACCCTAGAACACCTCAAACCCACAGATTTCACGGTTAAAAGTTAAGATTCAAAGGTGAAAAAGATGAAGGAGTGTGTGTAGATCATAGAAGTACAAGATTTAGGTTGAAAACATACAAGAATCACGAGAAATCGAGAGAAAAGAGTGCTTGAGCGAGTTGGTCGAGTGAGAGAGCTATCACATCACAAATGATGTGACAGGTGGGTATTTATAGGGTTTCCAAAAGAGGAAAGTGCACAAGGGTCGGAATGGCCACTGATCGGATGGTGCCTCGATCGGATGGCAATCCGATCAGATGGCCACTCGATCGGTTGGCCATTCGATCCGGGTGTTTGGCGTGTTGAGTTTTTTCGTTTCGATTCGTGTGTTAAGCGTTGCGATGCGTTTCGAGTGAGCGATGCGATAGAATTACCCATTAGTTACACAAATATCCTAACTACTATATCTAACATACAATCACTATAAATAACTTACGTTTAGCATTTGCGATTCAATTGCGTTGCGATAGAGTTGGGATTTGCGTTTCGATTAACCACCACAAACATAAAGTAAACATGCACAAATAACACATAAATAGCATACACACACGTAAAACAATATCCAGAACACACAATTCGAGTTGCGAATGCGATTGCGATGCGGTTAGCGATAAAGCGATAAAACATGCGATAAACTTCGATTATTCACAGATACTCCACATAATAATAAATCAAACAAAATAAAGATTCGATTACAATTCAAAGAAGTCAACTCAGTAATTAAGCAAGGAGTGACAGATCGCAATTTGCAATCTTTTCTTTCTTTGACTTCAATCTTGACTTTGACTTTGACTTTCGTAACACGGGGTGTTACACTAGCTTCTTGGGTTCACTCTTCACATTTGAAGAGTGAATCGAGTTCCCCTTACGAGCTGATGATTGTGGTTTAGATAGGGACTTGGAGCAAGTAGCACTCGACTCTTTAAATTTTTCCATGAAAGCATTCATGGCTTTGCAGACCTCAACTGCGATCATAGCCTGGAGATCAACTCCATTGGCATTGCGGTTTATATTTGCAGCATTACTATTGTTGCGATCGTTGTTTGCTTCATCTGAGTTTGCCATACTCGTAAGCTTGGTACTAAACACCAAAATAATCAATTGCTTAGTTGCAATATAATAGTTAGTCATCGAACCTGATGACTTAACATACATTAGCTATGGTATCATTAAACCATATAGGCTATTAAGTTTTAACATCTCTAATGAATGTTGTTTGAAAATAAATCAAATATCTTTAGCCTAGGTCACAAAAGAACCATCAATGGCATTTTAAGGTTTGGACATAGTCCATCACCTATTAGACAGTGGATCATAAAGTCACAACTCTCATTGTCGTATTGACAATAATAGATAGCTCAAAGGCTTGTCACAAAGAACTTTAAAATATGGCACATAGGCCTGTCACGAAGGACATTAAAAGATATGGCACAAAGGCCTAGTCACGAAGGACATTAAAAGATATGTCACAAAAGCCTTGTCACGAAGGACATTAAAATTTATACCCCATGATCTCATTTGATCAATGGGCTTTAAGGCTTGAACATAGTTCACCACCTTTGGACAGGGAGTCGTAGACCACAACTGCCATTATCATAATTAATGATATAATATGGCCCGTAGGCAAATCAATTGACATCACAGAAGGATGTTAAATAAATAATCATCGCACTGATGATATTAGTCATGATCGCATTGATCATAAAGACCATAAGGCTTGCGCGTAGCCCACCACCTGGGACAGGGAACCATAAGGCTACAACTATCGTTGTCTCAATCGGCAATAAAGTATAGCCCGCAGACAATTCATCAATAAGGATGTTAAAATATAGCCCATAGGCAATTCATCACTAAGGAAGTTTTATAAAAATGATCATCGCAATGATGATATTAGCCATGATCTAACTCCATCATATAGGCTATAAGGCTTGGACGTAGTCCACCACCTTGACGGTTAGCGTGGTTTCTCAAGTCATACTACCAGGAATATTAACATTACTTGAATGTTAACATAGAATAATTTTCTTAATGGTTGAATAATAAAGTTGTGGTCTCATTTGACAATAAAGGCTTGGAGGCTTGAACATAGTCCACCACCTCTGGATAGAAGGGATATTGTTCTAACTATCATGATAGAAGGCCTATTCTTCCTTAACTACCATTTAAAATTGCCAAATAATGTGGACTTGCCACTTGGCTGGTGTAAACCATTAAGAAGATCTTTTGGAATTATTCAATAGATCGATAAAGTTTGAATTAAAATCGAGACGATGTTGAAAAGGATGTAATGAATACATATATAATAATAATTCCAAAATTTTCCATTAAACGATAGGAAATTACAATACTTGGCTTAAACAGGACTTTGAATTAAACTTAAACTAAATTGTCCACACAGGGACTAAAAGGAAATACAAGTCTGCACAGGGACTAAAAGAAAGAAAAGGAATACAGTACTAGGTCCACATAGGGACTTTTGGGAAAATTAAAATGAAATATATAATATAAGAAGGAGTCTTCAATCGTCTCCTATTCTTCATTCCCAACTTTCCTTTTCTTGTTTCACCATGTTCGGCATTGACACTTAAGAGTTCAGTGGTTTATGCAAGTCCTCCAAATAAGGATTCGTTGTAGAAGTAGAATCCGAAGATTCGATGATTAAAGAATAATATGGATCACGGATTGGAGTTTGACTAGTATAGTCTAAGTTTGGAATTCCAAAACTTGGGGGTAAGAAGTAGGGATCCTTAGCATCCACTGGTATTGACTTCAATTATGGAGCCTCAGTGACCACTGGTATGGACTCCGAAGTCGGGTTTAAAGTTTCTTTAGGTTTGGTTTTCGGATAAGGTCCATAAAGGTCTTTCCTCCAAACCGGTCACACCCTTATCCTAGCCGTAGTGCGAAGCTTCATATTCATAGGCTTCAGATGAGGAGAATCTCCATTAACGGATTCCTTGTTTGGCGACATTGTCCTGAAATTCAAAAAATCGAAAACAATGTATATTTAATAGGTGAAGAAACACTGGTTCGAATGATCGGATTCAATCGGACCAGGGGTTTAGTTCTGCATAAAAGGGTGAGTCCTCTCGTTTGATTTGGGGTTTGGCTGATCTCCTTCTTCGAACGATAACTGCAAAACGAACAGTCGTTAGACTCGCCACAGGGAGAATAGGGGTTCTCTCCGTGACCACCCTCCGGCGTGAGAATAAATACAGGTTTCAATGAAGAACAAGAAGTAATAGTGAAAGTGTAGTGAGAGTAACTTAAGAGATAGTACCTGAATTGTCCTTATTTATAACCGAATTTGGGCAGGAAAGTTTGTTGACGGGAGAGATAACGGAAAGCATTTTCCGTAAGCGGTTATTTGTTCTGCCGTTAATCCTCATCTTGATGCTTATGCACACGGATTGTGGGCATGATCAATGGTTGGGGATATGCCACGTGGAAAGTGGGTGTGTGTGGATCTTCCTCCAATTAAGTGCCATCATCATGACCTTGATGGACGTTTGGGATGATGCCACCTAGCCATTCAGTTATAACCGAATGGTTGTGCATGATGGGGCCTTCTAGAAGGTTTACAGCTGTAATCCTCTATGTCTCTTCCTCATGTTAATTCTGTTGTAACAGAAAGGTTACTTTCTGTTCAAGTCTGGTGGTATTTGCACGGAGATGCTTTCAGCTATCCCGTTGCATGAGTTTGCGCAAGGATGTGTTATTGGTTCTATCTCGGTGCGCGGATGTTGGAGTCTGCTTTTCTTTAGAACCGGTGCGCAGCCACGTAGGGTTCTCTTTAAAGAGGGTTTATTGTGATGAAGTTGTGGTATGGTCCAATGTGTCTGCGCGAGGTTTTTGGGACCATACCCCTTCAATAGGAGTTAGAATATCCTATGTCAAAGTCTAGACTCAAAAATCTAAGGAATATGCTATTGTGTCATTTGAGATTAAACACAAAAGGCTAGTGTTTAATTCACTCAAACGTTGGCTCTGATACCAACATGTCACACCCCGATATTTACCACAAATCTCGGTGGGCCCGGGTAGGGAGTATCGTGACGTAAGATTGGTATCGTCAGAGTCAAATAATCACAGATAGCACAGCGGAAGTCTTGGAGTTAAAATATTATTACAAACCAAATGTCCAAATGTTCAAATAATATACAGACGACTCGTAATAAGAAAGATCCATAGGCGGATCGTAAAATGTACAAAAAAGATATCAACAGACTACTAGGCTTTATGCAAAGGAGTTGCAAATTCCTCTTCTAGCATTACCGAGCAACTTCCAGCCTATTTACGTACTTGCACCTGTCACTTAGTCTTTTGAAAATACGTCAGTTTTCACTGGTAAATACAATCAACCGACACATTTTGAAAATATTTCAAAATTTATTTAAGTGTACAAGGAACATGAAAATCTTTTAATAACGTGGGACAATTCAAAATGATCTTGTATACATTTTTACTCGCCTGTCAATACATACGGGGCCCAGTACTAAACACCGAGACATGATTAACTGACACACCACTTAAACCCACAAATGAGTTATCCCCAACTTGTGGGTAAGAAAACATTTTTATTTAGCATTAAGCATCTATCGGGTGTATGCCTACACCCTGTGCTTGGTCATAGCCAATAGTAACTTAAATGAGTCGAGGATATCCAAGACACGGTCGCGTTAACCCCCAATGTTTAAGTTATCAAATGCACTGTTCTCAGGGTTTTTACTCTTTTGCCCAACGTGCCTCTGCAAAGAAGATTTTGTCTAACCCTCCAACGTCGTTTCCTGATTGGAAGCCAAAATTCTTTTTTTATCAGAGCCGGAGTTATTCTGATGAGGATGGTTTTCCGAGGCAAGGAAGATGTTATATCCGAGACCATACAAACTCCTTTCTCAGAAACTTGGTACCAGGATTTGAAGGATGTTCCATCGATTGAACTTCCGGAAAGAACCCTGGTTGCTGCTGGCATGAGTCTCTTCTGGCGGATGGATCAGGAAGATAAGCCGGTATACATGGAGGGTGATAACACTAATTTTCGTGATTTTCCTTACCGTTTTCCTTCTCTCTTCTTCTCTTTTTTTTTAAATTTGCTCCTGTCTTCCCTTTTTGTAGTTGTCTCTTTATACGTTGTTGCGTATAAGAGAGAAGGTTGAAAGATGGCTATCGTTCCAAAAAAGGCTGATGAGGAACTTTGGTACCTTCGGATAGTCAAGAATTTTGCTTTGCCACGGGATGAAGATCTGTCCGCGCAACCTCCAACTGGTGCGGGTAAGTATATATTTTTTTGTTTGATATTGCAATATTACTCTTTGCTGTCTATGCGCGTGGGGTAATATTGAAATATTTTTCTTTTTCCAGTAGGTGAATTGACTAACCTGGGCATAGGCCCTGAGAAGAAGAAACGTGCGCCGGCTGCTACTGTTGCGCCAAAAAAGAATGACGCGGCGAAAGCTCAATCGTCAAGAGTCAAAAATGTTAACAGAGAGAAGAAAGATACACGCCATTCCTCTGACTCCTGGTGTGATTATGTAGTGGTGTCTGACTTGTTGGAGGGACTTGCGCCTATAGTTGTGAAGAAGCCAAAGGCAGAGCCTCAGGATTCTGCTGATATCCCTGCTTCGAATCCTGATGATCCCATTGATCTGGAATCAAGTCCGGAGCCTTTGTTGAAGACGAAGGCGGGGAAAAGAAAACAAGTTGAAGTTGAGGCTGAGGCGCAGCCTGCCAAGAAGGTTCAGAGGAGAAAAATTAGCAGAAGAGGAAATCTTGATGCCTTTATTGCGAAACCTCCTCCGGGTGAGTACCTTCTTTGTTTATTTTTTATGCGTACTATGTGTTCGTAATATGGAGTTTTGCTTCTGCAGAAAAACCAGTTTCTCCTGCTCATGTAGAGCCATCATCCGTAGTTGATGATGACCTTCCACTTTCACCACCTCATGCATCGATCAGTGAACAGCTAGAAAGCACTAAATCCATTGAGAACGAGGCGGAGAAGATTGCTGAGGCAGGAAATCCTGAAGTTGAAAAACCCGTTGAGGTTATGGTGGAAACGGAGAAGATTGTGGAGCCGGAGACTGCGGATGTTGATGCTACTCATCCTAAGTCTCCGGAAGTTGCGGCTCGTGATCCAGAGAAAGGGAAGTCAGTTCCTGAAGACCCGGTGATAACCATCCCTGCCTCTTCCACGAATTTCGCGCCGGTAAATGCTGAAAGAAACCCAGCTGGTGACCAAGGCTCTTTTGCTCACGTTGATGAAAATTCTCCTATCCGCCCGGATGAAACTCCGGGGGATTATTATTACAGATGTTACTCAGAGAAAAAGGCGGATGAGATTCATGCGCCGGTGTGGAAATTGAAAAAAGGTGATACTTTTTTCGACTGGCGTGTGTGCCGTGACTGGTTACAAGGAACTTTTCCTCTTGGGGAAATCAAATTTCAAGAGGGATGTCCTCACGAGTAGACTTATCATGCTTATCTTAAAGAAGCTGCTATCTATGCGTCCACTATGCATCGTATAGTGCGTGAGTGGCATAGTATGCACAAGGAATGGGCTGCTTTTGAGGCATCCAAGAAGAAAGCTGCTGAAGATGAGGCCCGAGCTGCCCTATTAAGGGCTAAGTTGGAAGCTGGTCGGGCCAAGTTTGAGAGTGACCAAAAAACTGAAGAGTGGTCTGCTGCTGGTTGGAAAAGAAAAGCAGAGGCTGAAGTTGCTCTCCTTTCTAAGGAGCGCAAACGTTGGAGGGAGATCCGTGAGAAGGATAACAACGAAAAGATGGGTCTCCGCAACGTCATCAATAATCTCAAGGCTGGAGTTGAGAGATTGAAGAAACAAGACGCGGAGATTGAGAAGTTAAAGCAAGAAAAAGTTGATGCTGAAGCGGCTTGTGACGAAGCGTGCTCTCACTGAGAGAGAAGTGAACAAAGAGAGGTACGGACCTGCGCCACTCTTGCCCTAAGGGATAAAGAGATAGACGAACTTACCGCTTTGTTATCTGAGTAGGAACAAATTAAGGCGGAGCTTGAGTCTGCCAAAAAAGATCTGCAGCTTGAACGGGTTGAAAAAGCTGAGACTTCCCGCCGTCTTGTTGAAGCTGTAGAAAAGTTGGAAACTTCTGAGACTGCCCGGGTGACGGCAGAGAGTCAGGTTGAATTGTTGAAGAATGACATGCTATGGTTGAAAGATTGCGGAACTATAAGCGTAAGTGAATCTGCTTTTGATAATGTCTGGAGATGATTATGCGCCTTCTTACTTGTTTTATTGTGCAGGTTGCCAACTCTATTCTTAATTCCGATGAACTAGATGAAACGGTTGCGCACCTGCTGGTTGCTGCGTGTAACGATGGGTATGCCCAAGGGTACTCAGAATGTTCTCAGCATGTTGTTAACGCTTTACAAGTTGATTGGGATACCAGTAGGTCTGCTACGCATGGTGCTGATACTGAAGCTGCTCTTGCCGCTGCAAAGACTCAATTCAACACTTTTCAGCTTCCTGTGATGGACCTTGTTATTGTTGCGCTGCAGTCTGAAGATTTTTTAACGCAACTGAGAGAAGTTTTCCCGAATAGGGAGGATGACGATGATGAAGACCTAGATTAGGTCTACTTTGATATTTTTGTGGTTGTATGAACAATTGGTGGTTGAAAAAGGTTTTTGGGATGTGGATCCCTGTTTGTTAATGCGCTATGGCGCAAATAACTCTGTCGATACACTGCCGTGTATGTAAGTAGCTTTTGTTAAGGCGCGCGGTGTGCCAGTAACTTATAATATATGTTTGAATTACAATATCTTGCATGAGTACAATTTCTTTGATTAGGTAAGGCGAATAAAGGTGGTATAAAGCTCATGTGTGAACGTAAGGCTGGGCCTTGTGCGATACGTGTGACCGCGGACCATTCATGAGATTTGTGTTAAGGTTACCATAGTGTTTTTGCGCTTACCAAAAGGAATTGCATGCACTTTGTAATAAACACAAAAATAATCATAACAAACTTTGTATTGATTTTTGATAGGGCTCAGAGGCCATAGTTACAAAGTTGTTTCTTAGGATAATTAATTGAGAATTAATTTACTCATACGAATAGTCCTGTGTTCATAGGTTGGTAAGTTAAAGAACTTATCCAATATGAAAGGAAGCTACTGTATGCTTGTTGCTCTAGCGTGGCTTAAGTTTTAGCTTTCTTGCTCGGCCCCTCATCCCCGCGAGTAATTTGTTTGATGTCCTTGCACATTTTGAAGTAAGTGGGTGAGTTCACCACTTTTGAGTGCCTTCTCGATTTCAGTGTTGAGACTTATACAATTATTTGTGGTGTGGCCGTTATCCTTATGGTACTCGCAATACTGATTTGGATCCTGCCCTCTCTAATTTTTCATTGGCGGAGGAGTTTTAAATTGATAATCCTCTGTGCTGAGTACCTCCGCCGGTGTTTTTGTGAGAGGAGTCCATTGCCGCTCACGGTTCTCCTGCCTTGCTTCTTTCTGCGCTGCGAGTTTGTTTATTGTTGCGCGAGCGTCGTCAGACGAGTATGTTCCAGAGGCTGAGTCTCGCCAGTTCTTCTTAAATTTCTTTCCGTTGTTCCCGCTCATGTCCTATAGACGGTTGTGTGGTCGCGGTGGTTTGTTGGAGCTTAGGTTCCGCTCGGTTTGAGCATAAATATTTGCTGCGACCATCAGTTTTTCCTAGCTCTTGGGTAGACCCTCTGTTCCTGATAGAACTTTGATCATGTCGTCACAGCGCACGCCATACTTGAACTGTGCTCGTATCAGATGTTCATGTATGTCACCAATTTCTAGCACCTCCTTGTTGTATCTCATTATAAAGTCTTCCAGACTTTCATCATATCGCCTCTAGATGTTCATTACATCGGCGGTGTCTCTGACGGATTTTCGTTGTTGGCTAAAGTGGACCAAGAACTTCTCTTTTAAATCCACCCATGACGTTAACTTCCCTTTTGGTAAGTTGTCGAACCATAACCGTGCTGCTCCTGTAAAGGTTTGGACGAATAAGTGACACTACATAGGCAATGTCCAACCCCCTACCGGGCCTGCGCTGGTAAACACTCGAAGATGATCGTCCGGATCTGTCATCCCATTGAATTTTCCGACGTTTGATGGTAGCTTCGCCCTTTCGAGGGGAGCTAGAGCGATTTCACTGACAAATTTCGAGTTCTCAGCTGCCTTTGTTGGGCGGTAGATTAGGTTGTAATCATGTTCTGCATCTGGGTTATAAACCGCGCGAGGTTTATAATTTGCATGGTCCCGCTGCAGCCGGCTGAACACACTTGTGTTATCACCTTCCTGATATGTTTTGCCGTATTCGTCGGTTTGGGTGTCCCGCTTCTGGTAAGAACGCGGGCCCAACCGAGCGCAGAAACAAGCCATGTTGGAGGCTAACCTTCCTAGTGAAGGATTAGGTGGAACTATTGATCAGTTGTCACCTGGAAAAGATGGAATTCTTATATTCATTGGTCGAATCTGGGTTCCGATCTTTGGAGGACTTAGGGATCTAATCCTCCAGGAAACGCATAGTTCCAAATATCTTGTTCACCCTAGAGGTGACAAGATGTATCAAGATCTGAAGAGGAACTATTGGTGGATGGGTATGAAGAAATCCATAGCCACCTATGTAGCTAAATGTCTGACGAGATCGCAAGTTAAAGACGAACATCAAAAGCCATCAGGACTTCTACAACAACTAGAAATTCCTACATGGAAGAGGGAAATGGTAACTATGGATTTGATTACCAAGTTACCTAAGACCAGTCGTGGCAATGACCCGATATGGGTCATCGTTGATAGGCTGACTAAGTCAGCACATTTCTTGCCCATAAAGGAGACATATAGCTCCGATAAGTTGGCTAAGTTATACATGGAAGAAATTGTGTCCCTACAGGGTGTGTTGGTATCTATTGTATCTGATAGAGATACTAAATATACTTCTCATTTCCAGAAAAGTTTCCAGCAATCTTTAGGCACCAAATTGAATTTTAGTACGACCTACCATCCTCAAACAGATGGACAGAGTGAGCATACGATCCAGACTTTGGAAGACATGCTTAGGGCATGCGCGATCGACTTGGGTGGTGGCTGGGATGACCATCTCCCCCTAATTGAATTCTCCTATAACAATAGTTATTATACAAGCATCGAGGTTGTTCCTTTCGAGGCCTTGTATGGGAGAAAATGTCGAACGCCCGTTTGTTGAGCAGAAGTTGGGGAAGCCCAACTATCAGGACCAGAGACTGTCCTGGAGACCACGAATAAGATAATACAAATCCATGATCATCTCAAAGCTGTCAGGGATTAGCAGAAGAGCTATGCTAACAAGAGGCGTAAACCTCTTAAGTTCCAAATTGGGGACAAGGTTTTACTGAAGGTATCACCCTGGAAAGGTGTGATGCACTTCGGTAAGAAAGGCAAGTTGAGCCCAAGATATATAGGACCATTCGAGATAATCAAATGTGTCAGTTCTGTAGCTTATAAGCTAAACTTTCCAGAGGCGCTTAGTGAAATTCACAATGTGTTCCACATCTGTAATTTAAAGAAATGTCTAGCGGATGATTCGCTAGAAATGTCACATCAAGATGTGCAGATTGATGAAAACCTGAGGTTCGTTGAGAAATCAGTTTCGATCGAGGATCGACAGGTTGAGAAGCTCCGACGGAAGTACATACCTATTGTAAAGGTCAAATGGGATGCCCGTAGAGGCCATGAGTATACATGGGAGGTTGAGTCCACTATGCGACAAAAGTACCTCCATCTTTTTGAATAAAATCTCAAGGACTTGAGGACTCGACATTGGCGCCATCCGTAGGACCTAGTCCATCTAGTGATCCTGCTTAGAACCTAAAATGTTGTAAAGGATCGCCACCTATTCGAGGCAGCATGGCTACACCACCACCTCCGTTACCGCCAAACTCTATAACGGTGAAGACAGTGCAAAGCACCAATGACGTGGTGACGGTTGAAGACGTTACCCATGAAGAAGAAACCGGCAATAGGGTTGACCCATCGAAGCAAAGAGACACTGTCATGTCAAATTTCGTAGCCTTGCATAGGGACGAACTCAAGAAACAACTTGAAGATCTAGAAAGACGAGAGAAACTGGAAAGCTTAAAACCAGGCTCTCCTTCGACACACCGCCCAACAAGGAAAATACTGGCTCGCATGGAAAAGGCAATGATCCAGACCCCTTGGACGCCTTCATGACTTCCCTGAGGCAAATGACTCTAGAAGAACGAGAAGGGTTGATAAGAGGAAGGGAACAAAAAGGGAAGGATAAAGAAGGTTAGGATGATGGTGGGCTGAACAAACCCTACTTACCCAAGGACTTGGCTAAGGTTTCAAAGTTCACTAAAAGAATAGCTGGGGCACCCATGCCTCCAAAGCTTAAGCCTTCGTTGAACCTAGACAGGTACGATGGAACCAAGGACCCGGAGGATCACCTGCATGCTTTCACGGGTGTCAAACAGGTGGAGCGATGGTCAATGCCCACTTGGTGTTGTATGTTTGTCCAAACATTGACTGAAGGAGCCAGGCTCTGGTTTGACGGTCTCCCAGCCGAGAGCATAGACAGCTATGAAGAGCTAAGTGAGAAGTTCCTCAGGAACTTCAGTCAACAAAGAAAGGTGATCAAGAATCCCAACTAGATCATGCATATTCGACATAAAGATAACGAATGAGTGGACCAGTACATGGAAAGATTTGTTAGGGAAAGTATGAACATCAAGGATGTCCCTGAAGTGATGAAGATTAGCAGCTTCATAAACGGGTTGAAGCATACTCAACTGTGTGAGAAACTGGGGGAAGAGTTCCTGGGACCTTTGACAATCTCATGGACTGTGTTAAGGCCTTCGTTAGAGAGAAGGACACTGTCAGCAAGGCTAAGGAACTGGACGCTCCACCCCGGAGGGCCAACCCAAGTCGCAAGCCTTAGGAAAAAGGTACCTTCTATCCCTAAAAGCCTGCCTTTGAAAGAAATACAACATGACAGAACAAGATCGATGTACTCTCCTTTTAAACCCCAAGGCAGAGGACCAGCCCCTTATTCTAATAGTTTCACCCCTTAACCAAGACCCCTAGCGAGATATTGGCCACGGAAAGAGTCAAGAGCTCTTTCCCGAAGCCCCCCGATCAAACCAGGACCAAAAGCTCACCCGAATGAATGTTGTGAATTCCATAAGGGTTTGGTCACAATGTTAGTGCATCCGTCTGTCGTCTACGTCTTGTATCGAGTCTTGTATAGAATGTATTAGATTAGGGCACGAAAATCGAGATAGCATGAATTAGGGTGATTCCGCTTGAAATGTCACCTGGACGGTTTCAAGCGAAATCACATAAGAATCTGATTCCGCTCGAGTGGTTGTAGCTGATTTCGCTTGAAGTGTTAATGTCTTATTCCGCTTGAATCGAACATATCATGTTCAAGCGGAATCAAAACCCTATATATAGGGGTGTCCGAGCGAAATCACATAGTTAGTTGTTCCGGTTTGCAACGAAGTGCTGCCGAAGTGTCGAATTGCTGTAAATGTCATTATTATCAATCAAACGACAGTTTAAAGTGTAAAGCTTGCTGAATTGACCCTTAGTTTCTTAGTTTCCACCTCTGAAACTGAGATAAACTCTTCTGATCGACTCGTTCGGGTCCGAAAACGATCCTACAAGTGGTATCAGAGCTCAGGAAGAAGAGTTCTTACTAATTCAGCTGCGAATTCTGTTTCTACACCTTTCTTTTTCGAAATTCAAAATTTTTCATGGTTAAAATTAGCTAAGATTTACATATGTTGTGCGCAAACATGTTTTAAAGAATCCTTGAAAGTTTCAGATTAAAATTTGATCTAAAACAGGTTAAATTCGTTATTCCGCATAAAATTCAGCGAGTTAAAAATGACGTCAGCGGCATTTCGAGTTGATTTCGCTTGAAATCGTGATATTCCTCTTGAGATTCGGGTCTTATTCCGCTTGAAAGTGAGATCCCGTTTGAAATATCAGTTGATTCCGCTCGAATATGAGGTTTCGCTTGAAAGTTTCCAGGTGATTCCGCTCTAACTGAGATTTCGCTCGAAAATTTATTGTGATTTCGCTCGAACGGTGTGACATCTGTGCTTGTAATCATTGTAAACAGTTTAGTTATCAATGAAATAAAGTTATTTGATCCCAATGTTTGTTTATGTGTGTTTGATGTTTTTCATGTTTTGACTTTTATTCGATTTCAAACTCTATATCGCTTTCTGGAGAATTATATGCAAACTGGTGCGTAAACGTAATCAGTTATATGCAACAAATACTCCGGAACATCAATTTATGCTAAACATACCTTAAATAACCTTTACATAACTTAGAAATAAGTTTTGAAGGCTTTGGTATGGCAAAATCAAGTTAATACGCTTACAGGGACTAAAATTGACAAACTGCGAAAGTATGCCAATCTGAACTGTAATGAACATTCCGGAACATGATCATAAGTTAAACACACCTTAAATGTCCTTTACATAGCTTAGAAATAGGCTTTGAGGGGTTCGGTGTGCTAAAATAAACATTATGCTCATTCAGGGACTAAAAGCGTCAAAAAGTGCATAAGTTTGCATTTTCGCGCATAACTTAAGTTCTAAATACATCCGGACATCCAAAAATTTATGTGAGCATTAAAATATTATGTTTTAATGTTTGGCATGAGAAAAAAATCGATTCGTCGCGCAATTTGGATCGTTTTTCGCGCTTATGCGCATTCCGTCGTAATTAAGCGAACATCGCGATCGTACGACCAAACGAACCGACATCCGAGATATTTTTGAGCATGTTTTGAGTTCCCTACACTTTACTTCATTTCAGAGCCTTGAAATGAGGTTAACGGGGCTTAAACGTGCCAAAAATGGGCCAAAATACATGTTTCACAAGTGCAGGGACTAAACTGTCATTTCTGAATACTTAGCCATGCGGCCCACGTGAGCCCATGTACATATCTTAAGTGGGCTGCCTGAGATGCCCAGTAACAGAAAAACCATTTTCTGAAACAGCAGCTGGTATTCGTTGAACTTGGACATGTTTTTTATCAATATAGGGGCAAATTTTGATGGTTTTTAGCTGCCCCTTGTATTGCAAAACAATGGGCACAAGTGGAGGGCCAAGATTAAAGCTTGATTATCGAGAAACGATCCTAACGGTTATGCCTTTACTATAAATACCCAACCCATTTGCCCATCTTCCTCACATTTAATCTGATTCAAAGCCTTCTAAGTGGAAGTTTATACTTCCTACCTGAAAGCGAATCGGGTTAAATCTTGCGGGGACCTTCTGTAAGTATTCTTTCACGTTTTTCGTTCATTTTAGCGTTAAAGTCAAACTTTGTTTGACTTTCTGCATTGACCAGTTTATGGTCAACGCGAAGTTCGTTTGAACTTCATAACGTGAGCGTAATCACGATGGTTATACTCCCTACTGACTATAGGGGCAAATTAAAGCTTGAACTTGGACATGTTTTTTATCAATATAGGGGCAAATTTTGATGGTTTTTAGCTGCCCCTTGTATTGCAAAACAATGGGCACAAGTGGAGGGCCAAGATTAAAGCTTGATTATCGAGAAACGATCCTAACGGTTATGCCTTTACTATAAATACCCAACCCATTTGCCCATCTTCCTCACATTTAATCTGATTCAAAGCCTTCTAAGTGGAAGTTTATACTTCCTACCTGAAAGCGAATCGGGTTAAATCTTGCGGGGACCTTCTGTAAGTATTCTTTCACGTTTTGCGTTCATTTTAGCGTTAAAGTCAAACTTTGTTTGACTTTCTGCATTGACCAGTTTATGGTCAACGCGAAGTTCGTTTGAACTTCATAACGTGAGCGTAATCACGATGGTTATACTCCCTACTGACTATACCTACTGATTACCACGTTATCTAGGCTCAGTGACGAGTTGTAGTTTCGGCCAAAATGCGTTTTCTCGCGTATTTTGCAACCAAACTACTCTAGGGTATTAAAACCGTTTGTTTTAATACCAAACCTATTTTCTAACTTTACTAAACATGTTCTAGCATGTTTAGCTCGTCGCTTTTAGATTTGTGCTTGTTTAGGGTCGTAAAGGTAAGCGATCTAATCAATCGCTTATGCTTACGAACCCGACCCATTTGGTCGATCATTAGGATCCGACCAAACATTTTAGGATACCATAGTTGTGTAAGGAATAACCTTCCGAGGTTATACCTTATGGTCACGACGTTTAAGTAGTTGTATGATAAGTAGTTCTTATGCCTTAGGTAAATTACCAAAATACCCTTTTTGCGCCAAAATTCATTTTAAGCCTATGTAACATAAATTTTGATATCTAAACTGATTTAAAAACAATATTAAACATGTTAAGGCATATCTTGCTTGTCATAGGACTAGTTAGGCATTCCGAACGCGTTTTACGCGAACGACGCGTTAAAGTAGCATAAGCTACCTAAGCGGGTCGTAACGGGTCAAAAGCACTTACGATAGGTTTCGTTTTAGTACATAGGCTTTGTCAAACCATATTACATAAGTTCCCACACTTATTTGGTTTACGAACCCTCGTACTACCCGATCTTCCGATAGGTCCGTTTATTAATGTAGATACCTATATAGGTGCCGTTTGATTCCGTGATCTTCTAGCATTGCTTGGTGGTTATCCTACGACTTCTAAGCAATCTCAAGTGAGTACATAGTCCCCTCTTTTACTGTTTTCCAAACATTTTGGGGTGAAACACATGTGCCTACTTGTTACTTTCGTGCTTTCTTGTTTTCACATCATATGCTTGCTATGTTCTTAGTACACTTATAGTACATGATTTCATTACATTGTTTTGCTATGTATGTTGACTGAGCATGCTAGCACATTGATTTACATTACGTTGCTTTGCTACATATGCTTACTTGGCATATTAGCACATTGTTTTACATTACATTTTCTGCTATGTATGTTGACTGAGCATACTAGCACATTGATTTACATGACTTTTCTGCTTTGTATGTTAACTTAGCATACTTAGTACATTGTTTTCATATAACATGTTTACATTTGGTATGACATTTGGTTTGCATAAACGGGACTTATATACATTCATTAACATTAGCTACGCCGCTCGGTAGTAAGTAATGGTACCATAGGACTTGACAAATCCCGTTCCTGACATCCTGGGTTGGTTTGGATGAAAGGAATGACTGAATCCGAAAACATTTCTTTTGATAACCTTTACTTAAGGTTATCCGTCTGTCTCAAGGCTTGAATGTATGCGTTAACTTACCACATAAATGTTTGTATCATTTAAAACATGCTTTTACTTTGCGAAACATAACTTTTTGATATACTCAAAATACTTTGTTTTGTACATTCTTACATTTGGTTTAAGTAAACACATCTTACTTAACATACAAGACATTTGTTACACATACATGACTACAATTTTGGACTTTTAAACGTATGACAATGGTTTAGACAAGAACATTTGATGATTGGTTTAAACATGGACTTTATACATTGGTGGTTTGTTTAATGACTTAAGTAACGATATGAGTGTAGTATGATACAAGCATGGTGGATACGCCGCTGGTACTTCCTATATATAAGTGCTTGTATTGTATTACATGTCGTAGCGTTATTTAAATCATTTAGTTTGGACTTGCACATTTTTACACAAATAACATATTTCACAAGGCTTTGTTTTACAAAAACAACTTGTTTTATACAACTTATTTTACTTGGTTATTCTTTTAACCATACGTTATTCTTTTATTTATACATATCATCTGATTTTATCGCTTTTAAAATGATTTACAAAACAAAACATTTTACAAGGTTCATGACTAACTTTTATTAAACACTTTTCTTAAACCTAAGTCATGAATCAAATTTTCACAAAACCTATGTTACTCACAGGCATTTTTATGCTGACGTACCTATTTTCACATGTGTTTTCAGGAGCTGTTGCTTAGGATGTTGATCGTGACACGCTAGGGTGGACTTGGGCCTTAGTGACATAAAATGAAGATAGACTTAGTTTAATTATGAACTCTTGTTTCTTTTATTTTAAGACAATGTAACATGTTGGTTCTTGTTTTGAACAATGTATTCCACCTTTGGGTGATGAATAAAATATTATTTTAATTACCATGGTTGTGGAACAATAATTCTGTTACAACACTCCCCGACGTTTCCGCCACGATTTGATGTTTTACGTGGTCGGGGTCTGACAAACGGTGTAGGATCGTTTTCAGACCCGAACGAGTCGATCAGAAGAGTTTTTCACCAATTCAAGAGGCGGAAACTAATGAATCAGTGTTATCTCAGCCGTATTCACTTTAAACTCTTGATTTTATTGATATACAATCCTTTTACAAGCACGACAACACTTCAGCAGCACTTCGTGATAAACCGGAAGATAACCACTACTGATTTCGCTCCAAACAGCCCTATATATAGCCGTTCCTATTCCGCTTGAACATCACACATTCGGTTCAAGCGGAATTACTACAAAGCATTCAAGCGAAATCATATATTACAAGTTTGAGCGGAATCAGCATATTAAGGGGTTTCGCTTGAAATGACAATATGTCATTTCAAGCGGAATCACCTTCAAAGACCAAATTCTTGGATTCCATGCTCTAAACTATCTATATCTATACAAGACTCGATACAAGACGAAGTCGACAGACGGATGCACCAACAAACTCCCCCTTGGATGTTGACGGAGTCTTCAGTGTCGAGTCTTCGGTTGTCAAACCTTCAGTCTTTATCAGTCTTTGTGCTTCTCTCCGAAGTATTCTCCATTGTAAGCATCCTTACTCAATCTTTCTCTTGATGTCTTCAGACTCCCCCTCTCAACGTGCTGGGATCGTAGTCTGGAGATTACAGATTCAAGCTCGTTGCCTAGCTCTTATCCTGCACAAATCTCTATCACACACATAAGTTTCTCAAAGATTAAATCTTTAAAATTTAGAAACTATTGTGGTAAACATTCAAAATGATTTATTCTTTGAAATCTTCTTTTGAAAAGTACAATCATTTTCACTCACTCTTTATCCAAACCTGTTCATCAAGTTTAGCACTTGGAATTTTAAACTTCAACTTTTCAACATCAGTTGTCGAAAATCATTTTGGATTTTTCAAAATTTATGCTAAAACACACTGAAAATCTTTTTGAATTTTGAATATAACAGAAATGCAATAAAGAAATATTTACAGACAATATTTTTGTGAGTTCGTGCAAGATGATCATATCAGTTTCTTTTAGACTAATCACCAACACCGTTAAGCTTCATTTCATTTTAAGTTCTAAACAATTCACCTAGATTGTCAGTATATTGATCCACTTAAATTTTCACACAAATTTCAACTGTTTCGAGATACGAGATTAATGTCTTAAGAACTTAAACTTATTCGCGTGTCCCACCACTTGAATATACTCCCGTATCCAGATCCCAATATTCAGTCTTACAAGTGAGTATACCACAGATGATATCTGTAAAGGGATTAGATGCGAAACCGTGAGAGCTCAGGTCAGAACTTCCATTTAGCAGAGAGATGACGGCTCGACTTTAGGTGTGTCCCCTTTAGAGGATCTTTTCTTCAACAGCAATGATTATCAATTTTATTGTTTAATCATTTTTACTGAGGGCTGCGCTATTTTTCAAGCATTTGCAGAAAGTATTATATGAGGACTAGGTCAGAATTTCTATTCAGCAGAAGTCCCCGGATAATACCCCAGATATCACTGAGTATAAAGACCTAGTATCTCAGAAAAAGGGACCTTTCAAACAAGATTTCGGGGGTTACCCATATATCCAAGAAATGTTCCCCACGAGATAAGCAAGTTTGAAATTTAGGTTTATATCTCGTCACAATCTACTAAATGTGTAAAAACCTACTGACACATCCGTAGTGAGATTGTTTAACAAATTTTAACTTTTCATTTCTTTAGCATGTTGTGATAGTCCACTGATGTACTATCATTTCCTCTTTTATGCAACAAAAACTCATTTTTCATTTTATCATGTTTTTGGCTTTTTCAAATTTTCTAATGTTTTTGGATTTTTCTGAAATAATTCTTACTCCCCCTAAAATTCAAAAACATTTAATGAAATTGAAAACAAACTATACAAGAATATGACAACTGATATCAAAACGCCTCAATTCTCCATCCACTTGGCGTAAACAATCAGAACTCCCCCTCACAACAAACTATTTTCCCATTATGATTTCAAAACTCTTAAGTTTGTTTTAATCAAAATGTTTTTTTCCGGAAAATAAGTTTGTTTATCAACCAACTTGTAGGTTAGGGGATCAAATCATCACATTGTTTTACCAAATCTTTTGAATGATAGTTAGATCAAGTTCAACTTAATGACCTTGATTAACTTCTTGTAAGATTAAAAATCAAACACCTGCAACAATGCTTTTCAACCAATTACCACTTGTTGGTTGAATTCTCAATATGCCGATTCCTACTCCACACTAACCAACCTGAGAGTTCTGGCAATTCACACTTTCTCAAAACAAATTTTCAAAAGCATTTTAGAATGATGCCGATTCATGCTCCGCGATTACCAACTTGGGAGCTCCGGCAAGTCAGGTTTCTATTCAACGAAGAATATATCCACCCAAGCCTGACTAGCCTTGGGTGTAGCCTTTTCAGTTTCATTTGGGGTTCCATCTTTCCTTTTAGATTGATAAAACTCTTTTACCCCTTTAGCCTTTCCCTCAATCATTTTTCCAAAAATATTTTTCACTACTGGGTTAAAGGCTTTTTCAATATCCAAATCTTTCTTTTTAGAAAAGAATTGGTTTGAAATTTCAACTTTTCCAATTTTAGATTTTAAATTTTTAGCATTTAGTGGTGGAAAATTCACATCATCCACTGGCGGAACTTTCTTTTCTTCTTTTACAACAACACTCGGCTCCTCTGATTTTATGGAATCAGATTCATCACCAGAACTTGCTTTTGATTGCTTAACAAACCATATTTGATTGTTAAGTTTCTCCTTCTTTTTGAAAACATTTTTCGAACACTCACCAACTTCATAAATTGAATTTTCAAAAACTTTAAGTTTGTGTGTTGGTGGTTCGATTTTCTCAACAATCTTTTCTTTCAGTTTCTCAGAAACTTCCTGTTTTGGTTTGAATGTTTTCGGACAATTCCTAGCAACATGACCAGCAGTTTTGCACTGAAAACAGGTTCTTGTTTCTGTCTTTTTCTGAACAACTTTCTTCTTCAATTTATCTTGCTTTTTGGCAGGGAATTCTTGATTTGTCTGCTTCCTGAAAGCTTGTTCTTTCTCAGCCTCTGGAGATTTTCCTGAAACAAACATAGTTTTTGGTTTATAAACTTTTTCATTTTTATGATTTTTCGGTTGATTAAATCCAAGACCTTTCTTTTTGAAATTACCATTATGATTTGGTTTCTTTTGGAAACTATAACCACAATTGTAACCCATTTTCTTGTTAATTCTTTGTTGATCTCTTGAAGTGTATTGTTTAGGTTTTCCAGAAATATTAATTTCTGTGATTTTGAAAACCTTTTGAATCATTTCAATTTTAACACTTCTTATTGGAAAAATCTCATCAGAATATAATTTGTCAGAATCTTTCAAAGTATATGCTACTTTGACCGGTTCGTCATTCAAATTAGATTTTGATAGTAAAAATTCCTTATCATAAACCCGTTTGTCCTTTTTGATTGTTGACTTTGACATATCGGACTCCGACTTTGACTCGGATTTGGACTCCAGTTTTGATTCCTCAATGTCATCTTTATCCAACACCTGATCGACCACACTTTTTATTAACTTTGACTCATGATCAGTGTCAGACGATGTGAACGTGACATCAATATTTTCTGGAAAGTTATCTGATGACCCAGACTCCCATTGTAAGTTAATTGCCTTTTTGAATCTTTCGGAATTTGGATTTCGAGGCGAATATCCATTTTCGACCGGGGGCGGACATCTATTGTAGACAACACTTGGTTTCTTACCAGAAATTTCTACTTCATCCTCTTCTTTTGTCTCGAACTTCTTTTCTTCCGAAGTCTTCTCTTCTTCAAAAGTCTTCATTCTTTCCACAATAGGGTAAATCTTGTCAACAACAAAAGTAGAACATGAGTAACTTTTTAATAAATTGTTAACTCTTTCAGTTTCGATTCTTTGTGTTGCCAACTTCAACTCTAGTTCAGCACACTTCTCTGTGTAGTAGTCGACATTATCAAGCTGTCTCATGTATGCTCCTTTGAGTGTATTCATTGCTACAACTTGTTCACTACTTGACTCGTTGTACTTGTTCGTTTCTCTGTTCAGTGTATCATATGATTCTTTCAACCTTTTTATGTTATGTAGCAACTCATTGTTTTGCTTGATCAAAGAATCACAATTCCAACATTTTTCAAGAACTTTGACTACTTCAGTATCTGTTTTGATCTCAAACTCTGGAATTTCTTTGACTGTTCTCACTTGAACTTCACTTGCTCTTTTCTTTTTCTCTACTTCAGCTTGTTTCCTTTCTTCTTCCTCTTCAATTCTTCTCCATTTTTCCTCTTCAGCTTCCCTAATTTTTCTGTATTTTTCTGCCCAATATATATCAGAAGCATTAGCAACAAAAGCTTTAGCATTTAACATCTCTTTCTCCATAAATTCTTTGTCTGGGCAAAAATTGTCCCAACTGAAACCTTCTGGCAATTTTTCATCATCTTGTTCTGCCAAACACACTTTACTATCCGTTGGAATGTATTTATCCCAGCTGAATCCACCATCCTTACCCTGATTAACCAAACACGCTCTCTTTGAATCTTCAATTTCTTTTCTACCATGTGCAGTTTAAGCTTGATGTGGTGCCTGTTGTTGTTGATATGGCTGTTGTGTGACTTGATGATAAATCGCCTTTTTGTGGTAGTCGTTGTTTCCGAAAGGATTTTGAACTCCACTAGCTTCACGATTTGTGCACTCTCTCATGAAATGCCCCTTTTCCCTGCAACGAAAACAAGTAGCTTTAGACTTATCAAAACCTAAAGTTGAAACATGTGCCTCGCGAAAATCATCTCTGCCTGTAATTTGTTTGAATTTTTCAGCCCTTCTTAACACACTAGCCATGCACCATTTTATATCTATCAATTCCATCTCCTCGGCATCAATTTGATCGTAATCCTCTTTCGTGAGCATTGGATTCCCGATCCTTCCTGCAACTAAGCCTCCATAAGATTCAAGCATTGTCACCAACAAAGACATGTGACTTTTAGCAACTTCCTCAGTATAATTCTGATCATTTTCAAGTTTTAACGCAATGTTGCATTGAAGAACTTTGCCACTCTTTGTTGTAGAAAACTGTGGATCATATGTTGGAAATGAAGAAAATCCTGTTGTGCTGCTTGATCCCTGAGATGAACTTTCAGAAGAACCTTTTGCATTAAACGCAGTTTCAACCTTTGGAGATAAATTTGTCTTTTCACTAACACCACTTTTAAAGTACAAACCGATGTCTTGTTCTCCATCATAGTTCTTCATTCTGGCAATCTTCCTTTGCTCCATCTCTTGAGCCTCCAGATGTTTGATGAACTCACCCAGTGTCAACTTTTTATATTCTTTTCTGTTGTTTCTCAACATCGTCAGATACGTTCCCCAAATATCATGTGGTAAAGCATCTGCAAGTTTCTCAATCAGCTCATCTGTATCCTTTTTGATGCCTAATTTCGTCATATTTCTCACTAAATTACAATATCTTTCAATAATCTGCCTGGTGTTCTCAGATTTCAAACCAAGGAATAGATCAAATTCTTTCTTTATTAGTGACATCTTGTTTTTGAGCATATCTTCACTTCCTAGAAATTTTGCTTCCAATTCATTCCAGATCGAATAAGCACTTCCATCATGTTGAAGCAAAATCAAAATATCTTCTTTAATTGCTTGCTGTAACAGACTCACCATCAATTTCTCATCTCTATACTTCTTTTTCTCATCAGCACTCATTTCTCGAATTGGCATTTCCTTTCCATTGTTCACTGTTGGTCGTTCATATTGAAACTCAGTATGTTCCCAAGCATCTAGATGATACGCTTCGACCCAGTTACCATAATGTTTGGACCAACCGTTATAATCATCAATATCCAAAAGCTTAGGTGGTTTCTGTGATGTCCCCGTTTCATTTTCAAGCAATGCACTCTGAGTAATGTTCATTGGACCAACAAAGGCATTATAAAAATTCGTTGTCCATGATTCAATTTTCAAAAGTTCACAAACTACCAAGTTCAAGCGAAATAGCACAAGTACACTTTCAAGCGAGATCTCTGTTTGAAGCGGAATCAACAACCACACTTTTTCAAGCGGAATAGGCACTTGAAGCGGAATCACAGGATAAGTTTCAAGCGGAATCAATCTTTGAAGCGGAAACACGCCAATTCATGCGGAATCAGTCACAATCTCAAGCGGAACCTCGGTTTCAAGCGAAATAAGGTGTAATTCTCAAGCGAAATCAGAATTTTGAGCGGAATCAAGTGCTGATTTCAAGCGAAATCACTGTGACGTCATCTTTTCGAAAATGATTTCAAGCGGAATATCAAAAATCTCAAGTTTTAGATCGATTTTAATTGTGAAACTTTCCAGGATTCGTTAATATATGATTGCGAGTGACATGAGAAAAATTGAGCCAATTTTACCGTGAAAAATTTTCAATTTTTAAGAAGAAGGTGTAGAAAAGCAGAAAATACAGCTGAAATGGCAAGAACTCTTCCTCCTGAGCTCTGATACCACTTGTAGGATCGTTTTCAGACCCGAACGAGTCGATCAGAAGAGTTTTTCACCAATTCAAGAGGTGGAAACTAATGAATTAGTGTTATCTCAGCCGTATTCACTTTAAACTGTTGATTTTATTGATATACAATCCTTTTACAAGCACGACAACACTTTGGCAGCACTTCGTGACAAACCGGAAGATAACCACTAGTGATTTCGCTCCAAACAGCCCTATATATAGCCGTTCCTATTCCACTTGAACATCACACATTCGGTTCAAGCGGAATTACTACAAAGCATTCAAGCGAAATCATATATTACAAGTTTGAGCGGAATCAACATATTAAGGGGTTTCGCTTGAAATGACAATATGTCATTTCAAGCGGAATCACCTTCAAAGACCAAATTCTTGGATTCCGTGCCCTAAACTATCTAGATCTATACAAGGCTCGATACCAGACGAAGTCGACAGACGGATGCACCAACAAACGAGGTATTTCGCTTGAAAATAGTATATATTCAAGCGAAATCAGTGTTTTTGTTTGAGTTTGGTATTTCGCTTGAACAGGCTGTTGTGATAAATTCTTGAAATCCGAAACATGGACGAGGATTTTTATAACGCATTCGCTACCCCGGTTACCCCGATCACTATTGCACAGAACACGATGCTAGAAAACGAAACGGGGACTATGCAAAAACCGCCTAAGCTCATGAACATTGAGGAGTATAAGGGTTGGGAAGGACGATTTGAAAACTGGGTACAAGCTAACTATTTAGATGCTTGGGAATGTGTTGAAACGAAGTATTTGAGACCGATGAATGACGATGAAGAGGTGATTGCTATCAAGGATATGAGTGTAGATGATAAAAGAAAATACAAAAATGAGAAAATGATGCTAAGTTTGCTACAGCAAGCTGTGAAAGAAGATATCATGGTCTTATTGCAACATAACGAAAGTTCATATTCGATTTGGAAAGCTGTAAGATCAAAGTTTGTTGGTAGTCAGGAAATGATCAAGAACAAGAAATCACTTTTAAAGAAAGAGTTTGATTTGTTTCATGGTTTGAAGAACGAGAGCACAAAGCAGATTTTCGAAAGATACTGCAATCTGTTGGTTAACATGAGAAGGGTGAGCATTAACAAAGATAATGAGGAGTTGATCGAGAAATTGGCTGATGCTTTACCACACGAAACATGGGGAACATATTTGATGATGCTCAGAAACAAGAAAGGATTTAACACACTAACTTTGAGTAAATTCATTGAAAATTGGAAGCTCAGGAGATGGAACAGATAAAAATTTCCAGAATGAAAGTGTTTGATGGTGAACAAGACATCAGTTTATAATACAAATCATGGTTGAATGAGAAAACAACCAACTTGTCACCAAAAGTTGAAACTGCTTTCAACGCAAAGAATTCATCTGGTAGTTCATCAAAAGGATCAAGCAGCAACACAAGTTTTTCATCATTTCCATCATTTGATCCGAATGTTTCAACAACAAGAAATGGCAAAAAGCTTCAATGCAATATTGTGTTGAATATTGAAAATGATCAGGAATATTCTGAAGAGTTAGCTAAAAGCCATATGTCTTTGTTGGGAACTCTTCTTGAATCTTATGGTAGTTTTGTTGCCGGTCGGATCAGGAATCCAATGCCGACTAAGGAGGATGACGACCAGATCAATGCTGAAGAGATGGAGTTGATGGACATAAAATAGTGCTTGGCTAGCGTGTTGAGGAGAGCTGAGAAATTCAAGCAAATCACAGGAAGAGATGATCTTCGTGCGGCTAACGTTTCTACTTTAGGTTTTGACAAGTCTAAAGTCACTTGTTTTCGATGCAGGGAAAAAGGACACTTCAAGAGGGAGTGCACGAATCGTGAGGCAAGTGGAGCTCAAAATCCGTTCAACAACAACAATGATTACTACCGAAAGGCCATCTATCATCAAGTTGCTCAACAACCAACTCAACATCAACATCAGGCACAAACTGCTCATGGAAGAAATGTGATCGATGATTCTTCAAAGAGAGCATGTGTGGTTAATCAAGAAGAGAAGAAGCCATCAGCAGGGTTCAACTGGGAGAAATATATTCCAACTGATGCTAAAGCATGCGTGATTGATCAAGATGATGAAAAGTTACCTGAAGGGTTTAGCTGGGAGAATTTCACTTGGGATGATTATATTCCTGACCAAGCTCCTGTTCACACAGCTTTTGTTGCTCGTATTGAAGAAGACAGTGATGAAGATTGTACTGAGTATTATGCAAAACAAATGGCACAACATCTGAAGATGATGGATGAAAGCGACAGTGAAGATGAAAAAATTAAAAAGAAAAAGAAAAAGGTAAAGACACCGGTGAGCAGTGACGATGAAACGGTACCGGTGGTGAAAAGAAAAATGAAAGAAGTTCCGAAGTTCGAGATTGATGAAGAAGCTGTTGCGAAAAAGTGTTCAGTAATGTGTGAAAATTTTGAAGCAATGAAGAAACAAAATAGTTCTTTGATTCACAACATGAATAGATTGAAGGAATCATATGATGTGCTGAACAAAGCGATGAATATGTACAATGACACAAGTGAAGAACATGCTACAGCAATGAAGACACTTCAGGGAGCGTTCTTGATTAAACAGAAAGTTGTGAACAACTATATCGAGAAGTGTGCTGCTCTTGAACAGAAATTGGAACTACAAAGTATTGAAACTGAAAGAGTTAATCGTTTGTTGAAAAGTTACTCATGTACTTCTTATGTCATTGACAGGATTTATCCAACTGTTGAAGGCATGAAGGCATTTGAAGATGATGAAGTAACTGAAGAAAAGAATGCTGAAAAGGTTTCTGAAGAAAAGACTCCAGAGAAAAAGACTGAGAAGAAGAAAGACACTAAGAAAAAGGCTGACAAGAAAAATTCTGGTAAGAAACAAGGTGTCAGTTACAACAAGTGTCCACCCCCGCTTGAAAATGGATTTTTACCCAGAAATCCAAATTCTGAAAGAATCAAAAAGGCAACAAACTTGCAATGGGAGTCAGAGTCTACAGTCAATTTGCTAGAAAGTATTGATATCACTTTTACATCGCCTGACACTGATCAACAATCTCAATTGATGAAGAAAGTGGTGGATCATGTGTTAGATAACGATGAAACTGAGGAGTCAAAGTCGGAGTCAAAGTCTGAGTCCAGCATTCCGGGTCAAAATGAAAAACAGGTCAAAAGAGTTTATGATAAAGAATTTCTGTTATCAAAATCTAATTTGGATGATGAAACGTTTAAATTTGCATACACTTTGAATGATTCGGACAAATTATATTCTGATGAGGAATTTCCAATAAGAGGTGTCAAAACTGAGATGATAAAAAAGGTTTTCAAATTTACAGAAATTAACATTTCTGAAATAAAAGATTTAAATCTTACTGATAAACCTAAAAAATACACCTCAAGAGTTAAGCAAAGAGAAAACAAGAAAAAAGGTTATGGTTCTGGTTCTGGTTTTCAAAAGAAACCTAATCATGGTAATTTCAAAAAGAAAGGTATTGGTTTTACTCCAACAGAAAAACAGAAAAATGAAAAATATGTTCGTGATTTTAAATCAAAAATGACATTTGTTTCAGGAACATCATCAGAAGAAGAAGAAAAGAAAGAATTTTGGAGACAGTCAAACAGAGAGTTCTTGCAAAGAAGCAAGAAGAAATGAAGAATGCTAATCAGAGAAAGAAAACTCGAACCTGTTTCAAATGTAGTAGAATTGGACATCTTGCGGTGAACTGTTCGCAAGCAATTCAAACCAAACAGGGAGTTTCTAAACTCAAAGAGAAAGTGGTTGAGTTTGAACCACCAATTGACAGAACAAAATTATTCAAATATTCAAAGTTTGAAATTGGTGAATGTTCAAACAGGTTTTACAAGAAGAGAGCTAAATCTGACAACCAGAAATGGGTTGTTAAGAAGTCTGGGAATAGCTCTAGCGATGTTTCTGATAAGTCAAAATCAGAGGAGCTATCTTCTAGTGATAAATCTGAATCCACAAAGTCAGAGGAGCCACAGGTTGAGACAAATGATAAAAAATCAGTTCCTACTGTGGATGATGATAATTTTCCACCACTTCGGGCTGAAAATTTTAAGAAGAAAATTGGTAAAGTGGAAATTTCAAACCAATTTTATGATGATAAAAAGGTTTTTGATGTTCAAAAGGCCTTTAACCCCACTGTAAAACATATTTTTGGAAAAATGATTAACAAAAAGGTCAAAGGGGATAAAGAGTTCTATGAGAAGAAGAGGAAAGGTAAGAAACCGAGTGATGATGACTCGGTAACACCCAAGGCTGGTCAGGCTTGGGTGGATATTTTCTTTGAATAGAAAAACCCGACTTGCCGGAGTTCCCAGGTTGGTAAGCGTGGAACATGAATCAGCATCATTCTTTATATTTGATTGTGTTTTACGTACAAGTGGTAAATCAGGGACATTAATTTGTACTTGATTTTCTACAAGTGGTTGAAGACAATATGATGAACCACATCCCCGTCCCTACAAGTGGTAAAATCAACGAAACTTATTTTCTGGAAAAATCATTTTGATTAAAACAAACTTAAGTGTTTTGAAATCATAATGAGAAAATAGTTTGTTGATAGGGGGAGTTCTGATTGTTTATGCCAAGTGGATGGCGAATTGAGGCGTTTTGATATCGGTTGTCAAGTTTATTGTACAGTTTGTTTTCAAATTTCTTAGATGTGTTTGCATTTTAGGGGGAGTAAAAATTTCAGAAAATCCAAAAACATTAGAAATTTTGAAAAAGTCAAAAACATGATAAAATCAAAAATGAGTTTTGTAGTAAAAAGAGGAAATGATAGTACATTAGTGGACTATCACAACATGCTAAAGAAATGTAAAGTAAAAATGTGATAAACAATCTCACTGTGGATGTGCCAGTAGGTTTTTGCACATTTAGTAAATTGTGACGAGATATAAACCTAAATTCAAACTTGCTTATATCGTGGGTAATATTTCTTGGATATATGGGTAACCCCCGAAATCTTGTTTGAAAGGTCCCTCTTTCTGAGATACTAGGTCTTTATACTCAGTAATATCTAGGGTATTATCCCGGGACTTCTGCTGAATAGAAATTCTTACCTAGTCCCCGTATAATACTTTCTGCAAATGCTTTGAAATATAAGCCCGCCCTCAGCAAATTGATGAAACAATAAAATTGATAATCATTGCTGTTGAAGAAAAGATCCTCTAAAGGGGACACACCTAAAGTCGAACCGTCATCTCTCTGCTGAACGGAAGTTCTGACCTGAGCTCTCATGGTTTCGCATCTAACCCCTTTACAGATATCATCTGTGGTATACTCACCTATAAGACTGAATATTGGGATCTGGATACAGGAGTATATTCAAGTAGTGGGACACACGAATAAGTTTAAGTTCTTAAGACATTAATATCGTATCTCGAAACAATTGAACTTTGTGTGAAAATTTAAGAGGACCAGTATACTGACAATCTAGGTGAATTGTTTAGAACTTAAAATGAAATCAAGCTTAACGGCGTTGGTGATTTGTCTCAGAAACTGATATGATCCTCTTACACAAGCTCACAAAAAGTATTGTTTATAAATATTTCTTTACTGCATTCCTTATATTCAAAAATTCCAAAAAGATTTTAGTGTGTTTTAGCATAAATTTTGAAAAATTCAAAAAGATTTTCGGCAACTGGTGTTGAAGACCTGATTTTCAAAATTCCAAGTGCTAAACATGACGACAGTTGGTTTGGGAGAGTGTGTTTAAGAGTTTAAATCTTTCAAGTGGTAGAATTTGTCTTCCTGCAAGTGGTTCATCAGAATCTGAAAGATAAATCATTTTATGATTTCTACAAGTGGTGTCTGAGTGAGTTTAAGGTTTATGTTAGAAAATTTATGTTTGAAGTAGAGATTGTGCAGATAATCTGAGCTGGAGGAGAGCTAGGTCACGATCTTGGAATGGATTCTGAACTGATCAGATTAAATATTCAACATTTGAGGGGGAGTGTATGTTGGTGCTGATGAATAGAGAAGACGTCAACATCCGAGGGAAGAAGTTTGTTGGTGATGAAAGAGAAGAGAAGATAGAGATTGAGGATACTTACAGCGTCAGATACTTCAAAGAGAAGCCCAAAGGCAGATAAAGACTGAAGATGCAAAGACTCGACACTGAAGACTCCGTCAACATCCGAGGGGGAGTTTCTTGGTGCATCCGTCTGTTGTCTACGTCTTGTATCGAGTCTTGTATAGAATGTATTAGATTAGGGCACGAAAATCGAGATAGCATGAATTAGGGTGATTCCGCTTGAAATGTCACCTGGACGGTTTCAAGCGAAATCACATAAGAATCTGATTCCGCTCGAGTGGTTGTAGCTGATTTCGCTTGAAGTGTTAATGTCTTATTCCACTTGAATCGAACATATCATGTTCAAGAGGAATCAAAACCCTATATATAGGGGTGTCCGAGTGAAATCACATAGTTAGTTGTTCCGGTTTGCAAAGAAGTGCTGCCGAAGTGTCGAATTGTTGTAAACGTCATTATTATCAATCAAATGACAGTTTAAAGTGTAAAGCTTGCTGAATTGACCCTTAGTTTCTTAGTTTTCGCCTCTGAAACTGAAATAAGCTCTTCTGACCGACTCGTTCGGGTCCGAAAACGATCCTACACACAAGACAAACGATTGCATGTATTTGAAGAGAGAAATCAAAGCAGCAGTGAGGACAGGGAAACTGTCTCATCTAATCAAGGAAATCAAGGAGGGGGTATAGAAAAGGCAGGGACGCCGAGGGGGGAGAGTCGAACAGAGCGTACGTGGATATGATCAGGAGTAGGGACGAGTACGACCTGACCAGAAGTGTCAAAGCCAGGGTATTGGGCCCTTCAAACTGCATGAGGACCCCCATAGTAATGCCACACTTGGAAGAACATGAGGTACAAAGGCTCCCCCTTAACATCTCTGCTATAATAGCCGGCCACATGGTGGCCCGGATACACGTGGATGGGGGGAGCGGGGTAGAGGTGATTTATGAACATTACTTCTTAAGGTTTGATTGAGATGTAAGGGACAAGCTGGAAGAGGATTCCATCCCCTTGGTAGGCTTCAACAACAGTATTTCTCACCCCTAGGGAAGATCAGGCTCCCCTTCACAGTCGGGGCGGGGGACCGGGTCCGGACCATCGAGCTGACTTTTACCATGGTCCGAGCCTCATCTAAGTACAACACAATCTTGAGTAGACCATGCTTCAACCCCCCATGGGGCCTTAGTGTTCCAGACCCCACGAGGGTTAGCTTGGGTAAAGTCCTCCTATGAGGTTGTGTCGTCGGATTCAGAAGGTGAAGCTAGGAAGAGCTCCCATGTCGCAGCCCCCGACCCCTACCCCGGGAGCGGGCGCCGCGAGGGTCCAGATGGGTGGTATCGATGTTTATTAATTTGGCAGCGGAATACTTCAGGACCGTAGTTAGGAAATATTTTTATCAGAGTAAACCACCAACTTTTATAATAATAAAGCTTTGGGATAAAACCCAAGTTCATTTGACAATACATTTATAGGGATAACCCTATTTATTGAAAACAAAAACTTCTTGTTTATTTAGGTAACTTTTATAGCCACTTTTCCAAGCCTTCAGTGCTCTCCAGCTGGCTTTTATTTGGCTTTCACATTGTGTTACCTGAAACGCGTTTAAAAAACATTTTATCAGCAAGAAATACTGGTGAGTGCATCCGAATTTAATCAAAACAGTTTTATCACTTTTACAGAATTTGAGGGCATCCGCAATTACATTTGTTTATATTTACTCAATTACTCATTCAGTACTGTTAACACCTGACTTGTGGGTCATATTACCCATTGGCTAACTCTTTGTCCAATGGTAACGTTTTTCACATTTTGTATACAAAACCCCAACATACCGGCAGTAATTGTAGAATCACAAATACTCAATTACTGTTAAGTATTATTTAAAACATTTGAGGTTTTGGTAAAATATTTAGACTCACAAAAATATGTTTACAAAAAGATGGTAGAAAGAGAATGTACTCACATTGCAAATTTAAGTAAAACTAAAGCTTCCTGAGAATCTCCTGGTTATTATCTATTAAAATCAAATAATGCACACGTGTTAGTAAAATAACCCAATTCAAATTAACCGTACAACTCGAGACACAATTCCAATGACTGAGTCGGGCAGAGTCGACATGCATTACGGAATCCTAAATCGATCGGGTGTACACACGAGACAGAATTCCAATGACTGAGTCGGGCAGAGCCGACATGCATTACGGAATCCTAAATCGATCGTGTAGGGTAATAGCAGGGTTATAGTACTTACAACGAGGCAAAGCTTCGCTTTATAGTGGGTATTATGCCCGAGTATAATTTCTACTATTAGAAAGTTTGAGAGAGAATCGAGAAATGAACGAGGATTCAAATGAGCCTTCACCTCCCTTATATAGGCTGATCCGGCAGTCCGTCGCGCCCCGTGAGAGCTACGGCTTCGGTCGTCATGGGCCGCGAGAGCCCACATGTCAATTTTTAGGGTTGTTGAGTCAGGGGGTAGCTTGGCCACATGTACGACACGTGGCACTATTGTGTGTCGGCCAAGTAAGGGTCGTCGCGCCCCACGAAGGATCCTCCTTCATCTGACGTGGGCCACGAGCGACTGCCAAACATGGTTTTTGTTGTTTCTTAAAAGTATAGAGGTATGACAGGTCCGTTTCTCGCGTACCGGGTATATTTTAGGACATTTAGGGGTGTTCAAAATATTTTTAGGAGGGTTGTTATATCCCAAGAGGAAGGAATAGAGGAATCGGCACTTAACGAATGATTTCCGGAGCAAACGGTAAAAGTAGGGAATCACCTCAGTGACAAGTGCAAAAGTGTACTCAAGGAATTGTTGCTCCTCAACATAGACGTCTTTGCTTTCCAACATGGGGATATGACCGGGATCCCCCGGAATTTGACAGAGCACAGGCTCAACACCCATAGCTGGGTACGACCTATTAAGCAAAAGAAACAAAGCATGGGACCAAGCAAAGAAGGGCCGGTTGTGAAGAGAAAAGAAAACTCCTCAGAGCCGGAATAGTCAGGGAAGTCAGGTACCCTTCCTGGATAGCCAATCCAGTGATGGTCAGTAAAAAAGATGGGTGATGGAGATTATAAGGATTTAAACAAGGCGTGCCCCAAGTATTGTTACCTGCTCCCGGATATAGACGTCCAGGATGACTCCTTGGCCCAATACCCTCTGAAATGTTTCTTAGACGCATACAAGGGCTACTACCAGATCCAAATTTCGTTAGAAGATGAGGAAAAGATTGCGTTTGTGACGGATGAGGGCACCTTCTGCTATACCAAAATGCCCTTCGAATTGAAGAACGATGGGGCTACATACCAAAGGTTCATGAACACCTTATTTAGAGAACAGCGAGGAAGGAACCTGGAAGTGTATGTGGATGATATCGTCATAAAGAGCCTCATGGAAATGGCTATGCTGGAGGATGTGGCAGAGACAGTCTGGACCTTCCAAGAAGTTAACATGAAGTTGAACCCCAGGAGTGCTACTTTGGAATAAAAGAGAGGAAGTTATTAGGAGTGGTGGTCACCAAGGGAGGGATCTAGGCAAACCCTAAGAAAACACAAGTAGTGGCCGAGATGCGATCCCCTAGGTCCCTAAAAGACATCCAATAGCTAAACGGAAGACTGATAACACTCAATCGTTTCTTGTCCAAGGTGGCGGACAAAACCCTACCCTTCACGAAAGTCCTGAAGGACCCTCTCCAGACGAACAGATTTAAATGGACTCCAGAGGCTGAGGCTGCTTTTCAGGAGATGAAGGAACACATATGCAAGCTCCCTACCCTGGCCACCCCTGTGCCGGGGGAAGACTTGTTCCTGTACTTATCAGCATCAAGAACTACAATCAGTGCAGTCATGTTGGTAGAAAGGGAGGAAAAACAAATCACTATATACTTCATTAGTAGGACCCTTAAGGGTCTGGAGGAGCGATACATGCCGCTGGAAAAGTTGACCTTGGCGTTGATCTTTGCCTCTTGAAGACTCAGAAGGTACTTCCAAGCACATAAAATTGTGTTGTTGAAAGACCAGCCCCTTCAGTAGGTGTTAAGGAGACCTGAACTCTCCGGTCGATTGGCTAAGTGGGCTGTAGAACTTGGGGAGCTTACCCCAGAGTATAGGGAATGACTGCAGTAAAAGGTCAAGTGTTGGCAGAATTCTTAGCAGAAGTGCCTGAGGTGGAAGAAAGAGAGCTCCTCAAATGGAAAAAACTGGAAGAGGAGGAGAAAAAAAGGGGGAAGAAGCAATAGGGAAGCTGTTTATAGACGGGGCTTCAAGTGAAGAAGGGAATTGAGCGGGAATCACCCTGATAAGTCTTGGGGGAATAGAGTTGACTTATGTGATCAGGCTGGACTTTGAAAACACAAACAATACAGCTGAGTATGAGGCACTTCTGGCAGGGTTGAGGCTGGCCAGGAAAATGAAGGCAAGGCACGTTGAGGCCAACACCGACTCCCAACTGGTTGTGAAGCAGTACAATGGGGAGTATGACACAAAAGACAACTCCATGGCTCAATATGTGAGCAGGGTGAAGGAGCTAGCCAAGACCTTCGACACTTTCAAACTCGAGTACACCCCTGGGGGAAGAACAATAAGTCGGATGCTCTTAGCAAGCTGGCTGCAGTGGCCTTCGATCACTTGGCCAGGGAGGTAAAGGTGGAAGTCCTGACCTCCCCCTCCATCACAACTGAGGAAGTGGCAACGGTTGACAGAACCGGGGAGTCCTGGATGACACCCATCATGAACTTCCTGAAAGACTGGGACCATCCCAGAAGGAGAATGGCCGGCCTGGAAAGTAAAAGTGAAAGTTTTGTAGTATGAGCTCATAGATGGAGAACTCTACCGGAGGTCGTACCTAGGCCCTTCCCTGAAATGTGTGGATGAAGAAGAAGCAAAATATGTAATACAAGAAATACATGAAGGGATCTGTGGCATGCACTGGGGGCCGAAGACAGTTGTGGCCAAGGCGATGAATGCAGGATTTTACTGGCATAGAATGTACGAGACAGCCCTGGAGGAGATCAGAAAGTGTGATAATTGTCAAGTTCATGCCCCCATGACTCATCGCCACAAACACCCCATGGTCCCAGTCTCAACCTCTTGGCCATTCCAAAAATTGGCCATAGACATCATCGGACCATTCCCGGAAGGCCCGGGTGGGGTTAAGTTCGTAGTGGTAGCCATTAACTATTTCACAAAATGGGTCGAGCCAAAGCCCTTGGCGAAAATCATGGGGGAGTAGATGAAAAGATTCGTCGTGGATAACATTATATACTGATTTGGGATGCCGCTGGAATTGGTTAGTGACAATGGTGTTCAGTTTGCGGGGAAACCCTTTAAGCCCTGGTGTGAACAGATGCATATCCAACAGGTCTTCACCTCAGTCACTCATGCCCAAAGCAACGGACTGGTCGAGAGAGCTAACCAAAGTGTGATCCGGGGGATGAAAGGAAGACTAGGACGAAAACAGAAGGGTTGGCTGGAGGAGTTGCCTTTCATCCTTTGGGCCTACAGAACGACTCCCAAAGTCTGCAACGGGGAAACCCCCTTTAGCCTGACCTACGGGACGAAGGCAGTAATCCCCGTTGAAATTGGGTCACCCATAACAAGGATGAGGCTCCGAGAGGCTGAGAATGAACAAGACCTACGGATGAATCTCAATCTACTTGAAGAATGGAGGGAGATTGCTGTGGTGAAGGAAGCCAAGTACAAAAGGCAGATAGAGGGGGTATTACAATGCCAGGATGAAGAAGCTCAACCTGGTACCCGGGGACATGGTCCTAAGAGCCAATGAGGCCAACTTACAAGAGAACACTTGAAAGCTGGGACCCAAGTGGGAAGGACCATACAGGGTCACATGGGCTAATGGCAAAGGGACCTGCATACTCATACTGGAGACACTCCTAGCCAAGGAAATCCCAAGGACCTGTAACCTCATGCAACTTCGGAAATACTTTGTGTAAGGAACGAACCTCCCAAGAAAAGAACGGAAAGACGGCCTAATAGCCACTTTTGTAAGATGACTTGTAGCTAAGTCCTTTCTTTCTCTTTTGTAAAACTATGTACTGGGGGTCTCTTTTCCCATAACACATTTGGTAGTGAATGATTTTCTTGTTTACAAATTATTCCGACACCTCAAGACCATCAATAGATACGATCCAACGAACGGGTAGTGCACTAAGGCAGACGTGCCTGATAACTGCAAACCCCTGAAAGACAAGATAACTAATGGCATACACACGTGTACGTCAGTATAACAAGCATACTGACTAAAACGCCCGGTCGTGGGGCAAGACGAAGTCGACTCGTCCAAGGGAAATAGAAAACAGTTTATTGTTATGAGCAACAATCACAAACTTGTTTATAAATCGCTCCCTCACAAACAATATGAATTTGTAAGCAAGCCGCAAATCAAGTGTACAAAAACACACTAAAATATTTGTAAACAAGCAACAAATCAAGTGTACAAAAACACACTAAAATATTTGCAAACAAGCTACAAGCCAAGTCTACAAAAAAAACACTAAGCTGCAAATAAAAGACCAGCTCCTATGCTCCTCTAAGCTCCAGAAGTAAAAGGGGCTCAAGGAAGGATACAATAACCAGCAGCTTCAAAGCTATCCGCACCGAATCACAATTGCAAGCTATCCCTGCAAAAAGAAGGAAATATGCAACCAACAAGAAAAGATGCACAAGCGCCGCAAAGGCATAACTAAACCATCAAACATAGCATAATCAAGCATAGGGAAGGCCCCAACATGAAGGTCTCCCCCCCCCAACCAAAAAGTAAAAGTATCCAGGGTGTAGCATGTTAAGTGTTTAAGTACAACCACATCAAAAATTATTGTTTTAAAAGATGATCATGGAGAACCCTCTCCGGACAGCGACTTGGGCGAGGAAGGGCCAGCAGGGGTGAGCAAAGCCTTGAGCTCATCAAGGGACATCAAGGGGTTTTCAAGAATTTTTGCAAGTAAAGTAGGGGTCTTTTTGCCAAACTCCTTGTCTAGATTGTACAATTGCTTCTTGGCTTTTGAGTTATAAAGAGGAGTCTCCTTCCTCTTTAGACCCTGGGAAGAATGGGAATACCTATCCTTCAAACCTGCTTGATACCCCACATCCCTATACGCCCTATATATCCTCTCGAGACTACCCTTAAACTCCTCAGACCGAGAGACGGCAGAGAGGAATAGCCCAAATCCCTGAGAAATAAGCCAATGACGTTCCTGAGCCAGCTTCTAATTGTCCTCCATGGCCATCCCCCAATCGGTGTACAAGGTCTCCACATCTGCTCCAGACACAGAAGCAGCCTCCTTGTGATGCTTCAACTCTGCAATCAGTTCCTCTTTCTCCTCTGTCCTGTAATACCCGTCTTAATTAATCAAGATTATATTAATAAACTACGCATTTTACATGAAAATGCGACCTTTCAAAAACTTTTAGAAGTTATCATTCATACATGATTTAAAACATTCAAAAGATAGTAATAATTGTTTACATAAGTTGTTTGAAACATAAACAAAATGACATCATTGCGGAAGCTTCAAAGACGAGTGTTCGTTTCTTGATACTTAACTTGATCATC
This sequence comes from Helianthus annuus, assembly GCF_002127325.2. Taxonomy (NCBI): domain Eukaryota; kingdom Viridiplantae; phylum Streptophyta; class Magnoliopsida; order Asterales; family Asteraceae; genus Helianthus; species Helianthus annuus. The sequence continues at coordinate 84,618,659 of NC_035444.2, read as the reverse complement.
ATCCGGATGCAACCTATGATCACCTGAATTCAAAACCAACATAAAAGTTTGTTTTGATGGTCAAATAACAAGTTTAAACAAGTCCAGAATGCAAAATAAAAAAATAACAAAATTTACCAGCTCTGGGGTCCGTCGCGGGCTGCGACAAATAAGGCCTCAGCCTTCGCGGGCCGCCACAGGCCGTGGAAGGGCGCGACCAACTCCCCTTTCTCCGCCGCGGGGCGCGGCGGCCTCTTTTTAACAGAAAGTTTTGATTATTTGAGTTGCAAATGCCCAGCTCCGAATTCTAACCAAATTCTAACTTTAAAAGTCCATAACTTTCGTTCTATAAATCGGTTTTACGAAATTCTTTTTCCTACGTGTCCATAATTTAAATACGAACACGTTCACTATCATTATTTACATAAAACTCCGGGTTATAAGCTGATAGCCTCTAAATCCCCTTTTTATTTATTCGACCCGTTTAGTTATATGTCATACTTTACATTATTCATCAATTCTGGTTTCTAGACGTAATTACCCATTCCCCGGGCTTGTGAACTTTGGCGTATCATTACGATTCCATGGTTTTACACTTTCATAATCCACAATCATCGAGTAACATTCAAGACACTTCAATACTACCAATTTAACCATTGTTTGACCCGTTTGATTGTCTAATGGAAACCACCATTTCAATGATATACCAAACATATTCTAACCAATCTTTTTACCCGTTTTGTTTGTCTAGTGAACTTCGTCACTTCAACAACATACCACATTCACTTATAACGCTAATTCAAGTTAACTAACTACATTCAATATCCAAGCATAATGTAATGAAAACATAGTTACGTACCTTTAGAGCATTCCCTTCAAGCGCGTATCCGCTCCGGCTTGTCCGCTTGAAGATTCGATCCCTTTGCCTATAGAGTTCAACCACAACCCGTTTAGAACTCTATTCAAAAAACATAACGCATAATTCGCCATATCATTCAAACATGCATTTTTGTCCGAATTTTTCAACATTTTGTTTTCTTTTAGGCATTTTATCAAACACCTATGTTAGTGTATACATCTGTAGCTTCCGTTAGTATGTAGTCATGTTTTGTAATGTTTGTAAACAATATATGTATGTATGTATGTATGTTAGATAGTTTAGTAGATCAGGATATGGCGCGTAAATGTTAAGTGCTGACTTTTGTTGACCATGCTAACCGATCGGCTAGCCTAACCGATCGAACAGGAAAACCGATCGAACAGGATGTTCGATAGAACAGCAGGTCAGCCGATCGGCTAGCCCAACCGGTCGGCCAGCACTCACTCTATCCTGATGCTACTGCCTATAAATAGCTAGCCGAACTGTTCATTTGTAACTTTTTGCTATTTTGACTCTCTGGCGAACTAATGTCAGTCTGACCTTTCAAAGGAGCTTATGTACTTTCATATTCGATTAATGAAAGATCAGACAGTATTTCAGAGTAGAATTTGTTATCGTACATCTGTAGTTTGATTCAATGAATTCCGCGCATTGATCATATCCGATTCATCTAAGCTCCAGTCGATCAGATCCTGTTAAAAAGGGACCTACAAGTGGTATCAGAGCTTCAGGGAGTTGAATCGAGATCTACGACAACGAATTCACCGGAATTTGAGCTTCTTTTGCTGATTTAGAGACAAATTTCACCGGAAATTTGTTATTTCTGCCGATTCGACTCAAATTTCACCGGAAATTTGACAGATTCTTCTACTTTCTACTCAGATCTAGCTTTATTTTTCATTTTGTCACCATAAAATTGGAAAAACTTAAAATTGAGAGTGATTTTACGGTTAAAATTTGATAAATCTGCTATAGATCGATTCGCAATCATCATAAGTATAATCCTTCAAGTTTTCATAACAAAATTCACTCAAAAACTTGTTCAAATTCATCAAAAACTATGAAAAACTGTTCTTGGTTGCTGATGTCAGCCGTTCGGACTACCTAGCTGTTCTTAAGACTTGCTGACATCATCAACTCGATCGAACAAACTGTTCGAACGACTTGAGTTAGAGTGCTTACTAATTGTGTTGCTTACATCATCAGTGTTAGCCGATCAAACAAGCTGATCGATCGGATAGCATTGTTGATATTTGATATCTTTTGCTTATGTCATATTGCTAGCCGATTGGACAAGCTGACCAATAGGACAGTAAGTGATTGTTGTTACAGTCATCCATTTGACATCCAATCGAACAGGCAGTTCAATTGAACAAGTCGATCGATCGAACAAGCTAACCGATTGAGTGTGTACCGTTCGATCGAACAAGTCATTCGATCCAAGTGCATTTGTATTAGATTTTTTAAAATCATAGAGATTCTTCTAAGTGTTTGTTAAAATTGTTTCAGGCATTTGAAAATGGACGAGTTCATGAACCCTTTTAGTGACATATATGCATTCACTGGAAACACTGGAGATGATACATCAAACCGAACAAATGAAAATTCTCCAAGTACAAAGAAGACTTTGTCCGATGCCTTGAGCGTGGAGAGCGCATATGGTACTTATAACAAACCACCAAAGCTGATGGCGATCGAAGAGTATAACAGGTGGGCCAAAAGATTCGATGAATGGTTAAAAGCATTCGCGTACCCGAGCTGGAAAAGTTTAAAGAACGGATTCAACAATGGAAGAGTAGACTTCGAAAATCTGACAGAAAGTGAAGATATTGAAAACTTTGTGGCTGAGCAGAAATGCATAGCATTGATTCACCAGTCAGTGAGAGACGATATAATCTCATTAATTAAATACACAAACGCAAAAGATTTTTGGGAAAAATTAAAAGTTAAATGTGTTGGTACTGCTGAAATAGTCAAGAACAAGAAAAAGTTATTGAGAAAAGAATTTGACTTGTTCGGATGTTTAAAAAATGAGTCTATTTCTAAAATGATTGAGCGATTTGGGCATCTAAAGATGGAGCTGGAAAGACATGGAGTCATATATTCTCGAGAAGAGCTAGTCGACAAGCTGTTCGATTCTTTACCAGATGACAAAGACTGGCAATACTTTGCCCTGATGTTAAAGAACACGATAAAGCCGGAAGAGTTGACTGTGCTGATTGAGAGACTAGAAAGTCATGAGCTGGAAATAAAGAAATTGAACAAGGTTAATCACTCATCGTACCAGCAGAATGTAGAACTGTACTATAGGGGTAGTATGATCCCGAAGACAGTATCCCCCAAAACAGCCTTCTCAGCAGAAAATTCACAACCGACCTATCAAGAAAATTTAAACAGTGGTTTTCATGGAGGAATGTCTTCCAATACTTCAAGTTAAGGATCATCTTCTAGTACTTCAAGTCAACAGTAATCTGCACCAAAGAATGTATTTCAATGCAACATCACTGTGGATTTGAAAAAATGGTCAAAATTTCAGTGAGGAGTCAGCAAAGCAACAGATGGTGTTCTTAGCCTCTGTGCTAGAGTCATATGAAAGTCTTGTGGCTGGGAAGATAGGCAACACCAACCTTACGAAATAAGACTATGATCAAATCGATCCAGAGGAGATGGAATTGATCGATATAAGGTGGTGTATGGCCAGTGCTGTAAGAAGGGCACAGCGTTTCATGGAGATAACTGGGAGAAAGTCTATTGGTGGACCAACTACCAAGTTAGGCTTTTACAAGACAAAAGTGACGTGTTTCAAGTGTAAACAGAAAGGTCACTTTAAGCGCGAGTGTCGAAATGCTTATGTTGATGATTCTGAAAATCCGTTTAGAGAAGATTATTACAAGAGAGCGATTTATCATCAGAATAAATCAGAACCGCCGAGGATGAAACAGCTTGAGGATACCTCAAAAGAAAAATCCAGGGTTCTCGCCGTGATTCATGATGACGAAGGGTTTGACTGGAGCGATTTTCTACCAGAAGAGGATGCGGTTGGATACGCTTTTGTTGCAAAGATTGTCCCTTTTAAGGACAACATAACGGAAGAAGAAAAGTTTGTCAACAGAAGAATTAAAGCCCAAACAAGAATGAGCAGAATTTATAACACTTACAAAGAAGCCAAAAGGGCAAAGAGATGGGATGCAGACAGAGAGTGTTATCTTGATTCTCAAGGAAACATTGCAGTTGATCCAGACTCTATCAGTGTTGATGCTCTCATTCAACAATTTGCTGAAGAAGAAGAAGCTAGACAGAAAGAATAGTGGGGTGGTGGTGAAGAGAAAGTGGAAGAGAAAGATGAAAAAGAAAAAGAAGCAGAGAAGAAGCAGCAGACAAAGAAGATTGATGATGGGATCATAGATACATCACAAGAGTTTACAGCTGAAAACCTGATAAAGATGGCTGACAGAGTTCTTGCTGCAAAAGAGCTAGAGGTAGTTTCTAGTTCTTGAACTGAGTCAAAAAGCCAGGTCATTCAGATTGATACAAACAAAGAGTCAGGTAAGAAAGTAAAAATTGAAACTGACTGCAAGAATTGCATGAAAAATTGCAAGGATTGTAGTACTATTGTTTACCTTAACAACAAAAAGGTTGAAGATCTGACAAAAAGAGTCAGAGATGTTGAAGATCAGATCTTAAACCGGGATAAAATGTTGAAAGCTTCAAACGAACGAGCTAAAGAGTTAACTGAAAAAATTGAAAATGATAAAAGTGACATAGAAAGAACTAGGAAAGAAAATGAAAAACTGATTCATGAAAATCGTCACATCACCAAAAATTTTGAGAAGCTTAAACGAACGGTTAAAGATTCTGGTGAACGAAATGGTAAAACAACAAAAGAAAATCTTCAACTGTCTGGAGTGCTTAGAGTAAAAGAGGAATTAATCAACCAACAACTGGATGAAATTGCAAAGTTGAAGCTTCAATTTCAAGAAGCTAAAATTGAAAATGAACGTATCCAGTTGAAATTGAACAGTTACAACTCTGCTAGCTTTGTTCTCCAACACATTGTTCCAAAACCAATTGGGAAGAACAAAGTAGGCGAAGATGTATACTCTGATAGAACAGGTGTGGGATTTCATCAGGTCCCACCACCAGTTCTAAACAATTTCTCAAAGAAGAAATCAGGGTTGGTTAATGATGAGGAAGTTAATGAAATGAAACTTCCGGACACAATTGATATCACATTCACTTCATCTTCCGATGAAGATAGTGTCCAATCTGAAGTCGTGAAAAGTGTAGTTGAAAATGTTTTAAAATCTGAGAGTGACACATCTGAGGAAGATGAATGTTTTCTGGACAAATACATTCCAAAATCTAAATCCAAAAACAACTTAAATGAGGAACCAAATCTTGTGATGTACAAGATGTTTGGATCTGATAAGTTGTATTCGGATCATGATTTTCCGATAGAAAATGTGAATGTAGACAAAATAAGAAATGTGTTCAAATTAATTGAAATCAATGTGTCTGAAGTTGATGGGTTGAAGAGTGCTAAGAGGGAATGAACTTTGAAAAATATAAATCTTACTACAAAAAACCTGTTGTACCTCCGCGTTTTCATAACAACAATCAAAACAGATGGTCGGATGGTTATCAGGGGGGTAAGAATTATCCAAGAAAGAATGTTCAAAACAAAAAATTTGTGGAGAAGAAAGTATTTGTGAAAAGTTCGAGTTCAAGTTCACTTTCTGATGAAGAACCTAAAATCTTTTCAAAATCAAACAAAGAGTTCTTTGAGGAGAAGGCCTCACAACCTCAGTCTGAAGGTACAAATAGGGTAATTGACACCCGAACATGCTTTAAATGCAATCAAGTTGGACATATTGCACGAAAGTGTACCAAATTGAAGCCTAAGACTGAAGTTGATGAGATTCAGAAAAAGAAAGTTGATGGAAACAGAAAAACTTCATTGCTTCTTGAGAAAAAGGGTTTGAAAAATGATATAACCAAAGTCAAAATTGAACCTGTTAAGAATGAGGTAACTAAAAATGACAAATTTTACAAACGAGTTGCCTCATCTCAACAAACTTGGAAGCCAAAAGGTGTTGAGCAGAAAACAAGTTCTCCAAAACCAAAGGTTTCTGAGACTGAAAAATCATCATCTTCAACCAAGAAGATGTATGTACCTTTGGATTTGTTTGAGAAACTTCAGAAACAAAAATCAAATTCTGTAAAGAAATATGTGGTGAAGAAAGACCAATCCTCTAGTCAACCTCCGAAAAAAAAAATGTTTCTTTATACAAAGAGGTTGAGATTGGGTCTGAGGAGAGCTTGAAGATAAATGACAAAAATTTTCCACCACTTTACACAAAAACAACTCACATCAATGTCAAGTTACCCGAGTCAAAGAAGGCTTGGGTAGCATCAAAATCTAACTAAACATATTTGATATGTGCAGGGGCTTCCAAGATCCGTTTCATGCTGTATTATGGATAGTGGAGCTTCTCGACACATGACAGGAGCAAAAGCTCTATTATATGATGTTAGAGGGTTTAATGGAGGTTACGTGGGTTTTGCTGGAAATCAAGGAGGTAGAATAATTGGTGAGGGAACTCTATCCAATGGGATTATGACGTTTGAAAGAGTAAATTACATCGCCGAGCTGGAGAACAATCTGCTGAGTATTTCTCAAATCTGTGATCGAATGTATACAACTAACTTCACTGATAAAGAGTGTTTGATGTTGAAACCAGGGTTTGTTGTCCCCGAGGAGTGGATAATCATGAGAGCACCTAGAGTCAATGAGCTGTACGTTTTAGACATGAGTACAACAACTACTTCAACAGGTCAGGCTCATTGTTTCATGTCTCGAGCCACTGAAAAAGAGTCACAGTTATGGCATAGAAAGATGGGGCATATTCACCTTCGAAAAATGAACCACCTGCTACACAATGATTTGGTTACTGGTGTTCACATTAAAGGTTTTCATCTGGAAGGGGAGTGCATTAGTTGTGTCAAAGGAAAGCAGAAAAAGAAGTCACATCCTCAAAAGAAAGTCAATTCAGTTTCGAGACCTTTGGAAAGACTTCACGTGGATCTTTTTGGTCCTGTGAATGTCAAAAGCATAACTGGAGATTACTACTGTCTTGTAGTAACTGATGATTATTCCAGATTTTCATGGGTTTCTTTTCTGAAGACGAAAGATGAGACGTTTGACAGTTTGATGGCATTGTCCAGAAAAATTGAAAACCTGTACCAAGCTCGTATCAGAAGAATTAGAAGTGATAATGGTACTGAATTCAAGAACAACAAAATGGAAGAATTTTGTGAAGAACGAGGTAAATTGCATGAGTTTAGTGCTCCGTACACTCCGCAGCAGAATGGAGTTGCAGAACGCAAAAACAGGACACTAATCGAAATGGCAAGAACTATGCTTACTGATTCAAAGCTTCCGATAAATTTTTGGGCAAAAGCTGTTTCCCCCGCATGCTATACGCTCAACAGAGTCCTTACTGTCAAGAAATTCAACAAGACCTGTTTCGAGCTAATCAATAACCACAAACCGAACCTGAAGTATTTAGAACCGTTTGGGTCTCCATGTATAGTTCTAGAGCCTTTTGGGAAGTTTGACGTAAAGAGCATTGAAGGGATATTTGTCGGATATTCAAGTCCATTAAAGCAAGTTTTTGTTCCAAGCTTGAAGAGGATTATTGAGGCTCACAATGTTGAATGTCAAGGTCATACAATGCCTCCGCAGAACCCCGGTGATTCATGGCGCTTTAATTATGATATTCTGTGGGATTCGTTTGACATGGGAGAACAGATAGAAGATGGACCAGAATTCTTTGATGAATTGGATATTCTGAGAGATTATGAGTCATCAGAAGAAAGATTTCCAGCTAAGTATTCTAGGCGACCACAACAAACTTCAAATGACAATGAAGCAGGTCCTAGTAATGCTGGAGAACATGATGATATTCAGCAAACTCCTTCAGAACAAGAACAAGCTCCTGATATTCAGACAGCAACAAATGATGAATTAACACCTGATATCGGTCCAACATTTGATCATAGTGATTCAGAGTCTGAGGTGGAGCAGATCCAGATTTCAGATCAAACAAATCCTATCAGTGAACAAAATGCAAACCAAAATGTCACAAATTTGGAAGGAGAGGTAGATGTTCCAGGCGAGGTGATGCCAAGAACTCTTTCATATCACCCTGAAGAGCTGATAATTGGAGAGTTACAATCAGGCGTTCGCACCAGACGACAGATTAACCAAGGGCTTACGTGCTTTTATTCTACTGTTGCTCCTTTACAAACAGAATTTTCACTCAGTTGTTTCATTTCGCAGATTGAGCCATGAACATACAAGGAAGCACTAACTGAAGATTCGTGGGTCAATGCTATGCAAGAGGAGCTAAACCAGTTTGAAAAGTTAGGAGTCTGGAAGCTGGTGGATTTGCCAGAAGGTCACAGGAAGATAAACACCAAGTGGGTGCTTAAGTGCAAAAGAGACGACAGAGGGGTTGTTATTCGAAACAAGACTCGACTCGTTGTCCAAGGCTTCAGTCAGCAGGAGGGTATAGATTTCACAGAAGTGTATAGTCCTGTTGCTTGACTTGAGGCAATTCGTATCTTCCTAGCATTTGCATCATGGAAAGGATTCAAAGTGTATCAGCTTGATGTAAAGTTGGCCTTTCTCTACGGTAAAGTGAAGGAGGAAGTATATGTCGGACAGCCACCGGGCTTCGCCGACCCATACCATAAAGACAAGGTTTATCTTCTGGATAAGGCATTATATGGCTTACACCAGGCCCCGAGAGCCTGGTATGAGACTCTGTCTCAGCATTTGCCAGCCAATCACTTCATCCGAGGAAAGATAGACGCCACCCACTTCACAAAAAAAGTCAACGGACATCTTCTGATAGTACAGATTTATGTGGATGACATAATTTTTGGGTCTACAAACGAACAACTCTGCAAAGATTTTGAAAATGTTATGAAGCAGAAGTTCGAAATGTCATCAATGGGTGAGATGAAGTTCTTCTTGGGACTACAGGTTGATCAACTACCCGAGGGAACTTTCATACATCAGACAAAGTACGTTCATGATATCTTGGAAAAGTTCGGGATGTCAGGATTGTCACCAATCTCCACCCCATTAGCAACGAACCATGGAATACATCCTGATCTCACCGGAGATAAAGTGGATGAAACATTGTATCGCTCAATGATCGGTTCGCTAATGTACCTGACTACTTCAAGGCCGGATATTATGTATCCCACTTGCCTCGCAACACGGTTTCAGTCAAACCCCAGAGCTTCGCATTCGGTAATTGTGAAAAGGATATTACGCTACCTGAAAGGAACTCCATCTTTGGGGTTGTGGTATCCTAAAGAAGGCGACTTCATGCTCGAAGGGTACTCTGATTATGACTTTGGATGCTGCAAAGTCAATGCAAAATCAACAACAGCGGGGTGCCAGTTTTTCGGACCACGGTTGGTCACCTGGCAATGCAAGAAGCAAACCTCTGTAGCTTTATCCACATGAGAAGCTGAGTATGTATCTGCCAGCAGCTGCTGCTCTCAGATCTTGTGGATCCAGCAACAGATGCGCGACTACGGTTTGCAATTTCTAAACTCCCCTATCTTTGTTGATAATGAGGCAGCAATAAACATCACTAAAAATCCCGTTCATCATGCTAAAACAGAACATATTGAAATTCGTCATCACTTCATTCGCGATTGTTTCAAGAAGAAGTTGATACGAATTGAGAAAATCCATACTGACGAGCAAAAAGCTGATTTACATACCAAAGCATTTGATAAAAAAACGTTTTCAATATCTGCTAAAATTAAATGGTATGAAGCTTTTGTCGGTAATGGAGGGAATTGTTAGCATTGATGAAGACTCCACTGTAGATGATGATGAAAAACAATCTGCAATGGTTTGTCGATTTTTTACCTGTTTTGGTCTTTAGGGGGAGATAGGTATATATGTATATACTTTCAGAAAATCCAAAAACATGAAAAAATTGAAAAACCCAAAAACATGAAAAAATTGAAAAACCCAAAAACATGAAAAAATTGAAATACCCAAAAACATGAAAAAAATTGAAAAAAAAAAAACCAAAAACATTAGAAAACTGAAAAGGAGCTTGTGTAAAAAGGGAAAATGATAGTACATCAGCAAGACAGTTTCAGTATGCTAAAGATTTGTAATGAAAATAGTGTTAAACAATCTCGCTGATGATGTGTCAATAGATTTTTATACACTTAGTAAATTTGTTCGGGATATAAACATAAAACATTAACTTACTTATTTCGTAGGGAACACTACTTGGATATATAGGTTACCCCTGAAATTTCGTTTGAAAGATCCCTCTTTCTGAAATATTAGGTCTTTATACTCAGTGATATCTGGGGTATTATTCCGGGACTTCTGCTGAATGGAAGTTCTGACCTAGTCCCCGAATAATACTTTCCGCATTGCTTGAAACACAGCACAGCCCTCAGCATATTGATGAAACAATAAATTTGATAATGATTGCTGTTGTATAAAAGATCCTCTAAAGGGGACACACCGAAAAGTCGAAGTCGTCATCTCTCTGCGTATACGGAAGTATCGACCTGAGCTCTCACGGCCCTCGCATCTAACCCCTTACAGATATCATCTGTGGTATACTCACCTGTAAGACTGAATATTGGGATCTGCATACGGGAGTATATTCAAGAGGTGGGACACTCGAATAAGTTTATGTTCTTAATTCACCTAATTCGTATCCTGAACAGATTGAAACTTGTATAAAAATTTAAAATGGATCAGTATATTGGCAATCAATGTGAATTGCTTAATGCTTATAATGTTATCAAGCTTAACGGTACTTGAAATCTGTTGGTAGCTGATATGATTCCCTAACACGCTCACCAAAATATGTTTGTAAATAGTTTACTTTCATTATATTCTGTATTTTAGTTTCTGGTCATTCATTTCTAGTTTAGAATGTGCATTTAAAAATCCAAAAAGATTTTTCTTCCGCTTTATTTTAAGACAAACCAAAGCAGAGAGTTGATCTTCAGATTCTCAATCTGATGCAGATGCAGGAAGTTGTTCTAAATAGGAAGATGAGTTGGGAGCTAATCTTGATAGAACCAGAGAAAATGAAAAGTACATGCAAGATCATTAATTTGAAACTTGTAATTTTTCAGAAAAGATTGATCAAAATATCAGTATGTTTTGTCTCGGGTCAACCAAGGTCATTAAATTGAACTTGGTAGGCAAATTAAGTACCTAGGGTCATTAACTTGGACCTAGATACTTAAGTGGATTTCTCAAACACTGATAAAGTCAAAACAGTCAAAAAGTCAAAGCTTTGAAAGTCAAAGGGTCACCTGGATCGAACAGGCTAACCGATCGGCCAGCATTGCTAGCCGATCGAACAGCCAAGCCGTGTCAACATCACCTATAAATAGGTGGTCAAGGGTTCAGTCAAACGGTTACAATATTCGATCGGCTGACCTTTCTCTCTCAAACTTTTCTTCTATTTTCATTGATTCTTGATTCACTTTGGATTTAGAACATTGGTTTGTTGGTTTGCACATCATTCACAATGCCAAAGGTATGTATTTCTAAATCAAATCTGCAATTTTATACATGTTCTTCATGTTCGTTCCTGTCGGTGCTTCTTTCTTAGATTTAGGAGATTTTAGGAACTTTTGATAAGATTCAAGCACAGGGTTGTGTTCAAAATGTTTAGATCTATAAGTTTACCGGATCAATTCGTGTTAAAACTTGTTTAAACTGAGTAGATCTAGGAATTTATCGTTTGGTTGTCAGAGAGGTTTTTGCTAAATTAAGCCTTGTTTTGAGCGAGTTAGACAAAGATGAACATAGGGTTTTGATCGCGACATCATTAGGAACATGGATCTGTGTTCAATTTGTGTTAATTTGCATAAATTTTTTGAGTCTATTGAATGTTCTTAGTCTATTCTTGAACGAGATGCCAGCCGATCAGCTAGCCAAGTCGATCGAACAACAATGGTTAATTGCCTTTTGTTGATGAATAATAAGATAGTTCATGTCTTAAAAATTGTGCCATCATATGTTATGAAATTGTTGTGTTGAAGTGTTCAAATGTATGCTAGCCGATCGAACAACATTGCTAGTCGATCGAACAACATCCTATCATACCTTGTTATCTGAAAGTGACAGTTCGATCGAACAGCATTGCTAGCCGATCGAACAGCATTGCTAGTCGATCGAACAACATTGCTAGTCGATCGAACAGCATTGCTAGTCGATCGAACATCATTGCTAGCCGATCGAACAGCATTGTTAGTCAATCGAACAGCAACTTATCATACCTTGCTAGTCGATCGAACATCATTGCTAGTCGATCGAACAACAACTTATCATACCATGCTAACCGATTGATCAGTCACTGTCTCACTACATGTACTAACCGATCAAATAGCAATGATATTCAATCAAACAGGCCATTCGATTCTCTAGTACTATCACAAAGAGATTCTCAGTGTTAGAAAAATTTTCAAAAATTTCATCTTTCATCCTTATGCCTCAATATCTGTGCAAATGATTAATAATGCATATACTTACAGGGAAGAGGAAAGGATACAGACAAAGGTCACAATGTATATTGCGTAATTGATGCTGAAAACACGGATAATACGGTGGTTGAAAAGATGGCAAAATTTTTAAGAGAAAGCAGAGTGTTGGACCGGTTTTGACCCTAATTAGTCAGTAAAGAACGTTCATCTTTGCGTATAAAGGCGGAATCAATGTACACAAAGTAACAACAGCTTGTCCTCTTCAATTCCTTCTATTTTGATGCTTTCTAAAATGATTTTGACAGAGTTTCGTTACAAAGCATATGACCAGGTTTCGCTCCAAGTTACAACTGAAATCACACATGAGGGTATATATAGTCTGGCTGATTTCGCTTATATGGCATGCCATATAAGCGAAACCCCATGTGAATCATATGAGCGAAACCCCTAGTAACCACATAAGCGAAACCTCAAGTTCCTATGAGCGAAACCTCTAACCTTAAACCCTAATTTGACTCTCAAGCTCCAATCTTGACCTAACTTGACCTAAGATGTGACAACTCGAGTTTTTGACTTTCACCTTCACATTAAATGCGCATTGACTTTGACTGTTTAGTTGTTTGGATTGTAGACTTAAATTGTACGAATTGTGTGTTACTGAAATGTATTGTCATTTTTGCCTATATGTGATTATTTGCTGTGATAGATAATAATATTAGAATTATTATTATTGTTATTATCATAAATATCATAATAACATTTTGTCCGAAAGATAAAATACAGTCGAAGGACTTGAAGGACCTCGAAGGATAACCTTCGACTCGAAGACTCCGAAACATATCCTTCGACCTTGTTTCGGTCCGAAGGATCACGAAACATATCCTTCGATATGTTTCGGCCCAGTTGTTCTGTTGGGCCTGGCCCATTACTGTGATACGTATATATAAGGATGCATGTAAACTGATAGTTATTATTCTAAGAAAAACCCTAGAACACTTTTGATCTGTGACGGCAACCACAACTCATACGAAGATTTTTGCTGATCGATTCTCTTATTTTCTACCCCGGTTAGTGTCCACAATACATGATTTCTGGAATTATCAAATCGTATGTAAATAGGCTGGTTGTATATTAACTGATTTGTATGATGATTGCGTATGGGTATTAATCGAATTTGTATGCACATTGGATATGTTGTGATTATGGTTAAATGATTTCATGATTTCGAATCGTGTTGTTAATCGGTTAGTTAATCCAGTCAGGGTGATCGATCGGATAGGAAATTTATGTTGTTTAATGGATGATTGGTGATACGATTCGATGATAACTTGTGATTTAAGATATTGTAATCGGACACGCTTATGTAATCGGCTTATGTGTGTTAATCGAATAGTTTGAATGACCTTGTTTCAAGATTAGGGTTCTTGATAAACATGAGATGCATGCTTGTTTGATCTTGTTGATGTTAACAGATTTGTGAAAATTGTGTTAATGGTTAATCGGATCAACGTAACTGTTATTTGCCGAAGGATACTTATTGATCGAACCATTGTTGGACCGAAAGATACCTATTTTTCGAACCATAGCGTTAGTGACCGAAGGATAGATTGACCGACAGATGTTTGACCGACAGATAGCATTGACCGAACCATACCCTTGACCGAAAGATGGTTTTGGTCGAAAGATAACAATGGTTCGAAACAAAGCATTTCGGTCCGAAAGTTAAGTGTTGGACTCGATAGATAATTAGGATAATTGTGATCGAAAGATACTAGGGTTTTGCATAATGTCTTGAACAATTGAACATATGTTGAATTAATTGACATGCCATGCTTGGTGATGAACATGTTTGTGTAATACTACGTGTTGTGCTGATATGCAAACTGACTGCTGTGTGAACAATTAATTGCATGCGTAATATTCCGACCATGAACTGATTTGCTATACGTGTATACAATAGGACGTGATTGATTAACTGTGAGCGCGTGTACTTATTTAGCATACCGAGCAAACCAAGGTGAGTTCACACTCTTACCAAGGCATGGGGTTCCCGGGGTGTTGGGAATGGGATTGAAAGGTTGATTAGATACTCTATTGACACTATGACTAGACTACCACATCACTATCCTCGGTTGTGAAGGATACCTATAGTTACGAGTAGTCTAGTGGTTAGGAAAACGTGGAACACCACCACAGGAAAACGTGGAACACCACCACAAGAAAACGTGGAACACCACCACAGGAAAACGTGGAACACCACCACAGGAAAACGTGGAACACCACCACAGTAAAATATACAAACGGCCCAGTAGAGCCACCTATTACAAATGAACTTACTATTACGCATTTCCTTTATGTGAACTCGCTCAACTAGTTTGTTGATCAATCTGTTACATGCCTTGCAGATCGTTAGGTACTTGGAGCTTGCACACGGAGGAGCTGGTCGTTGTGGGGCTTGGATCGTGATCACCTTGTTAAACACTTTTGATGTCTGATACTTATTTGCTATGGGTTTTACAATAATACGCTTCCGCTAAACAATGTTAACTTACTTATGTTTTGGAAACACCTTTCATATGGAAATGGTTTGGATTATAATGTGATTACTTTTACTTTATACAATGTTCTGTATGATTGGTGGCTTGATCCTGGTCAGTCACGCTCCCAAGCGGTGATACTCCGCAGGTGGATTTTTGGGGGTGTGACAGATTGGTATCAGAGCCATTGGTTATAGAGAACTTGGTTTTAATAAGGGGAAAACGTTTTTATTAAAACCAGACTATAACCAGAACAGTGCTCTCAACGATCCACAACGACGCTTCGCTCCACGTGCAAGACTCAACTTCTTAGGTAATAAGGTTTATGTTTATTGCCTACATGCTAGAATTTGCTTAGAACTTTGCTCGTAGTATGCTTACATTACCTTGCTCACAACTTGTCATAGCATGAGAATACTTATGTGCTTACACTCTTCTGTCATCGCACTATTCGCGAACCTTTCTCACTTATGTTGCCTTTGATGTGAAGATCAATGGCCGCACGAATTACCATGACTCAAGCCCAGCTAGAGGCTCTCGTTGCTGCGGCAGTTGCAGCCGCCCAAGCAGGTCAACCCGCTCAGCAACAACCTGGGTGCACATTCAAGAATTTCATGGACTGTCGTCCTAGCTCGTTCAGTGGCACGGAGGGGGCAGTTGGACTCCTCCACTGGTTTGAAAAGCTCGAGTCGGTTTTTGAAATGTGTGAATGCCCTGAGGCTCGCAGGGTGAAGTTCGCCACTGGCACTCTTGAAGGGATTGCGCTCACCTGGTGGAATGCGCAAGTACAGATCTTAGGGTTGGCAGCTGCTAACGCCACACCCTGGAATGAATTCAAAGAACTGATTAAGAGGGAATATTGCACAAGAGAAGACATCCACAAGTTGGAGGATGAGTTGTACAATTTGAAGATGGTGGGTTCAGAAATCGAAGCTTACACCAAGAGGTCGAATGAGTTGGCTGTGCTGTGTCCAACCATGGTAGACCCACCATACAAGCGCATTGAGTTGTATCTCAAGGGTTTGGCGCCAGAAATCCAGAGCCACGTGACGTCGGCTAACCTCAACAACATCCAGGAAATTCAGCGCCTTGCACACCGCATCACAGATCAGGCAGTAGACCAGGGCAAACTGCCAAAGCGTATCAGTGCTACCACTACCGCTACTGCTTCTACTACGCTTGCTACTCCCAGTGAAAGTAAAAGAAAATGGGAGGGGGATTCTAGCAAGGGGTCAGTTTCAGTGCAGGTGCAGTCTCAGCAGCGAAAGACGGACAGCTACCAGAGTCCAAGTCAGCACTCCTCTAGCAGCCATAAACAAGGAGGGTATCGAGGAAACCTTCCAAAGTGTAACACCTGCAACAAACATCACAGTGGCCAGTGTAATAAGGTTCGTTGTCAAAGATGCCTCAAGATGGGTCATGAGGCCAAAGACTGTAGGAGTCCACGGCCTGCAAATCAGAACCAGCAACTCCCACCGCCAGCTCCACAGAACCAGCAGCAGCAACCACAGCGTGGAAACCGGGGATGTTTCCAGTGTGGGGCAGAAGGACACTACAAACGCGATTGTCCTCAGTTGAACCAGAATCAGAACCACAACAATAACCAGGGCAACGGGAACAACGACAACAACGGGGGAAACAACAATAACAATGGCAACGAGGCAAGAGGTCGAGTTTTCATGTTAGGAGGAGGAGACGCAATGAACGCTAATTGAACTTATGACTTCTTTTTGGGGTTTTTCATTATTATGTTTCCGCTATTCGAACAAAGTTTGGTTTGAACATCAAATGTTTTGGGTTTTATGAATTATTTCAACTACTATATTTTATGATTGATGTGATAAATGGTTTGATATTATTGAACACACCCGCCGTATTTATGGACATTACGAACAGAGTGTGCAAACCCTACCTAGACAAAATGTTCTTGACTCCATCAACGACATTCTGATCTACTCCAAGAGTCAGGAGGAGCACGAGCAGCATCTTCGTCTTATTTTGGAACTCCTTCGGAAGGAACAGTTGTACGCCAAGCTTTCTAAATGCGACTTCTGGCTTCGTGAAGTTCACTTCTTAGGCCACGTAGTGAACAAGGATGGGATACATGTCGATCCATCCAAGGTAGATTCGATCCGAAACTGGCCTGCACCGCGTACACCGACAGAAATACGCCAATTCTTGGGTTTGGCAGGTTACTACAGGCGATTTATTAAAGACTTCTCCAAGATCGCGCAACCACTCACTATGCTTACACAGAAAGGTGTCGTTTACAGATGGGGTGATACACAGGAGACCGCTTTTCAGTACTTAAAGGATAGGCTTTGCAGCGCGCCTATTCTCTCACTGCCCGAGGGCACGGATGACTTCGTGGTTTATTGTGACGCATCGATACAAGGGCTTGGTTGTGTATTGATGCAACGGGATAAAGTTATTGCATACGCCTCTCGGCAACTCAAGGTTCATGAACGGAACTACACGACGCACGATTTAGAGCTGGGAGCTGTTGTTTTCGCGCTTAAGATATGGCGACACTACCTGTACGGTACCCGGTGCACGATTTACACCGATCACAGGAGTCTCGAGCATATTCTTAAGCAAAAGGATTTGAATATGCGTCAACGAAGATGGGTTGAACTTCTGAACGACTACGAATGCGCCATCAAGTATCATCCAGGCAAGGCCAATGTTGTGGCTGATGCCCTTAGTCGGAAAGACACTCTACCTAAGCGCGTGCGAGCGCTACAGCTTACTATTCAGGCCAGTCTTCCTGCACAGATACGAGCTGCTCAGATGGAAGCTCTGAAACCCGAAAACATTAAAGCTGAAGCCTTACGCGGTTCAAGGCAACGCATGGAACAAAAGGAAGACGGTGCTTACTATGTAACGGGGCGTATTTGGGTCCCACTTTATGGCGGTTTACGCGAACTTGTAATGGATGAAGCTCACAAGTCTCGCTATTCGGTACATCCAGGGTCGAATAAAATGTACCACGACATCAGCACTACTTATTGGTGGCCTAGTATGAAGGCTCACATCGCTACTTACGTTGGAAAATGTTTGACCTGTGCGAGGGTCAAGGTCGAATATCAGAAGCCAGCTGGTCTACTTCAGCAGCCCAAGATACCGCAGTGGAAATGGGAAGAAATTTCCATGGATTTCGTTACGGGCTTACCTAGATCCCAGCGTGGGAATGACACTATTTGGGTAATCGTTGATCGACTCACAAAGTCTGCTCACTTTTTGGATAAGTTTTCTACTTTAGCAGACATTTACTTGAAGGAAGTCGTTTCGAGGCACGGAGTGCCCACCTCTATTATTTCGGATCGCGATGCACGATTCACGTCAGAGCTTTGGCAAGCGATGCACAAATCCTTCGGCTCACGATTAGACATGAGCACAGCATATCATCCTCAGACGGATGGGCAGTCTGAGCGAACTATTCAAACTCTAGAAGACATGCTTCGAGCGTGTGTTCTCGATTTCGGCAACGGCTGGGAAAAGCACCTCCCTTTGGTGGAGTTCTCGTACAATAACAGTTACCATACCAGCATTCAAGCCGCTCCATTCGAGGCATTGTACGGACGTAAATGCCGGTCACCTCTCTGTTGGGCAGAGGTGGGGGATAGTCAGATTACGGGTCCAGATATTGTTGTGGACGCCACAGAAAAGATAGCACAGATACGACAACGCATGGCGGCAGCACGCGACCGTCAGAAAGCCTACGCGGACAAGCGTAGAAAGCCATTGGAATTTGAGGTCGGGGACCGGGTTTTATTGAAAGTTTCACCCTGGAAGGGTGTGGTTCGTTTTGGTAAAAGAGGCAAACTGAATCCGCGGTACGTCGGACCGTTCGAAATCTTAGAAAAGATTGGCAAGGTAGCCTACAGATTAAACCTACCTCCTGAACTCGGTGCAGTTCACAATGTATTTCACGTGTCGAATCTGAAGAAGTGCCTGTCAGATGAGACCCTCATAGTTCCTTTTAAGGAACTCACTATCGACGAGCGGTTGCAGTTCGTCGAGGAACCAGTTGAAATCACGGACCGGGATGTTAAGGTCCTCAAACACAAGAGAATCCCTCTTGTGCGAGTTCGTTGGAACTCCCAGCGTGGCCCAGAGTATACATGGGAACGCGAAGACCAGATGAAAGAAAAGTATCCCCAGTTATTCGAAAACCATGCATCCACTTCTGAGGCTGAAGCTACTACTACTGAATTTCGGGACGAAATTCCAAATCAACGGGGGGATGATGTGACACCCCAGGAAAACCAGTGAACGATACCTAGCTTCCTCAGTAAGTGCGTACCAAATTTCGGGACGAAATTTCTTTTAAGTTGGGGATAATGTGACAACTCGAGTTTTTGACTTTCACCTTCACATTAAATGCGCATTGACTTTGACTGTTTAGTTGTTTGGATTGTAGACTTAAATTGTACGAATTGTGTGTTACTGAAATGTATTGTCATTTTTGCCTATATGTGATTATTTGCTGTGATAGATAATAATATTAGAATTATTATTATTGTTATTATCATAAATATCATAATAACATTTTGTCCGAAAGATAAAATACAGTCGAAGGACTTGAAGGACCTCGAAGGATAACCTTCGACTCGAAGACTCCGAAACATATCCTTCGACCTTGTTTCGGTCCGAAGGATCACGAAACATATCCTTCGATATGTTTCGGCCCAGTTGTTCTGTTGGGCCTGGCCCATTACTGTGATACGTATATATAAGGATGCATGTAAACTGATAGTTATTATTCTAAGAAAAACCCTAGAACACTTTTGATCTGTGACGGCAACCACAACTCATACGAAGATTTTTGCTGATCGATTCTCTTATTTTCTACCCCGGTTAGTGTCCACAATACATGATTTCTGGAATTATCAAATCGTATGTAAATAGGCTGGTTGTATATTAACTGATTTGTATGATGATTGCGTATGGGTATTAATCGAATTTGTATGCACATTGGATATGTTGTGATTATGGTTAAATGATTTCATGATTTCGAATCGTGTTGTTAATCGGTTAGTTAATCCAGTCAGGGTGATCGATCGGATAGGAAATTTATGTTGTTTAATGGATGATTGGTGATACGATTCGATGATAACTTGTGATTTAAGATATTGTAATCGGACACGCTTATGTAATCGGCTTATGTGTGTTAATCGAATAGTTTGAATGACCTTGTTTCAAGATTAGGGTTCTTGATAAACATGAGATGCATGCTTGTTTGATCTTGTTGATGTTAACAGATTTGTGAAAATTGTGTTAATGGTTAATCGGATCAACGTAACTGTTATTTGCCGAAGGATACTTATTGATCGAACCATTGTTGGACCGAAAGATACCTATTTTTCGAACCATAGCGTTAGTGACCGAAGGATAGATTGACCGACAGATGTTTGACCGACAGATAGCATTGACCGAACCATACCCTTGACCGAAAGATGGTTTTGGTCGAAAGATAACAATGGTTCGAAACAAAGCATTTCGGTCCGAAAGTTAAGTGTTGGACTCGATAGATAATTAGGATAATTGTGATCGAAAGATACTAGGGTTTTGCATAATGTCTTGAACAATTGAACATATGTTGAATTAATTGACATGCCATGCTTGGTGATGAACATGTTTGTGTAATACTACGTGTTGTGCTGATATGCAAACTGACTGCTGTGTGAACAATTAATTGCATGCGTAATATTCCGACCATGAACTGATTTGCTATACGTGTATACAATAGGACGTGATTGATTAACTGTGAGCGCGTGTACTTATTTAGCATACCGAGCAAACCAAGGTGAGTTCACACTCTTACCAAGGCATGGGGTTCCCGGGGTGTTGGGAATGGGATTGAAAGGTTGATTAGATACTCTATTGACACTATGACTAGACTACCACATCACTATCCTCGGTTGTGAAGGATACCTATAGTTACGAGTAGTCTAGTGGTTAGGAAAACGTGGAACACCACCACAGGAAAACGTGGAACACCACCACAAGAAAACGTGGAACACCACCACAGGAAAACGTGGAACACCACCACAGGAAAACGTGGAACACCACCACAGTAAAATATACAAACGGCCCAGTAGAGCCACCTATTACAAATGAACTTACTATTACGCATTTCCTTTATGTGAACTCGCTCAACTAGTTTGTTGATCAATCTGTTACATGCCTTGCAGATCGTTAGGTACTTGGAGCTTGCACACGGAGGAGCTGGTCGTTGTGGGGCTTGGATCGTGATCACCTTGTTAAACACTTTTGATGTCTGATACTTATTTGCTATGGGTTTTACAATAATACGCTTCCGCTAAACAATGTTAACTTACTTATGTTTTGGAAACACCTTTCATATGGAAATGGTTTGGATTATAATGTGATTACTTTTACTTTATACAATGTTCTGTATGATTGGTGGCTTGATCCTGGTCAGTCACGCTCCCAAGCGGTGATACTCCGCAGGTGGATTTTTGGGGGTGTGACATAAGACTTGATACACACGTAGTCAACAGACATTCCGTGCACCAACAGACTCCCCCTTGGATGTTGACAAAGTCTTCAGCTCCGAGTCTTCAGTCTTGGTCTTTTCTCCAACTATCTGTCTTCTCATCATAAGCATTCTATCTTCACAGGTTCACAATCTTGTCCTGGCTCCATCTTCAGACTTCCCTTTGACCATTGATCCAGACTCCCCCTTTCACAGACTCCCCCTCTCAGTATGCTAGAATTTGAGGTCTTGATCTGGTTCAAGCTTTGACAATTAGCTTCCGTGGGAATAATGAAGTCCAAAACCTGTGTCTCAAACATCAAACATTACAAAACTATCTTTTCAATAATAAATCACAAACTCAAACAGCTTTAGAAATCCACTCAAGTATTCAGGTCCAAGTTAATGACCCTGATTATTCAATTAATCTACCAAGTTCAACTTAATGACCTTGGTTGATCTTTTGACGAATCAAACTGATTTTAAAAACAACAATTTTAAACATTTTCTAAAAATAACAAGTATCAAGTTAATGAACTTGTTTTTGACTTTTCAATAACTCAAACTTCAACAAGATAAGCTCTCCTCATTCTTCAGTCCAGAACTTCCTGCATCTGCTTCAACATCTGAGAATCCAACAATCAACTCTCCACTTTGGTTTCTCAAAAATAAAGCAGAAATAAAATCTTTTTGGAGTTTTATGAAGTGTTCTAAACTAAGAAATGAAATGTAGAAAACTTAAATTGCAGAAAGTAAACAAAGTAAACTATTTACAAACTTATTTTTGGCGAGCGTGTCAGGGAATCATATCAGCTATCAGACAAATTACTAGTACCGTTAAGCTTCATTTCATACTCAGACTTAAACAATTCACCTCGATTGTCGATATACTGATCCATCTTAAATTCTCACACAAATTTCAACTTATTCAGGATACGTAATTTAGATGTTTTAAGAACTTAGCTCATTCATGTGTCCCACCTCTTGAATATACTCCCGTATCCAGAATCCCAATATTCAGTCTTACAGGTGAGTATACTACAATGATATCTGTATATAAATTAGGTAATGCGAGGGCCGAGGGATCTCAGGTCGATACTTCCGTATGCGCAGAGAGATATCAACTTCGACTTTACGGTATCTCCCCTTTAGAGGATCTTTTAGCTACAGCAGCAATGATTATCAATTTTATTGTTTAATCAGCTGAGGGCTTATGCTATGTTTCAAGCATTTTGGGGAAAGTATTATCCAAGGACTAGGTCAGAACTTCCATTCAGCAGAAGTCCCGGAATAATACCCCAGACATCATTGAGTATAAAAACCTAGTATATCAGAATACGAAACCGTTCAAACGAGATTTCAGGGGTTACCTATATATCCAAGTAGTGTTCCCACGAATTTCGCAAGTTTGAAATTTTAGGTTTATATCCCGCATAAATCTACTAAATGTGCGAAAACCTATCGACACATCATTAGTGAGACTGTTTAACTCATCTAAACTTTACAAATCTTTAGCATACTGTAATTGTCTAGCCGATATACTATCATTTTCCCTATATACACAAGCTCTTTTTCAGATTTCCTATTGTTTTTGGATTTTTGAATTTTATCATGTTTTTGTATTTTTGCATTTTTTACTGTTTTTGTATTTTCTGAAAATATATCTATTTACAACTACCTACTCCCCCTAAATACCAAAACAGATAAAAAATCGACAAACCATTGCAGATTGTTTCTCATCTTCATCCGCAACAGTACTCTCATCAACGCCCACAATTCCATCCAACACCGAAAGAAGCTTCATACCATTCAGTTTTAAAAAATATTTAAACCGATTTTTATCAAAAGCTTTGGTATGTAAATCAGCTTTCTGTTCGTCAGTGTGGATTTTCTCAATTCGTATCAACTTTTTCTCGAAACAATCGCGAATAAAGTGATGACGAATTTCTATGTGTTTAGTTTTAGCGTGATGTACTATATTCTTTGTTATATTTATAGCGGCCTCATTATCAACAAAAAGAGGTGTGTTAAGAAACTGCAAACCGTAATCGCGCATCTGTTGCTGTATCCACAGGATCTGAGAGCAACAACTACTAGCAGATACGTACTCCGCTTCACATGTAGATAACGCCACAGACGTTTGTTTCTTACACTGCCAGGTAACCAATCTAGGTCCAAAGAACTGGCATCCTGCAGTTGTTGATTTAGCATTGACTTTGCAGCATCCGAAATCTGAATCGGAATACCCTTCGAGCATAAAATCGCCTTTCCTAGGATACCACAACCCCAACGAAGGAGTTCCTTTCAGGTAGCGTAATATCCTCTTCACAATAATCATGTGCGAAGCTCTCGGGTTAGATTGATATCTTGCTGCGAGGCACGTTGGGTACATGATATCAGGACGTGAAGCTGTTAAGTACATCAATGAACCTATCATGGAACGGTAAAACGTTTCATCAGCCCTGTCTCCGGTGAGATCTGGGTGAATCCCATGATTTGTTGCAAGTGGGGTAGCAGCTGGAGTAGAACTTGACATCCCAAATTTCTCTAGAATATCACGAACATACTTCGTCTGGTGAATGAAAATTCCCTCAGGTAGTTGTTCAACTTGTAGACCCAGAAAGAATTTCATCTCCCCCATTGATGACATTTTGAATTTTTGCTTCATCACTGATTCAAAGTTTTTGCACAGACTCTCATTTGTTGACCCAAAAATTATATCGTCCACATAGATCTGTACTATCAGAAAATGACCGCCGACTTCTTTAGTGAAGAGAGTGGCATCCACTTTTCCACGAATAAACTTGTTGGCTAGTAGGTGTTGAGACAAAGTCTCGTACCAAGCTCTCGGGGCCTGGTGTAAACCATACAGCGCTTTGTCCAACAAGTAGACCTTGTTTTTTTGGATCGGATCGGTGAAGCCCGGCGGCTGTCCGACATAAACCTCCTCTTTGACCTTCCCATAAAGAAACGCCGATTTTACATCTAACTCATATACTTTAAAGTTCTTCCAAGACGCAAATGCAAGAAAAATTCTGATAGCTTCTAGTCGTGCCACAGGAGCATACACTTCAGTAAAATCAATCCCCTCCTGTTGACTAAAGCCCTAAACAACGAGTCGAGCTTTGTTTCGCACAACAACTCCTCTGTCGTCTCTCTTACACTTAAATACCCATTTTGTATTGATTTTTCTATGACCATCCGACAAATCCACTAACTTCCACACTCCCAACTTTTCAAACTGACTTAACTCTTCTTGCATCGCAATGACCCAAGAGTCTTCAGTAAGCGCCTCTTTGTAAGTTCGTGGTTCGATCTGCGAAATGAAACAACTTAATGAAAATTCAGTTTGTAAAGGTGCTACTGTAGAATAAAAACATGTAATGCCCTGGTCAATTTGACGTCTCGTGCGAACGCCTGTTTGCAATTCTCCTATGATCAACTCCTCTAGATGGTATGACAGAGTTCGCGGCATTACTTCGCTTGGAACATCTATATTGCCCTCCAGATTAGTAACATTCTGATCTGCATCTTGTTCACCAACTTGGTTTGTTTGACTTAAATCCTGAATCTGCTCCCCCTCAGAATCTGAATCACCATGATCAAATACTGGCATGTTCTCAGCTTCTTGATCATCATTTACTGTCGACTGATTACCAGGAGCAACTTCAGCATCATGTTCACCAGCATTGCTAGGACCTGCTTCATCATCATTTGAAGTTTCCCGAGGTCTTCTAGAATACTCAGCTGGGAACCTTTGCTGCGACTCATATTCACGCAAAATATCCAGCTCATCAAAGAAATCTTCATCATCCTCTGATTCTTCTCTCATGTCAAACGAATCCCACAGTTTGTCATAATGATAATGCCATGAATCACCAGGATTCTGCGGCGGCATAGTATAACCTTGACATTCAACATTACCAGCTACAACAATCCGCTTCTCACTTGGAACGAAGACACGTCGCATCGGATTTTCATAACCAACAAATATTCCCTCAATGCACTTCGGACCAAACTTTCCATGAGGCTCTATAACTGTACAGGGTGACCCGAACAGTTCTAGATACTTCAAATTTGGTTTGCGATTATTTATTAGCTCAAAGCATGTTTTGTTGAACTTCTTGACAGTGAGAACCCTGTTGAGCGTATAGCATGCGGCGGAAACAGCTTCAGCCCAAAAAAAAATCGGTAACTTTGAATCTGCGAGCATAGTTCTAGCCGTCTCGATTAGTGTCCGGTTTTTGCGTTCTGCGACTCCATTCTGCTGCGGAGTGTACGGAGCACTAAACTCATGCAAAATACCTCTTTCATCACAAAATTCTTCCATCTTGCTGTTCTTGAATTCAGTACCATTATCACTTCGAATTCTTTTGATACGCCTTTGGTACATATTCTCAATTCTCTTGAACAACGCCATCAAACTGTCAAATGTTTCGTCTTTCGTCTTCAAGAAAGAAACCCACGAAAATCTGGAATAATCATCAATAACGACCAAACAGTAGTAATCTCCTGTAATACTTTTGACATTCACAGGACCGAATAAATCCATGTGAAGTCTCTCCAGAGGTCTCGAAACTGAATTGACTTGCTTTGTAGGGTGTGACTTTTTCTTCTGCTTGCCTTTAACACAACTAATGCACTCCCCTTCCAGATGAAAACCTTTGACATGAACTCATGTAACCAAATCGTTGTGCACCAAGTGATTCATCTTCCTTAGGTGAATATGCCCCATCTTGCGGTGCCACAATCTCGATTCTTTCTCAGTTGCTCTGGACACAAAACAATGAGCTTGACCCGTGGTTGTAGTAGCTACGTTCATATCCAACACATACAAATCATTAACTCTTGGTGCCCTCATGATAATCCATTCCTCAGGGATTACAAATCCTGGTTTCAAGATCAAACATTCTTTATCAGTGAAATGAGTGGTATACATCCTGTCACAGATCTGGGAGATACTCAGCAGATTGTTCTCCAGCTCAGCAATGTAGTTAACTCTTTCAAACGTCACAATCCCGTTAGATAACGTTCCTTCACCAATAATCCTTCCTCCTTGATTACCCGCAAAACCTACGTAACCACCATTGATATTTCTCACATCATACAGCAACGCAGTCTTTCCTGTCATATGTCTTGAAGCTCCACTATCCATGATCCATCTGGATACAAGTTTTGGAAGATCCTGCACATAACAAATTTTGACTTAAACTTTAATAAAGATGCCGATTCATGCTTCGCGATCCAGGAAGCTCCGGCAATGCAAACTACTTAGTCAAACATCGAGTCCACCCAGGCCTCATCAGCCTTGGGTGTAACCTTGACTCTCGCAATTTGTATTTTGAAATTTTTAGCCTTAAGAGGTGGAAAATTTGCATCATAATCAATTGGAATTGAATCCTCAGAAGGTGAAATCTTCTCCTCAGTTTTAGGTTTCCACACTTGTTGAGATAATGCAACCCGTTTATAAAACTTGTCGTTTTTAGTTACCACTTTCTTTACGGGTTCATTTTTCATTTTGGTGTTATCATTTTTCACACTCTCTTTCTCAACAACCATTTGTGCTTTACCCTTCACATCAACTTTCTTCTGTTGGACCTTCACAGTTTCAGTCTTAGGCTTCACATTGGTACACGTGCAATGTGACCAACTTGATTACATCTGAAGTATGTTCGAGTATCAACTACCCGACTTGTGCCTTCAGACTGAGACTGTGAAGCTCTCTTCTCAAAGAACTCTTCATTTGATTTTAAAAAAATTTCTTTCTCTTCATCAGCAAGTGAACTCGAACTGTTCACAAACTTTTTCTTTTCAACAAACCTCTTGTTTGGAACATTTCTTTTCTGACAAGGCTTACCCCCTGATAACCACCCGACCAATTATTTTGATTCTTGTTGTTATTATAAGAACGCGGTGGAACTACAGATTTCTTGTAGTAGGCTTTATCTTTCTCAAAATTCATTTTTCTCTTTGTTTGACTCAGATTGTTCACCTCTGACAACTCAACTTCGACCAACTTGAAAACGTTTGTCAATTTGTTCATATTTACATTCTCAATCGGAAACTCAGAATCCGAAAACAACTTATCAGAACCCAACATCTTGTACATGACAAGATTTGATTCTTCATTTAAGTTGTTCTTGGACTTTTGTTTCGGAATGTATTTGTCCAAGAAACACTCATCTTCCTCAGTAGTGTCACTATCCGTTTTTAGCACATTTTCAACAACACCTTTTACAATATCATTCTGGACACTATCGTCATTGGAAGATGTGAACGTGACATCAATTGAATCCGGAAGTTTCATTTCACTTTCTTCCTCGATTTCCACCAACCCAGATTGCTTTTTCGAGTAATTATCCAAAATCGGCGGTGGAACTCTATGAAAACCCACCCCGGTTCCATCAGAATAAACATCTTCGCCAGCTTTGTTTTTCCCGATGGGTTTGGGAACAATGTGTTGCAAAACAAAGCTTGCGGAGCTGTAACTGTTAAGCTTCAACTGGATTCGCTCGTTTTCAATTTCAGCCTCTTGAAATTTAAGTTTCAGTTTAGCGATTTCATCCAGTTGTTAGTTGATTGATTCTTCTTTTACTCTAAGCACTGCTTTTAGTTGAACATTTTCTTTATAAGTTTTACCATTTCGATCATCATTATCTTTCATTGTGCTTTTGAGTTTTTCAAACTTCTCAGAAATCTGACGGTTTTCAAGAATTAACTTTTCATTTTCTTTTTTTAACTCTTTCATGATCAATTTTATCACTTTCAATTTTGTTAGTTAACTCTTTTATCCGTTCAGTTGAAGCTTTAATCATCTTGTCACGATCAAGAATTTGATCCTCAACGCTTCTGACTTTTGCTGTCAGATCTTCAATTTTCTTACCGTTGAGATACGTGACTGTGTTACAAAATTTGCATTCTTTGATGCAATTTTTGCAATCAACATTTCCATCAATTATCTTACCTGACACAATTGTTGACAAGTTTGAACTGACCTGGCTTTTTAACTCAGACACGGAGTTAGAGTCTACCTCAAGTGCCTTAGCAGCCAGCACTTTGTCAGCCATTTTTCTGAGGTTTTCAGCAGTTAACTCCTGCGTTGTGTCAATAACCCCAGTGTCAACTTTCTTTGACTTCTATATCTCATCTTTCTCCTTCTTCTCTTTCTCTTCTTTCTCTTTCTCGTCTCCAGTTCCCCACCATTTTTTCTGCCAATAATCATCCTCATCTTTGAACTCCTTGATTATGGCTTCCAGATCAAGAGTTTTATCATCGATTGCAATATTTCCATCTTAATCAAGATAACACTCCCTGTCCGGATCCCATCTTCTTGCTCTCTTCGCTTCCAAATAGATACCAAATATTCGAATTATTCTGTTTTCAGCCAACATTTTTCTGTATTTATACTTCTCCTCTTCAGTTCGATTGTCTTTCCAAGGAATAGGTTCGTTTTTTGCCATGAAAGCGTAACCTACCGCATCTTCTTCCGGTAGAACCTCTTCATTCCAATCATACCCTTCATCATCATAAATCACCGCAAGAGCTCTAGATTTCTCTTTGTTGTCTTCAATCTGCTTCAATCTAGGCGGCTCAGATTTATTCTGGTGATAAATTGCCTTCTTGTAGTAATCCTCTCTGAAAGGGTTCTCCGATTCATCAGCATATGCGTTTCTGCATTCTCGCTTGAAGTGACCTTTCTGCTTACACTTGAAGCACGTCACCTTGGACTTATCAAAACCCAGCTTGGTAGATGGACCACCAACAGTCTTTCTGCCGGTTATTTCCATGAAAAGCTGTGCTCGACGAACAGCACTGGCCATGCACCAACGAATATCGATTAATTCCATTTCTTCAGGATCTATTTGATCATAGTCCTCTTTCGTTAGGTTGGTGTTGCCTATCTTCCCTGCTACTAACCCTTCATACGATTCCAACACAGATGCTAAGAAAATCATCTGTTGTTTAGCAGACTCCTCATCAAAATTCTGAGCATTCTTTAAGTCTATTGCGATGTTGCATTGAAACCAATTCTTTGCATCAGAATGATTTGCAGATGATGAAGATCCACTGTGATAACCACTGTGATTTCCACTGCTTTGACTGCTTTGACTTTCTTTGCTGGTTGTGGACACATTCTCAGCAGAAAACGCAGTCTTGGGAGAAGTTGCTTTTGGCATCATGCTTTTTGGATAATACAAATCCAAATTCTGCTGGTAGGATGAGTGATTGACTTTGAATGTCTTCTTCAATTCCAGCTCGTGACTTTCAAGTCTCTCAATCAACAAATCCATAGTCAACTTTTCAGGCTCGATAGTGTTCTTCAGCATCAACGCATAATATCTCCAATCCATCTCATCTGGCAATGAATCGAACAACTTGTCTACTAGCTCATCGTTAGAATACGTAATTTCATGTCTAGCTAGCTCCAGTTTCAAATGCCCAAACCTCTCGATCATCATTGACACTGATTCATTCTTTAGACAGCCAAATAAATCAAATTCTTTCCTAAGAAGTTTCTTTTTACTTTTCACGATTTCAGCACTTCCTAGACATTTTGTTTCTAGCTTTTTCCAGAGATCTTTTGCATTTGAATAATTAATCAATGAGATTATGTCCTCCCGAACAGACTGAAATAACAATGCCACACATTTTTGCTCAGCCATAAATGATTCAATCTCCTCAGCTGATCTTAAAGTTTCACCATTTTCGTTTCCATTGTGATAACCGTTTTTCAAACTCTTCCAGCTGGGAAATGCGAATGCCATCAACCAATCTTCAAACTTTCTTGACCACCGACTGTATTCCTCGATAGCCATTAGCTTTGGAGGTTTATTGAAGGTTCCAAAAGCACTTTCAGATTCCCAAGCTTCCGTTAACCTTTTCTTCGCATTTGGCGGATTCTCATTGTTGTTGCTTGTAGATCAATCGTCTCCCGAATTTCCAGAAAATGCGTACATGTCGCTGAACGGATTCAAGAATATTTCATCCATCTTGAATGTACCTGCAAAATCAGCAAACACTTAGAAAAATTTTCGAAATTTTGAAAAACAGTGACTAAAAAGCGAAACCAGTTTTAATGACACAAAAGCGAAATCAGCAGTGTGACTGATAAGCGAAATCAGACTTGACAAATAAGCGAAATCAGACTGAATGTGTCCGTATGAGTGAAATCAGATTGGTTCCAGTGAGCGAAATCAGATGATTATGTCTGTATAAGCGAAATCAGGAATAAGTGTGACAGATAAGCGAAATAGCAATATGTCCCTATCAGCGAAATCAGGTCCTAAGAGCGAAATCAATCAACTGGAATGTCCGTATGAGCGAAATTAGCAGGTTATGTCCTTAAGAGCGAAATCACACCCAATGTCCATAAAAGCGAAACCCAGATTTTAGTATATTCTCACCATTTTTAAGCCATATTTTAACCTGATTCTTTCTAGGGTTTGTTACTACTGTGTTTCACACGTTATATTCAAAATTCAGGCCATTTCAACCGTAGGAACTAGTTCAAATTGAAAAAGTATGAGAGAAAGTGAGTAGAAGTAAGAGAATCTGGTAGAATCAAGCTGTAGTAGTATGAACTCCTCGTCCTGAGCTCTGATACCACTTATTGGACCGGTTTCGACCCTAAATAGTCAGTAAAGAATGTTCATCTTTGCGTATAAAGGCGGAATCAATGTACACAAAGTAACAACAGCTTTTCCTCTTCAATTCCTTCTATTTTGATGCTTTCTAAAATGATTTTGACAGAGTTTCGTTACAAAGCATATGACAAGGTTTCGCTCCAAGTTACAACTGAAATCACACATGAAGGTATATATAGTCTGACTGATTTCGCTTATATGCCATGACATATAAGCGAAACCCCATGTGAATCATATGAGCGAAACCCCTAGTAACCACATAAGCGAAACCTCAAGTTCCTATGAGCGAAACCTCTAACCTTAAACCCTAATTTGACTCTCAAGCTCCAATCTTGACCTAACTTGACCTAAGACTTGATACACACGTAGTCAACAGACATTCCGTGCACCAACACAGAGTTGCAAAAGCTTTATCTGACAGAACTGCGGTTTATGAGTCCCATGTTAGAGCTTTCTGGGACACAACAAGATTTGAAGAAACAGACAAAATGATACACGCAGTATTGAGAAAGAAGGACCAATCTGGAAAAGACATAGATGTTGATTTTGAGTTTGGTGTTGGAGATGTTAGGAGAGTTCTTGATTTATAGGATTCTGATAATGATCCAACAATCATGTCAGAATGTCTTGTTAAAGGGTTGTGGTGTAGAATGGGATTCACTGGGCATATAAATGGAAAAATGCTTAAAAGGAATTTCTCAAAGGCTTACAGGTACTTGATGCACTGCATGGTGCATTCAATGTCACACAGAAAAGAAGCGTATGATGAAGTACCCGATTACATCATGAACTTCATTGCTAGCCTGGTATTGAACAGAAAGTATAATATTTCTCAAGTGATCTTTGAGTACATGAAAGAAAATTGCAAAAATGAAACAGATAGATACATCATGTACCCTAGGTTCATCATGATGTTAATCAATGATAAGATCAAGGATCTTCCAAGGAACAGAGATGTGTAAACTATATTACAATTGGAAGAATCACCAAGGAAAAGGATGCAAAAACAAAGAAAATGATATGCAGAATCAAGGATAAAAATTATGTTGCTCCTGAGAATGAAAAGTGGAGACATGAGAAAAGTGATTCAGACAATGAAAATGATAAGATGAGCGAGATGGCTGAGAATAAGACTAGATGGTGGTGTGTGAGAAATGGAAAATGAAAGAGAACACCTAAGTCATCCCCTGCAGTTACCATTCCAAAGGATGGAGATAAGGGTATAGTGAAAGGGAGAGTCTTAAGTCAGTAAGAATTTATGTTTATTAAATGTTTCTAATAAATCTATCAATATTTGTTTTGCAGAGTCTTCTGGAGAACCGCAGCAAAGATTGATAGATGAAACTGTCTTGGAGCCGTCTGTGGTTATTGAACAAGGAGTTGATATTCTGAATAAATCTTTTGAAAGTTATCTGAAGAAAAATGAGGAAGCAACACCTCAAAAGATTCAAGGATCAAGTGCTCAAGATCCTGAAGATGAGGATCAAGATAAATCAAGTGAGGATGATTCTGAAGCAACTCAAACAGAATCAGAATTGGATCCAACAACTCTTGGGAGAGGGAAAGCTCAGTTAAAGAAGAAGCCTTTAAAGAAAAAGAAAGCATCAGATGAAGAAGATTCATCTTATGATTCTGATCAGCCAAAGAAACAAGTAAAGAAACGAAAAGCAGTTCAAGCTGGAGTAATCCCAAAAATGTTAGAGCAAAGAAATCAGGAGCTGAACCGTAAAAAGATAAAGGTGGAAAGAAAGAGAAACATCTTCAGAAATCAAAGGTTCTTGAAACAGAAAAAGACCAAAGTATTGAAACTCCCAAAGAACCTAAGGTTGATAGTACTGAAGAACCGGTGGTGAAAGCTCGAGAAAGAACAGGAGGTGATGATGATTATGTAGAAATCACTGGATTCAAAGTTACTACTCCACGTCCTCCTCCACAAGATAAACCAGGATCGTCACATCCTAAAGATTCAAAGTTTGATTACATTTTTGAAGGTCTTCCAGAAGCAACAGGAATTTACACAGAAGATATTCCTGAAGATGATTATGACATGTTCAACAATGAAGCGGTACAAGAATTGTTACAAAAAGTCAACAAGTTGGAAAAAGAAAAAGCCAAAACAGAATTAGAGCGTGATATTCTAAAGAAACAAGTTGACAATTTGATGAAAGCTTCTTATCAAGTTAGAGCAGTGCTGATAGACCAAGAAGAAACAATGAAAAGAATGAAGAACGAAGCTCATGATAATTCAAAGGTGTTTGAACTGTTGACGGCAGAGATTGCTTCATTGAATGTGAAAATAAAAAATTTGGAAGATGTGAATCAAACGCTTAATCAGCTTCTCAGTGAGATGAGTGAAGCTTCATCAAACGAAATGAAAGCAATGAAGTTGGAGATGGAAGCCATGAAGGCAGACAAGGTGGTAAAAGATGAACAACTTCATATGCTATACTCTGTCATGGAGAGCCATTTAAAAATGGATGTTCATATTGCATTCAATGAAATAGAAGTGAAAAGAACTGAAGAAAGAAGAATGGAATGTGAAAGACGTCTAGCTGAAGAAGCCACTCAAAAGAACAAAGGTGTGATTGATGATACTCAAGAAGCTGGTGGATCTTCAAGTCAACCTGAAGTTGGTGGTTCATCAAACCAAGAAGATATAGAAATGGTTGATGCTGAAAATATTCAAGAACATGTTGATCAAGATTTCATGATGATTGGAGAGTCTTCTAAACCTTTGGATGCTGAAAATGTTCTTAGAAAAGTGGCTGTTATTCAAAGAAAGAAAAAGGCTAGAGAAATGTTGTTACTAGAGTGGAAGACAGACCAGTTCGTACTTGTTGGTGATGCCTATTCAGTGCCTTACAATGTTCAAGAAGTTGCTCCTGAAATGAAAGTTAAAGAAAGGCGAAGAAAGGCAAAGAAAGCTCGTGGAGAAATCGCTGATGATGACTCCGATGTAGAGCTATTTGGAGATGATGAAGAAGAAAATGAAGATGATGAAAAGGATGACAAGCCTGATGATCATGATGATAAAGATGATAAGGGAGATGATGATAACGATGAGGGTGCTTCTGGATTATTGATCAGAGATACAATTTTTCAAGAAAGAATCAATGAATAGATGAATGATGAGATCAATGAACAAGAGGATGACTTACAAAATGAAGCTTCATCATCAGGAAAGCAGCATGTTGATCAGGTATTCCTCTCAAACCCAACTGTTATTTACTTGAATGTTCAACAAGAAGGTGAGGTTGAGGTTAGAAGAACTAGAGCTGAAATGCTAGAAGAGTTGGGTTAGAAGAAGGAAAGTTTAAGTTTGATATTGAGGACGAGATTCCTCAGTCACCAGCAAAAGACTTCGAGCCCAGATATACATATGAAGCAGATCACTATGATGATGTAATTGTTGAAGATGCTTCAGATTCTTCCGAAGATGAAATTGATTTTCACTATGCTGGGGTTGATGAAACGTTTCCTTCATTTGCTGAGATGTTCAAAGACAGAAATGAAGATGAAATTAAAAGAAAAATTGTTGAAAAGATCTCCACAGAAGGTGTTCCTGAAACTATTCCGAGAGAAATTCTTGCAGAAGAAAGAAAGAAATGGTTCAAAAATATGCCTAAAGAAAGAAAAACTCTCAGAGCTCTCCGGTACTTCACTCACAACAAAAATCTATCATGGGGAGATATTCTATCGTGGGGAAATCTTAAAGATCTTAAAGTGTATGCCATCAGGAGAGAAGAAGGAGTTCAATACTTCGAGTTCTTATCTGATATTAGTTCTCTACCATGGTGGGATGTGGAAGAGTTGGTAAAGACAAAGAACATCAAGCAGTTCTACTATGGTCCTGAAGTTTGTCAACATGATCAAGATCTGTGGAACTACATTAAATGGCAAGCAAAGACTGGCTATCCTGATTGGAAGCCACGGTATCCAAAGCAGATTGTCACATTTTTTGGAAAATGGAAAGAAAGACATAACTCTGGATGTAAAGTCGCCTATGTGTTTGAAGAACATGCCTCTCAGAGCCATCGAACAAGATTTTCATGATCTGTTTCAAGGTTGGTTATACAATGAAACAATAGCTGAGGCAGTCATCTCTCTTTATGACAAGTCCACTGGAAAATCTCGAAGAATCAGCATTTTGGATCCAATGTGGCTTGTTAACTGCTCAAAGAAACACATTGATTGCTTATTTCTTAACAAGATCGTTTATGAAAAGAGAGACAAAAATCAAGCAATGCAGTATCAAACGATTGTGGATGTTTGCTTTGCTCAAGACATCAATTCTGGTAGATATTGGAAGTCTAAATGGAGAAACATTGAAATTGATGAGTTCTTGAAAAGATACAAGCGAAGTCAAAGGTCTAAAGAGATAGCAAACAGAGCTGCTGAGTTGGGAAGGAGAAATTTGGGGTATGTACCACCAACAGATCAGACGCCAATTGAATCTGAAGAAAACAAGATTCCTAAATGGGATCGAAAGCGTGATGGTGACCCAGAGTACAGAAAATGGTGGATGACTGAAGGTAGACACAAGAGACGAAGGATGTTAGAAGAAAGAGAATAAAAGAGGAGGCAAAATGCGAAAGAGCGAAGGAGGAACAGGAAGAAATGAAGACTATACTGGAAGGAACTACAACTATATCCGAGGGGGAGTCTATTAGTGTATACGTCTGTAGCTTCCGTCAGTATATAGTCATGTTTTTAATGTTTGTAAACAATATATGTATGTATGTTAGATAGTTTAGTAGATCAGGATATGGCGCGTTAATGTTAAGTGCTGACTTTTGTTGACCATGCTAACCGATCGGCTAGCCTAACCGATCGAACAGGCAAACCGATCGAACAGGATGTTCGATCGAACAGCAGGTCAGCCGATCGGCTAGCCCAGCCGATCGGCCAGCACTCACTCTATCCTGATGCTACTACATATAAATAGCTAGCCGAACTGTTCATTTGTAACTTTTTGCTATATTGACTCTCTGGCGAACTCATGTCAGTCTGACCTTTCAAAGGAGCTTGTGTACTTTCATATTCGATTAATGAAAGATCAGACAGTATTTCAGAGTTGAATTTGTTATCGTACATCTGTAGTTTGATTCAATGAATTCCGCGCATTGATCATATCCGATTCATCTAAGTTCCAGTCGATCAGATCCTGTTAAAAAGGGACCTACAACCTAATGAGCATAATTTTATAGAATTAACAATCAAGTTCCATGACTAGTTATCTTGTTAATTTCAACATCTTTTACCAATTCAATGCCTAATTCATACTTCAATATCAAGATTAACTTCATAAAGCCATATAAACACCCAATTCAAGATCATAACTCTAGTGTGCCTCATCATTCTTAAAAACCCATTAAACACCTAAGTAGTGATTATGAATTTTATCAACATGAACACAAATTCATTAGTTTATTAATTAGGGTTTGTTTCTAATCATACATTCATCCTATTTTCACCCAAATAACCATCATTCAAGCTCAAATTTCGAATTTCCAGTGTTCATCAAGAATTTGAGATGGAACAAAATAGTGAAATTTGACATACCTTATGATCACTTCACTGAGGTGATCACTAATTTGTGCTTGGATTTCAATTTGGGTATGATTTTCCCTTCCAATTGCTTGAATTTTAGCTTGTTACGGTTTGAAGATGAGAGCTCCCTGGCTCCTCTGGAAATTTTGACCAGAACACACACTTAGTGTGTGTGTGTTTTGGTGTTAATGTTTTATTTAATTAAAACTAGTTTTCTAGTTTATCACCTTTTGTCCCTCTACTTACCCAAGTTTGCATATAATGTGTTTTAACCAAGTTTCCTTGTTACTACAAGACTTGTGATTAACTAGGTTATTTATTCTTAGTTACTTTATCTTGTTTATAATCGACTTTAAATTTTTAATATAAAAATTTATATTTTCGAGGTGTTACACGTCCAAGCCATCCACTCCTTCTCCCAAGCTTTCTCCCTTTGCTCCAGCAATTCCCCGTCATTCTGAAAGAAAGAGTGTTATTCATAAAAAAAGAAGAAAAAAGAGGGGAGGAGAAGAGGTGTTACCTTCTCCTCCAGCAGCTTCATCTCGGCGTCAGTTACTCGGCACCGAAGCTCAGCAGCAACGGTTTGAGAGGTCTTCAGCTCGCTCAGCAGTCCCTCGTTTATGCTTCTTAACTCATTCACCCTCTGCAACATACCAGCCCCCTAAAAAAGCCCTCACAGATGGACAGACTGTATTGATCGTCAAAGAGGTTAGGGTCCAAGGCAAAATTCATGAATCTATGAAGGGGAGGGACGGCATGATTCAAAAAGTCTCGGGCGGTCTCAGGGGTCCCCACAACGATGGAAGGAGTTATCTTCCACTTAAGGACATACGGAACAGGGAGGCCCTCGGCAAACATGGGAGCCAAGGGGGAGCGAGGGAAAAGGTCTTCAGGCTGCTTGAGCTTGCTAGTACCAGTGGCCCGAAGGGGAGAAACTTCGGTGGCAGGAGTAGTATGGGCAACACTAGTCTCCGGAGCTTTATCTTTAACCCGGGAGAAAGCAGGAGCAGCAGGAATCACAATTGGGGCCTTAGAATTCCCCTGGTTCAAATAAAAAAAAAAGGAAAGAAAGGGGAGAGTAAATAAACGGAGCACACATGCATGTATATACAAATGAAAAACTTACAAGCAAAGGATCACTAACTAGGCTGGAGGACTTCAAATGCTTGGATAAGGAACTCTTAGCACCAGTAGGAGGAACCTCAGATGTAGCTTTGGATGCAGGAAAGGGTTTCTGGCCACTCGCACTCCTGAGCCTCAAACGAATGTTTCGAGGCTCAGGGATCACCGCCTTATGACTAACCTCCGTACTAGCCTTCCGCTTGCGGATTAGACGACTCTCCAGGTCCTCATGCTCATCACCACTCGAATTCTTTGACAGGAGGGAACCCTTAGAGCCTTCAACCTCCTTCGAGGAGTCCTCCTCCTGGGAAGAAGTCTCCTCCCCCCTCTCAGTAGCAGCGGAACCCCCGACATAAACAAACTCCCCTTCCCAAGAGCTTTTCTCTCCAAAACATGCCTCATTTCTAGGTTAACCACATCTCCAACCATAAATTTAATTCCTCTACAACCCCCCTAAAGTAAGCCCCACAATGTCATCTCTGCACAAAACAAACAAATGCTAGAGATGACTGGACAAGAAACAAAAATCACAAGCCAAGGTACGATAAACAGTCATCCTAAGTGGGAAAATAAGAAGAAGAATACCTTTCTTCCCAAAATAAGCCCTCGGACGGACGGAGTAAAGGGGACTCATGCCTCCCATGGCCAAGACCCCCTCAAGAAAATTGTAAGCCCTAGTTGGATTCTCATGCATCCTCTTCCACGACACGGTATCATTCACAGATAGAACTGGGACGCTGTCGTCAATAGATGCTTTCGGATCCCTCAAAGGAGGAGACTCCGGAAGCATTGCAGCCGAGACAAAGATAAACCTATTTTTCCACTCTATAGGATAAGTGGATGTGGGCATGAATGAGTAACAGGGTGGGGAGACACTGTCCTTCTGTTTGGCAAAGGTGAACCAGTCTCCGTCTGATAAAAGCTTGTAGAATATGCAAAAAAGGGGCACCGACGGTTCGCCGGAAACCGCCACGCAGGAAAGTTCAAAGTGCACCACCCTCATAAAAGCAAAGGGGTTCAACTGAGAGATCTGAATGCCAAAATGCTTTAAGAGTTCCACTTTAAATGGCGACAGGGGGTAACGGACACCACAGAAAGAAAAGGCCAGAGTATAAAGAACGATCTTCTCCGACGTGCAAACCGCCGGATCATCAGTGCCAGGAAGAGTCGGAGAGAACCGTTTAGGAATCTGGTATATTGCAACGAAAGATTCAACATCTTCTTTTGTCAATACGGAATGTATCAATGAACGGCCAGTGCGACTCATTGGCAAGGATGGTTGGAAGAATTTTAGAGAGAAGTGAAAAAGAAGTTGTGGTGAAATGAGAGGTCATTCCAGGGTTTTAATGAAGACACAGAGTAAGGGCGGTAACCGTCACATCAAGATTTTAAAAATCAAATTATGATGGCACATGCATCATTGCAAATGGCCCCCAGCCGTTGGATCATCCTGATCTTGTAAATCCCAGAGAACCGCCGCATAACTGCCATCATTAAGGGGCCCACTCTCCTCGCCCAGATAGACGTCGCCACAGTTCCGGAGCTACTCGGATTCAGCCCAGGGTCATACGGCTCAGGTCTCATGACCAAGGACTAGAGATGACTTGACGACAAGGCCCACTGGTGGTCCAGTGAACCCGTCTTAGGCTTTCGTAATTTGGTCCGACTCGTGGGCCCAAGTCAAATCTTTTCTCTTAAAAGGGAACCAAAAGAGGAGGCGGGAAAAGTGTGAGGATCCAAGGTTTCTACTCTCATTTAATGCATGACGGAGAGAGAAAGTGCAGTCACCGAAATAGGAGAACAAGGCAGCTGGTCTCATTAAGGAAGCCCGTAATCCATCCGTTGGGGCTCAGACACGTGTCTGAGTCTCCCAAAGCCTCCAAAAAGCCGCTAGATGATCCCGGTAACATGTCCAAGAGAGATAAGCAACTTTCTTTATATAAGGAAGGTGAGATACACGGTTGAGGTATGCACAGAAGACCCTTTCTCATTAAATACACAAACACTTCATTTATTCCGACATACTCGGACCACATTTAACACACATTATCCCGAATTCACACCAAGGGGAATACTCCGACGATCACGTACTCGTCGGAACAAGCTTCTCC
Organism: Helianthus annuus; assembly: GCF_002127325.2. NCBI lineage: Eukaryota > Viridiplantae > Streptophyta > Magnoliopsida > Asterales > Asteraceae > Helianthus > Helianthus annuus. Next base: position 84,578,775 of record NC_035444.2, on the reverse strand, counting down.
TGTCTCCGACAAGTTTACTTATTATCACGCCGGAGCTTGGTCACGGATCCCCCCCCCGGGGGTCCTACGTGGCGAGGCTAACGGTGTTTTCTTTTGTAGGATAATGAAATGAAGCTTTTACAACGTTGACGAGAACCATTGACCGTCAACCGAGACTTGAGGACTCGACATTGACGAGACCCATTGACCATCTGTAACAGCAAATAGATAAGATTCAGATAATTTTTCTGATAATTTTAAGTGAATTTAAGAAAATTATGTTATGAATTATTACCTATTTATTATATGACTATCCATATACTTAACCCCTATCCCTCCATATACATAACCCCCATCCCTCTATATACTTAACCCCAACTTGTAAAGCCTATAAATAGAGGCACATGTGAATCACTTGAGATATCAATAAAATATCCATTCCCCCAATTTCTCTTCTTATCTCTATAATGTTAATAGGCTAGTTGTTTCAAACACGTTATCAGCACGACTTGTTTTTAGAGTTGGATCGTATTATCACAAGTGCCATAGCTTTGGATCACACCATCGTAAGGTATAATATATTTTCTAACCATTTTATCATTATTCATTATTTCTTTATACATGATCCATATTATAATTCATACTATTTTGGGTTGTGTTAGAGACTTGTACATACTATCCATCGTAAGGTAAAAAAAAAGTTTATTTTTATTTTTTATTTCTAGAATCAACATTCATTCGTTTATTAAGGATAATAATAGTAGTAGTGATAATAACAACAATAGGATTTTTGGTGTAATTCTTTAAAAAAAAAAAACAATAGTAATAAAGGTAAATTACATGAATTCTTTCTTGTGGTTTAATAAAATTGAAGAGTATCTTTCTCCTTAAAGCTATTTACATAATTAATTATTTTTACTATTTACTTTCAAATTTTGCTTAGACCATGTTAAAATTTTCAACTCGGCAATTAATTTTAAAATAACCATTTGTTGTCCTTTGCTTATCATGCATTTAGCCCTAAAAAAAAGTTATTTTATTTTCTGTTATTTTTTTTATTAGTTTTTGTTAGATAGAATTGTGTGATATGATAGAATGGTCAATTTTAATATAATAATAAAATTGAAATAAGGTTAAAAAAAAAAGAAAAAAAAGGGGAAAGAGTAGTTACAATTTATATACAAATAATCAAATGGTATCTCTTCTTATTCTTCTTAAGGTTTAATTAAGTTTTAAAAGTTATCTTTTGCATTAGTTATTATTGGGAGACACAAGTTCGAAAGAGTAGTTACAATTTATATAAATAGCAATCTAATATGAGAGAACAAACTTGTATGAAATGATACGTCACTTTTTCGAAGACAATTGGCAAAATAACTATAACAATTACCTTGGCGCCTCATATTGTTAAGCAAGTTAGGGTAATCCATTAGACACTTTTTTTTATAATCTAACGAAAGACCTTCCATCTAGTAATCATTAGAAAAAAAATCATTATGCACATCAGTACTCTTATTAAATTATTGTAGCTTTGATTCATTTAAAATATTTAATTGATTCAAATCGATTTACTACCCATATTCTATAAAATTTATATTCCTTCATATGTTTTAAGTATTTGTTAACAATATTACACGTTATAATATAATATTAAATATCATATTTAGTTTATGTTTATTTGGTGTATATACATTTCGGGTGTGTACATGATTAACTAACACATTACCCTTGATATATGAGAAGAAATACTGTGTATTAATCTTTGTAAACAAAATTTAGAATTTAATGTGTAATCTCTAAACGTCTTAACACATAACTATTTTGTTAACCTTGTTTTTCTTTGTAGTCAATAATTGTTATCCCAAATATTATTTAATTGGATTATAATTTTGAATAACATACATTAATCCGTGCATATTTCTTTAATATAGATAATCATGTCGAATCTTGCAAAGCTTGAGTTTATGGCTTTAGACATCACTGGGAAAAATTATTTGTCATGGACTTTGGATGCTGAAATCCATCTAAATGCCAATAACCTTGGGGAAACAATTAAAGAAGGAAATAAAACGAGTACCCAAGATAAGGCAAAGGCAATGATTTTCTTACGCCACCATATTCATGAGTCATTGAAAAATGAATATCTCACTATCAAAGATCCACTCGTCCTATGGACCAATTTAAAAGAAAGGTATGACCATCAGAAAACAGTAATATTACCAAGAGCTCGTTATGAATGGATTAATTTAAGGTTGCAAGACTTTAAGTCTATAAGTGAGTATAACTCAGCAATGTTTAGAATCACGTCACAGTTGATTCTATGTGGAGAAAATATTACTGATAAGGAGATGTTGGAAAAAACATTCTCCACCTTTCACGCCTCAAACATTGTCTTGCAACAACAATATCGTGAAAGGGGCTTCACCAAATACAGTGACTTAATATCATGTTTGCTTGTGGCTGAGCAAAATAATGAGCTACTAATGAAAAACCATGAAACTCGTCCAGTTGGTACAATCCCATTCCCAGAAGTGAATGTGGCAACATATAATGACCAAAGTGGAAGTCACGGACGTGGTCGTGGCTATCAACGTGGGCGTGGTCATGGTAGTCGTGGTCGTGGTCGTGGTCGTGGTCATGGACGTGGTCGTGGACGTGCATATGGTAAGGGGAATTATCATGGTGTTCAATTCAAAAACAAAAGAACCCATCAGAAGTTGCATGATAATGAAAAGAAATCCAATGATGAAAGAGGTAAAAAGAAAAGTGGAACCTCATCTAATGCATGCTATCGATGTGGTGGTAACAACCACTTGGCTGGTACATGTCGTACAGCCAGACACTTAGTAGAGCTTTACCAACAATCTATAAAAGACAAACAAAAAGGAATAGAGACAAATTTCACATATGAAGATGGAAATGTTGATGTCCCAAGTGGTGAAAAGGACCATACTAATGCAACTAATCTAGATTATGATGATTTCCTTATCGAACAAGCTAATTTGGATTCTGGTGATATCTTGGCTGATACAAACCAGTTGGATGCTTGCAATTTTCCCTATGTGTAACAACTGTCACTAAAATCAATAATTAGGACAATAATTAGTTAATAAGAAAACCCTAATTGGGACACCCAAGTAATTCTGCACTAGCCCTAAAATTTTCAGAATGATCGGAATCAGGATCAGGGCCCCTAAAACTCAAGGGGGGCAAACCCTAGCTGATAATTATCTAAATTAAAACGTTGCTATGCTCTGATTGGTTAATTCTTTGAGTCACCAAGGCTAGTCCCGAGTCTAGGCAGCCTATGAATTAGACTGCTTAGCTTACGGACCGTAAGGGGTCCGGCATACGGTCCGTAAGGGAGACCCAAAAATTACTATAAATAGCCGACCTTGGCAATTAACTGTTGAAGTTGAAACGACGTTTATACCTACTGTGTACGTCGAGATATTCTGAATTCAGTTCACAACACACACACGATCACGAGGTGCTGCCGCAATCAGGGTAATAACTCGATCGCTATTACGATTCAACGTCCGATCGATTATAACTATCCAACGATTGTCCGAGTGCTGCTCAAATTGAGCTTGTACTTTGTTATTCATTGTGATTTCAACTTGAATGTTTGAGTGCTGTTCGAATTCGGACTATGCTCTGTCATTCGTTGTGAATCCATTGAATTGTTAAGTATCGCACTTGATAATAGTTGTGAGGGTTTAATCTCGTGAATTGACGTAACTGCTGAATAAGTTACTAATCCCGTTTGTGTGTGCATTGTTATTTAAATTAGGTTAGAAGGCTAATCAGTAAAGCTTATACTCTGCTCGTAAATCTGCAATGTGAGTCATTCTCTTTTTATCAACTGTTTTACAAAACTCCAAATTATTTTGCAAAGTTATAATTACAGGGATTAAGTCTTTGTAATCACCAAATTACAGCCGGTATGTGGGGTTTTGTATACATTACTTATTTCCCGTCACACTTGGACAAACGGGTGGCCAAGGGGTGATCTGACCACTGTCACAGACACCATTGGACAAATGGGCTAGCCAATGGATGGTCGAGTGACAGATACTGTGGGTAGTTGGTTTGATATCAGAAACATTGTAATTCCCCTTAATACTGTAGATTATAACAAATGTGTCGTTTTCAGTAAACTGAATGATTCACTCAGTATTTCCCCGCTGACAAAACCTTTTTTCAAACATGTTTCAGGTGATCTGGTATGAGCAAAGAAAAGTGCCATGGAGCACTCCCAGCTTAGAAAAGTGGCTCAATGTAAATAAATAAATGAACATGTTTTGAAAATAAAGATTTCCCTGAGAAATCATATTATTGTAAATTTCGGGAATTTATCCCTAAGTTATGAAACAAGCAGTTTAAATTATTAAAAGATCCTGTTTTAAAAAGACTTCCGTTGTCGCCTAAATTAAATACCATGGGATTCCTGTCCCGTGGCTCCTGAAACGGGTCAAACCGGGTCGGGGGCCGTGACAGGAAAAGGTGGTATCAGAGCCACTGTTTTAAGCTTACTGATTAAGCTCACTATTTTAATTTAAGTACATAGGAAAACTTAAATTGTCATTCTGTGAATATGTGTGCATTAACTGACTAATTGTTAAAATTACAGTATGGGTAAACAAAAGATTTCTGCTATCTACCGCAAATTAGATAATACACCTAAAGAACAGGGAACCTCTTCCTCCAAATCTCCCGTCAAGTTAGAGGAAGGAATCTTTGTCCGTAAGGCATATTATGAAAACCCACTTACACCGGAGAAAAGAAATTTGATTATTAAGAAGGGTCAAGAGAAAAAGAAACCCCAAACCAAGAGAGTGAGGTTTAACCCGGAAATTCAGGAAATTAACAGTAATCCACCAGGGGAAAATAACTTAGATGAAAAATGGGCAAATCTGTATCTGCTCGCTACTGTAGCAGAAAATGCAAATCTTTAAACTCTAAATCTAGAAATAAGTATTTCCCAGTAAACAAATAAATAGATCTGAATGTCTTCTGTTTGCTGTTATGTTGTACAAATTGGTGTGCAATAAAAATGTTTATTTGTTAAGCTTTGTTCCAAAGTTTTAACTCAGCATTTTGTGCATTTTGCATATATGACGTACAACATGAATGAGATGTCGGAAGCATTTCAGAACCTCAACCTCTATCCTGTGCTAATTGAAGTCTCCCACAACTTCACTGGTTACATTGCTGACATAGAGGAACCGCTAGAATTCCAAGCTCCACCGCTGGAAAAAACAAAACCTAAAAAGAAGAGAAGATATATAGGGTGGCGAAAGGTGCGCCGAAGGAAACCTAGGAGACTCCCTAAAATAGAAAATCCTGTGAGTGTGAGCAAGAGAAAAGAAATAGAAACCGGAGAAAGTTCCAATCCAGCAGAAATAAGGATAGACCTAAAGCAAAAAGGAATAGAGATCGGAGAAAGCTCTAAACAGTCTGAGGAAATCACATTCCAGGACGAAATAGACCGCCTACTGGATAATTGTGATGTACTAGAGCCTATCAACGATAATCTCTTCTCTTATCCTGCTACAGCCCAATTCCCAATAAACCTAGGACCAGCTATTCCAGACCCACTAGTTCACACCCGACCATTAGGCCAAATGGAGGAATGGTGGACCAATGACTGGCAATTCCAAAATATAGTCAATAGTCCCTATAGTTTTCTCCCATAATTTGATCCAGAACCTATCCCTAATCCGCCAATGAGCTATGAAAATTTAGCTGAACTACGTCAGTTTGGTGAAGAACTGATAGGCACCGGGAATAGGATCCGGGAAATGGGGGAGCAGATTTCTTGGAAGTACGACGAGAGGGAGCGTCATTACTGAAACTGCCAGCGAACCAAAAGATAGGAGGGGTTTGGAGAAGTTTGTTTGTATTATAACTAATATAGTAAAACTGATTCTGTAAAATGGGCAATAAAACACTGTAAGATAAAAGGGTGTGTATTGAAGCAGGTATAATATATAAAACAAAACAGAAGTCGAGGCATCGACAATTTTGGCTATGCTTGCATGTTATAATGATCTGTGTATTTATCTATGATTTTGTTATCAATAATTAGACACTAATAATTCTTATTAATACTAATTAGCAGATGAAAAACGCTAATAGAGAACCAGTTAATGAAGTAAATCAGTCTGAGCAAAATCAGGAAGATCAATATATAACTAGACAAGATATTGAGCACTTTATTGCTTAAGGGATAGCCAATGCTATTCCAGAAATTGTGGCTGCTGTTCAGAAACCTGCCAGCCCACAATTAATTCCTAGTAAACGTACTCCGGAAGATAACGGCAGTAACAGCATAAATGGAGGCGACAGTCATGACGATCATGATCCGCAACAGGCCCCACTCCCTAAGGGAATGAAAGCTGCAACGCCTGGTTGCACTTACAAAGAATTTCTTGCCTGTAAACCCGCAGAATTTGCAGGTAATGAAGGGGCAACTGCAACACTGCGTTGGTTAGAGAAAACCGAAGCAGTAATTGCAATAAGTAAATGTGCTGAGGAAGATCAAGTGATATATGCATCAAACTTGTTCACAGAAGGGGCGTTAGAATGGTGGAACACGGTGCTACAAGCAAAAGGAAGAAGGATGGCCTATGCGATGAATTGGGAAGAATTTAAGAGTCTTGTCGAAAGAAAATTCTGTCCCGAATACGAGAAGGAACAAATGGCAAACAAGTTCCTGAGTCATCGTATGTTAGGTGTAGACTGTCGAGGATATACTTCGACATTCTTCGAATATGCGAGAGTGGTACCTTCCCTGGCTTCGCCTGAACCGGTACTCATTTCCCGTTATATTTGGGGATTAATTGGAGAAATCCGTAACATCGTTAAAGCTGCGAGACCACGCACGATTGACGATGATGTGGAATTAGCTAATACCTTAACCGATGAACTAGTCTGCACCAGAGAAGAAGATCGCAAGAAGGAATTGGCTCAGAAGATTACCCAAGGTTTTCGTGTGGGTAACAATTTCAAGAAAAGGGGAACCGGGCAATACTCGTCACCTCCTTTCTGCAGAAATTGCAAGAAGAAACACTATGGACAATGCAATGTAATTTGCAACTTTTGCAAGGCGAAAGGACATCGGGAAGAAGACTGTAGAAGGAAAACAAGAATCTGTTATAACTGCAGAGAAAAGGGACACTTCCAATCTGAATGTCCTAAGTTAGCTAAACCAGCAGATAGTAGAGCTAAAACGACTGAAGAAACTACTAAGAAAAATGCACGAGCATTCCAGCTGACCACTCAAGAAGCCGAACTCATTCCAGACGTGATAGCGGGTACGTTCTTAGTGCATAACGTCTATGCAAAAGTATTATTTGATTCTGGTGCAAACCAAAGTTTCATTAATACTGCATTCTGTCAAGCTCTTAACTTACCTCTAACTCACCTTAGGCAGATTTATACAGTCGAAATGGCAGATGGAAATTCTGTCAACATAGACAAAGTTTTGCAAAAAGGAAAGATAGAATTGTTAGGTCATAATTTTTCTGCAAACCTATTACCCATGAATTTAGCCGGATTTGATGTAGTATTAGGAATGGATTGGTTAGTCACCAACCATGCTCGAATCCTGTGTGATAAGAATTCCGTAGAAATCCGTACCCCCACAGGAGAAGTAATTCTAATTACAGGAGATAGACCTCGAAAGCCACTGAAATTCATTTCAGTAATGAAATTAGCTAGTTATTCAAGGAAACAAGAAATGGTGTATATGATTTCTGTAATCATTAACACTAAAAGTAAGGAACTCCAGGACATCCTTATAGTTTCAGAATACCCAGATGTTTTTCCAGAAGAATTACCTGGATTACCACCTGATAGGGAAGTAGAGTTTAGAATTCATTTAATTCCAGGTACTACACCAATAGCTAAGACACCTTATCGATTAGCACCTACTGAAATGCTAGAATTGAAAAAGCAATTAGATGAATTACAAAGCAAAGGATTCATACAACCTAGTTCATCCCCTTGGGGTGCACCAGTGTTGTTTGTGAAAAAGAAAGATGGATCAATGAGAATGTGTATCGATTATAGGGAATTAAATAAAGTTACAATTAAGAACCGATACCCATTACCTAGGATTGATGATCTTTTTGATCAATTGCAAGGAGCTAGGTATTTCTCTAAGATAGATTTAAGATCTGGATATCACCAATTGAAAGTACAAGAGGAGGACATACCTAAAACTGCTTTCAGAACTAGGTATGGTCATTATGAGTTTACAGTCATGCCCTTTGGATTAACAAATGCTCCAGCTGCATTTATGGACATGATGAATAGGATCTGTAAACCATACTTGGATAAATTTGTAATCGTGTTTATTGACGATATACTCATTTATTCCAAAAGTCAGGAGGAACATTGTGAGCACTTACATGCACTCTTAACTTTGTTAAGAAAGGAAAAGCTTTATGCCAAATTCTCGAAGTGCGAATTCTGGCTACAAGAAGTGCAATTTTTAGGTCATATGGTGAATCACGAAGGAATTCACGTAGATCCTGCTAAAATAGAAGCAATCACAAATTGGAAAGCTCCACGAACGGCTATGGAAGTTAGAAGTTTTCTAGGATTAGCTGGATATTATAGACGATTCATTAAAGATTTCTCTAAGATAGCTGTACCTTTAACTAAGCTAACCTGTAAAGCCGTTAAGTTTGAATGGGGATCTAGACAAGAGGAAGCTTTTAGGATTCTAAAGCACAAATTGACAAATGCTCCAATTTTAGCTTTACCCAAAGGAACCGAGGATTTTGAAGTATACTGTGATGCTTCAAAATTAGGATATGGATGTGTGTTGATGCAACGCAAAAAGGTAATTGCGTATGCCTCTAGGCAATTGAAAAAGCACGAAGAAAATTACACAACTCATGACCTAGAGTTAGGAGCCATAATTTTCGCTCTTAAAATTTGGAGACATTATCTGTATGGAAGTAAGTTTACTATCTATACGGACCATAAGAGTTTAAGGTATATATTTGGGCAAAAAGAGTTAAACATGAGGCAAAGAAGGTGGATGGAAATCCTAAGTGATTACGACTCTGAGATTCAATATCACGAAGGAAAGGCAAACGTAGTCGCAGACGCCTTAAGTCGTAAGTATCATGAAAAGCAAAAGCGAGTCCGTGCTCTTAGATTAAATCTACAATTAGATTTAATGGAACAATTGAAGAAAATTCAGGAAACGGCAATCAAGGACGATGCGAAGGAATGAAAGGTTACCTAAAGGAATTAGAACAAGGAAAAGATGGAATTTGGAGATTCCACAAGAAACGAATTTGGGTACCTAAGCAAGGAGAATTAAGAAATAAAATTTTAGAAGAATCTCATAAATCTAGGTATACTATACATCCAGGAAATAATAAGATGTACCAAGATTTAAGAAATAATTTTTGGTGGATAGGAATGAAAAAGGATATAGCTGAATACGTATCTAAGTGTCTAACCTGTTCACAAGTTAAAGCCGAACATCAGAAACCTTCAGGACTACTACAACAGTTAGAAATGCCTGTATGGAAATGGGAACTCATAACAATGGATTTTGTTACTAAATTACCCAAAACCAGAAAAGGCAATGATGTTATTTGGGTAATTGTGGATCGATTAACCAAATCAGCTCATTTTCTACCAATGAAGGAAACCTTTAGCATGGAAAGGTTAGCCAAGTTGTACGTAGATGAAGTAGTATCCTTACATGGAGTCCCACTCTCCATTGTATCGGATAGAGATAGTCGTTTCACTTCCCGTTTCTGGACAAGTTTCCAAGAAGCAATGGGAACTCGACTTAATTTGAGTACTGCATATCATCCTCAAACGGACGGACAAAGTGAAAGGACGATACAAACCCTGGAAGACATGCTCCGAGCATGTGTAATTGACTTTGGTGGTAATTGGGATAGCCATTTACCATTAATTGAATTCTCCTATAACAATTGTTATCATTCGAGCATCGAAGCTGCTCCATTCGAAGCACTGTATGGACGCAAGTGCAAAACTCCCGTTTGCTGGGCAGAAATAGGAGAAAGTCAGTTATCAGGTCCAGAGATTGTACAAGAGACTACAGACAAAATAACTCAAATCAAGGAAAGATTGAAGACAGCTAAAGATCGTCAGAAGAGCTATGCAGACAATCGCCGTAAGCCATTAGAATTTCAAGTCGGAGACAAAGTACTTTTGAAAGTATCTCCTTGGAAAGGAGTAGTACGATTCGGTAAGAAAGGAAAACTGAGTCCCAGATATGTCGGACCATTCCCAGTGATCCAACGAATAGGACCAGTAACTTAACGTTTACAACTACCAGAAGAATTAGCAGGAGTACATGATGTGTTTCATGTATCCAATCTCAAGAAATGTTTATCAGACGAATCCCTGGTAGTACCTCTTCAAGATATAGAGGTAAATGAAAAGCTGAAATTCGTAGAGAAACCCTTACAAATAGAAGACCGGAAGATCAAGTTTCTCAAAAACAAACGACTAGTGCTAGTAAAAGTCAAATGGGAATCCAATAGAGGACCAGAATATACCTATGAACTGGAATCAGAAATAAAGCGAAAGTACCCTCATCTATTTCAGTAAATCTCGAGGACGAGATTTTTCTCAAGGTGGGGAGGATGTAACAACTGTCACTAAAATCAATAATTAGGACAATAATTAGTTAATAAGAAAACCCTAATTGGGACACCCAAGTAATTCTGCACTAGCCCTAAAATTTTCAGAATGATCGGAATCAGGATCAGGGCCCCTAAAACTCAAGGGGGGCAAACCCTAGCTGATAATTATCTAAATTAAAACGTTGCTATGCTCTGATTGGTTAATTCTTTGAGTCACCAAGGCTAGTCCCGAGTCTAGGCAGCCTATGAATTAGACTGCTTAGCTTACGGACCGTAAGGGGTCCGGCATACGGTCCGTAAGGGAGACCCAAAAATTACTATAAATAGCCGACCTTGGCACTTAACTGTTGAAGTTGAAACGACGTTTATACCGACTGTGTACGTCGAGATATTCTGAATTCAGTTCACAACACACACACGATCACAAGGTGCTACCGCAATCAGGGTAATAACTCGATCGCTATTACGATTCAATGTCCAATCGATTATAACTATCCAACGATTGTCCGAATGCTGCTCAAATTGAGCTTGTACTTTGTTATTCATTGTGATTTCAACTTGAATGTTTGAGTGCTGTTCGAATTCGGACTATGCTCTGTCATTCGTTGTGAATCCATTGAATTGTTAAGTATCGCACTTGATAATAGTTGTGAGGGTTTAATCTCGTGAATTGACGTAACTGCTAAATAAGTTACTAATCCCGTTTGTGTGTGCATTGTTATTTAAATTAGGTTAGAAGGATTATCAGTAAAGCTTATACTCTGCTCGTAAATCTGCAATGTGAGTCATTCTCTTTTTATCAACTGTTTTATAAAACTCTAAATTATTTTCCAAAGTTATAATTACAGGGATTAAGTCTTTGTAATCACCAAATTACAGCCGGTATGTGGGGTTTTGTATACATTACTTATTTCCCGTCACACTTGGACAAACGGGTGGCCAAGGGGTGATCTGACCACAGTCATAGACACCATTGGACAAATGGGCTAGCCAATGGATGGTCGAGTGACAGATACTGTGGGTAGTTGGTTTGATATCAGAAACATTGTAATTCCCCTTAATACTGTAGATTATAACAAATGTGTCGTTTTCAGTAAACTGAATGATTCACTCAGTATTTCCCCGCTGACAAAACCTTTTCCAAACATGTTTCAGGTGATCTGGTATGAGCAAAGAAAAGTGCCGTGGAGCACTCCCAGCTTAGAAAAGTGGCTCAATGTAAATAAATAAATGAACATGTTTTGAAAATAAAGATTTCCCTGAGAAATCACATTATTGTAAATTTCGGGAATTTATCCCTAAGTTATGAAACGAGCAGTTTAAATTATTAAAAGATCCTGTTTTAAAAAGACTTCCGCTGTCGCCTAAATTAAATACCACGGGATTCCTGTCACGCGGCTCCTGAAACGGGTCAAACCGGGTCGGGGGCCGTGACACTATGCATGAATGATTATATTTAAAATTATGTTATTTTCTTGATGTTTTATTAAGACATTTTGTTTGGGATTTTGTTATGTTTTGTTTTTGGGGCACTTTATGAAATTGTTATGTTTGAACCATATTATACTTTTATTTATGAAGCTTTATTTTGTTTTGAAGCATATGGAGAATTCAACTAAACTTCATATTAATGGTGAAGATGTATGTCTAATAGACAGTGCTACTACACATACAATCCTAACGAAAAAGGATTATTTCTCTAGTTTAACAATGAAAAAGGCAAGCGTTGGTACTATATCTGGTAAAACAAAGTTAATTGAAGGCTTTGGAGAAGCATATGTAGTTCTACAAAGTGGAACTTTGCTCAAAATTAACAATGCCTTATTTTCCCCACTGTCTTAAAGAAATCTGATAAGCTTTAAAGATATACGTCTAAATGGATATCATCTTGAGACTACATGTGAAGGACATGATGAGTACCTTCAAATAACAAATATTATTTCGGGAAAAAACACATATTAGAGAAGTTACACGCATTTGCCTCTGGTTTGTATTGTACCAAAATTGGTGCAGTTGAATCAAATGCAATCATAAACCAAAAGTTTATGGATCGAGAAAATTTTATCATTTGGCATGACCGGTTAGGCCATCCCGGATCAATAATGATGCGAAAAATTATAGAAAATTCATGTGGTCATTCTTTGAAGAACCAAAAGATTCTTCAATCTAAGGATATTACATGTGTTGCATGCTCACAAGGGAAGTTAATCACTCGCCCATCACCAGTTAAGGTAGGGACAGAATCCTTGAGTTTTTTAGAAAGAATACATGGGGATATATGTGGACCTATACACCCCCCCAGTGGACCATTTAGATACTTTATGGTCTTAATTGATGCATCAACTAGATGGTCACATGTGAGTTTACTATCAAGTCGTAATATGGCATTTGCACGACTACTTGCTCAATTAATAAGGTTAAGAGCACATTTTCCTGATTATCCCATAAAGAAAATTCGGTTGGACAATGCTGGGGAATTTACATCCCAAACCTTCAATGATTACTGCATGTCTATTGGTATAAGTGTAGAGCATCCAGTACCTCATGTACATACGCAAAATGGACTTGCTGAATCGCTTATCAAGCGACTTCAAATGGTTGCAAGACCAATGATTATGAAATCAAAACTACCAGCATCTGCTTGGGGGCATGCAATTTTACATGCAGCAACACTAATTCGCATCAGGCCAACGAGTTATCACACTTCCTCCCCATTAAAGTTGGTTTTTGGTCAGGAACCAGATATTTCCCATCTAAGGATTTTTGGTTGTGCCGTATATGTTCCTATCGCTCCACCACAACGAACAAAGATGGGACCTCAAAGGAGGTTAGGAATATATGTTGGGTATGAATCACCATCGATCATTAAGTATTTAGAGCCATCAACAGGTGATTTATTTACAGCTCGATTTGGTGATTGTCATTTTGTTGAAACAACATTCCCAACATTAGGGGGAGATGAAAAGCAGCTGAAAGATAATAATATAATTTGGAATGAATTATCACTATCTCATCTTGATCCTCGAACTAAAGAGTGTGAACAAGAAGTTCAAAGAATAATTCATTTACAAACATTAGCAAATCAAGTACCAGACGCATTCACTGACCTAAAGAGAGTGACTAAGTCACACATACCAGCTGCTAATGCTCCAGTAAAAATAAGTGTCCCAGAAGGACAAGCACATGTTGGAAATGAGTCTAATGCACGTCTCAAACGTGGTAGACCAATCGGTTCTAAAGATAAAAATCCTCGAAAGAAAAAAGGAGCAAATAATGGAGATGGTCCAGTCGAGGTAATGATAATGCCAAGAAAAGAGTCTCCTGAAGAGACACTAGACATGGTGGTTCCAGAAGAACCTCAGGTACCTGAAAACGAAGAGATCTCAATAAATTATATCATGTCTAGAAAGGTATTGAACCGAAATGAAATCGACGTCGATGATAGTTTTTCATATAACATAGCGCTAGAAGTAATGGAAAATAATGAGGATCACGAACCAAAATCTGTTGAGGAATGTAAACAAAGAAATGATTGGCCAAATTGGAAAGACGCAATTAAGGCAGAATTAGATTCCCTCAATAAACGAGAAGTTTTTGGACAAGTAGTCCCTATACCTAAAGGTGTAAAGCCTGTCGGATATAAGTGGGTCTTTGTGCGAAAACGAAATGAGAAAAATGAAATCGTACAATACAAGGCACGATTAGTAGCACAAGGATTTTCGCAAAGACCTGGGATTGATCATGAGGAGACATATTCTCCGGTGATGGATGCGACAACTTTTCGTTATCTTGTTAGTCTGGTAATACAAGAAGGGATTGATCTGCGCCTAATGGATGTTGTGACAGCCTACCTTTATGGCTCACTTGATACTGATATTTACATGAAACTCCCTGAAGGATTCAAATTACCAAACTCATGTACGTCTAGTTCTCGAGAACATCTTTCAATTAAATTAAACAAATCATTATATGGGCTAAAACAATCTGGGCGTATGTGGTATAATCGCCTTAGTGAGTATTTGTTGAAAGAAGGTTACAAAAATGATTCAATATGCCCGTGTATCTTCATAAAAAGGTCAGAATCTGAATATGTTATAATTGCTGTATACGTTGATGACTTGAATATAATTGGAACGCCAAGTGAACTCCAAAAGGCGGTTGAATGCTTGAAAAGAGAATTTGAAATGAAAGACCTTGGAAAGACAAAATTTTGTCTTGGGTTACAAATCAAACACCTCAAGGGTGGAATCCTTGTACATCAACAAAACTACATAGAAAAGTTACTTACAAGGTTTTATATGGAAAAATCACATCCATTGAGTACCCCAATGGTTGTAAGATCTCTTGATGTCGAGAAAGACCCATTCCGACCTCCGAATGATGGAAAGGAAATTCTTGGTCCAGAAGTACCATATTTAAGTGCAATTGGTGCACTAATGTTTCTTGCTAGTCATACACGACCAGATATATCATTTTCTGTAAATTTATTGGCAAGATATAGTTCATGCCCTACGAAGAGGCATTGGAATGGGGTAAAACAAATACTTCGATACCTTCAAGGTACAAAAGATAGGGGGTTGTATTTTACTAACCAATCGACAACAAGTTTGGTTGGTTTTGCAGATGCAGGGTATTTGTCTGATCCTCACACTGGACGATCTCAAACTGGATATTTATTCACAAGTGGAGGCACTGCTATTTCATGGCGCTCTGTAAAGCAAACCATCACAGCCACATGATCTAACCATGCAGAAATATTGGCGATTCATGAAGCTAGTCGAGAATGTGTTTGGTTAAGAAGTATAATACAACACATTCGTGGGTCTTGTGGTATTTCTACGAGAGATGAGGGACCGACAATTTTACATGAAGACAACGCAGCATGCATTGCTCAACTTAAGGAAGGATACATCAAAGGTGACAGAACGAAGCACATTTTACCAAAGTTTTTTTTCACACATGATTTGCAAAAGAATGGAGATATCACTGTCCAACAAGTTCGTTCTAGCGACAATTTGGCAGACTTGTTTACAAAAGCACTTCCGACCTCTACATTCAAGAAACTGGTTCATGGGATCGGGATGCGTCGACTCAAGGAGCTTAAATCATCAGGGGGAGAATAATACGCGCTGCACTCTTTTTCCCTTAGCTATGGTTTTATCCCACTAGGTTTTCCTAGCAAGGTTTTTAACGAGGCAGCATCACCAAGCGTATTATAAGAATAATATATTATTTTGTCACATGGATAGCCAAGGGGGAGTGTTATGAATTATTACCTATTTATTATATGACTATCCATATACTTAACCCCTATCCCTCCATATACATAACCCCCATCCCTCTATATACTTAACCCCAACTTGTAAAGCCTATAAATAGAGGCACATGTGAATCATTTGAGATATCAATAAAATATCCATTCCCCCAATTTCTCTTCTTATCTCTATAATGTTAATAGGCTAGTTGTTTCAAACAAATTAAAGTTATTTAAAACCCCTATTAATTATAGCTTAGCATAAATGCTCCACATAGAACTCAAGTTAAAATAAAAACACTACTTAGGTAAGATGATGTATATTAAAAACATGAAATCCAAATAAACTTTAACAAAAAGATTGAGTGGATGCTGGTTTATCTTTTTATTCTCAATTTAATGGAACAACATCGATCATAATGACTTTTGTTTAGACGTTTAAAGCAATTAATCTGCCTTTTTTTATGATATCGACTACTTACCGTCCACTATAACTTTTGAGAGGAAAACCATACAATCGTTGGTATTTCAATACGTGTCATGGAATTAAAAAAAAATTGCATAAATAAACTTAACGTACCAATGTTCTAATAATAAGGGTTAAGGTTAAATAAGACTAATTTGTTCACTTATTTATTTTAGTAAATTAAGTTTTTGGTCTATGAGTTCGGGAGTCTTTAAACCTTAACCCTTTCAGTCTAATATATTGTTTTTCATCCTCTCAAGCTATTCATTTTGCCTTTTGTAATCATTTGAATCCAAAATGCAAACTTTGTTAAAAAAAGAAAAAACCTATTAAACCCTTTTTTCACATAAGGGTAGGGATGAGATTGATACCGTTACTGGTACCAAAAATCACTAAAATTGGGTGCTGGTATCGAAAACACTACAAAGCGGCTACCAAATCGGTACCAAAATAATTCGGTATAGAAAATTCAATACCGGTATTTAGTACCAAATGTTTATCCCTATAACAAATCTTCACGAACCAAAACCGTAATTTATTGTATTTATTTTTATATGGTACGCGTACAAGTTCACTTATATGGTCACTAAATTTTAGTCATTATGTTATTTTGAATACAAACTTTTAATTCTACAAGAAAATTTCACAAATGATATAGGGTTAACCACATAAATAGTGTGACATCTATTATACTTAAATATAATATATATACATGCTTGTTTGTTTGTGTCGGCGTTTAATGGGGGATGAATATTTGAATACAATTCTAGGATTTAAAATTTAAAAGATTGTATTTTAGTGGTTCTCCCAGTGTGATTACTTAGGTAGCGTTTGGTATGAAGGAATGGAAGGTGGAATGGAATGGATCATTCTGATGGAATGAAAATAAACATGTTTGGTTATCATTGGTAATGGAATGGAGCATTCCAAGAGAATGTAACTCCTTCCAAATATAACAATTTCCATTCCTTGGTATGTAGGTGTTTTTTTTCCATTCCTTCAAGGAATGGAAAGAAATATGTTATTATTATTATTATTATTATTATTATTATTATTATTATTATTATTATTATTATTATTATTATACTTTTATTTGTATTTATATTTATTAATATTCATACTAATATTAATATATATGAAAAATCTATTATTAATTTTTTTATCATTAATATATTATTATTATTATTATTGAGTCAATTATATTTTTGTCGCTTTAATACAGTTGTGTTTACTTCATCTTTTTTTTTATCAAATTGTACAAAGTAATGATTCATTCTATTCATATATGAGTAATCAAACATCACAATGGAATGGAATGATCCATTTCATTCCGTTGTCCATTCCATTACCTCGTCCATTCCATTCTCTCATCTGTTCCATTACCCCATACCAAACAGACCCTTATTGAATTATATATATATATATATATATATATATATATATATATAGGCAGGGCCGGTCCTTAGGATTCGTATATCCTGTTTGAGCTCGAAAAAATGTGTCCTTATGGCTTAACGAAATTGGATATTTGGCTCACTAAAGGTCTAAACCTAATGCCAAAGGGGATTAATAACTAATCTAAACTATAAGAATAGTTTTGTAAGGGGCCCTATGTTGGTGTTTGTATGGATGTACCCGATTAAAAAATTATTCTACATATACATATCGGGTTTTTTTCATAAAAAACGTGCCCCTTGAAATATCGGGCCCTGGCCGGTGGTCCTCCCCGCCCACCTAGAGGTGTACAAAAAAACCGGTTTTAGAACCGAAACCGGGAAAAAAACCGAAACCGGTTTTTTTTAACCGTTTTTTTAACCGGTTTTGTTATAACCGGTCCGGTTTTATAACCGAACCACCGGTTTGTGACCGGTTACTAATCTTGATCTGAAAACCGGTTAATAACCGAAACCGGTTTTTAAAAAACCGGTTAAAACCGGAAAAAAAAACCGGTTTTTTTTTTTTGGGAAAAACCGGTTATTGTTTTGGACTTGAAAAACCGGTTAGTAACCGAAACCGGTTATAAAAAAAACCGGTTTTCGTTTTGGGTGAAAAAAACCGGTTCGGTTAATAACCGAAACCGGGTTTTGAAAAAAACCGATTTGTACACCTCTACGCCCACCCCTAGGGCCGGCCATGTATATAGGGTTAGGTTAACGTACAATATCCCTTATCGTACAATATATACACGCTCATCTCAGCCGTCAGATCTTTATCCTACATTGAAATCGCATGTTGGTTTTTTTGTAACAATTTCGCATGTTGGTTTTTTAACATACGATTTCATCAAAATTACCACATGCGAAATTGTTACAAAAAACCAACATGCGATTTCATCAAAATTATCACATGCGAAATTGTTACAAAAAACCAACATGCGATTTCATCAAAATTATCACATGCGATTTCATCCATGCTATTTTATAACATGCGATTTCACTATATTGTACGTATTGTACGTTAAGGGATATTGTATTTTACGCTTTCACTATATATATATATATATATATAGGGTCAGGATTTAGGGAAAACGGTGAAGAGTGTGAGAACGGTGAGAATGATTTTGGTGTTGACATGTGGCATTGATGCTAAATTACACTAAGGGGTAATATTGTCAAAAACCCACTCACATGAACTGGGTGTTCAAATAAAACGCCATAAAAATACCCAATTCAGAAAAACGCCATTAAAATACCCAGTTAAAAACGCCATAAAACACCCAGTTCAGAAAAACGCCATGAAAAAACTCAGTTGAAAACACCATAAAACACTTAGTTCAGAAAAACGCCATGAAAATACCGAGTTAAAACGCCATAAAAACACCTAGTTCAGAAAAACGCAATGAAAATAGCTAGTCTAAAACGCCATAAAACACCCAGTTCAGAAAAACGCCATAAAAACCCAAATCATTTTTTTTCGAAAAGTATATCAATAGTATACTCGTTGGAACGATAAAAAAACGCTGAGTTTTATGGTGTAATTTTTTTAGAAAAATAATCACGTATAAAAAGTTATTGTCGTTTAAATATGATGGGGGAAAATGACATGTGATTAGCATGTGCACCCTTGTTTGGATCTTCCAAATTTTACCCCTCCTGGTAGTTATAAGGTTCCCATTATTTACAAAAATGTCACCACATCATCTTAGCCACAAATCACAAAGATCCTATGGCTGAAAATCGTTCTTACAGTTCTCACACTTCAAATCGTTTTCTCTTGATCCTATTCCTGTATATATATATATATATATATATATATATATATATAGAGTAGGAGTTGGGTGGAAAGTCTATTTTTCCTAGAAAGTCTAGGAAGGAATAAGATTTGGACATGTGTCATTGAGGGATTTTAAGTAGAAGGGCTATCATGTAATTTCACATTTTAATTTTATTTTTGGAATGTATCTTCATTAACTAAAATTCCATGATTTTCGGAATTTTTATTGTTTTCGAATTCAAATCTGCAAGTCAATGTGTTTATCTGAAACTATCAGCATGTTCTTGGTGATGTGTTTTACCAGTCAGAGAGGTTGAAGTCAGTGTGTTTTAACAATCTGAAGTCAATATATAATCAGGTTGTGTTTTAACAGTTATTTTGCATTTTAACACTCTGAATGTGTTTTATGTTGTTGTCTATGTCACATTACATCACATTGTGTTTTTTGATGATTACATTACATCATAATGTGTTTTACAACGGTTTGTTTTTATACTGGAGTTTAACAAATCTGATTGTGTTTTAAGTCAGCAGATTTGCTGGAGGATTCTTGATATTATGTTTTAACAGCAAGCAGATTCTTGACATTGTGTTTTAACAGCAAGCAGGCCATTGTGTTTTAACAGCAAGCAGATTCTTGACGCTGTGTTTTAACAGCAAGCAGATTCTTGACGCTGTGTTTTACATGCCTCTTCACAATCATCAATTAAAACAGAAAAAACACAGCCAAGTTACAAGCAGATTAAGACCGAAAACGTATATGCACTTCAAGAACTTTAATCACAACACAAGATATGAATACCTAGTGAAGAAAAGGGGTATCAACAAGCCTTGGAACCGAAATCTGAATGCTTTTGGGGTCCTGTTTTGCGTCGCCAACAGCAAGGGGGAGTAGAGATCGCAGGTTTTATTCTGTTTAGGGTTGGATTGGAGAGAGAAAGAGAGAAAATCAAATCAATAATGGAGAGAGAGAGGGAAAATCCCATGAAAGTAGGGATTGCAGTTATCTAATTGATTTAAAAAAACGGCCATTTAACAAAATTGCCCCTATTCATTTAAAACAATCAATTAATTAAACTCAAATATTACAAGATTGCCATTGATTTAATCTCAACCCTTAAACACACCAATCGGATGGACCAGATCGCTTCCTAGACATTCTAGGAAAAAGACACTTTCCGTGCGAACCCTACTCTATATATATATATATATATATGTGGTAAAGTTATTGTAAAAAAAGGTTAAAAGTGTGAGAAGTGTGAGAAATATTGTGAAGATGACATGTGTCCTCAATTTAAATTAATTTAAAAGGGTAAACAAGTAATTTTATCATCGATTCAATTAATTCAAAATCTTCCATAACTGCCATCTTATTTATAGGAACATGATTTTTTTAAAAGATCTCTACAAAAACACTACAAATAACACTGCAACCACCATTCAGCACATATATAGCACCATTCAATAATTATATAACACCATTCAATAAGTATATAACACCATTTTAAAGATCTCTATAAAAACACTACGAATAACACTGCAACCACCATTCAGCACATATATAACACCATCCAATAAGTATATAACACCATTCAATAAGTATATAACACTATTAAAGACACTACAAAACACCATTCAATAGTTCATAACACTGTAATAAGTACATAACACTACAAAACAAGATATAACATTACAAATGACTATAAAACACTATGAATGGTATATGACACCATATTACCATTTTATAGCTCTGTATTACACTACAACCCCCGTCGTTTCACTGCCAGCACCACCACTATTGCTTCGCCGCCGCCGTCGTAGAGAGGTGGTCGGCGCCGCCTCTCTACAGTCTCTGATTCGGAGATGTCGATGATTCAGAGCGGTGGAGATGTCGATGATTCGAAGCCACAGAAGAGAGTGGCGGAGACGTGATGATTCAGAGCAGCGGAGACGTCGATGATTCAGATCGGCGGAGATATCAGATCGGTGGAAGAAAAGCGACGGAGATAGAGGTTCCTTTCATGATTCCCTAATTTGTAGGGTTTTAGTAACTGGTTTGCATATGAAGATACAATTTTCTATTTTCAAATGAATATAAAGACTCTTTTACCCCTGCGATTTTCAATTCAGTCCAAAATAATAAAAGACAATTTACAATTTGGTCCCTATTAAGCTCAACCATTAGATCAAATATCTTATGGTGTAAATTTTTTCTTACCTTTCTCACAATTTTTTTTTACAGGAAGCTCTACCTATATATATATATATATATATATATATATATATATATATATATATATATATATATATAGAGAGAGAGAGAGAGAGAGAGAGGGGAATCGGTTCAAATGAAAATCATCCAGAGTTACGAGAACCGTGAGAACTCCTATCATCCAATAGGATTTTAACACATCACCTATATTCAAATTAAATCAAAAGGGCAATTTAGTCTTTTACTATTTATGTCATATCATTTCTCTCTCTCTCTCTTTCAAAAGTTAAATCCATTTTCTTTCTTTGTTTCTCTCTCTCTTTCTCTCTCTCTCTCTCTCTCTCTTTTACATTAAAATATTACTCTCTTCTCATATTTATTTTTTTCTAATTGTTACATTTTACGAAAAAACAAATAAACATCCAGAAAGAAAACATTTTCAAAAAATGACAGAAAGGGGTGGGGTCGACATTTAAAAAAAAAAACGTTTTTTATGGAAGTTTATATTCAGCATTTTCACAAAAAAAATGTTCGCATTCGACAAAAACCACCCCACTAATCGAAATGGTTTTATAAGCAGTAGATTAGTGTAATTAAGTAGTCACTTTTTGTAACATTCCCAAAATTTTTATTTATATAAAATATAAAAAAAACTTATGTTATTAAAAGAATACAACATGGGTAAGTTGACCAATGGAAATATGAGATATTTTGGGCAAGCGTAGAAACCGTTTAATAACTAATTTATAAAAATACATTATATTTGAACCTACTCTGTTTTAATGAAACTTGGTTCAAATTATTCTCGTTATAATGACATATTCATTGTTTTGTAAAAGATCACATTTTAGAAGTTATAAGCACCAAATAAATAAAGCAGTTAAATTAATTATAATAATAAATATAATAAAATAATATAAATGAAAACATTTGAATGTTAAAGTGCACGTGTGATAGTGCATGGAAGTTAGAAAAAAAAATAATATATAATTTAATAAAATGATTAATAATGTTAATTAAAACATATCATTTAAAGCTAAACGTAAACTTTGATAAAATAATATTAAAAATACGTATTAAAATTCAAACATATGAAATGTGTACGTGTCCTTTAGAGATAAGAAGGAATGTTGGCAAATTTGCTTAGGCAGTAAGCTTTTAATCTATAAATAGAAACATTTGGACCTTCAAACTTTCATACACATTTTTCCCTTCCCTCACTCTTTCGTTCCCTATATATATTCTCATTTCTTTTTTATTATTTACACTATAATAATAAAGCCCTGCCCCGCTTTAAGTGTTTTAACCCTTGATCACCGATACCCTGTCCAAGTGACGTAGGGCCCCGTAACGTATGTCAAGGCTCTGCCTAAATTCGTTGGGGTTCTGTCTCGTGACGTAGGGATAAAGTGGAATTGGGTTATTATACTTAATGTGAGTGCACTATATATTTTAGTAAATAACCCAGAAGTGATACCCGAAATATAGCAACCCTCCTAAAACACCCCTGACACCCTACACTTTCTAAAATACACCTCGTATGTGAAAACCAAGCCCGAAATACAATATATAAATTAAAAACAAGAAATAGTAAGTTGAGGCGGGCCGCGTAGACCCACCCCAACCATTCACGCGGGCCGTATGAAGGTGTAACCGGATTCCTTTGATTTCTTAAGTTCAAGCGGGCCGCGTAAGGTTCCCTTAACATTAACGCGGGCCGCGAGAGGTTAAAAAGGTGGCGCAGCCCGATGCGCCCACGTGGCCCAACACCCGGCTAAGCTAGTTGTCGACTCAGCACAGCTACGCGTTGACCCAGCTTTGACGCGGGCCACGTAAGCTTTGTGCTTATACTACGCGGGCCGCGAGAGACCCCGATTCAGGCACTATATAAAGGAGGCATCGGCTATCCATTTCAATTCGTTCATTCTTCGATTCTTTCTCTCAAATTCTGATATAAGGCTTTATTAAGCGGGTATTATACCCCCCTAATTAGCGAAGCTCTGCCTCGTTGTAAGTATCATAACCCCTGGATACGTATTAGATACTCTGCCCGATTGATCTAGGATTCCGTAACGGCTGTCGTGGTTCTGCCCGACGTAGTTGTTGGAATAGCGTCTCGGGGAGGGTATTACTAATGTTAAAATGGGTTATTATACTAACACGTGTGCATTGTTTATTTAATTAGATTATAACCAGGGAATCACAAAGAAAAGCCCTATAATAGCAATGTGAGTAATCCTCTTTTTGTTAAATGTTTTTACAAAACCTTACATACTTTTCCATGCGAATAACAGTTATTGAGTATTTGTAAGAATACAATTATCGTGGGTATGTTGGGGTTTTGTATACAAAATTGGTTACAACCTGGTTAAGGAGTAACATTTCCACAAGTCGGGTGTCGACAGTACCAACGGGTGATAATTGATATAACTTGGAAACAAATGTAATTGCGGGATCGCCCTCAATACTGTTCACTGTGACTTTTTAATTAAACTTGATTAAACTGTGATTCACTCACCAGTATTTCCTGCTGATAAAATATTTTTAAACACGTGTTCCAGGTAACTTAGTGTGAAGCCAATTGAAGCCAGCTGGAGAGCACTGAAGGCTTGGAAAAGTGGCAATAAAGTTACCTAAAATAACATAGATCTTTTTATTAAATAATATAGGATTTAGTCCTATGAAAAAGTGTGTACTGCAAACTTGGGGTTTTATTCCATGTCTTTAATATTATGAAAATATGGTGGTTTTACTCTGATAAAATATTTCCTAACTACGGTCCTGATGAAAAAATTCCGCTGCCAAATGAGACAATAACAAGATACCACCGAAACTGGCTCACGGCCGCCCGTTCCCGGATTTGTACCAGGGGGACGGGGGTTGTGACAGAAGGTGGTATCAGAGCTTTGCCACTGGTTCAAGCCAAAGAAGTGTTCTGCTGACACTTAAAGTTTTCAATTCAGTCTGTTAGGAAATAAAACTACGGGAATACTTGCATTTGTGTAATTTATAGATTGTCTGGTTCAGACAACAAATGGAGAAACCGTTAGGATTTCTGAAATCTTGCAGGGAGCAAGAATAGAAATTTTTAATCAAAAATTTATTGCAAACCTTTAACTAATGAATCAGGTAGGATTTGATGTTGTATTAGGAATGGATTGGTTAATAGCCAATAAAGCCCGTATTTTATGTGATCAAAAGTCAATTCAAGTAAATTTACCAAGGGGTGAAAGGATCACAATTAAGGGAGAGAAACCATCTAAATCCACGAAATTCATCTCTGTGATGAAAACTGCAAACTGTATATAAAAAAAGGGGGGGGGGGTCTATAGTGTATTTGATTTCTATAATCACTAACACTAAAGGAAAAGAACTAAAAGACATTCTAGTAGTGTCTCAGTTTTCAGATGTCTTTCTAGAAGAATTACCAGGACTACCGCCAGACAGAGAAGTAGAATTCAGAATCCATCTGCTACTAGGAACGGCACCGATTGCCAAAGTACCTTACCGTTTGGCACCCGCCGAAATGCAGGAACTGAAGAAACAATTAGACAAATTGCTGGAGAAAGGATTCATACAGCCAAGCTCATCACCATGGGGGGTACCGATACTGTTCGTCAAAAAAGAAGGACTGATCAATGCGTATGTGCATTGACTACCGTGAATTGAACAAGGTCACGATTAAGAATTGGTATCCATTACCAAGAATCGATGATCTGTTCGATCAACTTCAAGGAGCTCGATTTTTCTTTAAAATCAATTTAAGATCAGGATATCATCAATTAAAGGTACAGGAAGAGGATATTCCTAAGACTGCATTTAGAACAAGGTATGACCATTATGAATTTACTGTCATGCCATTTGGTTTAACCAATGCCCCATCCGCATTTATGGACATGATGAACCGAATATGTAAGCCATATTTGGATAAAGTCGTAATTGTTTTTATTGATGATATTCTAATTTACTCTAAGAGTAAAAAGGATCATGCAAAACATTTGCACTTACTTCTAAGTCTATTAAGAAAGGAAAATCTTTACGCTAGGTTTTCCAAGTGCGAGTTTTGGGTAGAACAGGTACAATTTCTTGGACACTTAGTAAATCATGAACGAATTCATGTGGACCCAACAAAAGATCGAGGCAATTACTAAATGGAAAACCCCTGAGTCACCAATTGAGGTTAGAAGTTTCTTAGGATTGGCCGGTTATTATAGAAAATTTATTCGAGATTTTTCTAGAATAGCCATTCCCTTAACCAAGTTAACCTATTAAGTTTGAATGGGGACCGAAACAAGAAGGAGCCTTTAGAATCCTTAAGCAAAGATTAAACCATGCACCCATACTAGCATTACCGGAAGGAACTGAAGACTTTGTAGTCTTTAGTGACGCTTCTAAGTTAGGTTATGAATGCAATGTTAAAAGGTTATAGCATATGCCTCTAGACAGCTTAAGACTCATGAAGAAAATTATTCAACCCATGATTTAGAATTAGGAGCTATAATTTTTGCTCTTAAAATTTGGAAACATTATCTTTATGGTAGTAAATTTACCATATTCACAGATCATAAGAGCTTAAGATATGTTTTTGGGCAAAAAGAGTTGAATATGAGACAAAGACGCTGGATGGAATTGCTTAACGATTATGATTGTGATATTTAGTATCATGCAGGAAAGGCCAGTGTAGTGGCAGACGCTTTAAGTCGAAAGTCCAAAAAGGGTACGTTATCTTAATTTAAATCTACAAGTAGATTTAAACGATCATATTAGAAAAGCAGAAGAATCAGTAATCAAGGAAGATACTGAAAAATTAAAAGGAATGATTAAAGAATTAGAACAAGTAACAGATGGAATTTGGAGATTCCATGAAAAGAGAATGTGGATACCTAAATTAGGAAACCTACGTCATCGTATATTAGAAGAAGCCCATAAATCTAAGTATACGATGCATCCAGGAAGTGATAAGATGTACCAGGATTTAAGGACAAATTTCTGGTGGATAGGAATGAAAAAGGATTTAGCAGCTTATGTTTCTAAATGTTTAACTTGTTCAAAAGTTAAAACTGAGCACCAGAAACCCTCAGGTTTATTACAACAATTAGAGGTGCCAGTATGGAAATGGGAATTGATAACAATGGATTTTGTTACCAAATTACCTAAAACAAGAAAAGGTAATGATACAATCTGGGTGATTGTAGATAGGCAAACAAAGTCAGCTCATTTCCTACCAATGAAGGAAACTTTCAGTATGGAACAATTAGCTAAATTATATGTAAATGAAATAGTTTCATTACATGGAATACCTTTATCAAATGTTTCTGACAGAGATAGTCATTTTACCTCTCATTTTTGGGCAAGTTTCCAAAAAGCAACGGGAACCAAGTTAAATCTGAGCACCGATTATCATCCTCAAACAAACGGACAAAGCGAAAGGACAATTCAGACAATGGAAGATATGCTTAGAGCTTGTGTAATTGATTTCGGAGAACCCCAGTCTGTTGGGCAGAAATTGGGGAAAAGCAACTATCTGGACCTGAGATAGTGCAGGAAACAAGCGACAAGATCATTCAAGTCAAAGAACGACTAAAAGCAGCACGCGATTGACAGAAAGGCTATGCGGATAACCGACATACGCCATTAGAATTCCAGATAGGTAACAAAGTATTATTAAAAGTCTCTCCTTGGAAAGGAGTGGTAAGATTCATCAAACGAGGAAAGCTAAGTCCCAGGTATGTTGGACCTTTTGAGATTATTAGAAGAATAGGACCTGTAGCTTATCAGCTACAACTGCCAGAGGAAATGGCAGGAATACATGATGTATTTCATGTATCTAATCTCAAGAAATGCCTAGCTAATGAACCACTCATAGTGTCATCCAATACATAGTGGCATAAGGAATAATAGATGCAATGCCATTTATTCTCCAAACTGTTAAAGAAGCTGAAAATAAAAGTAAGCATAACAGTAAGCAACCAATTGAACCAGAACACAGCATAAACAATGGACCCGTACTTTAGATGCCCATTCCCAAAAGAAGAAGAACCATGCCATATGGTTGTTTTTATAAAGAATTTTGGTCCTGCAAACCAATAGAATTCTCGGGCAATGAAGAACCCATTGCAGCTCTACGCTGGCTAGAAAAGACTGAGGCAGTCTTAAAAATAAGCAAGTGTGCTGAAGAAGATAAGATAAACACAAAAGAAAATATCATTCGTAATTCTTATGAAAACATGAAGTCATATAAGAATAAATCCTGAAACGTATTTTGTTTTAAAATACCATCTGTCTCAATAAGATATTCCGTGCATCGGAATCTCATAAGCATGAAAAGAGTTAGCTATAAGCATACTTATTACATTGAACCTAGCTATAGTATCAATGGAGACAATGATATATTTGAAACTCCATTCTCCAACCAAAAGAAAACCACAACCATAATAATATCTATAGGATATTGATATTCACTGGTAACGACCAGTACAGTATTTAGACTTGAACCTAAGAAAAAATGCCTTAGTATAAAGCTTTGAGATAAGCCAATTACTTGCGTAGATAAAGTGTGATGGTTATTGGTATCCCGTGAGGATGATGACTAGAACAGTGCCTGTATGATAAATAAGCAATAACACTTGGCCACTGTTATTTCTTGTTTATTAATACTACTCGGTTCTAGAATATGATCCATCATGAGAATACTAATTTCCTTATTCCTTGATACAAGCCATAATAAATGATGTACTTCTGAAATCATTATTTGAGAAAATTCTATTTATGGGAAATACAGTGATAACTACCTCTCTGGCAAGTCTGGGTATGATGTGGTATACACTCCAGCTTGTCCGGGTGAGATGGGGGTACCTCTCCGGCGAGACCGGGTGAGATGGGGTATATGTTATGATAATGAAATTCCCCAAATAGTACCATGACTTGATGTCTGACCTGTTTTTGGAAATATGAATCTATTAAATAGATTGACCTGATGAATGGTGTGTATATTATAATATGTGAAATATATGATTATATAGATATGTATATCTATAAGGAAATCCAAAGATCATAATGATTGATAATTAGATATGTCAATGATCAGGAATCTCTCGTATACGTCTATAATTCCGATATCAAACACTATTTCGTTTGATCATCAGTCTCAAAACTCGTGCGACAAGATGTACAATGGGAACCCTATAAGTTGGGATGTCATGGAAAGTATAAAATTTCCCTTTGTGATTATTCATGAATTAGAAAGCCTGTAACCAAAAGTTGTGCTAAGACGCAAAACATCTAAAAACTTATAGAGAGTCGTTTTTAAGAGCTCTTGAGGAAATAAAAGTAACCATGACCAGATATACTTACAAGAACTCTTTTTCCTATGATTTTACTAAGATTTACCATTCGGAACCCTTAAAATTATTTGAAATGACAGGAATACATACCTAACTGATAAATCTTTAATTGTACCTCTTCAAAATTATAGAGATAAATAAAGAATTTAAATCCATTAAAAGATCATACAAATTAAAGGTAAAAATCTCAGAGCATAGAGAATAGTTCTGGTCAAAGTAAAGTGGAATTCAAAACAAGAATCATAATATACCTAGAAACTAAACTATCTAAAAAATATTCATTCATATTTCAGGGAATCTCGAGGACGAGATTTAAAACAAGGTGGGGAGGATGTAACATTCCCAAAATTTTTAGTTATATAAAATATATAAAAACTTATGTTATTAAAAGAATACATCATGGGTAAGTTGACCAATGGAAATATGAGATATTTTGGGCAAGCGTAGAAACCGTTTAATAACTAATTTATAAAAATACATTATATTTGAACCTACTCTGTTTTAATGAAACTTGGTTCAAATTATTCTCGATATAATAACATATTCATTGTTTTGTAAAAGGTCACATTTTAGAAGTTATAAGCACCAAATAAATGAAGCAGTTAAATTAATTATAATAATAGATATAATAAAATAATATAAATGAAAACATTTGAATGTTAAAATGCACGTGTGATAGTGCATGGAAGTTAGAAAAAAAATAATATATAATTTAATAAAATAATTAATATTAATAATGTTAATTAAAACATATCATTTAAAGCTAAACGTAAACTTTGATAAAATAATATTAAAAATACGTATTAAAATTCAAACATATGAAATGTGTACGTGTCCTTTAGAGATAAAAAGGAATGTTGGCAAATTTGCTTAGGCAGTAAGCTTTCAATCTATAAATAGAAACATTTGGACCTTCAAATTTTCATACACATTTTTCTCTTCCCTCACTCTTTCGTTCCCTATATATATTCTTATTTCTTTTTTATTATTTACACTATAATAATAAAGCCCTGCCCCGCTTTAAGTGTTTTAACCCTTGATCACCGATACCCTGTCCAAGTGACGTAGGGCCCCGTAACGTATGTCAAGGCTCTGCCTAAATTCGTTGGGGTTCTGTCTCGTGACGTAGGGATAAAGTGGAATTGGGTTATTATACTTAATGTGAGTGCACTATATATTTTAGTAAATAACCTAGAAGTGATACCCGAAATATAGCAACCCTCCTAAAACACCCCTGACACCCTACACTTTCTAAAATACACCCCGTATGTGAAAACCAAGCCCGAAATACAATATATAAATTAAAAACAAGAAATAGTAAGTTGAGGCGGGCCGCGTAGACCCACCCCAACCATTCACGCGGGCCGTATGAAGGTGTAACCGGATTCCTTTGATTTCTTAAGTTCAAGCGGGCCGCGTAAGGTTCCCTTAACATTAACGCGGGCCGCGAGAGGTTAAAAAGGTGGCGCAGCCCGGTGCGGCCACGTGGCCCAACACCCGGCTAAGCTAGTTGTCGACTCAGCACAGCTACGCGTTGACCCAGCTTTGACGCGGGCCGCGTAAGCTTTGTGCTTATACTACGCGGGCCGCGAGAGACCCCGATTCAGGCACTATATAAAGGAGGCATCGGCTATCCATTTCAATTCGTTCATTCTTCGATTCTTTCTCTCAAATTCTGATATAAGGCTTTATTAAGCGGGTATTATACCCCCCTAATTAGCGAAGCTCTGCCTCGTTGTAAGTATCATAACCCCTGGATACGTATTAGATACTCTACCCGATTGATCTAGGATTCCGTAACGGCTGTCGTGGTTCTGCCCGACGTAGTCGTTGGAATAGCGTCTCGGGGAGGGTATTACTAATGTTAAAATGGGTTATTATACTAACACGTGTGCATTGTTTATTTAATTATATTATAACCAGGGAATCACAAAGAAAAGCCCTATAATAGCAATGTGAGTAATCCTCTTTTTGTTAAATGTTTTTACAAAACCTTACATACTTTTCCATGCGAATAACAGTTATTGAGTATTTGTAAGAATACAATTATCGTGGGTATGTTGGGGTTTTGTATACAAAATTGGTTACAACCTGGTTAAGGAGTAACATTTCCACAAGTCGGGTGTCGACAGTACCAACGGGTGATAATTGATATAACTTGGAAACAAATGTAATTGCGGGATCGCTCTCAATACTGTTCACTGTGACTTTTTAATTAAACTTGATTAAACTGGGATTCACTCACCAGTATTTCCTGCTGATAAAATGTTTTTAAACACATGTTCCAGGTAACTTAGTGTGAAGCCAATTGAAGCCAGCTGGAGAGCACTGAAGGCTTGGAAAAGTGGCAATAAAGTTACCTAAAATAACATAGATCTTTTTATTAAATAAAATAGGATTTAGTCCTATGAAAAAGTGTGTACTGCAAACTTGGGGTTTTATCCCATGTCTTTAATATTATGAAAATATGGTGGTTTTACTCTGATAAAATATTTCCTAACTACGGTCCTGATGAAAAAATTCCGATGCCAAATGAGACAATAACAAGATACCACCGAAACTGGCTCACGGCCGCCCGTTCCCGGATTTGTACCAGGGGGACGGGGGTTGTGACACTTTTTAAGTATATTTTTGGTGTTGAAATTACAACTGGGGTGTAAAAAGAGTTTGGTGTAACCGGGGCGTAAATTTTACAATCGAGGTGTAAAAAAGTTTATAACCGAGGTGTAAAAATAGTTGATAACCGAGGCGTAAAAAGAGTTTACAAGCGGGGTGTAAAAAGAGTTTATAAGCGTTGTGTAAGAAGAGTTTATAACCGTGGCGTAAAAAAAGTTTAAATTTTTTTAACCCAGACGTAAAAAAAAGTTTAAATTTTTTAAAAACGGGCGTAAAAAAGTTTATTTTTTTTTAACATGGGCGTAACATAATTTTTTTACAACCGGGGCGTAAAAAACTTTCAACTGCGGGTGTGGTTAAAAAAAGAAATTTTACAACCGGGATGTAAAAAAAGTTTAACACTGGGTCATAAAAAAAGTTTAAAACCGTCGCGTAAAAAACTTTTCAACCGGGGGTGGGGGCTAAAAAAAATTATAACGGTGGCGTAAAATTTATAACATGGGTGTAAAAAAGAGTTTATAATCGGGTAAAAATCTGCTTTGTAAAAAATTCTATAAAAAATATGTTTTGTAAAAAAATCTATAAAAAAATATGCTTTGTAAAAATCTTAAAAAAATTGTTTTTTTTTTTTGTAAAAAAATCGGATTTGTAAACCTTAATAAAACAGTAATTAAGATAAAAAGTAAAAGAAGACAATTAAGACAATAACATGAATAAAAAAAACAATTTGACTAAAGTACCCTTATGACAATAAAATATTAATAACCACCTAAGTCAAAAACATTTAAACATGTGTTATATATCCTTTTAATTTCAACCATCAAAGACAAAAAATCAATGGTGGAAAAGTAGTTTCTACGGTTCTCACAACTGGGGGGTGGTTTTTATTTTAACCCATCCCTATATATATATATATATATATATATATATAGAGAGAGAGAGAGAGAGAGAGCGGTTAACATACTTCACGGCTTATCTTACTCCACGTACACGACAATCCTGGCCGTGGATTATCACGCATAGAACACATAATCACGCATGGACCTGGATTATCACGCATGGGACCTGAATTATCACGCATAGGAAGATAATCACGCATGGAACCTTGAACAAAAGATAATCACGCAAGTTATCTATGTTAATCACGCACGTTATGTTCTTGTCGCGTACGTTAATGTACGTTAAGCAGTTTTGTACATTATACTTTATATATATATAGGGTAAGGTTATTGTAAAAAAGACCAAAAGTGTGAGAAAGGTAAGAAAGAATCTCAGCCATTAGATCTAAATCAATTGAAAAGGGTAAACAAGTAATTTTATCATTAATTCAATTAATTAAAAACTTCCCATAACCGC
This sequence comes from Helianthus annuus, assembly GCF_002127325.2. Taxonomy (NCBI): domain Eukaryota; kingdom Viridiplantae; phylum Streptophyta; class Magnoliopsida; order Asterales; family Asteraceae; genus Helianthus; species Helianthus annuus. Next base: position 84,545,687 of record NC_035444.2, on the reverse strand, counting down.
CACCTTAATTATAGGAAGTATATAACACCATTCAGCAAGTATATAACACCATTCTGCAAGTATATAACACCATTCAGTAAGTATATAACACCATTCAGCAAGTATATAATACCATTCAGCAAGTATATAACACCATTCAGCATTCAGCAAGTATATAACACTATTCAGCAAGTATATAACGTCATTCAGTAAGTATATAACACCATTCATCAAGTATATAATACCATTCAGCAAGTATATAACACCATTCAGCAAGTATATAACATCATTCAGCATTCAGCAAGTATATAACACCATTCAGTAAGTATATAACACCATTCAGCAAGCATATAACACCATTCAGCAAGTATATAACACCATTCAGTAAGTATATAAATTATTCAGCAAGTATATAACACCATTCAGCAAGTATATAACACCATTCATTGACTAAACATCTGATCGAAACATATTTTTTTTCTCTATATAAGTATAGCAATATGGTACTCATATTAAAGATAAAAAAACGCTCGTTATTATGGTATAATTTTTTTTTAAAAAGTTACGTATAAAAAGTTATTGACGTTTAAAAAAAGACCGGGGGGGGGGGGGGGGAGTTACATGTGCATTACCTAATTTCTAGTGGGTTTAAAAGACTATATTGCCCCTAGATATCTCAAATCAGTCCAAATTAATGAAAATATTTTACAATTTGGTCCTTATTGATCTTAACCATTAGATCAAAAGATCTAATTACTGAGATTCTTTCTTACCCTTCTCACACTTTAGGCCTTTTTTACAGGATCCTCTACCTATATATATATATATATAGGGGAAGGTTCATTTGAGAAGAAAAAGAACAAAGGGTACAAATGTAAAACATTAAATAGTTTTTCTATCAACTCATTTATTATTATCTTTGACTAATTAATTAGTTATAAAAACTATCATCCTCTACACTCAAATTTTTGCTTACACGCATAAAAATTTATCTTACACGTTTTGAAATTTATCCTCCACATATTGAAATTTATCCTACACAGCTCGTAATTCATCCTACACACCTCGTAATTTATGCTACACTTTAATTATATATTTTTTCTTTTTTTTTTTTTTGAAAAAATATGTTATTTTGAAAATAAGTTGCAAATTTAATAGTTAGTTATTAAAAAGAAAGACTGCTAATTAATGATCCATCTAACTTTACCAATATACCCTTACACTAATATTAAATACAAAAATTAAATGAAGTAAAATGAAGCATTCTTATTGGTTGAAATTTCTTCTTTTTATTCTTACAAAAAAATTCTTCTCATTTGAACTCTCCACTATATATATATATATATATATATATATATATAGGGAAAAGATCAAATAGGAAGCTTATTTTGGGTAGGAAGGATAGAAAGCAATAAGAGCAGGATTAGAAAGCAATAAGAGCAGGATATGTGGCAAAGTTGAAAAAAACACAAGGAGGACCATTTTAGTCAAAACTCACCATCTTCAAAAAAACCCAGCATCTGCAATTTATTTTTCTTCTCCGCATACTCAAATCCACGATTTTCAAAACCATAAACTACCTCCACCTCCACCACCTACGATCGCCACCATCTTGCCAAAAACTAGATCTGAAACCACCACCACCTTCAACCACCTGTTGGGTTTTTCAAATCTGAGACAACCATTCCACCATCCATCGCCACTGCTTCACCGCCCACCGCCACTGCAATAAATTTCCCCATGGTGTGTCGGGGTTCTTTCTCCGTCCACCGTCGCTAATCGGAGTTGTTTTGTAATTTGTGTTATTTTTTATTTTCATTGCGTTTTAGGTTATCAAACATTAATTGCGTTTTTCACCTCATTATGTTTTAGTTAGAGTGATTTTCATTTTTGTTCTTCTGAATATTAAAGCAGAGGCATGGCAATGATAAATTAGAAGCATGATCATTTTGGAACAAATGCATGACCACGTTAAATCTCATTGCATTTTAGAACCTGCAGTGCAAAAAAACATGGTCATGCTAAGACAGAGGCATGATCATGTTGGAACTAAGGCATACCCATCTTAAAACTACATTGCTTTTTAGAACCTATGCTAAAATTCCATTGCTTTTTAGAACCTATGGTAAAACTCCTGTGTAAAATATTGATTTTGGGTGCATTGCGTTTTACAAGCAAAGAACATGATCATGCTAAAATAGAACCATTGTCATGTTGGAACAAAAGCATGACCATCTTAAAACATAAACATGGCCATATTAAAACTCCATTCTTTTTAGAACATCCTGTGCAAAATAATGATTTTTGGTAGAATTGCGTTTTACAAGCAAAGAAAATGATCATGCTAAAATAGAAGCATGGTCATGTTAGAACAAAAGCATGACCATGTTAAAACATAAACATGGCCATGTTAAAACAACATTGCTTTTTAGAACCTCCTGTGCAAAATATTTATTTTAGGTGTTATTGCGTTTTACAACCTGGAGTACAAAGAACATGATCATGCTAAATAGAAGCATGGTCCTGTTAGAACAAAAGCATGACCATGTTGAAACATAAACATAAACATGGCCATGTTAAAACTCCATCGCTTTTTATAACATACAGTGCCAAATATTGATTTTTGGTGTCATTGCGTTTTAGAACTGGAGTGTAAAAGAACATCAAAGAACATGATCATGTTAAAATGAAAGCATGATCATGTTGGAATAAAGACATGACCATGTTAAAACATAAACATGACCATGTTAAAACCCGATGCGTTGTAGAACCTTGGGTTAAATAACACAGATCATGCTAAAACATAACATGGTCATGTTGGAACAGAGGCATGGCCATGTTAAAACGAAGGCATAGCCTTGTTAAAACAGAAACATAACCATGTTAAAACAAAGGCATGGCCATGTTAAAAGAGAAACATGACCATGTGAAACTCATTGCGTGTTAGTAGAATTTGAGTGCAAAGAACATGATCATGCTAAAACATAAACATGATCATGTTAGAATAAAGGCATGACCATGTTAAAACATAAACACGGCCATATGAAACTCAATTGCGTTTTAGAACCTGGGTTATAGTGTGTTGTTCTATGCATTGCGTTTTACGCATCTGGGTTTTCGAATTTTTTTCAAAAGTGTAGCAATAGTGTGCTAGTTTTAAAGATAAAAAATGCTCGTTTTTATGTTGCAATTTTTATAAAAAAAAATAATTTTGTATGAAAAAGTTATTAACGTTTTAAAAGCGATGGGGAATTGGAGGAGAGAGAGACTATTGACTTGGATGAAATTGAATACCCTTAAACTAACTCACGTGCCTCTTGTTTTTTGTTCAATTTCATCCATTTAATATTAGATGTTGATTACTTAATAGATGGTCAAGATTACCTCCTAACATTTCTACATAAATAAACTTCCTAATATATCCTGACCCTCTGTGTGTGTGTGTGTATATATATATATACATATATAATAGAAACGGGATCGAGAGAAAACGCTCAAAAGTGTGAGAACGATGAGAACGCTTCCTGGCCCAACATGTGTCACGCCGCTTAGAAAAGGGCGAAGGGGCTTTTTTGTCCTTTCATCTTCTGCTTTTCCAGTTCCGCTTTTCCCAATGTTGTTTTACTTTTTGGTTTTTAATATTTTTGGCGTTAACCAAATTCAATAATTAATGGCATTTTAATGGTTTCATTGTATCAACATTTTGGCGTTTATTCACATCGTATGCCATTGGAACTCAGGGGGCAGGAAATCTATTTGAATGGCGTTTTCCAGGGCGTTTTAAACAAGATGGCCTATTGATCTATTATTTTTTATAAACATTTTGGCGTTTGTGGTATCTTGGCATTTTACTATTGTTAAATTATATTTCAACCACAGGAAAAAAAATACAAGGGAAGGAAATAAATTAAAAATCCTAATCGGATCTCTTTTCCCAATCTTCACTGTCATCAGTCTCTTTCTTCTTTAATAGTACAAGAACTGTCACCAAATATATGGCATTTTATGCAAAACTTAACAAACCCATGGGTTTGATTTTTTTTGCCTGCTCGTCTGTTGAACTGGCTTTTTTGTGGATGTTTGGGGACATAGATCTATGGCGTGTGAGTGGGTTTTTCGCTTTTTCTTTATCTGGATCTTCATCTTTATAGTGAACCCACTCTTCAGTGTCATTGACCTCTTCTCCTCATCCAAACCTTCTTCAAGAACAAAAAATACAAAATGCCATATGACTGGCATCAGTATCTTTTTCCTGAAATTTTGTCCATTTCATGCAGCAAAATCTTTCTGAGTTACTCCCCTCTGATAATAATTCATTCAGTTTATTTGTTGGCGTTTTACAGTGGGTGGTATTTAGTAGTATTGGCGTTTGTTTTTTTGGTTTGATTAAATGGAAGTTGCTGAGATGTATCATTTTATAGGATGTCTTTTTGGCGCCTAAATTAGGCGATGCATTATTATAATAAAGTATTTGTCTTTTTAGTTACTGTTTTATAATTAATGTTTTTGATAAGCTTTATCTCTGAAGTCTGTAACACGTCCCACCTTTCAAGTTTGGCGTTTTAGATTCTTTAGTATTTACTGTTTTCAAGTTTGCTTTTTGTTTTTTATTTTTATTTTTTTTTGAGTTTTTTATAATAATTTTTCAAAGTAATTTTATTATAGTTTGGGTGTTTTTTGGTGGCGTTTAACTGGATGATATCGTTTAAACAAGAATTTTGGTTGTTTTGGCGTTTTTATTATACATGGCATTTTTATTATATAACAATTAACTGAAAAGGAAAATAAAAAAAAGAATACATAAACAGTTGATCTTCCAATTCTTCTCTGTCTCCAGTCTCTTTCTTCTCTTTTTGAATCATGTTAACTGGCTGGTTCGACTTTCGTATGATTCATTTTGTTTTTTTTGTTTTTCAAGTAGTTTTTTGTGTTGCTGTTTCGAAGCACATAGTCTAACATCAGCATCCTTTTCTTGAAGATTTGTCCATTTCATGCAGCAAAATGTTATTGAGTTTATATCCTTCAGCCAACAATCTTGAAGTTTTTTCAATCAACGATGTTTGAGTTTTTAACTTTTTTGGCGTTTTACCGATAAAAAGAAGGCCACGAAATAAGATCACCTTAAACCTCAAATTTTGATCATGCTAAAATCAATAATGTTTTGTTGTATGAGATGGACAACATTGTTAATCCTCGGTTAAGAAAGATAACTGACAATGTTGTCCACCCCATACAGCTAAACTTTATTGACAACAAACCTTAGTAATGTTTTTGTATTTTTTGGCGTTATAAATTTGATGGAAGTTTAGGATAAGTCAATGAGATTTTACTCAATGAAATGGACAATATCCTCACTTAAGGATTTTGTCTATTTCATTGAGCGAAATCTTACTGCAGCCAAACTGAATTTCAAAAAAACGTTTTTGGGGTTGAAGATATTTGATGTTTGGGTTTTTTGGCATTTCTAAGGCGAATGGGTTATATGAAATATGGCGTTTGGATTTTTGTGTGTGTTTTTAATTGAAGGTCTGAGATGTTGTATATATAGGATTATTTTGGCGGTTTTTTTAGGCGGGATTTTACTATAATTAAGTTTGGCGTTTTATATTTAATGGCGTTTTACTTAGAATGGTCTGTGATTTTTGTTTTTGGCGTTTTATTTCATGATTTGGCGTTTAGTGTGGAGTAGTTAAAAGACCCTTTTACCCTTAACGAAGCGCGTCCACGTAATAAAATTGATGTTATTTACGAAAACGCCACCGCGCCAATCTAGTCCATAGATTGTTTTGATCGGACGATCGTTAAGCGTTCTCACCGTTCACACACTTTCTATCGTTTTCTCTAAATCCCCACCCTGTATATATATATATATATATATATATATATATATATATATATATATATATATATATATATATAGTGTGAGATTCATTGGGGAACACTAAAAAAGTAGGGAACCTGGGAACAATTTGAAAAAAAAATTATTTAACATGTTAAATAATTTTTTTACTTTCGGCGCTTCTCATTATAAATACTTGTAAAAGCCTTTTTAATAAAAAAATAAAAAAACTAAAAATATAAAAAACAGTTAAAAAAGGCTAAATTTAAAAAAAAAATTATTTCGAATAGTTTTTACCCATTTTTATAAAGAAAAGCACTGAATTTTTTTTAAAAAATTGATTTTTAACATATTAAGTTAATTTTATAAGATATATTTTTTAACTGTTTTTGAACTTTTTTTATTTTTAGTTTTTGATTTTTTTATTAAAAGTCTTTCTACATATATTTATAAGAAAAAGCGTCGAAAAACTAATTTTTAACTTGTTAAATATAATTTTTAAGAGTGTTCCCTGGTTCCCCACTTTTTTAGTGTTCCCCAATGAACCCTCCTTCTATATATATAAGGGAAAGATAAATCGAAAACCAACGTGAGTTGAGAAAACCCAAATAAACCCTATGTAACATTTTGTTTTTCTAAAAAAATAGGGAATGTAACATAAATGTACTTGAACATTTTTATGAAAAAAATGAAAAAACGTCTACTAGTTTTTTTTAAATGTTCAAAATTTGTATGTTACATTTTTTGGACATATATATTATGTAACATGAAATTTTAAACATTTATAAAAAACTCCTCGGTGTTTTTTTGTTTTTCTTTTATAAAAATGTTCAAATATATGTATATTACATTTCCTATTTTTTTTAGAAAAAAATAAAAATGTTACATGAGGTTTTTATAAAGGTTTCTTGTGTTTACACAACTCAAGTGGGTTTTCGCTATAGCCTTCCCATATATATGAGAACGTTAAATATTGTGAAAACCGTGAGAACGAATGAAAAAACCACAAGAACTTGGTAAAAAACAATTCAAATTCAAAATTTTTTGTTACACTTATCATTATTATTCAAATACAACGTTTGAAATTTAATTTACACCTTTAAATTTTCATGAATTTGTAAATAAAGAAAATTTACACATGTGTAAGTTTGCCATTTACACATGTGTAAATTTGTTATATTTACATAGTGTAAAAATCTAATAAGCGTGATTTTGAGAGGATAAATGAATTATTTGATGTTGTAAATTTTTTTTATGCTGTATTTTAATTACAATGAGGTTTGTATTAAAAGAATTGGTTTTGATTGGTTTTTCCATTTGTTCTCACGGTTCTCGCTATATTTAGCGTTCTCAAGATAACCCTCCCTTATATATATATATATATATATATATATATATATATATATATATATATATATATATATATATATATATATATATATATGGTAGGGTACATGCGAGAACCACCTTTATTTCGAGAACCGCGAGAACCATTGTGAACACAACAAAGTAAACCACTACACCACCCAAAACCTAAAAAAACCTAACCCCCCCCACCCCCCCAAAACCAAAAAAGCCTACCCCCCCCCCCCCACACACACACACACTCACACACACCCAAGTTAAATGCTAAAAACTAAACCATAAAGCTAAACCCCTTAAAAACCTAAAAAAAACCCTAACCCCCCCCCCCCCAACCCCCAAAAAACCTAAACCCCCCTAAACCCAAGCTAAATGCTAAAAACTAAACCCCCAGAAACCTAGAAAAGTCTAAAAAAACACACAATTTTTTTACTATTTTTTTTTATAAAAAATTTCTAATTTTCGTCTCCAATTTTTTTATTGACGAAAAGTAGTGATTTTTAATCAAAAAATATTAAAAGAAATTTGTGTGTCTTTTAGATTTTTTAGGTGTTTTTGGTTGTGTTCACATTGGTTCTCGCGGTTCTTGCAATAAAGGGTGATTCCTAACGGATCCTTCTCCTATATATATATATATATATATATATATATATATATATGTATATGTATATATATATAGGGAAGGGTTTAAATGAGAACGCTAAATATTTGTGAGAACCGTGAGAACAAATGAAGAAACCATGAGAACTTGGTCAAAAATAATTCAAATTCAAAATTTTTTTCTACACTTATCATTATTATTCGAATACAATGTTAGAAATTCAATTTACACGTTTAAATTTACGTGAATTCATAAATAAAGAAAATTTACACATGTGTAAGTTTGCCATTTACACATGTGTAAATCTGCTATATTTACACATGTGTAAAAAATCTAAAAAGAATGATTTTGAAATGAGAAATGAATTATTTGATGTTATAAATTCTTGTTTTGATGTTGTATCTTAATTACAATGAGGTTTGTATAAAAAAAAATTGGTTTTGATTGGTTTTTTCATTCGTTCTCACGGTTCTCGCAATATTTAGCGTTCTCAAGATAACCCTCCCCTATATATATATATATATATATATATATATATATATATAGGACCGCTAAAATGAAAACCACCTCTAGTTGTAAGAAACGCGGGAACCACTTTCTAGCCATTAGATCTTCAAAATGGATGGATAAGATTAAAAGTAGTTAAAAGTAATATTAAATTCTTTTTATCTTATTATGTCTTTAATATTTTAATCTAAAAGGGTATTTAAGTAATTTTGTTCTTTTTTGTCTTATTAATTTTATTATTTTTTATTACATTTTGTTCTATTGCATTAATTGTTTTTTCAAAAATCAGATTTTTTTATTTAAACAACATTTTTGAAATCAAGCTTTTTGATAAAAAAAATTTACGCGCGTTTTTTAACGACCTGTTTTTTACGCGCGTTTTTTTACGACCCGTTTTACACTCCGTTCTTTCACGCCGTTTTTGCGACTGGGTTTTTAAGTGCCGTTTTTTATGCCCGATTTTACGCACCTTTTTTGTCGCGCCGTTTTTTAAGTCACGTTTTTACAAGCCGTTTTTACGCCCCATTTTTTACGTCCCGTTTTTACGTGCCGTTTTACCGTCCCGTTTTTACGCGCCGTTTTCTACGCCCATTTTTTTCACGCCGTTTTTGCGACCGGGTTTTTACATAAAAAAGTTTTACGTTTTACATTAAAAATTTTACGTTTTACGTTAAAAAGTTTACGTTTTGCGTTAAAAAATTACGTTTTACGTTAAAAACTTTACGTTTTACATTTTACGTTAAAAAATTTACGTTTTACGTTTTACGTCAAAAAGTTTACGTTTTAGGTTAAAAAGTTTACGTTTTACATTTTACGTTTTACGTTTTTACGTTGTACGTTAAACTTTTTAAACTTTTTACGTTTTACGGTTAACTTTTTACGTTTTACTCTTTACGTAAAACTTTTTACGTTTTACGTTTTACGTTAAACTTTTTAAACTTTTTATGTTTTAAGTTTTACGTTAAACTTTTTACGTTTTACGTTAAAATTTTTACGTTTTACGTAAAACTTTTTACGTTTTGCGTAAAACTTTTTACGTTTTTACGTTTTACGTTAAAACAAACGCACCCATAAATCGCAAAACAAATGCACCCAGAAATCGCAAACTCGGTAGGTGTCTCAGATAGGTTGTTATCGTCATCGACGCCTCAATTTTTTTTGAAACAACATCAAAACAAAGTGTATCTCGAAAAAAACGGGGTTTGGCTCAGATTTTCCGATAAACAAAAAGGCTGCAAAGTGGGGTTGCAGGTTAAAAAATCTACCCTCCGCCATCCTTGCCGCGCCATGGTCATCAAAATCTAGGTTTTTTTTTTGCATCATCGTCATCCCATTCCAAACATATTAAACCCACATAGTCCACTGATCAAAAATCACCAGAAAAATCAAGAACACAAGATCATAGTTCACTGATTAAACCAGAATCACTGATCAAAAATCAACAAGAACAAACCCACATAGTTCATCAAACAAAAATAAGAACCCCCATCAAACAAAAATCAAGAAACCCATCAAAAATCAAGAAACCCCATCAAACAAAATCAAGAATCCCAACTGAAACTCACAAGTCCGATGAAAACCGGTAGACCGAGACTCTGACCGCCGGCGTCGCCCCTACCACCACCGTCTTCCTCTTCCGTTCACCTTTCTCTCCTCACAACCCTTCTCTTTCCAACAAGAATCTCTCTCATCTGCCTCTCTTCCGCTCTGATTTTAGCCGCCGTGAGCCACTGTTAGTGCATTATCTGTCTATCGCCTCCGTCAATCTAGTCCGTAGCTGAAAACCGAAGAAAACGAGAGTTACATTGTTATTTTAGTGATAGTTAGTAAAAAAGGCAAGGTGGCATAATTGTAATTAATGAGATTCCTCATTAAATGCCTTGGCCTATAAATAGAACTCTACGGCTTCTAGTTTAGAACTTTTGAGACATTTGCCATTTTCACAACTTGGAGAGCTAGAAGCTAGAGAGAGAAAGCTAGAGAGAGAAAGTTAGTTATTCGTGATTCAGGTGCTGTACATTTTCAGATTCGTTAATAGAATCACGTTTATATTACATCACGTGTGTTAGCTCGCGTTCGTGTACGGATTCCGCACGTCACACGTTCGATTACGCAATCGTTTCAGAGTCAAACCGGTCCTAACAGCCACCACCAGAACAAAGGTGAACAAAAAGAGACGATGGGGGTGAGGAACGGGCTTTGTCAGCTATCTTCGTCGCCGGCAGCTGGTGCTCCGCCGCCTCGTCACCGTCCAGCGCCGCCACCCATAGTGGTGGCCGGCTGGTCATCATCGAGCAGGAAGGAAGGGGTTCAAAGATGAAGAGATGATGATAGATGGGTTTGAATTTCAATAGATGTGAGGGTCTGCAACTTTGATAGAGAAAAGTGAGAGATATAATATTTTGAAGAGAGAGAAAATGGAGATATATTATGAGTCTGTGGCAATAAATGGAGAGAGAGTAATGATATGACATATGGGGTAAATGACTTATATCCCTTTATGTTGGCACAATGTGATTGGTTGAGAGTGGTTCTCGCGGTTCTCACAACTGGATGTGGTTTTAATTTTAGCAGCTCCCTATATATATATATATATATATATATATATATATATATATATATATATATATATATATATATATATATATATATATAGGGGATGGATCATGAGAAAACTGGTTTAAATGAGAAAACCAAAAAACTAACTAAAAAAAGCCTAAAAAACATACCAATTTTTTTTACATTTTTTTATAAAAAAAAATCGCTAGTTTTTATACATGGAAAAAAAATTTTCAAAAAAAAATAAAAAATAAAAAAAAAGTTTTTGTTGTATTACACATGTGCACTATTACGGATATAGTGCACATGTGTAGTACATGTGTAGTACACATATAATCACATATAATGCACATGTGCAGTACAACAAATTTTTTTTTTGTTTTTTGAAATTTTTTATATATATAAAAAGTAGCGATTTTTTATAAAAAATTGTAAAAAAAAATGGTATGTTTTTTTTTGGCTTTTTTTTAGGTTTTTTTAGTTAGTTTTCTAGTTTTCTCATTTAGATGTAGTTTTCTCATAATCCTCTCCCTATATATATATATATAACACATCTCAATACGTAAGAATAGTTCAAATCATATATTTTCTCTAAGTAAAGAAACACTAGTCATGTCTTTTTAAGGTTTTTTTTTAGAATTACATCTATGTGTATATTGTTAATCTCTAAATGTATATATATTTACATTATCAAACATATATGTACAATACTTATTTTTTAATTTTAAACATGTAAGTATACATATGTACATAAAAGAAATCATGCTTAGAAACATAATTTTATTTTATATAGATATATGTACAATCATTTATACACATTGTAGATATATCTACATTATCGAAACATATATATACAATATTTTTTTCTTAATTTTAAAAACTTATATACATATGTATGTAATTAAGAACAAAAACTAACCGGAAAGAGGGCGATTTAGCAAAAGAAAAAAAATACACTTTTTTTGCATTGTTTTTAGCTCAGAAAAAATGTGTGGTGTAGAATTCTTCTAACGTTTTTAACTAGGCTTACGCCCCCCACGTTGCTGGGCGGGGGGCATAAAACCGAACTACCAACGTTGAGGGTTAGAATTGTGCTAAGTAGCAAGCCAACAATGACTAAAACCGAAAAAAAACGTAAAAGAAAACACGAGTTTGTAAAACCAAGTAACTCGCATGATATAAAACGTAGACGAACACATTTATATAGATACATATTAAAAAGTCAAGGTGATCAAAAGATATCTAGATAGTACAAGGATAAAAATGACAACTTTAAAAGAAGTAAAATAAATTAAAAAAATGAAAAGAGCTTGTAGGAACGCCAAACAAACAAAATCGCCTAGATGGTGTTGATAAATTTCTAGTGGCATAACTATTATTAACATCTCATTTTTATCAAGATAAGAAAATATTCTAAATGTTATATTTAGTAATTACCATATCGTTTTTCACACGATCCTAACCCTACACATACACAAACTAGCTTATAGACCTGGGAATTAGGTAGAAAAATAATAAAGTAAAAAAACATTGATAATAAATAGTTGCATGTAACATTACATGTAATAATAAAAAGATTATAAATCAATGTTAAATCTATAATTTACAAAGCTGTTAATACAAACATAAATTACAAATCTCTAAAAATTTACGATCTTTATCAACAATTAACAGTTTAAGTCTATTTCTACTCTTCACTCTGAAACAAAGTCATGTGCAAAACATGTGAAAACACCGGTTATTTTAAAAACAAGCTAACTCTTGATAGTGATTGTCCTAGAATTTTATTTATTTTCATCGCGAAATATTTAGCGAGTAGGGGTGTTCAAAAAACTCGCAGCTCGCTCGAAACTCGCTCGAAAAAAGTTTGAAAAAAGCTAGGCTCGAAATTGGCTCGGTTGTAAACGAGCCAGCTCGGCTCGGTTTGTAAAGACTGGCTCGGTTCGTGAGCTCGTGAACCGGCGAGATAAGGTTTACATCCTTTATTTTTTTTGTCCCACATCGCTTAGAAGACAAAAATCAAGGGAGTATCTCCGCTATAAAAGAAGGTAAATACAATTCACAAAGTGAGCTAACTATTTATACTTGCATATTTAGCCATTTGGTTAAATTAAATTTGCAATTATAGCCCTTAGTCTTTGAATAGATTCATTTTAGGGCTTTTTAAGTACTAAATTTTGAAGTTCTTTGTTAGTTCGAGCTAGATCGAGCTAAGCCGAGCTAGCTCAAATTTTAATCGAGTCGAGCTCGAGCCTCAAATTTCAGCTTGATTTGAAATTCGAGATCAAGCCGAGCCAACTCGAATTGAGTTCGAGCCGAGCTCGAGCTGGGTCGAGCTCGCCTCGACTCGGCTCGTTTACAACCCTAAGCGAGAGAAATATGTCACTATTGATCACGTGTATTACAATGGGTCTGAATAATTGACATAATGTGAAATGAAACTGCATACGTTGTTATTGAATTTTTTAAGTTAAAATTTTTTTAATTGGGTTATTCTTAAATATACGTTTTTTTATGTAATATAAACATATTATTAACATTAATAGTAAACTTGTTATTAAAGGGGGATAACATAGGAGGATTTTAAATCATAAAATTGAAATTATAGATAATAACAAAAATCAGGTTAGGGATAATTTATGTATGGATTTAAATATGAAATTATATCAATTACCCAAAAAATACGATATTGAATATTTGACTCGCTAAAGTTTCCATATTCACTATATTAATCAAGAAAGAATTATGTCTACATCTTATAATATCCATTACTAATTATTAAAAAATATACATTAAAATAATAAAATTAAATGCAACTAAAAATTGTAAGGTTGAAGGGGAATATGTCATGTGGAATTAATTAGAATAATTTATTAGAAGTTAGAAAGAGAGTTTGATTCATGTATAAATGGATTTAACGTTTAATCCGTGCGAAGTGAGTAATTTACTCAATTCCATGTGGTAATAAAATTGTAAATAATGTTAACTTTGTATAACTACAGTAACTATCGTAATAACTCAGCTATAAGGTGATAATTACTCAGGTTATAAGTAGCATACTTACTCTAGTTATATAAATAAGAGTAGGAGTTAGGTGGAAAGTCTATTTTTCCTAGAAAGTCTAGGAAGGAATAAGATTTGGACATGTGTTATTGAGGGATTTTAAGTAGAAGGGCTATCATGTAATTTCACATTTTAATTTTATTTTTGGAATGTATCTTCATTAACTAAAATTCCATGATTTTCGGAATTTTTATTGTTTTCGAATTCAAATCTGCAAGTCAATGTGTTTATCTGAAACTATCAGCATGTTCTTGGTGATGTGTTTTACCAGTCAGAGAGGTTGAAGTCAGTGTGTTTTAACAATCTGAAGTCAATATATAATCAGGTTGTGTTTTAACAGTTATTTTGCATTTTAACACTCTGAATGTGTTTTATGTTGTTGTCTATGTCACATTACATCACATTGTGTTTTTTGATGATTACATTACATCATAATGTGTTTTACAACGGTTTGTTTTTATACTGGAGTTTAACAAATCTGATTGTGTTTTAAGTCAGCAGATTTGCTGGAGGATTCTTGATATTATGTTTTAACAGCAAGCAGATTCTTGACATTGTGTTTTAACAGCAAGCAGGCCATTGTGTTTTAACAGCAAGCAGATTCTTGACACTGTGTTTTAACAGCAAGCAGAATCTTGACGCTGTGTTTTAATAGCAAGCAGATTCTTGACGCTGTGTTTTAACAGCAAGCAGATTCTTGAAGCTGTGTTTTAACAGCAAGCAGATTCTTGACGCTTTGTTTTAACAGCAAGCAGATTCTTGACGCTGTGTTTTAACAGCAAGCAGATTCTTGACGCTGTGCTTTAACAGCAAGCAGATTCTTGACGCTGTGTTTTAACAGCAAGCAGATTCTTGACGTTGTGTTTTAACAGCAAGCAGATTCTTGACGCTATGTTTTAACAGCAAGCAGATTCTTGACGCTGTGTTTTACATGCCTCTCTACAATCATCAATTAAAACAGAAAAAACACAGCCAAGTTACAAGCAGATTAAGACCGAAAACGTATATGCACTTCAAGAACTTTAATCACAACACAAGATATGAATGCCTAGTGAAGAAAAGGGGTATCAACAAGCCTTGGAACCGAAATCTGAATGCTTTTGGGGTCCTGTTTTGCGTCGCCAACAGCAAGGGGGAGTAGAGATCGCAGGTTTTATTATGTTTAGGATTGGATTGGAGAGAGAAAGAGAGAAAATCAAATCAATAATGGAGAGAGAGGGAAAATCCCATGAAAGTAGGGATTGCAGTTATCTAATTGATTTAGAAAAACGGTCATTTGACAAAATTGCCCCTATTCATTTAAAACAATCAATTAATTAAATTCAAATATTACAAGATTGCCATTGATTTAATCTCAACCCTTAAACACACCAATCGGATGGACCAGATCGCTTCCTAGACTTTCTAGGAAAAACACACTTTCCGTGCGAACCCTACTCATATAAATAATTACTATGTATATAACTAGAGTAATTACTAAATCTAGAAAAAGAGAGTAAGGATACTCTGAATATGGATTTGATGTTCAAAGCATGTGGATTGAGAAATTTACCTAAATCCACGCAGTGTTAATCAATTTTGTAAAATTATAGCAATTATCGTAACTATACTCAATTATAAGATGATAATTACTCTAGTTATCAAATAATTACGTTACATGTAACTAGACTAATTTAACAATTGAGTAATTACGAGTAATTACTTTGTAGAACTAGAGTAATTATTTGCATAGCTATTAATTACTTAATCGTAACTAGTGTAATTATGAGATCATTTGTTTTGAATTTGATGAGGTTTTGTGTATGTATTTGTATAACTAGATTAATTATGAAATCACATATTTTGAATCTCTCAAACTTTTGCATTTGTATAACTAGCGTAATTATTTTTATAACTGATCGGAGTGTCGCGCTCCGGTCAAAGATAATATTTATATGCCTAAATTACCCTTAACAAATAGTTAGTGGTAGCAAGGGGTCGAACCACGAAGAGTATGTGGTTTGCGAATGGATTCGATTGAATTATCAAAAAGTGTCACAAATTATGAAGCTTGCTATGATATTCTTATATTTTTGTTTTGTTGAAAGATGTGAATTTAAACTAAGTGAATTGGTTTAATTGAATAAAGCCTAATGATTAATAATTGCAAGAAAACTTGATTACTAAACAATAATAATAAAAAGGGTTCACACCCGGTTTCGGTAATTGCCAATGTAGGATCGAATTCGGACCCAATTGAGTCTATCAGAAGAACTATTCCTGTTTTGAACGGCGGAAACAGACAAATCAGGTTCAATTCGCCGAGTATTCACTTTCAACTGTTGATTCTATTGATCTGAAAGATGTTTACAATCGACTCAACACTTCGGCAGCACTTTGTGGCTCACTGGAAGACAATCACCCTAACAATTCTATGATTTCGCTCCAAAAGACTGCCTATTTATAGATGACCTGATTTCGCTCCAACATGCAAGATCATCAGGAGCGGAATCAGGCTTTTACAGCATGAGCGAAATCAGAACTAAACATTACGGGCGAAATCAGACTTTAACCTATTTCCGGCGGAATCAGAATACAGAGGTTTCGCTCCAAATGACAAGATGTCATTTGGAGCGGAATCACCTCCAATGACATAATCTTGGATTCCGTGCCCTGATCTAGCCTATTCTACTCTAGACTCGATACAAGACGTAGACGACAGACGGATGCACCAACAAACTCCCCCTCGGATGTTGACGGAGTCTTTAGTGTTGAGTCTTTGCATCTACAGTCTTTATCAGTCTTCGAGCTTTTCTCTGAAATATTTGACGTTGTAAGCATCCTCAATCTCTATCTCTTCTCTTTCTCTTTCATCACCAACAAACTTCTTTCCTCGGATGTTGATCTCTTCAATCTTTATCAGCTGAATCAATCTCAGGATCAGAACCTGACTCTTTGCAACTTAGACTCCCCCTCTAAATTACAAAGTCAGGATCTTTTCCTAGCTCTTATCCTGCAACACTCTACCCAACACATAAGTTTTATGATAAACATTTAAGCATTCAGACACCACTTGTAGATCCTATCACAAACTGATCTATCAAATAGTTTCTGATGAACTATTTGCAGGAGAAATATATTTAAGTCTTTTAATGACCACTTGTATGATATAAACTTCTTAAAACACACTCTCCCAAACAAAATATCATCATGTTTAGCACTTGGGATTTTGAAAATCAGCTTTTCAATATCAGTTGTCGAAAATCTTTTTCAATTTTACAAAAATTATGCTAAAACACACTAAAATCTTTTTGGATTTTTGTTAAATAACCAAAATGAAATGCAGTAAAGAAATATTTACATACAATATTTTTGTGGGTTTGTGCAAGAGAATCATATCAGTTTTTGAGACAAGTCACTAACACCGTTAAGCTTGATTTCATTTCCAGTACTAAACAATTTACCTAGATTGTCAGTATGTTTGTCCTCTTAAATTTTCACACAAATTTCAACTGTTTCGAGATACGTGATTAGTGTCTTAAGGACTTAAACTTATTCGCGTGTCCCACCACTTGAATATTGTTGGGATTGAACCCTGCCAAAGGAACAGATAATAAAAGCCAAAACTTGATCAGAGTAGTGGATCCAGAATAAGCAGATGTTTGGTTGCAAGTCTCTCCCCTTGAAAGTAGTTTCAACATCTGCTGACCTCCTATCTGCTGATCATACAAACTGCTGACCTACAACTGCTGATCAAGTCAAAGTCTGATTGAAGAACTAAAGCTCTGCTGCTCAATCTACTGCCTTGGTTCAAGCACTGCTGATCATGACAAGTACTGCTGGGTTCACAGCAGTGGAAGGATGCGGCAGCAGTTTATGTTTGCTTTATGAATTAATATGTAATATCAGTAGTTAGCATAGCAGTGTTTGTATAGATCAGAGGTTAGAGTTTGTTAGGAGGTTAGATGTCACTTTCATGGTGACGTCAGCTTAGATGCTCAGTGGTTTGCAAGTGCCTATAAATAGAACAGTACTCTGTACTGTTCTGTTTAGCTCATTCACCATCTTCTTTCTGCACGAACAAACACTGAGCTCGGGCTGAGGGGGAGTTTGCATATCATACATGCATTGTAATCAAAGTTTGAAATAAATTTAATCATTTGATTCTGTGTTGAAAATGTATGATTGAAAGCATTTCTTCTGTTTGATTGTGAAAAGTTTACTTCCATTTAATTTCCGCTGCACAACTCACTCATAATTCCATCTCAATTTAAACAAAAATCACAATCAATCCAAACTCAGATCCTAACAATTGGTATCAGAGCTTGGACAGTCAAATTTGATTTAACAATCATTTTGACGTAAAAAGTTCAGCTCGAAATCGTTGATACTGATCGTTTGTTTGTTTTGTTGAAAAACAGAGCAAGGTTTAATCACCATCAAAGTTGATTAATCAGTGCCTGTAAAATAACCAGGAAGATGTCTCAGTCACAAGATGATAAAAATAACATTGGCTCTTTGTTTAAACCACCTATGCTTAAAAGAAATGAATACAACATCTGGGAGCGAAGGATGTGTCATATCCTTGCTCAACAAAACACTGGATGTTGGAGGTCTGTTGTTTTCGGTCCTCATGTTCCTATGGTGCCAAGTGCTGAGGACACCAAAAAGTTCGTTCCTAAACCAACTGAAAATTACACTGAATCTGATTTTCAGAAGTTCGAACTTGATGCCAAAGCATTTAGCATCATAGCCTCCGCACTACCCAACGAAATCTATGCTGGCCTGTTACATTGTAACAGTGCCAAAGAATTGTGGGATGCATTGAAGGAACAATTCGGGGGAACGGAAGAGGTTATTGAAAACAACAGGGAAATTCTGAATCAGCAGTATGAAACATTTTGTCACATCAAAGGGGAGTCACTAACCCAACAATTTGAACGTTTCAGTTGTCTCATCAGTGAACTAAGGCTTGTTAAAGTTACATTTCCAAATGCAACTCAAAATAGCAGGTTCCTTAGATCATTGCCTGAAAAATGGGACACAATTGCTTTTGTCACCAGGAATTCAGCTGAGTTCAAAGATCTGACCCTGACCCAACTCCATGGTAGACTCCTGACTTATGAAAGGGAGTTAAACCAGAAAAGGAAGTTGCCAGAGTCTGGAAAAGTTGCTGATGACTATTCATTTGGCAGCACAACTCTATTTGGTCAAGAAGAATCTGGTAGCAGCAGTAAGGATCAGAGTTATGATCATTTTATTGATATAACTGCTGGTGGTAACTTTAACAACTCTGATTCTCACTCTGCAAATTATGTTTTCACTGCAAATACTGAAAACCAGATGTCAGATAACTTATGCTTTGAACTAAATGATTTGCAACATTTTGATCCCACTGACTTAGAAGAGATGGACATTTTGAATCAATTGGCTTTGCTTAGTGTTAGAACAAGCAAATTCTACAAGAGAACAGGGAGAAAATTCCCAGGGCTTCATGGGAATTTAAGGGTGGGGCTGGATAAATCAAAAATCAAGTGTTTCAAGTGTAATAGGCTAGGTCATTTTGCTAGGGAATGTAGGAGTCAAACCACTGGTCCCATAATCACTCACCCTGGCTCAAACCCTAGACCACAACAACAAAACACTGTGCACTATACCCAATATGCCCCTGCAGCACATGTTAACACTGCTCATTATGCTGCAACCCCTGTGCCTGTGCATTATGTTCAAACCACTGTTCCACAAATTCAGTATGTTCAAGCCCCTGTTCCTCAGGCACAAGTGCAACCTGTTGCACCTCAACAAGCTGCTCCAACAGTGACACAACCAGATCAGCAAAACTTTTTCACACAAGGCTTTGTTGATTGGAGCAGCATGCCTGATGAACTTGGTGATGAGAATTTTGCTCTCTATGCTACTAATGATACTTTTGATGATGAATTTTGTTTGATGGCATTAGAGTCAATACCAGAAGGGGTTGAAACTGAAAGTGAACAGCTAAGTGCTGAAACAGTGGATGAAGTTGCTAAAGCAGTGGTTACTGCAGTTGCTGGTGAACTACTGCTGGGAGAAAATTCAGAAACCCTGATTGAACCACTGACCGACCCTTGGTCCAAAGATGACAAAGAAAAAGAAGAACTGAAGAAAGCTGGTTACGAAGAAGGGAGAGCTGATGAAGATAATGATCATCAATGTGACTGTGCCATGATGGCTGCTGCTAAGGTATCTCCTCAAGTTCTTGAAAAACTGTGTTCAGACAAATGTATCATTGCATTTGCTAACATCAAAGAGGTAAATGAAAACCTTAGGAATAAAATCTTGTCTGATGAAGTCAAATTGAAAAGTCATTAAGAGAATTTAGAAACAAATTCGCTGAAAAAGATAAAGAGATCAGCAGTTTAAAAGAAGAAAAAAGCATAACCAAAACTCAACTCCAAGCTATGGTAGAAAAATACCAAGTTTGCAAAAAGGAGTTGGAGTCTACCCAGATCACCTGTGAAAGATGGGTAGAATTCTATAAAGGGTATGAGGTTATGCTTGAGAAACAGCTTAAAAGCAATGTCAAGTTTGGTATAGGGCATAGAAAATATGATGATCTTGTAAACACTGCTGCAATACAAGCTGTTTCTTCTGAAATCATACCAACCAACAAAGGTGGCCAAGAAGTTAAAATAACTGACAAACTTGGTAACAAGATTACTCTGGAAAGATCTGTGGGATCTTCAACTTATGAAGAGATTGAGAAATACCAATTTAAACCCACATGGTCTGATGAGTGTGACATCCTGGAAAATTTCAAACCAATGGATTTCACAACCACTGATGGTGTAAAAGCTCCAAAAGCAAGGGTTATTCCTATCAAAGATATCCCAACAGAGGTTTAAAACTCTGTTGCAAAGGAATCTGAGAAAAGGAAGAAAAGAGAAAAGATTAAAAATATGTTTGTGATTTTTGTGAAAAGAAGAATCATCTAATAAAAGATTGTTTTCATCTAAAAGCACATGATCTAAACAAAACAAATGTCATTGTTCCTGCTGAAAGCTGCACCATATGTGGTAAAAATAATCACAAAACTAAGGAATGTGTGTATCTCAAAATCTTTGATAAGAAGAAGAAAGAATACACTGCAAAAACATCCTTAAGTTCATTAGCATCATCTGTTAAATTCACCAAGAAACAACCACTGTTTGTCCCTGTCCAAACTGCTGTCACAAAACAGCTGAACCAAACATCTGTTCAAAGGGATGTACAAGTGACTGATGCACCTCCAGCCAATCATTTCAGAAAAGGCAAGGATAAAGCATTATACCAAAGGATTCCACACGTTTATGAGGTTTACAAAAAGCCCTCTAAACCAAGAGTGAACAGGCATCCTTTTGGTTATCAACAGATGATGGGTCAAGACCCCCAACAGTGGTTAGAGAAAAACATTCTCAAAAATGTTCAAACCTCTGTGCTAACCACTGTCCATACATCTGCATCCATCCCAGACACTGTTGAGACCCCAACCAAAGCCCTATTGGCTTTGGAGACCTTTATGAACTAATCCTTTTACTTCATGTGCAGGGAGCTTCTGCATGCTTAGATAGTCTTTGGTATGTAGATAGAGCCCTTCTTCAAGATTTCAAAATTCATGGAGGGGGTGATATATCCTGTGGTAATAATAGTAAAGGAAAAGTTCTGGGGTCTGGTACAGTAAAGTATGGAAATGTAAAATTTGAAAATGTCAATCTTATAGACAATCTAAAATTCAACCTCCTGAGTGTGTCTCAAATGAGTGATAAAGGGTTTGGCTCATTCTTCACAAAGGATTGTTGTAGGATTGTTGGACCAGAAATGGTTAGCAAGATTGAAGCAATAATCAAGAAAGGCACAACTAAACTTGTTGCTCAAAGAAGTGGCAATGTTTATGTTGTTTACATGTCAAGAGAGTGTCCTAGAGCTGATGCCTGTCTGTTCTCAGCTGCCTCTAACAAAGTGACAAAACTTTGGCATAGAAGACTAGGGCACACAAATCTTAAAACCATCACTGAAATCTCAAAAAATGGCCTTGTAAGAGGTCTACCACAAAAAATGTTTTCATGTCCTGAGCACTGCATTTCCTGTTTAAAAGGAAAACAGCACAAAAGCTCTTTCAAGTCCATTGAAGAGTCCAAAACAAACCAGTGTTTGCAAATGCTGTACATGGATTTGTTTGGCCCAGTGCAAGTCATGAGTCTCAAAAGGAAGAAATATTGTTTGGTTATTGTTGATAACTTCTCTAGGTTTACATGGACCTTCTTTTTACACTCAAAAGATGAGACTGCGGGCATTTTGCAAGACTTTGTGACACAGGTTGAAAATCAATTTGACCTTCCAGTAAAAGTCTTCAGGAGTGACAATGGCACAGAATTAAAAAATAAGGAGTTGGATGCCTTCTGTGTGAAGAAAGGGATTGTAAGGCAGTACAACATCCCTAGAACACCAGAGCAGAATGGGGTTGTTGAAAGGAAGAACAGAACATTGATTGAGGCTGCCGGGACCATGCTTGCAGATTCAGGTTTGCCATTAACTTTTTGGGCAGAGGCAGTAAATACTGCTTGCTATGTCCAAAACAAAGTTTTGATCAACCCCAGGCACAAAAAGACTGCTTATGAAATTCTGTATAAAATAAAGCCATTAATCTCATACTTCAAAGTGTTTGGTTGCCCATGTTTCATTCTCAACTTAAAAGATTCTATCTCAAAGTTTGCAGCTAAAATTGATATGGGATATCACCCGGGACACTCAACCACTGCCAAGGCCTACAAAGTGTTTAATACACGGACCAAGACAGTGGAGGAGACTTTAAATGTGAAGTTCAATGAACTTTCATCAATGAAAATCCCAGCAAACCCTGCAGATTTGTTTGATCTTTGAAAAATTCACTTTTGAAAATACTGCTGTCAAGACTAACAGTGCAGGTCCATCAGAAAATTCATCACCAGACTATGGGTATGAGATCATCATTCCCCAACAAAAGTCTGCCACAATGGGAAGAGCAGCAGATGTTCAAAATAGCTGTCAAAGGTCAACCACTGCTACCTCAACAGTTGTTGACCAAAGTAGCCCACTAACCACTGCCTCCACAACATCAAACACTGCTGACAAAAGTCCTCAAACAGTGGATCAAAGTCAGCAGGTGTCCACACCTTTACCTCCTATGCCACCACCTTTTGAAGCCACTACTGGTTCTTCAAAGTCACCAGCAGTGGTTAGCTCAGATGATACACATCTGCAGCCTTCACCACTCAATGCCATTATTCCATACCAAGGAGAGCTAATCTTCTTGAAATCTCATCCACCAGATCAAATCATTGGCAACATCAATGAAGGGGTGCTCACAAGAAGGCAATCCCAAAACATTTGTCTTTTTGCAGGCTTTCTATCACTCCATCGGCCAGTCAAGTACCAAGAGGCACTAAAAGACAACAGCTGATTAGAAGCCATGCAAGAGGAGCTCCAACAGTTTAGAAGACAACAAGTATGGGAGCTTGTTCCATTGCCAGAGGGTGTGAGTCCTATTGGCACAAAATGGGTCTTCAAATATAAAACTGATGAAAGGGGTATTGTTGTCAAGAATAAAGCCAGGCTTGTGGTTCAAGGTTTTAGACAAGAAGAGGGCATTGATTATAATGAAACATTTGCCCCTGTAGCAAGACTTGAAGCTATCAGACTCTTTCTGGCCTTTGTTGTCAACCACAACATCAAGGTGTATCAAATGGATATCAAATGTGCATTCCTCTATGGTAAGATTCAAGAGGACGTTTATGTTTGTCAACCTCCAGGCTTTGAGGATCCATTTAATCCAGATCATGTCTACAAGCTAAATAAAGCTTTGTATGGCTTGAAACAAGCACCAAGGGCCTGGTATGAAACTCTGTCCACCTTTTTACTTTCCATTGGTTTCACCAGAGGCAGGATTGATAAAACACTGTTTTTAAAATGGAGAGGGAAGGATTTGATGATTGTCCAAATTTATGTGGATGACATCATTTTTGGAAGCACATGTAATAAAATGTGTGAAGAGTTCAGGCAACTCATGACAACTGAGTTTGAAATGAGTGCAATGGGTGAACTCCAGTGCTTTCTTGGTCTCCAAGTAAGGCAGCTGCAAAATGGTACTTTCATCCATCAAGGCAAATATGCCAAAGAACTTTTAAAGAAATTTGATATGGATGATTATGAGCCATGTATTACACCTATTGCAACCAATAAATTGGTCATGTCTGAAGAAAAAGATGATTTGGTTGATCAGACCTTATATAGAAGCATGATTGGGTCTTTATTGTACCTAACTGCATCTAGACCAGATATCATGTTTGCAACATGTGTCTGTGCAAGATCCCAATCAGCCCCTAGAAAGTCAAACCTTATTGCAGTAAAAAGGATATTCAGATACCTCAAAGGTGCTCCCACACTTGGTATCTGGTATCCAGCTGATGGTAAAATTGAGCTTTCAGGTTTTTCAGATAGTGACTTTGCTGGATGTGATAAAACAAGGAAGTCCACTTTAGGAGGGTGCCAATTTCTAGGCAATTGCTTAGTATCTTGGCAAAGCAAAAAGCAAGCAGCTGTTTCCACATCCACTGCTGAGGCAGAATATATAGCTGCTGCAAGCTGTATAGCCCAACTGCTCTGGCTTCAGAATCAGTTACTGGATTTTGGTATCAGTGCCTTAAAGACACCACTCATATTGGACAGCCAAGCAGCAGAAAATATCATCAAAAATCCAGTTTCCCACTCAACCACCAAACACATCGACATCAGACATCACTTTGTGAGGGATTGCTATGAAAAAGGTTTGATTTCTCTACATCATGTTCCAACTAAAGATCAGCTGGCAGATGTGCTAACCAAAGCATTAGACACATCCACCTTTGAAAGCTTGATCTCTAGGATTGGCATGCTAAACATGGAATAGCAGGCAAAATCCTGTTTTTCTATGAATAAAAGCATTAAAATGTTTTCAGAAAATCAAAAATCCATCCTTAAAAATAGCTAAAAATGAATTTTTCATTAAAAATCCTAAAAGTCTGCCATAACCACTGATGGGTTCAAAAGACTGCTCTACTTCAAACGTCTGTCCACTGTTGAAAGTCATCCCCTGTTCTCATTTTCATCTGATAAGCACTGATGTTCAAAATCAGTGTTGCTGTGCTATCCACTGATAGTTAAAAGCATCCACTGTTCTCCATTCCCGTTACAACTACTGTCTTCACCAGTTTTTTTTCACAAAAAGTACTGTTCAAAAGTACTGTCCTTCACTTCACCAGGGGATGGCATGCGGACAGTACAAAGTGGTCAGACCTTTTGTAACTGCTGCCACGTCAGCATTCACTTTTCCTCCATAAAACCCCCTTTCAAACCCCAAACAGGGTTTCACTGTCGAATTGAATTCTTAAAAGTTCTCTTCTCAAAACAGTTTCCATCATATTTCATCAAGTTTCTTCACAATCTCATTTTCAATTCTCATCGTCAAAATGACAAAATCGAAATCATCCACAAAATCTTCTAAAGGGGCCTCTCAAAAGGCTACCTCTACAGAAATCCCACACAAACCATCTCATAATCTTCTGGGTCTTCTCACAAAACCCGGCAACATCGACACATTTGATTCCATCCTCAATATGCTCAATGCATCAAAGCACAAAACTTTGTTAACCGTTGATGCACCCATTTACCTGCAAACTCAGAGAGAGTTTTGGAAAAATTGTACCCTTGAAACACAAGGAGAAGATGTCATAGCCATTAACTCTACTTTGCAGAAGAAAGCAGTCCGAATCACCCCGCAATCCATATCAGAAGTCTTTCAGCTCGATGATCAGGAAGGTAAACTTTCTTTCCCTAAAAACGAGTTAAAAATTGACTTCATTGAGCGAGGGTATGCGGACACAATGATGAAGAGGGATACCTTACAAAAAGGTTTCTTCCCTTCTGCAACACGATTTTTATTCCATACCCTCCTTATGTGTGTTTCAAATAAAACCCACTTCTTTTAATGAAATACCAATGAAGATTCAAAACCTGGGACATGCTATTCTTCAAGAGGAAAACTTTAATTATTTCCAGGTAATCTTCAATGATTTGGTTAAAAATGTTGACACAAAATCATTTTTACTGTTTCCAAGATTTTTGAGTTATTATTTTGAGAAAAAATTCAGTAAAGATGATATTGCGGTAATAAACCAATGTGACTCTTTTCAAATAAACAGCTTAACTGCTGAAACATTTACAAGAATGTCAAAACCTTGCAAAACACAAGCAGAGGTGCCTGAGCAGATTTTCACAGCAAACACTGCTCCTCAGGTATCTGCTGCTGAGCTCACTGCTCAAGGTGATCAAGGTAGCCAAACAACTGCCTTGAAACCCACACCTAAAATCACCAAAAAGCCACAGAAAAAGAAAAATCAAAAACCCCCCAAATCCATCAAAAAGGCAACTATGGAGGATGAGATACCAGAGCAACTGCCTGTGACAGCACAAAAGTCACAACAAACCACTGCTGCTACTTCCTCACAGCAGTTGGTAAAAATATCTCAAACCCTTGCCGAAACTCCTCCTGTCTCTTCACAAAAAGAACAGGTTGTACAACAAGGGTCACCACATCATGATGCTCTGGAAGCACTCGTTTCCATCATCCACAGCCCAATACCCGGGGCAATTTCGCTTTCTAAACCTACCTTCACATCCCCAATTCCCCCAAACACCAAACTACTGTTGGATGCAATTGATTTGAACCTAGCACAAACCAGTCCTTCTCACTCACCTGTTCATGAGAAAATACCTTAACATGAGACTGGGCTTGATGTATCAATCTTTGCTAACCCACCAACACAACCTGAGGAGGTTACACCCCTTGAGTTACAAGTAACTCTTGGTGGTATTCCAAGTGAAGCAACCACTACAAGTGTTGAACCTACAGGTTTACACCTGGACAGTGGTTACATCAATAAGACTTCCTTGGAGGCAATTCCTTCCATAACACCTCTGTTATCTGCTAGTGAGTTTGTATTAACCACTAGTTCCATCAAAAGATTATCAAGTATTGAAGGAAGAAGACCCCAGTACCAAGAAAAAGGGGCATCAGTGGTTGATGTAAGGAGTACACTCCCTATCTCAACCTCTGATACAAACACTGCTAGTGGGAATCAGATGATCCCATTAAATTGGGTGATGATTTAAAGTACCAGGAATTGACAGAACGAGTTGAAAAACTGGATACATCTGTTGTAGAAATCAAAGAAATGCTGCAACAGTTGTTAACAGTTCAAATGGTACCGTCCACTGCTGTTCCACCTCAAGCACCTGCTCCACCACCAGCAGATGTTACAAATGAGCTCTGGAATCTTTTTCAACCATTTCTCCACCAACAACACCAGATGGCTGAGCAGCAGCATGAAAAACATGTTCAAGAGCTCGAAAATACAATGGAGACTAGGTTCAAGGATACAAAAGATGACATCAAGGCTATCAAGGCCCATCTGTTGGCAACCACTGGTACTGTTCCTCCAACAGTTCTGTTTATTGATGAAATCCCCACAGATAATGCCAAAAAGGGGGAGAAAATTAAGGAGTGGACAAGGAAAGGGATTGATAATGGGTTGTATCTTGATCCAGAAAAGGATGCAATGCTCAGAAACATACCCTTGCCAGATGGAAGCAAAAAGGTTGATGTTACCCAGAATGCACTTGATGAAGGTGTCATAAGTGTAAAAAGGGATAGAGCGGCAAAGGATTTATCAAGGTGGAATGAGGAGAAGAGAGCTTTCATGAAGCTGAATGCGCAGGGTTGTTCTGGTGAAAAGGATGATCAAAATCCTGTTCCAAAAAGAAATCTTACTAGAAAAGTAAGGAAACCCAAATCCACACCATCCAGTCTTCCAAAGCATACTTCAAAACCACTATCCAAAAGCCACCAACATCAAACCTCCACCCAAACAGCTGTTGCAACCTCTGTTGTACCAACATATGCTGATACTTCAGTTGTTTCAACATCTGCTCTCACTTCAACACACACCACTTCAACACACACCATTTCCACTGCCTTATCACCACTAAAAACAACATCTCCACCATCACCTCCTGCCATAAAGCAGAAGACAGCAGATGTTAAAACATCTGTTGTAATGACAACAATAGTTGAAACACCAGTTGTTTCAACAGCTGTTTGTCAGTCACAAACCACTGCCACTGCTCCTAAAATAAAAAGGAGAAGGGTTATCATACCAGATGATGATTCTCCATCACCACCACCAACAGCTTCAAAATCCCAAGCACTTGTCACAATTCCAAAACCCATTCCTCTCTCTTCAGCTCAAAACCAAAAGCCATTACTTCCTGCAGGGGTTTTATTTCCTTTGGAACTCATAGCAGTTAGGGAAGAGATCAAATATTTCTATTATAAGGATGACCTTGCCAAAAGGAGTTTGCCATCAATTGAAGGATATCCCAGGCCAAATAATATTGAAGAATATTTGAAAATCAAGGCCAAACAGGCAGATGATATCTCAATCAAAAATAAACATGGGAAATCTGATAGAGAATTCCAACAAAACTATCAGTTTCTACTCACACAGGTCAGATCTATGGAGCAGTTCGCCAAAAATGCATGTCAGCAAATTTCTGAAAGGGCAGATGAGTCCCTGAGAAAAGACTACATTGAAAATATCATGACCTACAAGAAATACAAGGGGGAGAAACATATGTACAAAAACTGGACCATTCCTGAGCTTGAAAAGGAAGTAGCCAGGATTCATGAAATGATAAAAAATAAGGTCAAGCAGACTCCCCCTGAAAAATTCAAACAGTTTGAAGCTGACAAAGCCTTAGAGTTGAAGAGAATGAAAGAGGAGCTGATAGTTGCTGAATATGGGTCAAGGAATTCTGTGTCAAAGTGGGGAGAAGCTAGGGTCAGGGCCACCTATAAATGGTTGGAGGAACTTAGGAAGAAAGATCCAACAGCTCCACAAAAACCTGACTACTCCAAAGCAGAGGTCTCAAAACGACCACCAAAGCTGCAAGCCAAAAGAACCACTACTCCTACTGGTGCTGCCATCTACAAAAGAAGGAGTCAAAACCAGTTTGGTGCTGAAACAGTTCAAGATCTAATTGCTGGAAGTGACCTTGTAAAAGAGGGCATTATGTTAATGATGAAAGAAGAATCTGAACTGGAACAATCTGCAAGTACTGCTCAGCCAGTCATGAATAGGCCAGCATCACCAAACACCTCTACAAATAAAAATCTCCCAAGAAACCCACCAGGCTCAAAAGTACTAAAGTGGAAAACTGATAAACAGACCCACGTACTGACAGTGTTCAAGTCTAGTGGAGAAGTGAAGAAATTAACAAGGGAACAAGCTCTTGGCCAGAGTCTTGAAGATTTGCAGGATCTCCTTGATCTTCCACTTAGCAGGGATGATGATGATGATACAGATGCCTTAACCTTTGAATTGCAACTCAAAGGGCAAATAAGGGAACTGTTGATGAGACAATAAAGATCTACAATAATGAAGAGTTTTGGCATTATCTGTTCCAGGGGGAGATTGTTGGGATTGAACCCTGCCAAAGGAACAGATAATAAAAGCCAAAACTGGATCAGAGCAGTGGATCCAGAATAAGTAGATGTTTGGTTGCAAGTCTCTCCCCTTGAAAGTAGTTTCAACATCTGCTGACCTCCTATCTGCTGATCATACAAACTGCTGACCTACAACTGCTGATCAAGTCAAAGTCTGATTGAAGAACTAAAGCTCTGCTGCTCAATCTACTGCCTTGGTTCAAGCACTGCTGATCATGACAAGTACTATTGGGTTCACAGCAATGGAAGGATGCGACAGCAGTTTATGTTTGCTTTATGAATTAATATGTAATATCAGTAGTTAGCATAGCAATGTTTGTATAGATCAGAGGTTAGAGTTTGTTAGGAGGTTAGATGTCACTTTCATGGTGACGTCAGCTTAGATGCTTAGTGGTTTGCAAGTGCATATAAATAGAACAGTACTCTGTACTATTCTGTTTAGCTCATTCACCATCTTCTTTCTGCACGAACAAACACTGAGCTCGGGCTGAGGGGGAGTTTGCATATCATACATGCATTGTAATCAAAGTTTTAAATAAATTTAATCATTTGGTTCTGTGTTGAAAATGTATGACTGAAAGCATTTCTTCTGTTTGATTGTGAAAAGTTTACTTCCATTTAATTTCCACTGCACAACTCACTCATAATTCCATCTCAATTTAAACACAAATCACAATCAATCCAAACTCAGATCCTAGCAAATATACTCCCGTATCCAGATCCCAATATTCAGTCTTACAGGTGAGTATACCTAGATGATATCTGTAAATGGGTTAAATTGCGAGGGCCGTGAGAGCTCAAGTCGATACTTCCGTATACGCAGAGAGATGACGGCTTCGACTTTTAGGTGTGTCCCCTTTAGAGGATCCTTTTTTACAACAGTGACTATCAATTTTATTGTTTCATCAACTTGCTGAGGGTTGTGCTATGTTTCAAGCATTTGCAGAAAGTATTATTCGGGGACTAGGTCAGTATTTCCATACAGCAGAAGTCCCGGAATAATACCCCAGATATCACTGAGTATAAAGACCTAGTATCTCAAAAAGAGGGACCTTTCAAACAAGATTTCGGGGGTTACCCATATATCCAAGAAGTTGTTCCCCACGAGATAAGCAAGTTTTAAATTTAGGTTTATATCTCGTCACAATCTACTAAATGTGCGAAAACCTACTGACACATCCGCAGTGACATTGTTTATCACATTTTTAACTTTACATTTCTTTAGCGTGTTGTGACAGTCCATTGATGTACTATCATTTCCTCTTTTATGCAACAAGAACTCATTTTTCATTTTATCAAGTTTTTAGCTTTTTCAAATTTTCTAATGTTTTTGGATTTTCTGAAAATTTCTTACTCCCCCTAAAATTTAAAAACATTTAACGAAATTGAAAATAAACTGTACAGAACATGACAACTGATATGAATTGCCTCAATTCCCCATCCACTTGACATAAACAATCAGAACTCCCCCTCACAACAAACTATTTTCCCATTAAGATTTCAAAACACTTAAGTTTGTTTTAATCAGAATGGTTTTTTCGGAAAATAAGTTTGATTAATTTTACCACTTGTAGGTATATCAATAAAAGGTTCGGGAGAAAATAAGTTTGATTGATTTTACCACTTGTAGGTATATCAATAAAAGGTTCGGGGATGTGGTTCATCATATTGTCTTTCAACCACTAGTAGGAAAATGCAAGTACAAATTAATGTCCTTGATTTACCATATGCACGTATGCACAATCAAATCTTCTTACCACTTGTAAGTAAAACACAAGCAAACCTTTTTACCGTTTGTACGATGACATTACCGAATAAATCTTCTTAAGAAAAATGCCGATACCTGCTCCTCGCTTACCAACCTGGGAGCTCCGGCAAGTCAGGTTTTTCATTCAAAGAAAATATCCACCCAAGCCTGACCAGCCTTGGATGTCACCGAGTCATCAACACTCGGTTTTTTACCTTTCCTCTTCTTCTCATAGAATTCTTTAACCCCTTTGACTTTGCGGTCAATCATCTTACAAAAGATATATTTTACCTTGGGGTTAAAGGCCTTCTCCACATCAAAAACCTGATTATCAGAATAAAATTGGTTAGAAATTTCAACTTTACCAATTTTCTTCTTATAATTTTCAGCCCGAAGTGATGGAAAATTCTCATCATTCACATTCGGAACTGATTTATCACCATTCAAAATAGCTTCACATTTTGAAACAACTTGTGGCTCATCTGACTTTGTGGAGTCAGATTCATCGCCAGAAGATAGCTCCTCTGATTTTGACCTATCAGAATCATCGCTAGAGCTATCAACAGCTTTCTTAACAACCCATTTTTGGTTGTCAGATTTAGCTCTCTTCTTGTAAAACTTGTTTGAACATTCACCAATTTCAAATTTTGAATTTTTGAATAGTTTGGTTCGATCAATTGGTGGTTCAAACTCAACCACTTTCTCTTTGAGTTTACGAGATACTCCCTGTTTTGATTGTATTGCCTTAGAAGACTCCCTGGCAATATGTCCCACTTTGTTGCATTGGAAACAGGTTCTCGTATCTTTCTTCTGCTCAGTCATCTTCTTCATTTCATCTTGCTTCTTTGCAAGGAATTCCTTGTTTGACTGCTTCCAGAATTCTTTCTTTTCTTCTTCGTCTGCTGACGTACCTGAAACAAATGTCATTTTGGATTTAAAATCACGAACATATTTTTCATTTTTCTGTTTTTTTGTTGGAGTAAAACCAAGACCTTTCTTTTTTAAATTACCGTTATGGTTCGATTTCTTTTGAAAACTAGAACCAGAACTGTAACCCTTTTTCTTTTTTAGTCTTTGTTGAACTCTTGAGGTGTATTTTTTAGGTTTTTCAATAAGATGTAACTCTTTTATTTCAGAAATATTAATTTCTGTTAGTTTGAAAACCTTTTTAATCAATTCAGTTTTAACACCTCTTATTGGAAATTCTTCATCAGAATATAATTTGTCAGAATCATTCAAAGTATAAACAACTTTAAATGGTTCATCATCCAAATTAGATTTTGATAACAGGAATTCTTTGTCATAAACTATTTTGCCCTGTTTTTCTGTTTGACCCAGAGTGCTTGACTCAGACTTTGACTCTGAACTAGACTCCGACTTTGACTCCTCTGTCTCATCGTTATCCAACACATGATCCACTACTTTCTTCATCAATTGAGATTGTTGATCAGTGTTAGACGATGTAAACACGACATCAATACTATCTGGCAAATTTACTGACGACTCCGACTCCCACTACAAATTTGTTGCCTTTTTGACTCTTTCATCATTTGGATTTCTAGCCAAATATCCATTTTCCAGCGGGGGTGGACACTTGTTGTAACTGACACCTTGTTTCTTACCAGAATTCTTCTTGTTAGTCTTTTTCTTCGTGTCACTCTTCTTTTCAACTTTATTCTCAGGAGCCTTTCCTTCAGCATCTTTTTCTTCAGTTACTTCATCTTCTTCCCATGCCTTCATACCTTCAACAGTGGGATATATCCTGTCAATGACATAAGAAGTACATGAGTAACTTTTCAACAAACGATTCACTCTTTCAGTTTCAATTCTTTGTAGCTCAAGCTTTTGTTCCAAAGCAGCACACTTCTCATGTAGTTGTTCACAACTTTCTGTTTGATCATGAACGCTCCCTGAAGTGTCTTCATTGCAGTTGCTTGCTCTTCACTTGTATCATTGTACATGTTCATTGCTTTGTTGAGCACATCATAAGATTCCTTTAATCTGTTCATATTGTGAATCAAAGAACTGTTTTGTTTCTTTACAGCTTCACAATTTTCACAAATCACTGGACTCTTCTTTGCAATGGCTTCTTCATTAATCTAGAACTTTGGAACTTCTTTCACTTTTCTTCTCACTACCGGTATTGTCTCATCATCACTACTCACCGGTGTCTTTACCTTTTTCTTTTTCTTCTTTGCCTTCTCATCTTCACTATCACTCTCAGCTAACATCTTCAAGTGATCTCGCATTTGTTTAGCATAGTATTCAGTTCCATCATCATCACTTTCTTCTTCTATTTTGGCAACAAAAGCTTTGTGAACTGAAACGTTGTCAGGAATATAATCATCCCAAGTAAAATTTTCCCAGCTAAAACCCTCAGGTAGCTTCTCATCATCTTGATCGATCACACAAGCTTTTCCATCAGCTGATATATATTTATCCCAGTTGAATGGCTTCTTTTCATCTTGATTAACCACACAAGCTCTCTTTCCAGAATCTTCAATCACATTTCTGCCATGTGCAGTTTGAGCTTGATGTTGATGTTGTTGAGATGGTTGTTGAGCAACTTGATGGTAGATGGCTTTTCGGTAGTAATCATTGTTGTTGTTGAAAGGATTCTGAGCTCCACTTGCTTCGCGGTTGGTGCACTCCCTCTTGAAGTGACCTTTCTCCCTGCATCGAAAACAAGTGACTTTAGATTTGTCAAAACCCAAAGTAGAAACATTAGCCTCACGAAGATCATCTCTCCCCGTAATCTGCTTGAATTTCTCAGCTCTCCTTAACACACTGGCCAAACACCATTTTATGTCCATCAGCTCCATCTCTTCAGCATCTATCTGGTCGTAATCCTCCTTTGTTAGCATTGGATTCCCGATACGACCTGCAACAAAACAACTGTAAGATTCTAAAACCATTCCCAATAAAGACATTTGATTTTTAGCAACTTCATCTGAATAATCTTGATCATTCTCAAGATTTAAAACTATGTTGCATTGAAGTTTTCTTCCATTCTTTGTTGCTGAAATATTCAGATCAAATGATGGAAATGATGAGAAACTTGTGTTGCTGCTTGATCCTTTTGATGAACTTCCGGTTGAATTCTTTGCATTGTAAGCAGTTTCCACTTTTGGAGATAGATTTGTAGATTTTTCATTCACCCCTGCTTTGTAGTACAACCCGATACCCTGTTCACCGTCGAAATCTTTCATTCGAACAATCTTTCTTTGTTCCATTTCTTGAGCTTCCAGCTTCTCAATGAATTTACTCAATGTGAGCGTGTTAAACCCTTTCTTGTTTCCAAGCATCATTAGATATGTCCCCCATGTTTCGTGTGGCAATGCATCTGCTAACTTCTCTATTAGTTCTTCATTATCTTTGTTGATGCTTACCCTTTTCATATTCACCAACAAATTGCAATATCTTTCGATGATTTGCTTTGTGCTCTCATTCTTCAATCCATGAAATAAATCAAATTCTTTCTTTAACAGAGATTTCTTGTTTTTGATCATTTCCTGACTACCAACAAACTTTGATCTAAGAGCTTTCCAAATAGAATAAGAACTTCCATTATGCTGCAATAAGACCATAATATCCTCTTTCACAGCTTGTTGTAGCAGACTTAACATCATCTTCTCATTTTTGTATTTCTTTTTGTCATCTGCACTCATATCCTTGATCGCAACTTCCTCTTCATCGTCATTTAACGGTCTCACATACTTCATCTCAACACATTCCCAAGCGTCTAGGTAATTAGCTTGCACCCAATTTTCGAAACGACCTTCCCAACCTTATATTCTTCAATGTTCATGAGTTTGGGCGGTTTTTGCATTGTTCCCATTTCGTTTTCTAGCATTGTGTTCTATGCAATAGTGATTGGGGTTACCGGTGTTGCGAATGCATTGTAAAATTCCTTGTCCATTTTTCAAATTTTTAAAAGTTTTTTCACAACAGTCCTTTCGAGCGAAATCAACAATTTAAGTGAGATCACAGTTTGGAGCGGAATCAACAAGTTCAACCTAGAGCGAAATCAGAAAGTAAACAGGAGCGAAATCACTATGTAGTCAGGAGTGGAATCACAAAGTTTTCAGGAGCGGAATCAGCAATAACTTTGGAGCGGAATCTGTAATTCGAGCGAAATCAGAACTACCCTGGAGCAGAATCACGATGACTTTGGAGCGGAATTACGTTTCTGAGCGAAATCAAACCACAATTTCGAGCGAAATCACATGTGACGTCATTATTTATCGAAATCGTTTCAAGCGAAATTAGCAACATGTCAAGTTTTAATCCGAATTAGCTGTTGAAACTTTCAAGGCTTTGTTAGATACTAATTCCGAGCATGCTGTGCAAAAATCAAATCAATTCGACAACTTTTTCTCGGTCAATTTGCAAAGAACAGTGTAGAAGGTGTAGAAAAACAGAATTTTCGGCTGAATTGGCAAGAGCTCTTCCTCCTTAGCTCTGATACCACATGTAGGATCGAATTCGGACCCAGTTGAGTCAATCAGAAGAACTATTCCTGATTTGAACAGCGGAAACAGACAAATCAGGTTCAATTCGCCGAGTATTCACTTTCAACTGTTGATTCTATTGATCTGAAAGACGTTTACAATCGACTCAACACTTCGGCAGCACTTCGTGGCTCACCGGAAGACAATCACCCTAACAATTCTATGATTTCGCTCCAAAAGACTCCCTATTTATAGATGACCTGATTTTGCTCCAACATGCATGATCATCAGGAGCGGAATCAGGCTTTTACAGCATGAGCGAAATCAGAACTAAATATTACGGGCAAAATCAGACTTTAACCTATTTGGGGCGGAATCAGAGTATAGAGGTTTCGCTCCAAATGACAAGATGTCATTTGGAGCGGAATCACCTCCAATGACATAATCTTGGATTTCGTGCCCTGATCTAGCCTATTCTACTCTAGACTCGATACAAGATGTAGACGACAGACGGATGCACCAACAGCCAACCTAGGGTTTCTACAAGTTTTTAGATTCAACTCAATTGCATACGATTAGCGGATTTAGTGTACCGTGACTTAGGTTCCAATAACTATCAACGTTTCGAAAAACGGACAAGAATGCATCTTGTAATCAACACAAGTAAAACCTAACCACGACAATGCATAACTACACATAACCATTTCGTAAAGTCATAACTTTTAACAACGTTCGACAATTTACGAATACGAAACAAATGTAAACTATTGTCAATGGTTTAAAAAATCAAACCCAATTTGTCACAAAGTTGAAGCAAGAAACAATTCAAAACCCTAAGTTAAACAACTACCTATACCGGGGTGAAACCAAGGTGATTAGCCGCTCATGGTTGAAGAAGCTTGAACACCGGATGATTGGAACTTGTCTTGAATCATCTTGAAGCTTGAATGATGAGGAAGTGATGGATGTTGAGGGTTTTGGTGAATGATGATGATGATAGAAATGATGTATGGATGATTAGGGTTAAGGATGGATTGATGATTGTGAATGATGGTGATGATCTCGATGATTCAGGTGATGTTTTTGATAAGAGATGGAATGGTGATGAATATGATCTTCAATTATGGCTCCAAGAATGATTTTCAACTCAAAATAATGTGTAAATGTCGAATTTATGGCTCAAGAACCGTTTAAACTCGTCAAAAGATCAAGAAAACACAAGTTTCGCGATTGAATAAACGGGAGCCCGTCGCCGACGGCCCAGACCCCGTCGGGGACGCCCTCTAGATTTGCTGATTTTCTGCGACGGCTTGTTTGACTGGTTACGGGCAAAGTTGGCTGACGGGAGTTTCTAGAGCCCGTCCCGGACGGCCTAGAGCCCGTCGGCGACGGCCTCTCCAGCTTCAAATCTCCAATTTTCCATTTTGCACTCCCATTTGATCCGTAACGCGTCCCGATTGTCCGTTTTTCATCCCGATGGCTCGTAAAGCTCCCAAAAGCACCTTAAACTTCGTTAAACCTACAAAACACAAATCTAATTAAAATAGGTTTTTCAAGATTAAAAGTCGAGTAAAAACCCAAACTTAAACATATACAAGCACCGTTATTCGACCACGTATCACATCCCCACACTTGTCTTTTGCTTGCCCTCAAGAAAATCTGTTTTTCACTTTCACGTGGGTCGAACAATGAATACACTCCCCATTCCCGAGACGAAGGTTAAGGTCAATTGTCATACTAAAGTTCAAACTCTTTACAATTTTCAACATATTTAACGGCAAAGTGAGCATTCACATATAAAATAGTTATCGAAGATTAACCCGCCCATGAAACCAACAATTCATGCACATCCCTCACAATGTTCTCTCCAGTCGGTTTATAAATTGGTTAATTTTCATTATGTATTAGCACTTCAACAACTAAACGCTCAAAACTGATTAGAACACGTACCTGCATAGGCTTGCAACTCAATCATTCTCCACCACCGATCACGAGTACTAAGCACAAGTCAAAAGGTGTTTGTAAGGGTTGTGACGGGGCTAGGCTATGGGTAGGGAATAGGATATTTAAAGTGGATAAGGTGATGAAAACTCGATTTTATTACAAAACAATTATTCTATGCATTACTATCTACCAAAATCAAACTAGAAGGCAACAAGTTTTCGCCTTTTATTTCTCAAACTAAGAACATATATTTTTGTTCTTTTCTCAACAATTTTCTATTCTTTTTTTCGTAACATTTTCTGATTTCTCTCTTTTTTTATATGCAAACAAACAAACAACTATACAAACTTGACTCCTATAATCGAATTTCCATCACACGGGTTAAAAACAAAAAGGTTTAAGGTTATGGGCTAAAGGGTGGTCAAACGAAAGGGTTACGCTCAAAATTGGCTACTAAGGGATAATTTTTGGGTAAGGATATATAAATGGTGTAAAAGGAAAAGGTTTACCTAATGCCTTAATCATTCTTGTGCTTGTATTTGGTTTATGGTCTCGAACGTATCAAAAGTTGCAAGTTCTACAATACGCGACTAATGGTCCACTCAAACAAAGAAACATGTATATGTAAATCTATGATATAAAAGTGGCTCAAAACCTCACGTATAAGGGTATGGTATGTGATATGCATAAAATGCTAGTTCCTTAGGCGAATTATTCCCAAATAACCACCCGCTAAATACCCGTCATGCTATTACTTTGAACTTGACCATGACAAAAGATCAAATGGGTTGTGCCATCCCTCGTTGACTTAGTTACTTGTGCTTTTAAGATCGCTTTTGAAACAAGAAATTTTTGAAATTTTCCCCCATCCCCACACTTGGGTAAACATTGTCCTCAATGTGTAGTGCTTAAATGAACGGGTCAAAATCGAAAACTTTTACTACTCCCCATCCCCACACTTGAGGTACACATTGTCCTCAATGTGTAAGAACTAGAGTTTTAAAACACACAAGAGATGTGACACGACTAACCTCCCAAAAATTTCACCCCGGAAAATAAAATACAATTTACAATCCACTTATTACTAATCTAAGAATCAAGGTAAAAAGAAACGCATGCACTTGATTTTTGTCGCTAGATGCTCGTATCTTCTTCTTCTCGTCATAAAAACGGTTGTCTCGCGAACATGTTACCTACAAATCTTAACCCTTTTGTAGAAGCATGCTTCTCACAACCATTGAAATTTGTTAGGTGGTTAGTTCTACCATTTTTATGAAAGTGTTACCAAATCATGCGTTAAATTACCTTGATTTTTGTGGAAAAATAATTTATAACAATAACAATCCTAACTCACTTTCGTAGGAATCACGGCGGCATTTAGCATATGCACGCAAGCCCTTTAAACCTCCCGATAGCTCGGGAGGACGAGTAGGTCTCGTGAGGTTTATATAGGGAACACACCTACAACGTTCATTTAACTAATAAAACGAATTAACAAAATTATAGAACAACAATACTAACTAAACAACGGATAACAACTAAAACGAAATGCGAAATAAAATATACAACAACACTTGACCTACCACCTCGTGGTGGTCGAATGGCATGCTTGCCGCTTACAAACTCCTCGAAATCACCCACCGGTGATTCATACCATTTGTTGCCAAATGGTCCAAACTTCCTCACTTCCTCTTCCTTCTTCTTTTCTTGAGGCGACTTCTTCACCTTCTTCTTCTTGACCAGTTTCTTCTTTAGTTCTCCAAACCTACCAACCATAGCACACACCTTTTTGTTTGGATTCATGTCCTTTTTAGGACACTTATCCTCACCGAGCGGGTTAGTGAAATTTGGAAAAACATTTAAATTTAATTCCCGGTCCCCAAACTTCATGCTTACCATTCCCGTTGCATAATTTATTATGGCATTAGCAGTTGCGAGGAACGGTCTACCCAGTATGACTATCGTCTGGGTGTCCTCAACACACCCAACATAGTCTACTACCAAAAAGTCCACTGGGTAATAGCAATCTTCCACCTTCACAATCACATCTTCCACCATCCCCCTTGGATGCGTGGGAGTCTGATCGGCAGATACCATGGGAGTATCATACTTTTTCAATGGACCAAAATTGTATTGGTCATACAAACTCCCGGGCAAGATGCTCACACAAGCTCCAAGATCGAGGAGCGCCCTCTCGATTTTAAATGCTCTAATTTGAATTGGAATAAGAGGATCTCCCGGATCTTGAGCTTTTTGGGGGAGCGCACTCGATAAAACGAAACTAACATGAGATATCAAATCAACCGGATCGGGTAATTTGTTGTGTCGTTTTTCGATGCTTAACTCCTTTAAGCATTCCACATGGGCCGGAACCTTTTTAATGTCATCGAGTAACGGTACATTAATTTTTGCTTGTTTAAAATTTTCCCACCTCTCGTCCTTCGATGGGTACCGTTCCTCAACTTTTGATGCATTAATCAGTTTAATTTGATTTAAACAATTTTCACAAAAAGAATTTTTATTCATTTTCTCAATTTTAATTTGTGAAATCATTTCTTGTTCATTTTTACTTTCCGACTCATCTCTAGTATTTCCCACTACACCATCAACGCATTGTGGTGGTGGAATGCTTTCAACACTACTACAAACCTCATCATTTGAAAGAAGACTTACCGCGCTAATGTGTATATTCCTTACATTGCCTGTGCTTGAGCTTTGATGCTTAGGGTTCACCGTGTTGTCACTTGGGAGCTTTCCCATGCTCCCCCTCATTTGTGCCATTTCCTCCGCAAGTTGGCCCACTTGTTTTGCTAATGCATCATGTGATTTATCCCGAATTTCGTTCTCCTTCTTGGACTCTTGCATCATTGAAAGCATTGCATCCATTTTGGCACTCAAATCACCACCACCTCCTTGATTATTCGTCGACCCGTGACCATCTTAATTGTAACTTCTTTGGCGAGTTTGGTGCGAATACCCACCTTGATTCCCTGATTGAAAATTCGGGTTCATTTGGTTGGAGGCATTACCATACCTAAAGTTAGGATGGTTCCTCAACCCGGGGTGGTAAGTGTTGGAGTTCATATCATATTGCCTTCGGTCCCCATACACTTGATTTACCTCTATGGTGGCTTGCCAATTCTCAGTCTGGTGACCAATGTCTCTGCATTCTTCACATACGGCGTATTGCACCGCATTTACTTCCCTTTTCTTCATGCGAGCCAACTCTCGCTCTAACGTTTCAATTTGATCCTTAGAATTCGCATCACGATCGGGCCAAGACCTTGAGGTGGGGTGCTTTTTTGCTCGATAGGCCGAATCTTTCGCTTTTGACCTTTTACTCATCCTTTCAAGGAACTCCCAATCGTCATCCTCGTGATTGCTTAATAAAGTTCCATTGCTCGTTGACTCAAGGTGATTCCATGTCTCGTCATCCAATCCTCTCACAAAGCATTTAACCAACTCCCACTTTTCGATTTGATGATGTGGGCATTTTCAAATCAATTCCTTGTACCTTGTGAATGCTTCATGCAACGGTTCACTCGATAGTTGACAGAAAGACCTTATTTCATCTCTAGCATCATCGGTCTTTGCCATCGAGTAATATTCGTCAAGGAATACTTGTTGCATCTCACCCCATGTTCGAATACTATTCGCCGGAAGTGTAAGAAACCATTGTTTCGCCTTGTCTTTTAACGAAAACTGAAATAACCGAAGCTTGACTTCTTCCAACGCAAAATTATGCCCCCCGATTTTGCTACAT
Organism: Helianthus annuus; assembly: GCF_002127325.2. Taxonomy (NCBI): domain Eukaryota; kingdom Viridiplantae; phylum Streptophyta; class Magnoliopsida; order Asterales; family Asteraceae; genus Helianthus; species Helianthus annuus. The sequence goes on along the minus strand of NC_035444.2, from coordinate 84,504,298 downwards.
ATAGATGAAAACTCTGCCAAATGCGTGTACGGTTCATCGTTAGACCTCCCGTTGAAGTGGGGAAGTATATTGATGTAGTGGGGTTTGCAATCGAACATCCTTCTTTCACAAACTTTTGGAGAGTCATTATCCGTAACCACCGGTTGGAAACGGTCATTCACTCCCCTTGGAGGTTGTTGACGACGATGCAGACCATTAACTTCTTGATCGACCGGCCTTCGATTATTTCTTCTATCACCTCCCCTATCACCTCTTTGGTTTCCACCTTAGTTACCCCCTTGATTGCCACCTCCCATGAAACGAGGAATCCGGTTAGGGTTAGCGTTGTTGTTGTTGTAAAACCCATCATTCCGGTTCCTTTGGTTGTTGTTCCATGGTTGGCGATTGCTTCCGTAACCGTCATTTCTTATATTCCCATACCCGTAATCATCATTCCCCACAAAGTTGGCGTTTTGGTAGCCAAACTCATCATCTTCAAACCTTCTTGCATTGTAGATGTTACCTTGATTCACATACCCCCAATCTTCGTCATCATTAACCCGATCATCATAATAGCCCCCATCATCCGAATTTTCCGTATGAACACTCACATGTTCCGGCGATTGGTAACCGGGAAAACTAAACGGCTCATCATCGGGGATAGCGTTCCTCAAATCGTCTATGTTAAAGAATGGGTCTTCATTCGCGGGATTGCCACGATCTTGATTGCCTCTCCGATCGGAATTGACATTCCGGTCATCAAGGTTGATAGGTAAGGAATTTTGTCGATGAAGGTTTTGGTGTTGGGGTGTTCTTTAGGTGTTGTTGGGATTTTGGTTTTGGAAAGGTGGTGTGGGTGATCCGGTGTTGTTATTACCACCCGGTCGCTCTTGAGGTATAGGTTGAACATTTTGAGCGGGATTGAAGTTTCTTCGGTATTGGAATTGGTTTGGGTTTTAGTTTTGGTTGAGGTTTTGGTTTGAGTTTTGGTTTGCCATTGAATCGGTTTCAATGGTCGGTGTGAACTGTGGTGTTTGATTGGTTTGATTAGAAGCAAGTGTTGCTTCCAATCGTCTTGCTAAATTTCTTCTTGCAACTCTTTCGATTTCCGGTTCGTAGACTAGCGGTGAAGTCCTCCCGGAGTTTCGCGTATGCATGCACTACCTGTAACCTGCACAGGTAACACACCCCACGTAACAAGGAAAAAGACAAAGTACAAGAAAAGAAATTATGCAACTTAAACAGTTACTCACGTAAATTCAAACAATATCCAAACACAAAGCGCACACACTCCCCGGCAACGGCGCCAAAATTTGATCGGAGTGTCGCGCTCCGGTCAAAGATAATATTTATATGCCCAAATTACCCTTAACAAATAGTTAGTGGTAGCAAGGGGTCGAACCACGAAGAGTATGTGGTTTGCGAATGGATTCGATTGAATTATCAAAAAGTGTCACAAATTATGAAGCTTGCTCTGATATTCTTATATTTTTGTTTTGTTGAAAGATGTGAATTTAAACTAAGTGAACTGGTTTAATTGAATAAAGCCTAATGATTAATAATTGCAAGAAAACTTGATTACTAAACAATAATAATAAAAAGGGTTCACACCCGGTTTCGGTAATTGCCAACCTAGGGTTTCTACAAGTTTTTAGATTCAACTCAATTGCATACGATTAGCGGATTTAGTGCACCGTGACTTAGGTGCCAATAACTATCAACGTTTCGAACAACGGACAAGAATGCACTTTGTAATCAACACAAGTAAAACCTAACCACGACAATGCATAACTACACATAACCATTTCGTAAAGTCATAACTTTTAACATCGTTCAACAATTTACGAATACGAAACAAATGTAAACTATTGTCACTGGTTTCAAAAATCAAACACAATTTATCACAAAGTTGAAGCAAGAAACAATTCAAAACCCTAAGTTAAACAACTACCTATACCGGGGTGAAACCAAGGTGATTAGCTGCTCATGGTTGAAGAAGCTTGAACACCGAATGATTGGAACTTGTCTTGAATCATCTTGAAGCTTGAATGATGGGGAAGTGATGGATGTTGAGGGTTTTGGTGAATGATGATGATGATAGAAATGATGTATGGATGATTAGGGTTAAGGATGGATTGATGATTGTGAATGACGGTGATGATCTCGATGATTCGGGTGATGTTTTTTTATAAGAGATGGAATGGTGATGGATATGATCTTCAATTATGGCTCCAAGAATGATTTTCAACTCAAAATAATGTGTAACTGTCGAATTTATGGCTCAAGAACCGTTTAAACTCGTCAAAAGATCAAGAAAACACAAGTTTCACGATTGAATAAACGGGAGCCCGTCGCCGACGACCCAGACCCCATCGGCGACGCCCTCTAGATTTGCTGATTTTTTTGTGATGGCTTGTTTGACTGGTTACGGGCAAAGTTGGCTGACGGGAGTTTCTAAAGCCCGTCCCGGACGGCCTTGAGCCCGTCGGCGACGACCTCTCCAGCTTCAAATCTCCAATTTTCCATTTTGCACTCCCATTTGATCCGTAACGCGTCCCGATTGTCCGTTTTTCATCCCGATGGCTCGTAAAGCTCCTGAAAAGCGCCTTAAACTTCGTTAAACCTGCAAAACACAAATCTAATTAAAAGTAGGTTTTTCAAGATTAAAAGTCGAGTAAAAACCCAAACTTAAACATATACAAGCACCGTTATTCGACCACATATCAATAACTAGAGTAATTATTTACATAAGTAGAGTAACTATTAATAATTAGAGTAATTAGGAATGAAGCATTTTGAATTTGGTGATATTTTCCGTATATATTTGTATAACTCGAGTAATTATTTGTATAACTAGAGTAATGTTAGTACACTTTATGTCCAATTCCCGCGTCATTTGTACGTGTCATTTTGTTTATAAGGCAGCAGTGTCGTTAAGTTAGTTTGATTTTATAATGTAAAGGACTCATACGTGTGTGCAGGAGTTCTACGCACGTATGAGGACATCTGAACGCAAGAGTCACATGCACGGATGACCAAGGCCAATAAATAGGTGGTCTCATGTGCATGAGCTCATAACTTAGATTGGAGAGTTTTTGTAAAAGTGACAAGCTGTAACAAAGTGCTGCCAAAATTTATGCACAGAGTTATATTTGAAACCTCAGCATTACACTATTTGTAATTGAATTTCACACTTTTATAAATGTTATATATCATTTGCACCTATTGAACGTCTTATCGAGCCATGTATAGAAACAACCATTCCTACAAGTGGTAACAGAGCTGTGGAGAGGATATCTACTTGTGTTCTTGCTCAGAAGTGAAGATTTTGAGTAAAAAGCTTGTTATTTCATTATTCGAAGAGTTTCTACGGTTGATGGGCTTCACATTTCATCTTAGATTCTTTCTTTTTCATTTTTGAACATCATATCAGAAAATTACATCAAAAACCATCCAAAAACATTTCCAAATTGACAAAATTCATTTAAAAATGTTGTTGAGCGCACGAGTCCTGCTCACGTAGGAGTTCCCAGACAAGAGTCATCTACGCAGGGGCTGAAGTATAGGAGTTTTACGCTTAGAATTCAAACGCATGAGAAGTTGACCAGAATCAGTTCTACGTGTTGACCTAGTCCTATGCACAGACTAGTCATATGCTCGAATGGTCCTACACTTGATTAAGTCCTTCGCTTGAAGAATTTTTGAAAATTGTTAAGTGTTGAAGATTTATACAACATGGATTCAGGAGATATGAATGCATTTGCTGCTGGAAATTATACGCCTAGTATTGCACAAAATCTTAATCTTGATAATATGATAGGAACAACAAACAAGCCTCCAAAGTTGATGAGAATGGAAGATTATCCAAGTTGGAGTGAAAGATTCGAAACAAATGTTCAAGCTAACTATTTGGAAGCCTGTATGGTAATTGAAGATGATTAGATGGCACCCCAAAATGAGAATGGTGAAAAATTTAAGATTTCTCGTATACCAGAGAATCAAAGAAAATTTTTTGAACAATAAAAAAGTGTACAATCTACTTCCACAATCATTAAAATATGATATTTTGCATCTTTTGCAACATTATGAAGCAGAAAAATCATTAGGGATATACATAATATGTATAGTGGAAATCCAGAGTTGAGAAAGCCAAAACCGTTATGATAAAAAGGAATTCGACATCTTTACTTGTGTTAGGGGACAAAGTTTTCAACAGCTTATAGAAAGACTATGTCATCTAATTGCAAAAATGAAGTGACATGGGATTGAACCACAAGAAGAAGATCAAGTTGAAAAATTAGCAGATGCTACTGCTGGTCCAAAAAAGAGTGCATCGACTGTAGGCACTGCTCCCTGGGTCAACAGCTGAAAACTCAACACCTTATACTTCTTAATCCATAACACCTGTTAAAGCACCTACAACACTTCCACCTACCTTAAAACCTACACCTAAACCTAGCCTAACCCTACACCAAATCCCAAAAAAACCGTTTGAACTATCTTCTACACTAATTTCGCATATGGCCACACCATCTACCATATCACCACTAACCAAAACTGTTGGAGAAAAAGACTATATCTTGAAGTCAGGGCAGAAGTCTGTGGCCGAAAAAGCTTAGACTCCAAAATAGCTAAGATCAGCTCTAAAAAGACCCATTGGTGAAACACCAGTTGTTTCAACAACAACGACTCTCAATGAGCTAGCTGATTACACTCAAAAACTAGTTGTATCAAAACATGTTGCTCTTCTGAAAAAACATGTGTTGACAAAACTACATTGCCAAACCTAATAATTGACCCAAATCTTAACTCAGTAGATAACGTGAGAAAATGGAAAAGGCCGTTGATGATAAACTTGTCGTCAACTTCAAAAAGATGTCACAGGTGGATGCCTTGTAAGTATATGAAATGAGACTCCTTGAAATCAGGCACTATGAAACTAACATGCATATATATATATATGTATATATATATGTATATATATATATATATATAGGGAGCCGCTAAAATGAAAACCACCTCCAGTTGTAAGAACCATGAGAACCACTCTCCATCAATCACAATCAGCCAACGAAAAGGGTAGTTTGGTCATTTACCCTAAATGTCTAATCTCACCCCTCTCTCTTCATTTAATTCACACCCTCTCTCCTCTCTCCTCTCTCCTTCTTTGAAATTTATATCACGCAGACAATATCCATCTTCATCTCTCCATTAATCTCTATCTCTCTTTCTTTTCAATACAAACTCTCTCTATTTTCCTTTATAAAACTCCATTGATGATACCATTCATTTTTAAATCTCTGCATATTCTCTCTCTTCAAATCCACCATCTAGATGAGAGAAAGATCGGAGAAGGAGATCGCCCACTGTTTCCGGCGACAACCCCCCAGCCAAACACCCTCTCCCCTCCGTCTATACCGTAATCGCCCCCTTCGAAATGTTCTGCACAGTAATCGCCGCCGGCTGGAACTCATACACCCCCCTATCTTCTCCGGTGACCCGCAACCCTTCATCTCCCCTCGCTTCATCATATAGATTCAACCACGGATCGGATGTTTCAGCAAAGATTCCGAGCGGCCAAGTGGTGGTCGTTTGTGCGACTTGGGGTTTCGAGTGAAGGGAGATGGGGGTTTGCAGGTTTTTCAGTCGTGGAGAAAATGGGTTTTGGCGGCGACTGTGTTGGTGGTTTTTGATGTAAACGGAGATGGTGGTGGTGGTGAGGACTGTCGGAGACGGTGGTGGCAGTGGTGGGGTTTTCACGGCGGCGGTGGTGGTGTTTGGTTAGATACTTTTGGTATGTTGTTTTAATGTTTTTTGCTGGTGATTTTTTGATTGTTTGAATGTTTGAATCTGTGAACTTTTGAATGGTTTTGAATGTTTTGAAACAGTGATTTTTGCTGGGTTTTTGGTGGTGACTTTGAATGTTTGAATGTTTTGAACAGTGGGTTTTGCTGTGGGTTTTGCTGGTGATTTTTTTATTGTTTGAATCTGGGATATTTTTGAATGATTGAATCTGTGGGTTTTGCTCGTGCTTTTTGGTAAATCTTCGAACAATGAACTATGTGGGGTTTGATTCGTTTTTGGATTTGGGCGACGATGTTGAAAAAAAAAACGCATATTTTGATGACGATGGCGCGGCAAGGACGGTGGAGGGTAGGTTTTTGAACCCGCAACCCCACTTTGCAGCCTCTGATTATCGGGAAATCCGAGACAAAACTTCGTTTTTTTAACCCGATTTTTTTTTCGAGATACAATTTGTTTTGATGTTGTTTTTTTATTTTTCCCCCTAGTCGATGATGATAACGATATATCTGAGACACCTCCCGAGTTTGCCATTTCTGAGTGCGTTCATTTTTGGGTAAACTTTTTACGTAAAACGTAAACTTTTTAGCTAAAACGTAAACTTTTTAGGTAAAATGTAAAACTTTTTACGTTAAACGTAAAACGTAAAATGTAAAAATTTTAACGTAAAACGTAAAACCGTAAACTTTTTAAACCGTAAAACGTAAAATGTAAAAAATTTTAACGTAAAACGTAAAATGTAAAAAAAAATTTGTAAAAAAAAAATTAAATCGTAAACTTTTTAACGCAAACCGTAAACTTTTTTAACGCAAACCGTAAACTTTTTTAACGTAAAAAACGTGAAGCGTAAAAAGTTTTACGTAAAACGTAAAACGTAATTTGTTTTAGTAAAACGTAAAAAACCCGGCGCGTAAAACGTAAAAAACCCGGGGCGTAAAACGTAAAAAACCGACACGTAAAACGTAAAAAACCGACGCGTAAAACGTAAAAAACCGACGCGTAAAACGTAAAAAACGGGGGGCGTAAAACGTAAAAAACCGACGCGTAAAACGTAAAAAACGGGGGGCGTAAAACGTAAAAAAACGACACGTAAAACGTAAAAAACCGACACGTAAAACGTAAAAAACCGGGGCGTAAAACGTAAAAAACCGACGTGCAAAACATAAAATAACGTTAACGTAAAAATTGGCGCGTAAAATGAAAAAAAAACGTTAACGTAAAAAACCCGGGGCGTAAAACGTAAAAAACCGACACGTAAAACGTAAAAAACCGACGCGTAAAACGTTAAAAAACCGACGCGTAAAACGTAAAAAACCGGGGCGTAAAACATAAAAAACCGACACGTAAAACGTAAAAAACTGACGCGTAAAACGTAAAAAACCGGGGCGTAAAACGTAAAAAACCGACACGTAAAACGTAAAAAACCGACACGTAAAACGTAAAAAACCGACACGTAAAACGTAAAAACCGACGCGTAAAACGTAAAAAACCGGGGCGTAAAACGTAAAAAACCGACGTGTAAAACGTAAAATAACGTTAACGTAAAAATTGGCGCGTAAGATGTAAAAAAAACGTTAACGTAAAAAACGGCGCGTAAAACGGGCTGTATGAACGGCGCGTAAAAACGAGACATGAAAACGGGACGCTAAAACGGTGTGTTAAAAAAACGGCGTTAAAAAACGGCGCGTAAAAATTGGCGTTAAAAAACGGCGCGTTAAAAAAACAGCGTAAAAAAAACGGCGGTAAAAAACGGCTTGTAAAAACGACGGTTGAAAAAACCCGACGTGCAAAAACCGACCGCAAAAAAAATTGTCTTTTGTTAAAAAAAAATTGAATTTAAAAATGTTTTTACTAAAAAAATCTTTTAAAATAATAAAAAGTAATATAATAAAACTAAAAAGTAATATAATAAAACAAAAAAGTAATAAAAAATAATAAAGGAAAAAGACAAAAAAGAATTATTTTACTTAAATACCCTTTTGGATTAAAATAATAAAGACATAATAAGACAAAATCTATTTAATATTAATTTTTGTTACTTTTAATCTCATCCACTCATCTTGTTGATCCAAAGGCTAGAAAGTGGTTCTCATGGTTTTTACAACTAGAGGTGGTTTTCATTTTAGCGATCCCCTATATATATATATATATATATATATATATATAGGGTGAGGTTTGTCTACAAAGTGTGTTTTTCCTACAAAGTGTAGGAAGTGATTTTGACCATTGGATGAGTGTGTTTGATGGTTGAGATCATCTTGGTGGCATTTTGGTAATATGTGTGTCTTAAAAATAGGATGATTTAATTAATTAGGAGTAGATGTGTCATTTAGATTGTTTTAAACATGGAAATAATAGTCATCCCATAAATCACTCCACATTTCTAGCGATTCTCTCTCTCTCTCCCTCTCTCTCTCTCTCTCTCTCTCTCTTCCTTCTCTCCTTCATGAAGAAACACAACGTTAAGAAAACACATCGCGAATCATACAATATCACACATTGTGAAGAAACCCAAGTAAACATATCGTGAATCATACAATATAACACAACGTCATTTAACTTGTATGGTGTGTTATACAATATAACACATGGTGAAGAATTCAAAAATTATAAAACACAACATCAAGAAACCACAAAAGACATGTCATTTATGAATCATAACTGGTATAACACGTTGTGAATTAACCTATAACTAGTAAAACACATTGTCAAGAAATTACAAATACATCTCCTTCCTAAAAACACGTTAATAATTACTAAATACATCTCCTTTCTAAAACATAAACTGCTATAACACACTTTGAATTAACTTGTAACTGGTAAAACACATCGTTAAGAAATTATTCATGAAGAATTGCAGCTGGTAAAACACATCGTCAAGAAATTGTTCATAAAGGATTGCAGCTGGTAAAACACATGTTACATTGTGAATGTTTAAAACACAACGACAACAAATCCTCTAATTAATCCAATTATAAACTCCTAAAGCACAATGGTATTAGTCTGTTTGCTGCTAAAACACAACGGTATTAGTCTGCTTGCTATTAAAACACACTGTCAAGAAATCCTCCAACATTAATTCAATATCGTAATCATTGTTAGATAAATCATACAACTACTACAACACATCAAACAAAAATTCAAGTTTATGCAATATCATAAAACTTTACCATCACCACAATCAACCATAACATTTGACGCCATGATTTTGATCAGTAAAGATGTTATGAAGAACCAGATGCAATATGAATGCTCTGGAAATATGTTGTATCAATTGTATAATTTAAACGAAACTGTCGATTTGATTTCAATGAGATATTTAGTTTTCTTAATTATCTGCTTAATTAGTTAGTTAATCTATTAATATAATCCATAATTAAAATAATAATTAAATTACCTTAATACCCTTTTAATTAAAACCTTCAATTGCCACATGTCACATGTAGAAGGCTTTCTTTCTACACTTTGTAGGAAAAAATAGTTTTGTAGCCAACTTCTACTCTCTCTCTCTCTATACACATATATATATATATATATATATATATATATATATACACACATTTGAACAAAAGAAATATAAAAAAATGTACAACAATATAAAAGGGTAGAGAAATATAAAAATACTATATTATATTATCAAAATAATATTTTTTTACAACCACCACCACCACAACCACAACTATCACAACCACCACTATCAACCATCAAAATATTTAAACCACGTTAAAAAATATCCATAAACAACCTAGGTACAAAAAACGTATTTTTTTCACCACAACTACTACCATCATGGAGAATTACATGGAAAAATTAAACATTGAACTTTGTTTTTTTATCATATTCTACCCCCAAGCTACCCTTGGCAGTTCATCTTCATCTTCATCTTCATCTTCTTCCATCAGATCTTCTAGAGCATGTGCCCACAGTCAAACTTGAGATTTCATAAGCTTCTTAATATATACTTCAGATGGAGCTTCAAGTTGGTTAATCAGTGGAATGTTAAATAACTCCCTTAGAAAACCAAGATCATCTGAAAACAGATGAAATCTAGCTCGTGTTCTTCAACATGCCCATTGCTCCAAGTCACTAACACCTTGTATTCTGCCGAAAAATATTCCCAAGATATTACCCTGATTACATCTTTATGCCGTTTATTTAAAACAAAAATCAGGTTGGCGGGTTTGCACAATCACTTCCTTGTGGTATTCCGAACTGGTGCAACCTCTGCAAGATTAGTTCTTGACAATTCACTAACACACTTCTGGTAGAGTGTCAGATCATTTTCTTCTGTGGTCCATCAACAAGTAAAATTTTATTTTGATATACCACCAAGCAACAACCATTAGTTTAGCCATTGTGTTTTTCTGATTGAATTTAGTTAGGTTTTTATTTTAGAGGTAAAGAACAACTGATTTATGAGAATGAGAGTTGATTTCAATCTGATCATAAATGTGGGTTATTTACACCAGATTTTGTGGCATCAATGCTAACCCTAATTTCTTCATTACAATTTTGCATCGAGACGTTCAACGTACCAAGCTGATGTATCGGTGATGTGAAAGGGTTTAATGATCATGGTAAATGGCGAGAAAGGGTTTCACCATGTGCATTTATTACCTTTAGCCACACAAAAAAATTTACCATGACCATTGCCCACACATAAAAAAAACATACCATAGCAGTTGGTATCATTTGGCCACAGAATGTCACAAAACGTGTGACTAAAGGTTTAGAAAATATGACCCATGGAATAAAAATTCAAAACAATACCATAGCAATTGTTAACATTTGGACACATAAACCTAATTAAGTGTAACAATAGACAACTAGTAGTCATCTATTTAGAATTTTCCAATGACTATTAAAATATTTTAGCCACACAAAATATTTTGACCGTGACCATAAAATATTTAATAGTTATTATTTTTTTCATTTACTAAGTGTCTAACAAACAATGTCATCTATTTACACAAACTCGTAACTTGCCTATGTTCTAGCTTTTAGCAACATCATTAAAAATATACTAGGGTAGTTAGTGACATTTGGTCACACCTTTTAACTATGGCTAGTAATTGTCATATTTTTTTTATTTAAAGTGTGACTAAAGGTTTCGAAAATATTTGTTTTGGCCAGATAAATAAAAAAATCACTTTGCCGTGGAAGTAGGTCAAATTTGGTCACTCTTTTCTAGTTGTGGCTAGTAAATGTCATATATTTTTCTAAATTATGGCTAAAGGTAACTGACTGTTATACAGTGGTCACATTAATAATAAAATGTGTGGCTAAAAGTGTTTTAAAATATTATAAATGACATTTAGACATACATTTAGTCGAATGTGTGGCAAACTAGTTTTGAAAAAATTGTGGTTGTAGGCCATTTTTGACGTAATGTCTTCTACAATTTTGTTTATCCAATAAATAAAGTATTAATATTATTTATCTAATAAATAATATTATTCAACCATTTATTTAATTATTTATTTAATTATTTATTTAATTAACAATTAATTAAACAAATTAATACTTTAATAATCGTTTCATAAATAATTAACCCACTAAACGTTTCTCTAAATGTTTGAAATAAGGATGGACATTTTCCCAAGTACTTGTATCTGTACCTATATCCGTACTTGTATGCGTACTGATTTTAGATATTCGGTACATGTATTGGTACCCAGTTTCATTGATTTTTCTATTCAGTACTTTCGGTAATGGTACAGGTATGGGTAAAAAAGGTACTGGTACAGCATATTATATAGAACTTTAAAAGCATTTTATATTATGTTTTGTTTTATATTATGGTACTCATATTGATTTTACATATTTGACACCCGTATCGCATTGGTACTCGTGCCAATTTTACCAATTCGGTACTCGTAATATATTGGTATCCGTGCTGATTTGACCTATTTAGTACTCATACGAGTGCTCAAAAACTAAAATAAAAAAAAAGTGGTACAAAACTGGGTATCGTACCGAAATACCTGTATCAATACTCGTACACATACCGTATCAATATATTCGGTACGGTATTTGTTACCCAGTTTTGTTGAAATCCGGTACCCGTATTTTTGGTACCGGTACAACTATTGTACCAATCTCATCCCTAGTTTGAACTGCAATACCGTTGCAAAACACATACTTGTAAACTATACTATTTTTCTAATAAATATTATTCATGGTTCGTTGTCCAAAGTGTAACTCTTTGAATCATACTTCGTTAATAACGTTAAAATAATCGTGAGTTGGACATCTCATATCCAGGGTATATCCGACCTAAAAACCGCCAGGTATCAATCGGGTAACTACTAATCAATTAAATTAAATATTATCACTATACACATATATCAAATAACTAGAATGTAAAAAAAAAATACGAAAATGTATATTAAAAATACTCAAATGCATAGATGAAAAAAATAGAGTAAGCCAATAATTGATATATCACACACATATATACATACAGATTTCAAAAAAAAAAAAAAAAAAGGAAGTAATTATCGGGTAAACCGGTACATTTTATCGGGTAATCTAGTCAGCTAAATGGGTATATCACCGAATCCTAAATGCGTGAAAAAAAAAAAAAACTAATCTCAAACCCGGTCCCAAACCTGATTACCGCACCCCAAACTTGTCCCAAATGTGTTGTGTTTCGGGTTTACCGATTGAGTTCGGTTTGATTTCCATCCCTACTCCAAATTCAGATCCTTTATCTCTAATTGCTTGCTTACCACGATATCAATCGATCATATGATTCATATCTCTATACTTCCCCATTGAGATGCACCATAATCATCCAGAACTTAATCATCAGTCATCCAATAATCAAACTGTATTCATAAAGAGTAAAGAGAGTAAACTTATAAGTAGGATAAAAGTGAAAACAAATTTGAAATGATGGTGGAGACACGGGCACAAACAAACCGAAAAGGTCATCCCTAGGGGTTTCTTTCGTTCCATCCCTTAGCCTGAACAAATTTTCACTCCCATCCCATTCTTTGACCATGGTTTCCGTATCTATCTCGTATTCATGATTCTGGTTCGGCTCTAACTGTCTGATTCTCTTCTGTAGTCATGTGATCTCCTCATCGCGCTGAACATGATTGTTCCACATCAAACCATTTTACTGGTATAGCTCTGATACCATTTGATGCAAACAAAAGCAGAAGCAAATGGTAATCAAGAATGCACAGACGATAACCAAATGATTTCAACCGAAAGCTCCAAAGTTTAATGCTTTGATCGATAGTTTTCAAATCAAATAATAGCCAAGTTTGAAAACAACGCAAAACCCTAAATCCCCATAAATAGTTCAACCATAATGCATCAAAATCGGAAACAAATCACTAAAAAAGAATAAAAAAGAGTGGTGAACTCTTGGATCTTTATCCAACCCTCAAAGAACTAGATACACCTTCTCAATGTCTTCGGTCCTATGGCGGCCCTTTTCCTAGATCATCTTTTAACCCATGATGCTAGCCCACCGGTTCCTCCATCCAAGTTCCACCTGACCCAATTTGTCCCAACTCGTTAGGACTCGATGCTTGTGCATCATGTAGGAGTTCAATTGAAAATTGTTACCATGCTAGCTATCAACTTACTTAAACTATTTCAACGTTTATACTCTCTTATGTGAGACAAGGTCTCACCAAATTTCTAACATCACTTTCATTTTATACACCACTAAAGAATCAACATATAGTTAAGTAATCATACATCAATTTTGAATACTTTTTAGCTTGTTGCGAAACTCTCTCCAAGAATAACATAAACCCACTATTCAGTATTCATATAAATAGCAATTAATTAAAACTATTTCTATGAAAAGTCAATTTCTACTAAAGTTTTCTATAAATAGAACACCTTAAGCAACAATTTCTTAGGCTATAGGGTGTGAGGGTAATGGTTGGGACTTATGGCATTATAGCCTAGTGGTATCTTGGTTGTGGGATAAGACTTATGACCAATTGGTCATGGGTTCGATTCCCACAAAGGGGGTTTTTCCCAGATTTAGTGGGTTTCCTCCTGAATTGGTGTATAGGCATTATTGCCTAGTGGAGATGGATATGATCGGGTGGTTCTGCTGGTGGCACGATGATACTCCAGTGGTCCGTCAGTGATCCAAATTTGCCGTTCAAAAAAAAAATGGTTAGGACATGATTTGCCACCTATGAACATGAATGGAAGGCTACACCACCCCCTTGATTGATCCACCATGGTTTGCATGGATTAAACCATGACAACCATGGTCCTCCTTTCCATTTTTCAACAAATCATTTCCTTTTTCTTTAGACAAAGATAAATTAAAATAAATAAGGGGCTAGTGGTTTGGGTCATGACCACACCCTTAGGGTAGTGGTTTTGGATGATGGATTAGAGGTAGGTTACATGACACTAGCATGGAGGGTCGTGGTGGTCATGAGGATCATGACCACACCCTATAGCCTCGAGGGTGTTTGTAGTTATTAAAAACCACCTTATAAATCTTTGCTGCATTTTGTGCGTTAATGAGGTTTATAAACCCTAACTTCCATCTCTGATTTCTTGTAGTGGTTGTGTTGATCATGATAATATGGAGTTTTTTTAACAATAATTTTTTACACCTAAATATCAAATAATTTTGTATTTGTAAGAATCTGAACCTAAATCATTTTGTGATGGCAAGTAAGTTTGCCAACTTCTAGTTTTTCAACTCAACATAAAACAACGTTCAACATGAATCTTTGCAATTTTTTTTACGCCATGAACGGTATTTCTATACGTTCAGCAAGGTGTAAGAAAATATGAATACAATTATATTGTTCTTTTATCAAATAGGCAGGTAGGAAGACAGGTCTGCCGGCAGTCGGTAGTGGTTGTGAATGGTGGTGCATAAATTGATAATAAGTTGGTCATCATATTAACCAATGCTTTTCTTTTAAATAATAATATGAACAATAAGATAGCCATTATTTAATTACTAATTATAATGATTAAAGTTCAATTTCACAAACGTCTAGTTTTCCTTATCACATTCACATATTTTATTCCATGGCTTTCTCTCTCATAAATAAGAAAATCATATTTTTCTAAAGGTGATAGTACTAACTTGTTGCTTTAAAAGAAGTTAGATCAAGGACACGTTTATTATAGAATAATTTTAAGGCTATTGGGTGTGGGAAAGTCTTCCTCCAACATCTACATCATTACACTCATCTTCACCTCATCACCAACCCATCAAAGGAGAGGGTGTTCTCCGACGTGATAACTTGTCACCTCACCTCCTCGATGACTTCCCCGACTCCACACCCCACCATCTAAGTAAGAATTGCACTAATCAAATTATATTTTCATCTTGTTCTGAATACAATGCATTGGAGTTAACATATGTTAACGGCTACCATTGAATATAATGCATTGACACATATGTTACCGTCTAGGGAATTATCTTTCTAGCATATATTATGTATGTTAAAATTACATACAATGTTGACGGGGCACAGTTAGAATCGTGGAAACTCTCAATGTTAACGGGAGGGCGATTAGAGACAAACCGAAATTGACACAGTATGGGTGAATTAGGCAGGATTTGCTAGACTTACATCTTTCTGAGGATATGGTTGACGATAGGAGTTCGTGGAGACGTAGGATTAAGGTTAAGGACTTTTAGAAGGATGTTACGGTTTTGTATTAGTTTCTCGATTTAGGACCATAGCTTCTTTAGTCTCTTTCCGTAGACTGTGAATATTATAGCTTGCATGTATGTCTATTTGATGTGTTAATCGGTTCTAGTATATGTTCTCACCATTTCCCATGTGTTGGTAACTTAGTACGAATATCTTTAGTATCTTTTGAAGTGGTTATATTAGACTCTTTATGCCTCTGAATTTCGAGTTGGGGTCTTACTTGAAGCTCTATCCATTAGGATAAAGTTAAGACTTGTCAATTTTTCATTATTCACAGACCCTACCAATAACTTAACTATAGATAAGATTATACTGGGTACGATTGATTAATGAGCATTACATACAAGTGTATTGTGATCTTACACTTCAACAGTCTCCCTTAAGTTACATAGGTTATTTATGACTAGAATGTTTTTAGTTTCATAGAAACACAAAATTTTCTCACCAAATTATATTATTTGTTTTGTCTTTAAACAATATTTTTTAATTAAGTAAAATAAAGAGTAAATTACAAGTTTTGTCCTTTATGTTTGTCCCAAATTTCAGACACTGTCCTTTACCTTTAAAATTGATGAGTTTTGTCCTTAATGTTTCAAAATCCTGCACGTTATGTCCTTCAGGGCAAACCCAGTTAATTTTTTTTTGTTAAAACTGGTTATGTGCAAAGCATGTGAGGGTACATTTGTCTTTTCACCATTATAGAGTTACTAGGGAATGTAAAAAAACAAAACAAATATTTATTATCTTCTCTCTCCTCTCTCTCCCTCTCTTACTCACCTCTGTCTCTCCCAGTTACCACCATCCACCACACCACCTCACCTCCTACCATCACCACTATCAAAACCATCAATGCAACAGCCACCATAAGATCTGCACTTGGTACAATGACCGAAAGCAAGAACAAGGCCAAACTCACCACACCAAAACCCCAAACCCACCATCACTACCACTTCAAATTCCACCAAAATCCAAAAGCTTGAACAGAAACCCATCATCAAGAAGCTCGACTCCACCGAAAAATCTTCAAATCTCACCAAACCCACATAAAAAAATTACAAATTCTAAAAAACCCAACTCCAAAACAACAAATTAAACAAAACCCACTTCCAAATATGATAATATTCATGTAATGATATATAATATATAAATAATTACATGTACAAAATTATTAAATAATAAATCAAGCTCAAGATTCAACCAGAGTTAAGAAATATGGCCCCAAATCTAATATTCTTCGCTTGTATTTTACGAAGATCAGTTAGAATCATAAAACTTCAAAATGTTATGAAGAAACTGAAATTCATAAATTACTGAATACATCTCACACAAACATGACAAATCAGCCGATAATAGCAAACAAACGAACACAATCACGATCAAAACTCGTCGGATTTGCGAAGAGTGCAATTGCAATTCCGGTGGTACGGATGTCGCTTCTGCTGTGGTGTGGGGTAGGGTAGGTGCTGACGGTGGATCTTGGGCCGACGTTAGATGGGTTTGCACGGTGGGTCTTAGCCTACAAGGGTTTGCGGTGGTGTGGGATAGGTGGTGACGGTGGCGGTGGCAGTGGCAGGTGTTGTGTGGTGGTGGTGATGGTGAGAGAGAGGGCGAGAGGGAGATAGAGATGCAGATGAGAAAATGCAGATCTTATGGCGGCTGTTGCATTGGTGGTTTTGATAGTGGGGATGGTAGGAGGTGAGGTGGTGTGGTGGATGGTGGTAACTAGGAGAGACAGAGGTGAGTAAGAGCATTCACATCCAATCCACTAAAAATATACATACATTCCACTAAAAAACAACTCCTATATCAATATATTTCCACTAAAAACAAATACTTTTTCTCTCTCCTTTTCAATATATATTACATTTTCTCTCTCCTCCACTCACAACCACTTTCAATATATATTAAAAAAGTATAGGGGGTGAACAGTGTCCCCCCAAATATACAGATGAACAGTAACATTTTCTCTCTCCTCCACTCACAACCACTTTTTATACTTCTTATATTTTAAAAACTCCCCACACAGATTTTGGTGGTTTGGATGAGAATGCTCTAAGAGAGGGAGAGAGAGGAGAGAGAAATACTAAATATTTGTTTTTTTTCTTTATAGTCCCTAGGTATTAAATATTTTGTACAATAGTCTCTATAATGCTGAAAAGACAAATGTACCATCACATGCCTTGTACATGACCAGTTTTAACAAAAAAAATTAACTGGGTTTGCCCTAAAGGATATAACGTGAAGGATTTTGAAACATTAAGGACAAAACTCATCAATTTTAAAGGTAAATGACAGCGCCTGAAATTTGAGACAAACATAAAGAACAAAACTTGTAATTTACTCTAAAATAAAAGTAACGTTTAAATGAGTGGTTATTTAGATTCATGTTCAAGTGGGTCACACGAGTTGACTTGTAAATATATTTGAATTTATCAAAAATTTTAATTAATAAATAACGAGTAAAACATAATTAAAAGATTATGTTATTTAATAAATAGCATTATTATTCTCTAAACAAAACAATCATAATGTATGTTTTTTTAACGGTTAACGAATAAAAGCACGGCTACCTGAGGCAACCCAATGACAAAAGACAATCCCATATGTTTGCGATCGCAGACGATGCTGGGTAGCGAAAGCCCACAATCTTCAGTTCCGGAGAAACTCGGCGCTCAAAGGCCCCCTACAGTAAAACCCGGTTGTAATCGGATTTGAACTTGAGATATATGGCCTTCAACCCAAATTTTCACTTCCTGTCCAATCTTAGTTAAGATATCAATTAGTTCAGCCCTTTTAACTGCTATCAATTAGTTCGGCCCTTTCATTTAAATCAATTTTTCTATGATTTAGAGATAACTTTTTCTTCACAAGATATCGAATTTCAGCCGATATCTATATTAAATAATAACAGATTTTAAAGGCGTGGGTGTTTGGGAATGGCCTACCAATATATTAAGGGCACCGAAGGCCACTCGTGCATGTTTAAAATCATGCAAATGAAAACCCTACACATCTTTCTTTTAATCATTGTTATCACTACGGATAATATTTCTTTTTATTTTTTTTTACTTTTTTATATTTTAATATAGTTTTGTAGATTCAATAGAAGGTAAGTATCCATTTTGGGCAAATAATGACCTGTTTGTTATTTGATATTCATTTAACAATTTGAGACTGTACATAAACGGATTATATCATACGTATAATCTTATTAATAATTAATTTTTGTATCGTATAAAAGGGTCTCAGTCAACTAATTGATGCATGAACTACATTAAATTAATACATTTCGGGATGCAGAAAACAAAATCTCACGTTACCATATCTTTCCACTTGAACTTAGTTTAAATGGATTAAAATCCTAAAAGGATCTCAGTCAAGTACGGAGAGAATCACAAGAAAACTATATATAAATGAAAAACTAAAAAACTAACTAAAAAAAACTAAAAAACATGACAATTTTTTTATAAAAATTCATTACTTTTTATGTATAAAAAAACATTTTTTTCTAAAAAGAAAAAACTTATACCGCACATGTGCATTATATGTGTACTGCACATATGCATTATATGTTTAAAATTAGCTTTTAAGTTTAGTTTAGCTTTTAGGGTTAGGTTTTTTTTTGAGGTTTATGATTAGATTTTTAGGTGTGAGGAGGGGGAGGAGGGGGGGTTAGGTTTTTGGGGGTGCGGGTGGAGGGAGATTTAGGTTTTTTGAGGGTTGCGGGTGGGGGTTTAGGTTTTTGGGGATTTATGTTTATGATTTAGTTTTAGGTTTTTTTTGGGAGGTGGGGTGGTTTAGGTTTTGTGGGGGTGCGGGGGGGGGGGGGGGGGGGGTTAGGCTTTTGGTGAGAGGGTGGATTTAGGTTTTTGGGGGGTGGGGATGGGTTAGGTGGTTTAGGCTTTTCGTATTATTGCACATGTGCAGTACAACTTTTTTTTTGAAATTTTTTTTATATATATTAAATATAGCGAATATTAATAAGAAAATTAAAAAATTGGTATGTTTTTTAGGTTTTTTTAGTTAGTTTTTTTTATTTTTTGGTTTAAACTAGTTTTTTTATAATCCATCCCCTATATATATATATATATATATATATATATATATATATATAGGGTAGGGCTAGATAGAAAACCCTATCTATATAAAAAACCCTAGAAAACCCAACCTCCCGACATTTTTTTTTTTTGAAAAAAATAACACATGTAATATACATGTTTTTAAGAGTTTTGGGCCAAAAAAATTAAAAAAGCGCCGAAGGGATAATTTAAAAAAAAAAAAATTCAGCAACTTTCAGCATTTTTGTCTAACACATGTTAGGCACTGAATTTTGTTTATTTTTTTTTTTAAAATCCCTTCGGCGCTTTTTTGTTTTTTTTGGCCCAAAACACTCTAAAACATGTATATTACATGTGTAATTTTTTTCAAAAAAAAATGTCGGGAGGTTGGGTAAAAAATGGGGGGAGATTTGGGTTTCCAGAGTTTTCTAAGAATTTTAGGGTTTTTTTGTCTAGCATTACCCTATATATATATATATATATATATATATATATATATATATATATACATATAGAATTGCGCTAAAATAAGAATCACCTCCAGTTGTAAGAACCGTGAGAACTACTTGATCCGGGGCGAGTTGGACCAAATTTTTTTTTTCATAAACGTAGATGCATGTATTATAAACACATTTGTAAAAAAAATGTCGTGTGTGTAGTTATGAGCACCACGAGTTTGTGTTTACGGGTACCGTAAATTTTCCGGTAAGATTTACGGTACCCATAAACACAAACTTATGGTACTCCAAACTACACACACGACATTTTTTTTAATTTTTTTTTACAAATGTGTTTATAATACACGCATCTACGTTTATGAAAAAAAATTTGGTCCCCCTCGCCCCGTACGGTGTAGTTCTCACAGTTCTTACAACTCGAGGTGGTTCTCATTTTAGCGGTCCCCCATATATATAGGATAAGGATCCATTAGGAACCACCCTTTATTGCGAGAACCGCGAGAACCAGTGTGGACACATGGCAAAATTGTAATTATGTGGTATTTATTAAAAAACACGCGGCCCTCTTCTCACCACTATGTTCACGATCTACAGCTTTTAATATTAGGGTTTCATTCATCAACTTCAGCTTTTAATATTAGGGTTTCATTCATCAGATCAGATTGTTGTATACATTGACGACGACGGCCGACGACGTTCACGTAACTCACCGGAGTTCACGGCGGAGACATCCGGGCACCGTGTTTCAGGCGGCATTCATAACGAACAACCCACCATTTACACCCTCTACTTGGCGGCGGCATTCACAACGAACAACCCACCATTTACACCCTCTACATGGCATCATCTGATTCATCATGTGTCGATCCTTACACATCTGATGTTCCTCCTTATACATTCTCTGATAATCCTCCTTATACATCTGATGCTGACATTGTTGGTCCATCTGCTGATAATAGAGTTGATAGTCACAAGATACCTACAAATACAGAACATCAAGAGTTGAAAATCATTCGATTTGTGACTAAAGGGTATTATGTTGACTGTAAATGAGGTATATACTTTGTAAATCGTTATATTTACTGTAAATGATGTTGTATTAAATTATATGCACATGTGCATTGTGTTGAAAATTACACTATATCGTTGATGTTTGTATTTTGAACAAGTGCCTTATGAATAACTATCCAATTATGTACAAAATGACAGCAAACAAAGAGTCTTGGGTAGCGGACAACTTCAAAAAAATAGGGGAGGTCACCATGTGAGATTGGCAATGGAAGAACAAGCCGACAACCAGGGAGGCATCGGTGGAGTATATGCAGCTTTTGGCGCTGCTGAAAGACACCCGAATGAAGACGGGTCAATATGGGTTGGGTTGGCACTCGGAAAAATAAGTCGACTTTCAATGTTAAACCCGTTAGATAGGATTTGTGTGTCACAAGCGGGGACCTGTCGAGTGACTTTGTAATGACCTGGAACGGTTGGGCTACACCTAAAGCCAATATGTTAGCATGGAAAGGTGTCGAAGGCAGGTTACTGACATAGAAAGAGCTGTAAAAAAGGGGAATTCATAACAGCGACTCATTGTGCCCGGTTTGCGAATACGAGCAAGAAACTGTTGAACACATACTCATTCCGTGTTTGATGTCGAAAACGCTATGGTGGATGGTCAGAGCAAGGCTGGGAGTAAAAGATTTACATTCTTACTCAATAGTGGCAAATATTCTCTCTTTTTTCCCAAAAGCTGGATAAATCTAAGAAGAAGAAAAAGGCAGTCAACTGCATAGTGATGGTTACATTATGGATCATATGGTCGAGCAGAAATGAGAAGGTTTTCAAAGTCGTGCAGTGTTCAAATACTAGAAGACTGGAATAAGTCAATGAATGTACTCTGTTGTGGATGAAAGTCATAGCCAAAATCGAGAATTTAGTGATCGAAGAGTGGTACACCAGTGGTATGAATGTAATAGAAAAATAGGAGTTTATATGTTTACTGTAAGTGTACTTCTATAGTTCATGTCTAAAGTTATGGTTTGAATATATGGCATCTTGTTTTGTTAAAAAAATGTCGTTATATATAAATTGATAATGCTCGTGTGCATTATATTGACAATTACATTATATATACATTTGAAAAATATAGGATGATAAGGGTGTTGCAGACGATAGAAGATTTCAAAAACTGTTCCAGAGACATACGAGAAACATACGTACATACGAGAGACGTACGTCTATTTATCGGTGAACGTGTAAGTCCCGTATAACCGGATCTATCAATGATATCAAACAATCACCAAGTTTGTGCGGAATCCAAACTTGGTGAGATTCAAGAAAAACACGAAAATATGAAATATCAAGAACACCAAAATCACCTTTAATACTTGCACACGTTCTATTACTATGAATTAGCAAAACGTCTGGTACAAGTATCTTTCACAACCAAATCGCCTCCCTCTCTCTGTAGGAATTCTGTAACTAAGAGGCTCCAAGAAGTTCAAACCCTAAAACAAGTCTAAAACTTGTTTATATACATAGACAAGCCCAATTCCCTACATGGGCTCCCCTTGGGCCTGCTTGGCCCACATGGCCTAAAGCTTGGCCCAAGTGACCTGTAAAGGTCCACAACCTAATATAAACTAACCCAGTAAAGCCCAGTTCATAACCATAGCCCGTTGTATTAATTTGATGCGTCAGTCTCACACTTTAGGGCCTAACAATCTCCCCCTAGACTGATGCCATCAAATTGTCTTCATAACTTGAAATCAGCAACGTCTTCAACGAAATCTATGGTTGATGCTATGCTGCAGATGTTGTGGAAGTTCTTGACTTCTGAACTCTCAGCACTGGGTCGCTTTTCTTCAGCTCTTGTGGTTAGCTTCATATCAGGATCTCGATCAACTTTGCTTGAAAATCTTTGTTAAAAAGGATGTGAGAGGAGGATTCTCAGCAGCTCTTTTCTTCTGCAATCTTTGTCTTTCAAGCAGGTTCATGGTACTTCTTCGAATGTACTTTCACTGTCAGACGACATCTCGTATCCGGTTCTTCTGACTCAGGTACATCTTGTTGTTGTGCTGCTTCAGACTTCTTCAGCAACTAACAGCATCTCATTCTTCATCAACCCCTGTCCTTGATTGAAATCAAGTTCTGCACATGCTCACAAACTCATAAGCAAACATTTCTTATGCAACAGGGAGAGTACCACATGAACACTAGGTACATAAAATTTCACAATTTAAATTCTTTTAACTTTTGATGATCAGTCAAATCTTCAAGAACGGTTATATTTTTTTTTAATTTTAAGAAAAACAAATAAGCACTCTATTTTTGGATTTTTGATTTTATAGTTTTTTTATTCTTTTAATTTAAAAACTAAAAGCAAATAAAAACTCAAAATATAAACAACTATCATAATATACAATTACAATTGCAATAGGATCAAAATTCGTTCTCAGGCAGACTAAGGAACACTTTTTAGTACGAGCCTAATCAAACTGGTCTATGCGATTGCCAATATGTTTGTCCACTTAAACTTTAACGCTCAACTTTCAATTTTCAACTTCGTGATATGCTTAAGGTAACATTATACTATTATACCCGTGTGTCCCATTTCAAGGCATACCCCCGCGATCAAGGTAAGCACAACGATTCATCGTAGCAGGTGAGTATACTGATGACATCCTTTAAGATATCCTGACTGTGTCTAGGTCTGTGTATAATCTGTTTTATGTTTTGATTTCTTAACAATGAACACCCAAATAAATACTAATCAAATCCCGGAAATATAAACAGCACACTCTATCATGCAAGTATCTTCCCTACCACATATTTCACAAGTCCAATCCAGATTTCTGAAATCTTAACTGGGAATAGATTGAGAAGAGAACAGAATAGATCTTTTGCAGAGATGGTATAATATACAGATCAAATGAGTTTTTCTCAATTTGATATAGGTTTCTTGGGTTTCTTTTGGGCACTAGAGGGCCTCTTTCGGGTGTATTAGATCTATAGCGCGACAACGTACAGCTAGGTCAGCATGTATCTGGATGCAGCAGAAGCTGTCATTGCCTAGCACCTCCAGGTCAGCATATATCTGGATGCAGCAGAGGAGGTACACGACTTTTTCAGAGAAGATTTCAGAATCAGATCAAAATTGTGTGTATCGGGACAACATACAGACATTCAAATAGAAATGAGCTAATTCCAAGTGACTTTCTTTCCTGGGGTCATGTACAATTTTAGTTCTGAACAGAAGGACAGCCAAGATATCCCCGGATGATTCAACAATATAAAGACCCGAAACCTCAAAATGTTGGCTATCTATCAACGCAAGATTTAAGACCATAAAATCATACGCCGTTGGTATGTTACCCACATGGTACATAGTTCGTTATGTTTATATCACTTAGTATCTTTTATCATGTTGAGCGTCAAGCCTATCGACATATCGCAGTAGATCCTAGTCTTTTCAGCTATGGCACCTTACATGTGTTAGTCAAACCCTTTAACACGAACATTTATTTCACTTCCCATATCATGCAATTTTTCTTTTTGGCTTTTTCATTTTTCTAATGTTTTTGTATTTTTCTCATTTTCTCCCCCTAAACTCTATATGTGTCTCTCTCTCCCCCTAAATTTGTGCATAAATCTTGTATTTTTGCGCAAATTTACCATTTACAAGAGAAAGGACACTTTATATACAAGGTTATAAACTAAGAAAAAGAGAAAATATTTTTGTTTAACCGTTCTGTCATCAGATTGAAGACTAATCAGTTGTTTAACATCAGTAGTTTGTATAGAACAGTGTTTATAGGTTGTTAGATGTCACTATCATGGTGACGTTAGCTGAGATGCCTCAGTGGTTTGGTTTGCCTACAAATGGAGCAGTACCCTGTACTGTTACATTTGATTGACTGAGTGGATTCTTCTTCTCCAGTCCAATCCTTTCATCTTGTGCAACCAACCTTGGAGTATCAGGCTGAGGGGGAGCTTAGTTCTGTAAGCATGCTTGAAATCATTTGATCTGTAATTGAATCATACAACTTAATGAGAAGCATCTGTTTATCAAACTATTTCCCATTTAGATTGTGCTTACAAAGTTTGTCTTCATTTCCGCTGCACTTAATCTTATTTTATATTCATTGATTTGTCAAAATTATACAAACAAGCACAATCATGACAGCCTCCGATCTTAACAATTGGTATCAGAGCTCGGACAGTCAAATTCGATCTAACAATCAATTTGACATAACAGTTCAGCTCAAAATTCATTGATACTAAGGTTGATTGTATTTAGTTGAAAAACAGAGCAACGGGAAATCATGTTCAAAATGATGAATCTGATATTCTGTAAAACAACCAAGATGTCATAAGATTCACAAATTTCAAACAACAAGTAATGTCATGCACAAATCACTCATAGTTTCTAGATCTGGAAACATGTCTGGTAACTATGGTATGACTATCTTCATTCAAAATTGATTTCAACTATTGTTATGGAATTTGTGATGATTTCATCATGTTTTATGCTAAAGTATGAACCTCAGATTAACAAAACCTATGTTCTTATAAACATTAGTGTTTTGCTAACTTAGAACGAGGAAAATAAAACTTTAGTCATAAAATCTTATGTGTTAGAAGGCAGGTTGAGAATCCTCAAAAGGACTAAATCAACCCTGTCAAAACACATTAAGAAAATCAGGGGTCAAAAACAGTCCAAATCATAAGTACTGTGAGATTTGGTAATAAAGCATGTTCACATGCGGCCAGATCTCTCAAAACATTACTGGAAAATGATTTTGGATTAAGTATTTCCCCAATAAAATCTCCTAGTAAGCATTTTCGGTACTTATGAATGGGAAGGGTAAAAAGGAAAGAAGAAAATGAACAAACTCAAAAGTGTGTTTATCTCAAAACTTTTGAAGTCACAAGAAAAGAGTATAAACATAAAACACCTATGAGTCAAAGGTTGGGAAAACATTGGTCATTATGCAACTGTGTGCATTCATTAATTCAGGAGAAGTTCAGGTAACAATGGTATCTCGAGTGATTGACTTTAAAAGAAGAATTTGCAATCAATTAACAAGAAAATGATCCTAATCAGTGGTCATAATGATGTGATCATAAGCCTTTTTGGAAGTTACCAGATCCATTTGATGTTGTTTTCAAAATAACCTTATTTTAGAAAGGTGTTTTTCTCAAATAAAACCGGATATATTATTGATTTTTTTATAATATATTTTGTACTTTTACTCCTTTTTGATAGTAAAAGTTTTCTCTCCGGTCAGGATGTAATTTCCTTACTTTTTGTGTGAAATTACTATTCCTAAAACTGATCAAAAGGAAATGGTGAACATGTCAAGGTCACATTAAGCTCAAGTTTTTTTATCACCGAAAAATTGATTGCAAATTAATTCAAATACTGAGATACTCATGTTCTAGTTCAAATAATTAGACACAAAATGAGTTGCCTTAGTAAAGAAGTTTTCATCATCTGGGATGCAAAACCATTGTCAGGAAATAGTGAACATGTGGTAAACCTAGAACATAATCTCCTAGAAAAACTGCTGACAAAGTAAACTTGATAATCTACATCTTAAAATGTAGCTAAGTTAGCATTCCTGCAGAATAACAGATCTTGGACATGATATTGAGCTCACACAAGACAAAATCAATCCCCACATCTGAACAAGCAGATGCTAGAATTCTTTGTCAAAAGTTGAAACACTGCTGCACTAACAGTTGTTATATTAATGGTCTTCATTTTGTTGTCTACCACTGTTTTTTCCTTAAAACTACTGATTGTGCCTCAAACATCTTCTCTCTGATGTCTGTCCGCTGCTGAAAGTCAACCCCTGTTCTCATTTTCCTCTGATAAGCACTGATGTTCAAAATCAGTGCTGTATCCACTGATATGCTATCCACTGATGTAGTAAAAGCATCCACTGATGGTAAAAATCACCCACTGCTTCATTTATTACCGTTGTAACCACTGATGCTTGTTTCATCAGTGGCCCTCAAAACAACTGTCCTCCATTATTTACTCTTCCATTTGGGGTTGGCACGTGGTCAGTTTTTAGCCGTCAGATCATTATAACCGCTGCCACGTCAGTATTTCCTTTTTCCCTAAATAAAACCCTAATCAAAACCCCAAACAGGGTTTCACTGTCGAATTGAATTCCAAACATTCTCTTCACAAAGCAGTTTCCCACTCATAACTCCAAAAACGTTTTTCGATCTTCTTCATCAAAAAATGACGAAATCAAAGTCGAAATCAAAATCAAAACCATCTTCTTCCTCCGCTCCCACTGACGCCACTCAAATGGCCGTTGAAACCACAGAAATTCGTTACAAATCTCCTCACAACTATTTGGGTATACTCACAAAACCCACAACCGACAACACCTTCGACTCCATCATTGATACCTTATCTGCATCAAAGTATAAAACTTTGTTAACACCAGACGCTCCCATTTATCTACAAACCCAGAGAGAGTTCTGGAACAATGCCACCCTTGAAAAACAAGGAGACACTATCACAGCCATCAACTCCTCGATACAGGGTAAAAAGATTCAAATCTCTCCACAATCTATTTCTGAAGTCTCCAAACTCAATGATCTGGAAGGTAAAACCTCTTTTTCGAAAACTGAGTTGAAAAAGGATTTCATGAATAGGGGTTATGCAGAGCAACCAAAAAGGGATACCTTACAAAAAGGTTTCTTCCCTTCTGCACCAAGGTTTTTATTTCACACTCTATTGATGTGTGTTTCTAATAAAACAACTTCTTTTAATGAAATACCATCAAAAATTCAATGCCTGGGATATGCAATTTTAAATAATGAAAATTTTAATTATTCCCAGGAGATTTTTAATGATTTAGTAAGGAATGTTGATAGCAAAGTATTTCTGCTCTTTCCAAGGTTTTTAAGCTATTATTTCGAACAAAAATTTGTAAAAGAAGATGCAGAATTGCCCAAACAAGGTGCTCATTTTAAAATAAACTGTTTAACGCCTGAAACATTCTCTAGAATGTTGGCACCTATAAAAACAAAAGCAGAGGTACCTGAGCAGAATTTAGCAGATGAAACTGCTCCTCAGGTATCGGCTGTTGAGCCCACTGCTCCAGGTGATCAAAGCAGCACACCCACTGTTTTGAAACGTACACCTGCCACCACCAAAAAGAACAAAAAGAAAACATCCAGAAAACCCCCTATACCCAAAACAAAGGCACCTCTGGAAGATGAGATCCCAGAGCAAATGCCCGTGACAACACAAATGTCACCAATAACCACTGCTGCTACTTCCTCACAGCAGTTGGAAGAAAGATCTCCACCTTTGCCACAAACTCCTCCTGCATCCTCACAAAAGGATCAGGTTGTAAACACAGGGACCCCACAATATGAAGCTCTGGACCCACTCGGATCCATCTTCCACAGTCCTGATCCCAAGGACATGTCTCTTTCAACTCCTTTACCCTCACCCCCTACATTACCACCATCCATAACACCCTTGTTGCATA
The DNA here is from genome assembly GCF_002127325.2 of Helianthus annuus. Taxonomy (NCBI): domain Eukaryota; kingdom Viridiplantae; phylum Streptophyta; class Magnoliopsida; order Asterales; family Asteraceae; genus Helianthus; species Helianthus annuus. The sequence goes on along the minus strand of NC_035444.2, from coordinate 84,475,817 downwards.
CAGTTGGTATTACTCAGACACAAACCAGTTCCTCTCATACACCTATCACCGAGAGTATACTCCCACAAGTGACTGGGTCTACTGTTGATATCTCTGTTATCCCAGCAACAACTAAGGAGGTTACACTGCAGTAGTTCAAGTGGAGCAGCCACTACAAATGTTGAACCCACTGGTTTACATTTGGACAGTGGTTACATTCATAAGACTCCCTTGAAGGCAATTTCTTCAATAGCACCAATGAGAACCACCAGTGAGCTTGTCTTAACCACTGGCAACATCAAAAGGTTATCAAGTGCTGAAGAAAGAAGTCCCCAGTACCAAGAACAAGGGGTATCAATGAATGACTTTTGGGATTCAGTCCCTAAGTCACACATTGGTAAAACCACTGCTGGTGGGGATTCAGATGATCCCATTAACCTGGGTGATGATTCAAAATATCAGGAATTGACGGGCAGGGTTGAAAACCTGGAAACCTCAGTTGCTGAAATAAAGGATATGGTGCAGCAGCTATTAAAAGCTCAGAAAGCCCAATCCACTGCTGCTCCAGCTCAAGCACCTGCACAACAGGCACCCGCTGCAAATGAGTTATGGAACATGTTCCAACCACTGCTGGAAAGATAAAAGCAGGTGGCTGATAGCAGCATGCTATACATGTACAAAAGCTGACAAACATGGTGGACTCAAGATTTAAAGATACACAGGCAGATATTAAAGCTATCAAGGCTCATATCCAAAGTGCCTCTGGAAAAGTTCCTCCCACTATCCTCTTCATGAATGAACCCTTCCCAGATAATGCCAAAAAGGGGGAGAAGATCAAGTGGAAAAAGAAAGGAATTGATGATGGCATCTTTATTGAGCCAGAAAATAGCCAAACCAAAGCAGTTGTATCAACACACACCACATCACCACACACCATCATAACCACTGCTCCACCATCTTCTGTGATCACAACACCACCAACAACTTCACCATCAAAAACAGCCACCCCATCATCACCTCCTGCCAAAAAGCAGAAGACAGCAGATGTTACAACATCTGCTGTAATGACAATAGTGGTTAAAACACCAGTTGTTCCAACTACTGTTAGTCAGTCACTCATCACTCAAACCCCTGTCATCACAACCCCTGCTCAAAAGCGGAAGACATCTGCTGACATATCAGTAGTTGTAATGACAACAGCGGTTGAACCACCAGTTGTTTCAACCACTATTAGTCAACCATCCACCACTGCTCTCACCATTCCCACAGCACAACCAGCAAAGCTCTATACCAGAAAAAGAAAACTTACTCAGGCAAATGAGGACAAATATGATCCCATTGCTGCAAAATATCCACTGGAACTAGAAGCTATCAAAAATGAGATGAGGCAATTCTACAATGATGATGATCCTTCAAACAGAAGATTTCCTTCACTCGTTGGCTTTATAGTCCCAGAAGACATGGATGAATACCTTGAGCTCAAAGCAAGACAGGCTAAGATAAGAGCCAAGGTTGAATGTGAAGGTCAAAGTGATGAAGCCATTGCTGAAAGATTGGAATTTCTGCTCACAAATGTCAAACAGATAAAAGATTTTTCACAAGAGCTGAGCAAAGAAAAGGCAGGTCAACGAAAAGAGATGAGAAGAAAACTTCTTGCATACATCATGCAAGAAAAATTTTATCCTGCTGAAGAAAACCAATTTGAAGAATGGCCAATAGTGGCCTCAAAGCATGAAGCTGACAGGATTGATAGGATCAAGAATGATCCTAGAAAGAAGAAGAATGCTCCAAATTGGAGCAAATACAAAAAGCTCATCGCTGACCTAACAACTGAGTACAAAAGAAAGAAGCAAGAGCTGGTTGAGGCAAAAGTGGATACTGCCATTGCCATATCAAAATGGTCAAAGCAGAATACTGATGAAGCCTATGAAAGGCTGAAGAAAAGAAAGATATCTGTTTCAGGCACTTCAAAGAAGCATGAACAAATGATGAAGCTTGAACAACAGATTGATGACCTCCAAAAACTGTTCAAATCAGCAGATAATCCTATCCTTGTGACAAACCAAGAAGAAGGAAAACTGCTGTCTAGTGAAGAGGTAAAGGAAAAGGAAGTTGAGTACTTCAAAGATACCATCATGAAAATGGGTCTAAAAGAAGATACCTCTGTAAAACTTCAAAACCTCTTTAAAGAGGTATTAACCAAACCTGCATCACCAAACACTCCAACTGGCATGACAGACATTGAGAGGCAAGAGCTAATTGAAAGAGAGACTGCAGAAGATGTAGATGCAGCAAATGATGTCATCGAGAAGGCCCTCAAACAAATGTCTGACAGCCTACAACTTTTCACAAGGCCGGCATCTCCAAACTCATCTAAAAATAAATCTCTCCCAAGAAACCCATTAGGATTAAAAATACTAAAGTGGACATCTGATCAAAAGACCCACGTATTGACCTTGGTCAGATCCAATGGTGAAATGAAGTACATATCAAGGAAAGAAGCACTAGGCCTTAGTGTTGAAGATTTGCAGGATCTCCTTGAACTTACACTGTGTAGGGATGAAGATGACACAAGTTCCAAGAATTTTGAAGAAGAATATAAAAGACAAGCTAAGAAACTTCTGATGAGGAATAAAGGTCCAGAATAATGAAGGGTTTTGGCATTATCTATTCCAGGGGGAGATTGTTGGGATTGAACCCTACCAGAGGAACAGATAATGAAAGCCAAAACCGGATCACAACAGTGGATTCATAATAAGCAGTTGTTTACACTTTGCTTTCCCCTTGACAGTGGTAATCTAACAGCTGATGGATCTTAAGTACTGCTCACTATAACAACTGATAAACCAAACACTGATGAAACTCTAAAGACAGCTGAAGACAAACACTGTTGCTCTATCTACTGTCGTTTCCTAAGTACTGCTGAAGACACAAGCACTGCTCATTCAAGGACTGATCACCTTTGAAGAGAGCACTGATCAACATCAGTGCTCAGGCTACAACAGCGGAACGTGAAGCAGTAGTTTTATCTTGTTTTGTACAGTACTTATAATCAGTTGTTTAACATCAGTAGTTTGTATAGAACAGTGTTTATAGGTTGTTAGATGTCACTATCATGGTGACGTCAGCTGAGATGCCTCAGTGGTTTGGTTTGCCTATAAATGGAGCAGTACCCTGTACTGTTTCATTTGATTGACTGAGTGGATTCTTCTTCTCTAGTCCAATCCTTTCATCTTGTGCAACCAACCTTGGAGTATCAGGCTGAGGGGGAGCTTAGTTCTGTAAGCATGCTTGAAATCATTTGATTTGTAATTGAATCATACAACTTAAAGAGAAGCATCTGTTTATCAAACTATTTCCCATTTAGATTGTGCTTACAAAGTTTGTCTTCATTTCCGCTACACTTAATCTTATTTTATATTCATTGATTTGTCAAAATTATACAAACAAGCACAATCATGACAGCCTCAGATCTTAACAATTGATATCAGAGCTCGGACAGTCAAATTCGATCTAACAATCAATTTGACATAACAGTTCAGCTCAAAATTCATTGATACTAAGGTTGATTGTATTTAGTTGAAAAACAGAGCAACGGGAAATCATGTTCAAAATGATGAATCTGATATTCTGTAAAACAACCAAGATGTCATAAGATTCACAAATTTCAAACAACAAGTGATGTCATGCACAAATCACTCATAGTTTCTAGATCTGGAAACATGTCTGGTAACTATGGTATGACTATCTTCATTCAAAATTGATTTCAACTATTGTTATGGAATTTGTGATGATTTCATCATGTTTTATGCTAAAGTATGAACCTCAGATTAACAAAACCTATGTTCTTATAAACATTAGTGTTTTGCTAACTTAGAACGAGGAAAATAAAAATTTAGTCATAAAATCTTATGTGTTAGAAGGCAGGTTGAGAATCCTCAAAAGGACTAAATCAATCTTGTCAAAACACATTAAGAAAATCAGGGGTCAAAAACAGTCCAAATCATAAGTAATGTGAGATTTGGTAATAAAGCATGTTCACATGCGGCCAGATCTCTCAAAACATTACTGCAAAATGATTCTGGATTAAGTATTTCCTCAATAAAATCTCCCAGTAAGTATTTTCGGTACTTATGAATGGGAAGGGTAAAAAGGGAAGAAGAAAATGAACAAACTCAAAAGTGTGTTTATCACAAAACTTTTGAAGTCAAAAGAAAAAAGTATAAACATAAAACACCTATGAGTCAAAGGTTGGGAAAACATTGGTCATTATGCAACTGTGTGCATTCATTAATTCAGGAGAAGTTCAGGTAACAATGGTATCTCGAGTGATTGACTTTAAAAGAAGAATTTGCAATCAATTAACAAGAAAATGATCCTAATCAGTGGTCATAATGATGTGATCATAAGCCTTTTTGGAAGTTACCAGATCCATTTGATGTTGTTTTCAAAATAACCTTTATTTTAGAAAGGTGTTTTTCTCAAATAAAACTGGATATATTATTGACAATGGTAATCTAACAGCTGATGGATCTTAAGTACTGCTCACTATAACAACTGATGAACCAAACACTGATGAAACTCTAAAGACTGCTGAAGACAAACACTGTTGCTCTATCTACTGTCGTTTCCTAAGTACTGCTGAAGACACACAAGCACTGCTCATTCAAGGACTGATCACCTTTGAAGAAAGCACTGATGCTCAACATCAGTGCTCAGGCTACAACAGCGGAACGTGAAGCAGTAGTTTTATCTTGTTTTGTACTATACTTATAATGAGTTGTTTAACATCAGTAGTTTGTATAGAACAGTGTTTATAGGTTGTTAGGTTGTTAGATGTCACTATCATGGTGACGTCAGCTGAGATGCCTCAGTGGTTTGGTTTGCCTATAAATGGAGCAGTACCCTGTACTGTTACATTTGATTGACTGAGTAGATTCTTCTTCTCCAGTCCAATCCTTTCATCTTGTGCAACCAACCTTGGAGTATCAGGCTGAGGGGGAGCTTAGTTCTATAAGCATGCTTGAAATCATTTGATTTGTAATTGAATCATTCAACTTAATGAGAAGCATCTGTTTATCAAACTATTTCCCATTTAGATTGTGCTTACAAAGTTTGTCTTCATTTCCGCTGCACTTAATCTTATTTTATATTCATTGATTTGTCAAAATTATACAAACAAGCACAATCATGACAGCCTCCGATCTTAACACATAATTTATCCTATACAACTACTGTCAACTAAATATACACACACCACATCAGTTAGCCACTTACTACTGACCAAACAAAAAAAAGAAAAAAAAATAAACACTACGTGTTTCATGTCCTTGAGTCACCCACATTTAACATCCATAACATCATATCGTCTGTTCCTTTTTCCAGTTGTTGAGCACACCCCAGCATTCCTATTGCTTCAACGCCTCTTCGTCTAACATCTGCTTAACTCTTTCATCTTTGGTTAACTCTTTCATCTGTTAATCCATGTATTTTTTTTTCCATCGGTGATCTACAATGAGCATGTGTATCAACATTAATTTATGATCAACATATAAGATATGCACACGTGCATCATTATATACATGTGCATAAACATTAAATATCTTAATAACCTATGTTAACAAACTATGCACATGTGCATATTAACATATTCTGTCAATCTATGCACATGTGCATAACTATATACCACACAATTATACCTTATTAACATATTCCAAGATGAAATACACATTCGCATAATTGTATGTCACACCAAAAAAACACCTAAATAAAACTAAATACCGATTACATATCATTGATGCATAGGTGAGACTCCTATTCAAATTCATATGCATCAACATTATCTACCTTGTTAAACTATTATTGCAAACTATGCACACGTGCATATTAACCTATTATAACAATTTATGCACATGTGCGTAACTATATAGATCACAAATTTAGTTTATTATCCTGTTATGTGTAATCATATTCTGTCAAGCTATGCAAATGTGCATAACTATATATCACAAAATTATACCTAATCAACATGTTTTGTGTAAGCCTGTTCTGTCAGAAAGTATGCACATGTGCATATCTATATAAATCACAACATTACCTTATTCCGTGTAAGCATATTCTGTCAAATTATGCACATGTGCATAACTATAGCTATGTTATCAACAGTTATAATTCAGTAAAAAAACCCTAACACTTACCAAATCAAATTTCATGTTGCCCATCATATCTAGCACTATTCACATAACATTATTCAGCAAGAAAAAACTACATGAACAAACACATAACTACCTCATTACATATAGTTCTATTACAACATTTGCCCCGTTAACTCAAAAAATCATATATATAACACAATTTTCAATAATGCAAATATGAAACAGATATGAAACGACTGCTTAAGTGTCATAATTATATAATAACATATCTGAATCGATGATTAAGAGTTGTATTGTCATATACGACTACAAAACAAAGTGTATGAACTTACAAATTCACATAACGGTGCAACAACGAATCATGATTCCGTTAGACGTTAGACGACATATGTTCTTCAAATTATCATTGCATCATCGACTAATAACCAACCTTTTTTTGGCTTTTCGTTTAACACTTTTGTATTCACCTTCCTTATCATCTGACAGTTTTGTTGCCCCTTCGTCATTCTATCTCAACACAAATGTTATTTTCTTCGCCTTTTTTCAGCTTTTTACCTACAATAATAATTGAAACATGATATAACTAAACATGCAATTTCTATTAGTATGTGCATTAAACACCTTTTTTCATCACCGTGAACGATATGCATTTGTGCATCTATATGCACTTTGTGCATCAATAAGCACATGTGCATCACATGTCATTGTCATTATGCACTTTTGAATCACTATGCACATGTGCATCACATATTCTTATAATGATATTTAAAATCAATCCATATGTAAAGTTCAATGTTATGGGCTCAAATTCAATATGCACATATGCATCACTTTAAACAACAACATTACACAAAATCATAAACACGTATATTAAACAAAACTGCTCATGTTCGCTATGCACATGTGCATCGCATGAAACAATAACACCATCATATTCTAGTTACACAAAATCACGTATCTAACACAAAACTGTTCAAGTTCACTATGCACATGTGCTTTACCTAAAACAACAACAACAACAACATATTCTAATTACACAAAATCATCTACACGTATCCTAAACAGATCTGCTCAAATTCAATATGCACATGAATGATATTATTAACTTTATTTGCTCAAATTCACTATGACACACTCATTGAATCATCTATTTTTATAATCACGTTGCCCTAATTACGAACGAATTAAAAATCCACAATGCTTATAATCACGTTGCCCTAATTACGAATGGATGAAGAATGTACGATCAATGATTATGTTCCTAATATATATTATACGACTGACTTTGGACGAAATTTGGGAACTAACCTCGATTATATGACTATCTGCAGGTAAAATCTCAAATCTGATATAAAATCTCAATCCAGATGCTTCAACGCTTCGATATGGTGAACTGATGATGGTGAAGTGATGATGTATTCGAGACGATGATGTAATCGACGAACTGTTGAGTATTGTTGAGAGATTCAGGGACGAACTGTTGAGTATTGTTGAGAGATTCAGGTTGAAGGTTTAGAAATGTTGAGAGATCTGGATCTAATCAGAGGTTGGAGATAGTGGACATGAAAGTTTTTATTAAATGTAGTTTAATTACTGATTAAAGTCCGATGGTAAAGGGAATCAGGTAAGCGAGTTTTTTTAAAAGTTGTTTGTTATTTACAAAATTGCCCCCTGTTCACATTGGTTCTCGCGGTTCTCGCAATAAAGGTGGTTCTCGCATGAACCCTACCCTATATATATATATATATATATATGGTAGGGATAGTGTACATTAATTCATAAGTGTATTATAACACTATATAACACCATATAAACACTGTATAACACTATGTAACACCATATAACACCATATAACACCATATAACACTATGTAACACTATATAACACAAAAATAACAATATATAACACTATACATCTATCATAAACATGCTATCAGACAAAATATAGTGTTATATTTGTTATATAGTGTTATATAGTGTTACATAGTGTTACATAGTGTTATATGGTGTTATATGGTGTTATACGGTGTTTATATGGTGTTATATATATATAGTGTTATAATACCCTTCTCACACTTCTTACACTTCTGGATTAGTGTACAGGATACTCTACCTATATATATATATATATATATATATAGAAACGGGATCAGGAGAAAACGATCAAAAGTGTGAGAACGGTGAGAACGCTTCCTGGCCTAACACGTGTCACGCCGCTTAGAAAAGGGCAGAGGGGCTTTTTTGTCCTTTCATTTTCTTCTTTTCCAGTTCCGCTTTTCCCAATATTGTTGGTTTTTAAGATTTTTGGCGTTAACCAAATTCAATATTTAATGGCGTTTAATGGTTTCATCTTATTAACATTTTGGCGTTTATGGTGTTTATTCAAATCGTATGCCATTGTAACCCAGGGGGTCAGGAAATCTATTTTGAATGGCGTTTTTCAAGGCGTTTTAAACAAGTTGGCCCATTGTTATATTATTTCTTATAAACATTTTGGCGTTTTGGTTATCTTGGCGCTTTACAATTGTTGGATTATATTTCAGCCACAGTAAAAAAAAATACAAGCGAATAAAATAAATTAAAAATCCTAATTGGATCTCTCTTCACAATATTCACTGTCACCGGTCTCTTTGTTCTTTAATAGAACAAGAACTGACACCAAAATATGGCGTTTTATGTAAAACTTAACAAACCCATCGGTTTGATTTTTTTGCCTGCTCGTCTGTTGAAGTTGCTTTTTTGTGGATGTTTGGGGACATAGATCTATGATGTGTAGGTGGGTTTTTCGCTTTTTCTTCATGTTGATTTTCATCTTTATCATCATCCCACTCTTCAGTGTCATTGATCTCTTCTCCTCATCCAAGCCTTCTTCAAGAACAAAAAATACAAAATGCCATATGACTGGCATTAGTATCTTTTTCTTGAATTTTTGTCCATCTCATGCAGCAAAATCTTTTTGAGTTACTCGCCTTCGCTAACAGTTCATTCAGTGAAACTTGACGAATAACAAAACTGAATATCCAAGAAAGCGTATTAGCCATCTTTGATTTTTTTGGCGCTTTACAGTGAGTGGTATTTAGTAGTATTGGTGTTTGTTTATTTTTTTTGGTTTGACCAAATGGAAGTTGCTGAGATGTATCATTTTATAGGATCTCTTTTTGGCGCCTAAGTTAGGCGGTGCGTTATTATAATAAAGTATTCGTCTTTTCAATTACTGTTTGTAATTATTGTTTTTGACAGGCTTTATCTCTAAAGTCTGTAACACGTCCCATCTTTCAAGTTTGGCGTTTTAGATTCTAATATAATAAATTTTCCCTATCTTCAGTTTTTCTAATTTTAAATTACTGTATCTAGTTACATTTTAAAGTTTGTTTTTTATTTTTTATTTTTTGTTTTTTTATTTTTTTTAGGCTTTTTATAATACTTTTTCAAACTAATTTTATTATAGTTTTGGAGTTTGGGGGGGGGGGGGCGGGGGGCGTTTAACGGGATGATATCGTTTAAACAAGCATTTTGGCTTTTTTGGCCTTTTTATTATATATGGCGTTTTTATTATACAACAATCAACTCAATAGGAAAATAAAAAAAGAATACATAAAAATAAAAAAAAAGTTTTTTTATAATACTTGTCCAAAGTAATTTTATGATGTTTTGATAAACGCCAAAGGTGTAAGACATTTGCCTTTTTGGCGTTTTTATTAAATATAGCGTTTGTTAATTAAATAACAATCAACTGAAAAAGAAAATTAAATAAAAAAATATTGATCTTCAAATCTTCACTGTCACCAGTCTCTTTCTTCTTTTTGAAGAATCTTCACTGGCTGTTTCGACTTTCGTATGAAATCAGCCTCTTTTTCTATAATTTTTGTTCATCTCATACAGCAAAATGTTATTGAGGTTACACCCTTTCAGCCAAAATGTTATCTTTTTTGGCGTTTTACCGAGAAAAAGAACGCCCCAAAATAAACCATCTTAAAACTGTAAATTTGATCATGCTAAAATCAATAAAGTGTTGCTGTATGGTGTTGGATAACATAGTTAATCCTCAGTTAAGAAAGATAACTGGCAATGTTGTCCACACCATACAGCTACACTTTATTGACAGTAATATATTTGATTTTTGGGTTTTCTGGCCTTTATCACTCGAATGGTATATATTAAATATGGCGTTTGGGGTTTTTGTTTGTGTTTTTTAATTGAAGGTCTGAGTTATTGTATATATAGGATTTTTTGGCAGTTTTTTAGGCGGGATTTTACTATAATTAAGTTTGGCGTTTTATATCTAATGGCGTTTTTAGCAGAATGTTGTGTGATTTTTGTTTTAGCGTTTTATTTTCATGAGATGGCGTTTTGTTTGGAGTAGTCAAAAGACGCTTTTACCCTTATTGAAGCGCGTCCACGTAGTCCATAGATTGTTTTGATCGGACGATTGATAAGCGTTCTCACCGTTCTCACACTTTCTACCATTTTCTCTAAATCCCGACCCTATATATATATATATATATATATATATATATATATATATATATATATATATATATATATATATATGTAGTCTTAGTATCCTGTAAAAAGGACATTTTTGTTTAAAGTGTGACAAGGCAAAAAAATTCATATGTAGACATAATGTTTTGGGTTGTTTTGGCAAGAAAAACACCAAACATAACAATTTAAGACACAATACAATGAATTCTAGGCTTAAAACTTAAAACACCATGCCAAGAAAAACATCATGCCTAAGATCAAAACATGATGCCTACATGTCAATTTCTATGCCTTCTCACGAAAAAATGTCATTTTTACAGGAACCTCACCCTATATATATGTATATATATATATATATATATATGGTGAGATTCTAGAGTGAACACTAGTGAATTTGTGAACTGAGTGAACAAATCCTGGCCATTGATTTATATCATCAAATCGTAAAATACACTAGTGAGTTTTCATCATCAAATCCTGCCCATTGATTTACACTTGTGTATTGATAATCAAGGGCTAGGATTAGTGTGTATATATATATATATATAGTGTAAGTATATGAAGAAAACCCCTATAATTGAGAAAACTTGGGAAACCTAGATTGTGTGGACAAGATTCATCCATATCATCTATTAAAAACACATGTATAAAGGGTAATTTGGTCATTTTGTTCAACCCATCACCTCACCCTTCCCCATCCCATCATTTTCTTTATGTCATATCACTGTCTCTCTCTCTCTCTCTCTCTCTCTTATATATCTCTTTTCATTCAGCCATTTTCAAAATAATACAGTAGATATTAGAGAGAGAACGGATGTTTTAGAGTGAGAAACATCATCCTTTCATCATGTTCAAGAAGAACACCAAGAACACACGGGGTAATATATGTTGCATACATGGTGTTACACATTTGTACTTAATGTAATAGTAAGTTTAAATGTTAAAATGTTTTTTAGACGGAGATTAATAAGTTTAACTATAGAAGATTAATATTGACGTACTTGTTTTGTTCATAGGTGAATAGATGTTTTGTGTTCAAGATGAAGATGGTTATCAAGAAGCGAAGCCCGCCAAAGGATTATAACGCATCAGCATGTTTTCGTGGTGACGATGGTGTGTTTTTTTTATAATTAGTGTTAAATGTTTCAAATTTTTGCTGCCATAATTAGCTACGTATGTTACATTTCTGCCTTCTACATTTCTGCCAGCTACATTCTAAACTGTTTGTCCTATATGTTGTAACATGTGTTACACTTCGCGGCAATATATGTTGCATACAAGGTGTTACACTTCGGGGCAATATATGTTGCATACAAGGTGTTACACTTTGGGGCAATATATGTTGCATACAATGTGTTACACATTTTCGTAATAGTAAGTTTAAATGTTAAAATGTTTTTTAGATGGGTTGTTAAATGTTAAAATGTATAAACTTCATAATTTATTCGGAATATCTCGTTTGATTTACATATAAGAAGGAGTGTTCTTTGTGGGATAATTAGCTACATATGTAGTAACAATGTTACACAAGTTACTTATAGTTACTCCAACCCTTTTTGGGACACAAAGGGGGTTACACATATGTAACACATGTATAGCCACGTTACACATCTTACATAGGAGATTGATAAATTTAACTATAGAAGATTAACATTGATGTACTTGCTTTGTTCATAGGTGAAAAGATGTTTTGTGTTCAAGATGAGGATGGTTATCAAGAAGCGAAGCCCGCCGAAGGATTACAACGCATCATCAAGTTTTCATGGTGATGATGGTGTGTTTTTTTGTTGGCTGCTATGTGTTGTGAAGACGAATGTTGTTGTGAAGACCATTTTTAGAAGCATTACAACTGTTGATATAAAATTCATTTTTATTTTCATTGTTAGTGTGCCCATTTTCGATGAATACGGATGTTGTTGTGAAGGCAATTTTTTTTGATGTAACAACTATATGTAACATGTGTAACCTAGACGTTTTAACACATGTAACAACTATATGTAACATGTGTAACATGGCTATACATATGTTTCCCCATAGTGTAACACATGTTATAAACATGTGTTACATATGTCAGCCCCTTTGTGTCAATTTAAACTTAGTAAAATTACATATGTAACAACATTGCATCGTCCAAAATGTCATATCAATTAGTAAACAAGTAATATATGTAACTATAAGTATATGAGACTAGTGTAACGAATTAAAGGGACAAAAAATACACTTCATGATACATATGTACCTAGAGTTGTTATTAACAATGTTATTAGTAGATAAAAAATTTGCATTAACGTATATTTTTTACATTGAACCCAACTTGTTGGTCATAAGTCTTATACATGGCAAGAAGTTCTTCCAGTCTGTCGTATGATTTACCAATAACAGGATGATACTGCTCGCTGACAATCGATGTCCATAATTTAGTGCCATTAGAACACTCGTAAAGATGGTAATGTGGAGTATATTCTAGATCATCTGTGGACATAGGGACGGATGTTAGTATAGGTTTACGTGTGTTATGAACGTCGTAATACGTTTAGCACCCTAGGGTAACAAAAAAGATCACACGTGACACTTGTCGTCATGTTACATATGTTACATTGTGTGCGCACATGTAACATCTTCTCTACAACGTGTGTAACATTCTTAAAAGTTGTGTTACTACTTTGCTTTATATTTTGTAAGTAATTATAGGTAAACATGTTTTAGGGATATAACCTGTAACGTGTGTTACACTGAAATGTTACACAAGTGTTTCCAGTTTACACATGTTATATCTTGTGTAACATGTGTAACCTGATTAAGCAACAACTGGGACCTGGTTAGCATCGTACAAACTACTAATATCAGTTAAAAAACTTCGGAGCCCAAACGCGAAGATACTGGCGACTCTTTATCATCCACATCGTTTATTGGTGGGAATAAAATGTTACAACATCAAGGTTACACATGTAACATTTAGTTATTACATCCAAAAAAATGGCCTTCACAACATCCGTCTTCATCCAAAAATGGGCTTACTAACAATGTAAATAAAAATGAGTTTTATATCAATAGTTGTAATGCTTATAAAAAAAATAACTAGTTTTATATCAATAGTTGGTGTTAGTAAGTTTTATACCATCATGGGTTGTTAGTATTTGAACACATTACAATCAAACTTAAACGTAACAAAAATGTTTATGCAAACTTAAATATATAAAAATGATCCAAAAATGATCCAAAAACTATCATAAGATAACAAAACTCTAGCTATGCTTCACGTCTTAATAACCATCTTTATCTTGAACATAAACATCCATTCACCTATGAACAAAACAAGCATATTAGTGTTAATCTCCTAAAATTAAACTTACTAACACAAATGTAACAACAAGTATATAACATTTGTTACGTGTTATACATATGTAAACTTTTGTTGTAACACATGTAACAACCATATGTAACATTAACAAACATGTGTTACATATGTGCAGCCCCTTTTTTGTCCAAGAAAGGGCTGGTGTAACTATAAGTAACATGTGTAACATTGTTGCAACATATGTACCTGCTAATTATGCTAGCAAAAAAAAAAAACACAACTTTTTATTTGTAAAATAAACGAGATCATCAACTATTAAATTATGTACTTTCTAAAGGTAATGAAAATGTGATATTCGAGTGAAGTTTGTACAAGACAACTAACACCCCATCTAAAACAACATTTCAACATTTTAAAAGATATTGATGTGTAATCAAACAACAACTGAGCATATCCAAAATTCAAAATGATTTTAACACAAAAATAAAAACCTGCAAACAACATAAACATTTACCCATTAACTAGAACACTTTAAGCACACAAAAACATATTAACAACCATTTTAACAAAAAAAATCAAGTGTGAAAATGATCCAAAAACTATCAAAAGTTAACAAAAATCTAGCTATGCTTCGCATCTTGATGACCATCTTTATCTTGAACACAAATATCCATTCACCTATGAACAAAACAAGTACATTAGTGTTAATCTCCTAAAGTTAAACTTATTAACACAAATGTAACATGTATGTAACATGTGTTACGTGTTATACATGTGTTACCCTCTAGTGTAACACAAGTTACAAACATGTGTTACATATGTGCTGTCCCTTTTGTGTCCAAGATAGGGCTGGTGTAACTATAAGTAACATGTGTAACATTGTTACAACACATGTAGCTAATTATGCCAGCAAAAAAAAACAACAACTTTTATTTGTAAAATAAACGAGATCATCAACTATTAAATCATGGTAATGAAAATGTGATATCTATGGTAACTTTATACAAGACAACTAACAACCCATCTAAAACAACATTTCAACATTTAAAAAGACATAGATTTGTAATCAAATAACAATTAAGAATATAAAAAAAACTAAAAATGATTTTAACACAGAAACAAAAACCTGCAAATTACATACACATTTATCCATTACTAGAACACTTTGAGCATACAAAAACATATTTACAACCATTTTAACAAAAAATCAAGTGTAACATGATTTTTCAAAATAAAAAACTTAAGAGATTGTTGTTTCACTTTCTAAAATCGTGGTAAATTAGGTTCAAACCTGCTTCTCCCTCACACACTTGTGCGTTTGTTCTTGTTGTTCTAGATGAACGCGATGAAGATTTGTTGTTTCTCTTTTTAAAACAGCAACTTTCTATCCCTAAAACACTTACTGGATCTAGAACCGCCTGATGATCACGATGAAGATTGTTGTCTCTCTCTAAATCATGGTAAATTAGGTTCAAATCTGCTTCTCTCTCAC
This sequence comes from Helianthus annuus, assembly GCF_002127325.2. Taxonomy (NCBI): domain Eukaryota; kingdom Viridiplantae; phylum Streptophyta; class Magnoliopsida; order Asterales; family Asteraceae; genus Helianthus; species Helianthus annuus. The sequence continues at coordinate 84,460,409 of NC_035444.2, read as the reverse complement.
ATACTAGTGCGTGTGTGCTTGGTGTTCTAGATGAACACAATGAAGATTGTTGTTTTTCTCTCTAAAACAACTTTCTTTTTATATAAAACTTCATCTTGTAATCGTTCACCCACTGATCAGAATTGTTTGCTTTCTCTTTTCCATTAATGGTGAAAGGAAACTCATGTGAGAAGATTGGGTTGCTTTCTCTTTTGAATTAATGGTGAAAGTAATCGAGATGAAGACATAGAACTATGAGATCTAGAGAGAGAATGTTATGATGGAGAGAAAATGCATTAAAAGTAGAGAATGTTATGATGGAGAGAGAATGCATTAAAAGTAGAGTACATATGAGAAGAGAGATAGACATGTGTACGTACCAAAATACCCCTTAAACCACTTTTCAACATAAAGAAAGTAATATATTTAAATCAAAATAATATCTTATTTCTCCAACCATTAGATCATTTAGATCAATGGTTATGATAAGTTTTACTAGGTTTTCTCACCGCAAATAAGTTTTATCTTTATCCTTCCCCTATATATATATATATATATATATATATATATATATATATATATATATTTAGGAAGGTTAACGTACATTACGGCTTAACGTACATTACGTACGACAGGTAATTACGCACGTTCATTTTAAAATCACGCACGCTATAACTCAAAAATCCAAAATCACGCATGTTGAAACACAATAATCACGCATATTGAAAACATTAATCACGCATGTTATATAACAAATCACGCACGTTGTTGTACGTGAAGTACATTAAGTCGTAATGTACGATATACTTTCTATATATATATATATATATTGTCGCAACCCCGTCCCTTTATACAAACCTGGGAACGGGCGGCCGTGGTCAATTTCGGTGGTATCCTGTTTTTGTCTAGTTTGGCAGAATTTACATCAGGACCGTAGTTAGGAAATATTTTATCAGAGTAAAATACCACACTTTCATAATATTAAACACATGGGATAAGACCCAAGTTTTTTCAGTACACACTTTTTCATATGAATAAATCCTATTTTTATTTAGTAAAAACATCTATTTCTTTTAGGTAACTTTATTGCCATTTTTCCAAGCCTTCAGTGTTGTCCAGCTGCCTTCTATTTGGCTTTCACATATTGTTACCAGAAACGCATTTTAAAAACATTTTGTCAGTGGGAAATACTGGTGAGTGAATCCCAGTTCAATCGAGTTTTTAATAAAAACCATTGTACAGTATTGAGGGCGCTTCCGCAATTACATTTGTTTCCAAATCCTATCAATTACCACCCACGGTACTGTCGTTCCGACTTATGGTCATGTTACTCCTCGCAAGGCAGTTACAAATTTTGTATACAAAACCCCAAATTTACCGACTGTAATTGTATCCTTACAAATATTCAATGACTGCTTAATGTATAATTAATTAAGTGAGGTATTGTAAAAACAATTTGCAAAAAGGAGATTACTCACTTTGCTGTCTTAGGTTATCCTTTAGGGTTTCCTGGTGACAATCTATAAATTACACAATTGCACGCGTGTTAGTATAATAACCCATTTTAACATTAGTAATACCCTCCCCGAGACGGCATTCCAACGACTACATCGGGCAGAACCACAACAGCCGTTACGGAACCCTAGATCAATCGAGCAGAGTATCTAATACGTCTCCAGGGGTTATGATACTTACATCGGAGCAGAACCTCGCTATTTAGGGGGGTATAATACCTGAGTATAGTGAACACTACGTAAAATTGAGAGAAAGAAAGAAAGTTTTGAACGAATTCGACTGAAGGCCTGAGCTCCAGCTTTATAGGGGCTGAGTTCGGGTTCTACGCGGCCCGCGTAAGAGAATACAAGGGCCTACGCGGCCCGCGTCAACTCTGGTCAACGTCCTAGCTTGTCCGGGTCAGCAACTAGCTTCGCCGTGTGTTGGGCCACGTGGCGGCCCAGGGTTTTGCCAGGTTTTTAAGTTGTCGCGGCCCGCGTAAGCTTAAGGGGTGGGTTACGCGGCCCGCCTAAACCCCAAAAATTCAATTTTTAATTATTTTTAATAATATTTAAGGTATTCGGGCCCATTTTCACGTATGGAGTGTATTTTAGGACATATTGGGATATTTTAAAATATATTAGGGTGGCGGAAAATTTATGAGGGTGTCGGTTTTTTTTAGGGTTGTTATATATATATATATATATATATATATATATATATATATATATATATATATATATATATATATATATATGTAGGGCAAGGATAAATCGAAAACCCACTTGAGTTGAGAAAACCCAAGAAACTCAACATCTACCATTGATTAGAAGAGATGGATGGTTGTGATGTGTTTGGGTATTATCTCTCTTACTTTTTGTCATATTAATCAATAAATTGTACATCTAAGGGTAAAATGGGGATAGAATCAACTCTGCATCTGACTTCCTTTGATGTGTCCCCTTTTCCAATGTGTCCCATTTCTCGTGCATCTTTTTGAACATATAATTCAAAAATACATATTAAAAAAAAAGAAAAGAAAAAAGTTCTGACAAATTCCTTTTCCAATGTGTCCCCTTTCTCGTGCATCTTTTTCTTATTAAAAAAACAATAAAATATGTATATCACCCTAAGGTCCATTCATGAAATGATGGCTTTTTATTAATTCATATATATTAACGAAAAAAAAGTGTCAACTTCTTCATAAAGTTGTTTTGGGCCACTGGTGTAGTATATAACAAATAAATGTAAAAGCATTAGGTGAAAAACTGGATATACACGTTGAATAGTTACATTATATGTACCATCTTATTAAGGTTTCATTCTACAAATAACGTTACATTTTCTATATAATTTCAAAAAAATGTACAAAAAAATAACGTTATCATTTAAAGGATATCCACATACATAAAAGTGTAACGTGTTTTCTTTTCTTTCTCGTCCGACACAAAGTGTTATATTGCATCACATTGTTACAAAAGTCGTCTTCCTACTAAAATATGTTACATGTTGGTACGTACACTACAATTTTTACATGATCAATTTTACTTCACATATGTAACACTTTTTTGTAACACAAAGAAATGCAACACTTTCCTTTGATTGATTGTTACATTTCTGTAACGGGCATTATTTCTGTAACACAAAAAAAATGTAACATGCATTTTTTGCTTTGATTGATTGTTACATTTCTAACACAAAAAAATGTAACAACACACTTTGTTTTTGTAATTGTCACTTTATTTTTACGATAATCGGGAAAAAAATGTAACAACACACTTTATTTTTACAACAATCTAAAAAAGTGTAACAATGCACTTTATTTTCAGTAACATGCACAATTTATGTAACACGAAAAAATGTAACATGCATTTTTTCTTTGGTTATTACTTTTAGTAACTAAGATGCAAAAGAATTGTTATGAGAATTGTTACATCAAAGATAATCTTCATTAACAATAATCCAACACAAGTAATGTAACTAGCAATGTTACAAAATGTATATAAAAAATATAACTTCATTAACAAGAATCCAACAACAATAGATTTTTTAGATTCAATCATAAAATCAGTAATAAAAAAACCACATATCCAGAAAACAAGAACTTAATAACATTCATCTTCTTAAAACAAAAAAAAAATAAAAAAAAAGTTGCAGATCTATAAAACACAAAAAAATGAAGATCTACAAAACATAAATTGCAAATCTGGAGGACCTTTTAGATCAGTAACACAAAAAAATTGCAAATCTGAAAATTACATAAAAGTTAGAGATCTACAAAACACAAAAAATGAAGATCTACAAAAACACAAACATACTTATGGATCTGGAGGATCTTTTAGATCTGGAACATCATGTTCAACATCAAACATCTTTTGGATCATCTTCAACATCTGAAACATCATCTTCAACATCGGATTTGTTGACCACCGCTGGATCTTGAAACCACCATCGGATCTATTAAACATTGCTGGATCATGACTCTCACGCACTGGATCTCGTAACCACCGCTGCGATGGTGGTGGTGGGTATTGTTTTTAATCTTGAACAAACTTTTAGTGGTGGTGGGTTTTTTTTTAATATGGAACAAAAGCTTTTTAATGAAGCTTGATGTAAATTTGGTTGAGATGAGAGAGATAAAGTTTGTCAAAATGGGTTAAAATGAAAACCACCCCTAGTTGTGAAAACCGTGAGAACCACTTTTCCATAATTGATCTTTTGAGATGGATGGTTGAGATTAAAAGTTACCTTATCTAATATTTTATTCGTTTTGTCTTATTATATTTTTAATATTTTAACCCATCCATATATATATATATATATATATATATATATATATATATATATATATATATGGTCAAGATTTAGAGAGAACGGTGAAAAGTGTGAGAACGGTGAGAACGATTTTGGAGTTGACATGTAGCATTGATGCTAAATTACACTAAGGGGTAATACTGTCAAAAAAAACCCACACACATGAACTGGGTGTTCAGATAAAACGCCATAAAAACACCAAATTCAAAAAAAACGCCATGAAAATACCCAGTTAAAACGCCATAAAACACTCAGTTCAGAAAAATGCCATGAAAAACTCAGTTTAAAACGCCATAAAACACTCAGTTCAGAAAAACGCAATGAAAATGCCTAGTTAAAACGCCATAAAAACACATAGTTCAGAAAAACGCCATAAAATTAACTAGTCTAAAATGCCATAAAACACACATTTCAGAAAAACACCATAAAACCCATTTCATTCTTTTTCGAAAAGTATACCAATAGTATACTCGTTGGAAAGATGAAAAAACGCTGAGTTCTATGGTGTAATTTTTTTAGAAAAATAATCACTTATAAAAAAGTTATTGGCATTTAAATATGGTGGGGGAAAATGGCATGTGATTAGCATGTGCACCCTTGTTTAGATCTTCCAATTTTACCCCTCCTGGAAGTTATAAGGTTCTCATTATTTACAAAAAAGCCACCGCATCATCTTAGCCACAAATCACAAAGATCCTATGGCTGAAAATCGTTCTCACTGTTCTCACACTTCAAATCGTTTTCTCCTGATCGTGTTCCTATATATATATATACACACTTATATAAATTTATTAACAAAAATATATATGATGATTCTGGGATGATGTTTTACAACGCATATATCAATGCCTGTATTTCAAAATCGATACTATATCTTCTAATTTTACCCCTCCTGGTAGTTATAAGGTTCCCATTATTTAGAAAAAAACCACCGCATCATCTTAGCCACAAATCACAAAGATCCTATGGCTGAGAATCGTTCTCACTGTTCTCATACTTCAAATCGTTTTCTCCTGATCGTGTTCCTATATATATATATATATATATATATATATATATATATATATATATATATATATATATATATATATATATATATATTAACAGAAATATATATGATAAATTTTAAATTTATTGACAGAAATATTAAAAATGTAAAAGCAGTAAAAAGTAAAAATATTACAAAAATATTAAATAAGGGGGATAAAAAATGGGTTACAAAAAAATGGCTCCTGAATGTGAAGGCAGAAGCTCGAGCAAACCTTGAGATTTATGCACATCGGATTGAACAAGAGGTAACAAAAGGTAAAAAGACTCTTTTTTTGGAATATAATATGAAGAACAATGAACGAAACTAAGGAGCTAGCAGGTTAGGCTATGGAGGGACGGAGAGAATTTTAGTGTGCCATAAGGATGATTGAGAATGCAAGAAATTTTTATTGAATTCTGGGATGATGTTTTACAACGCATATATCAATGCCTGTATTTCAAAATCGATACTATATCTTCCAATTTTACCCCTCCTGGTAGTTATAAGGTTCCCATTATTTAGAAAAAAAACCACCGCATCATCTTAGCCACAAATCACAAAGATCCTATGGATGAAAATCGTTCTCACTGTTCTCACACATCAAATATTTTTCTCCTGATCCCATTCCTATATATATATATATATATATATATATATATATATATATATAAATTTATTAACAGAAATATATATGTTAAATTTTTAAATTTATTGACAGAAATATTAAATTATTGATAGAAATATTAAAAAGGTAAAAGCAGTAAAAAGTAAAAATATTACAGTAAAAATTAAATAAGGGGGATAAAAAATTTTCTTACAGTGGGTTACAAGAAAATGGCTCCTGAATGTGAAGGCAGAAGCTCTAGCATACCTTGAGATTTATGCACAGCGGATTGAACAAGAGGTAACAAAAGGTAAAAAAGACTCTTTTTTTGGAATATAATATGAAGAACAATGAACGAAACTAAGGAGCTAGCAGGTTAGGCTATGGAGTGACGGAGAGAATTTTAGTGTGTCATAAGGATGATTGAGAATGAAAGAAATTTTTATTGAATTCTGGGATGATGTTTTACAACGCATATATCAATGCCTGTATTTCAAAATCGATACTATATCTTCCAATTTTACCCCTCCTGGTAGTTATAAGGTTCCCATTATTTAGAAAAAAACCACCGCATCATCTTAGGCACAAATCACAAAGATCCTATGGCTGAAAATCGTTCTCACTGTTCTCATACTTCAAATCGTTTTCTCCTGATCGCGTTCCTATATATATATATATATATATATATATATATATATATAAATTTACTAACAGAAATATATATGATAAATTTTTAAATTTATTGAAAGAAATATTAAAAATGTAAAAACAGTAAAAAGTAAAAATATTACAGTAAAAATTAAATAAGGGGGATAAAAATGGGTTACAAAAAAATGGCTCCTGAATGTGAAGTCAGAAGCTCGAGCAAACCTTGAGATTTATGCACAGCGGATTGAACAAGAGGTAACAAAAGGTAAAAAAGACTCTTTTTTTTGGAATATAATATGAAGAACAATGAACGAAACTAAGGAGCTAGCAGGTTAGGCTATGGAGTGACGGAGAGAATTTTAGTGTGCCATAAGGATGATTGAGAATGCAAGAAATTTTTATTGAATTCTGGGATGATGTTTTACAACGCATATATCAATGCCTGTATTTCAAAATCGATACTGTATCTTCCAATTTTACCCCTCCTGGTAGTTATAAGGTTCCCATTATTTAGAAAAAAACCACCGCATCATCTTAGCCACAAATCACAAAGATCCTATGGATGAAAATCGTTCTCACTGTTCTCACACATCAAATCGTTTTCTCCTGATCCCATTCCTATATATATATATATAAATTTATTAACAGAAATATATATGTTAAATTTTTAAATTTATTGACAGAAATATTAAATTATTGATAGAAATATTAAAAAGGTAAAAGCAGTAAAAAGTAAAAATATTACAGTAAAAATTAAATAAGGGGGATAAAAAATTTTCTTACAGTGGGTTACAAGAAAATGGCTCCTGAATGTGAAGGCAGAAGCTCTAGCAAACCTTGAGATTTATACACAGCGGATTGAACAAGAGGTAACAAAAGGTAAAAAAGACTCTTTTTTTTGGAATATAATATGAAGAACAATTAACGAAACTAAGGAGCTCGCAGGTTAGGCTATGGAGTGACGGAGAGAATTTTAGTGTGCCATAAGGATGATTGAGAATGCAAGAAATTTTTATTGAATTCTGGGATGATGTTTTACAACGCATATATCAATGCCTGTATTTCAAAATCGATACTATATCTTCCAATTTTACCCCTCCTGGTAATTATAAGTGTCACACCCCGACCACGTAGAACAACAAAACGTGGCGGAAACGTCGGGGAGTGTTGTAACAGAATCATTGTTTCACAACCATGGATTAAACAAATTTCGTTTTATTGAATTAAATGAGTTACAATGTCTTAACAATAAAGAAACATAACAAAAATTAACTAGTCTTGCATCTTTTAATGTCACTAAGGCCTCGTCCAATCCTATGTGAGCATGCATCAATATCATCATCAAACATCATCAACTATTGTACCTGAAACACATGTGAAAATACATCAGCATAAAAATGCCGGCGAGTACATAGGTTTTATGAAAAACAGGATTCATGACTTAGGTTTAAGAAAATGTTTTACCAAAAACTTGTCATGAATCCAGTTTAAGTGTTTGCTTTTATAAAATGTTTGAAAATCGATGATAGATATGTATAGTTAAAAGAATGATGTAAGGTTAAATGAATAACCAAGTGAAAAATGAGTTTGTATAAAACAAACTGTTTTGTAAAACAATGTCTTCTGAAAAATATGTTATTTGTGTAACAATGTATAAATCCAAATGAATGATTTAAATAACGCTACGCCATGTAATATAATACAAGCACTTATATATAGGAAGTACCAGCGGCGTATCCACGATGCTTGTATCACATTACACACGTCTCGTTACTCAAATCACTTACCCACATAAACCACCAATGTAAATTGCCCACGTCTAAACCGTTGTCAAATGTCAATCAAGTAATGTGTAAACAAAATGTCATGTATGGCAAGTGAAATATGTAACAACCAAACCATAGGTAAGAATGCACAAACAATGTACTAAGTATGCGGCGGGTGGACATACATTGCATGAAACAAAGTATAAAATGTCTTGTAAAACGATGTACTAAATATGCACACAATGGGCATACATAGCATGTGATGTAAAATGTACTAAGTATGATAAACATACATAGCATAAAATGTCATGTAAAACGATGTACTAAATATGCACACAATGGGCATACATAGCAAAAACGTAATAAAATCATGTACTAATAGTGTACTAGTGAACATAGCAAGTATATGATATAAAAGCATGAAATCATGAAAGTAACAAGTACGCACATGTGTTCCACCCCAAAACGTTTGGAAAACAGTAAAAGAGGGGACTATGTACTCACTTGAGGTTGCTTAGAAGTCCTAGGATAACCACCAAGCAAAGCTAGAAGATCATGGAATCAAACGGCACCTATATAGGTATCTACATTAATAAACGGACCTATCGGAGGATCGGGTAGTACGAGGGTTCGTCAACCAAATAAGTATGGGAAATTATGTAATATGGTTTAACAAAGCCTACGTACTAAAACGAAACCTATCCTAAGTGCTTTTGACCCATTACGACCCGTTTAGGTAGCTTATGCCACTTTAACGCGTCGTTTGCGTAAAACGCATTCGGAACGCCTAACTAGTCCTATGACAAGCAAGATATGCCTTAACATGTTTAATATTGTTGTTAAATCAGTTTAGATGTCAAAAATTACGTTACATAGGCTTAAAATGAATTTTGGCCCAAAAAGGGCATTTTGGTAATTTACCTAAGGCATATAAACTACCTATCATACAACTACTTAAACGAAGTGACCATAAGGTATAACCTCGGAAGGTTATTCCCTATACAACTATGGTCACCTAAAGTGTTTGGTCGGATCCTAAAGATCGACCAAATGGGTCGGGTTCGTAAGCGTAAGCGATTGATTAGATCGCTTACCTTACGACCCTAAACAAGCACAAATCTAAAAGCGACGAGCTAAACATGCTAGAACATGTTTAGTAAAGTTAGAAAGCAGGTTTGGTGTTAAAACAAACAGTTTTAATACCCTAGAGTAGTTTGGTTACAAAATACGCGAGAAAACGCATTTTGGCCGAAACTACGACTCGTCACTGAGCCTAGATAACGTGGAAATCAGTAGGTATAGTCACTAGGGACTATAGTCATCGTGATTACACTCACGTTATGAAGTTCAAACGAACTTCGCGTTGACCATAAACTGGTCAATGCAGAAAGTCAAACACAGTTTGACTTTAACACTAAAACGAATGAAAAACGCGAAAGAATACTTACAAAAGGTCCCCGAAAGGTTTGATTCCAAGTTATCTCAGGTAGGAAGTGCACAAACACAACCACTTAGAGAAAAACTCAGATCAAATGTGAGGAAGATGGCAAATGGGTTGGGTATTTATAGGAAAGGCACAACCATTAGGATCGTTTCTCGATAATCGAGCTTAAATCTTGGCCCCCACTTGTGCCCATTGTTTTACAATACAAGGGGTAACTAAAAACCATCAAAATCAGCCCCTAGATTGATCAAAAACATGTCCAAGTTCAACGAATACAAGCTGCTGTTTTAAAAAATGGTTTTCTGTTACTGGGCCTTTCACGCGGCCCGCGTCAGCATATAGACAAAACTCAGGCGGGCCGCCTGGCCTTGTCTGATCTGCACAACTTTCAGAAATGGCAGTTTTAGTCCCTGTACTTCAGAAACATGTATTTTGGCCCATTTTTGACACGTTTAAGCCCCGTTAACCTCATTTCAAGCCTCTAAAATGAAGTTAAAGTATAGGGAACTCAAAACATGCTCAAAAATATCTCGGATGTCGGTTCGTTTGGTCGTACGGTTGCGTTGTTCGGTTAATTACGACGGAAGTCGTAACGAACGCAAAAACGATCCAAATTAAGCGACGAATGGGATTTTATCATGCCAAACACTAAAATAAAATATTTTAATGCTTACATAAATTTTTGGAAGTCCGGAAGTATTCAGAACGTAAAATATGCGCGAAAATGCAAACTTATGCACTTTTTGACGCTTTTAGTCCCTGAATGAGCATAAAGTTTATTTTAGCACACCGAACACCTCAAAGCCTATTTCTAAGCTATGTAAAGGATATTTAGTGTGTGTTTAACTTATGATCAAGTTCCGGAGGGTCTATTACAGTACAAATTGATATACTTTCGCAGTTTGTCGAATTTAGTCCCTGTAAGCGAATAAACTTGATTTTGGCATACCAAACCATCCAAAACTTATTTCTAAGTTATGTTAAGGGTTATTTAAGGTATGTTAAGCCTATGTCACTATTTCGGAGTGTTTGTTGCATTAAACTGGTTATATTTATGCATCAGATCGCGTATAACCTTCCAGAAAGCGATTTAAGGCCCGAAATCGAACAAGAATCAATATGTGCAAACGATACACATATTTATACAAATCCCAAGTATGAAATACAATATTTCATTGGTTTGGTATTTGTTTGACGGTTGAAGTGACACAGGTGTCACAATAAGGTTCCCATTATTTAGAAAAAAACCACCGCATCATCTTAGCCACAAATCACAAAGATCCTATGGATGAAAATCGTTCTCACTGTTCTCACACATCAAATCGTTTTCTCCTGATCCCATTCCTATATATATATATAAATTTATTAACAGAAATATATATGTTAAATTTTTAAATTTATTGACAGAAATATTAAATTATTGATAGAAATATTAAAAAGGTAAAAGCAGTAAAAAGTAAAAATATTACAGTAAAAATTAAATAAGGGGGATAAAAAATTTTCTTACAGTGGGTTACAAGAAAATGGCTACTGAATGTGAAGGCAGAAGCTCTAGCAAACCTTGAGATTTATGCACAGCGGATTGAACAAGAGGTAACAAAAGGTAAAAAAGACTCGTTTTTTTGGAATATAATATGAAGAACAATAAACGAAACTAAGAAGCTAGGAGGTTAGGCTAAGGAGTGACGGAGAGAATTTTAGTGTGCCACAAGGATGATTGAGAATGCAAGAATTTTTTATTGAATTCTGGGATGTTATTTTACAATGCATATATCAATGCCTGTATTTCAAAATCGATACTAGTCCAACTTATTTTGTTTTAAAAATTACCGCTTGCAAAAGCACAAATTTTCTCTTCTTGCTTAGGACTATATTTATTTGGTTTATAGAGAAGAACTGCTCTCCATCCTTCTTTGCATCCATCTGTCTCAATAATTATGTAATCTGTAACAAGTGGTAATTCTAGTGGTTTAATATTTTTAATTGCCATTTTAATTTCCTTAACTAGTTTTATATCTTCTGAATTAAAGTACCTTTGGCCGTTTTTTGTTGTTTTACTGTATAAAGGCCCTACTAACTTTGATAAATTTTGAACAAATTTTCTAGCATAATTGACCAGTCCCAGAAAGGCTTGTATTTGTTTTAAATTTTCAATTTTTTCTGGGAAATCAAGTATTTTTGTATAGATATGTGATTGTAATTCTATTTTCCGTTACCTATTTCTAATCCTAGGAAAGATAGTTTTCTTTTAAATAATTCCATTTTCCGTTTAGAAACTACTATTCCATTCTTTTTTATTTCTTCAAACACCTGTTGTAAATGTTTTTCATGTTCTTGTACTGTTTGGCTTGCTACGAGTATATCATCAGTATATACTAAACAAAAGTCATACTTTAAGAAAATATTGTACATAAACCTTGTATATATATATATATGGATGGGTTAAAATGAAAACCTCACATAGTTGCAAAAATCGTGAGAACCACTTTTACACCATTGATCTTTTGAGATGGATGGTTGAGATTAAAAGTGAATTCTTTTTGTCTTATTATGTTTTTTATATTTAATTGTCATAAGAGTAATTTGGTCAATTTACTACTTTTTTGTCTTATTTGTTATTAATATTTTAATACTTTTACTTTTTGTCTTTCTCACATTTAAGCAGTTTTCTCATTATCCTCACCCTATATATATATAGGGTAAGGTTCCTGTAAAAAGGACATTTTTCATGAGAAGTGTGAGAAGGCATAGGAATTGAAATGTAGGCATCGTGTTTTGTACTTAGACATGATGTTTTGGGTTTTTTTGCCAAGAAAAACACCAAATATAACAATTTAAAACACAATGCAATGTATTATAGGCATGAAATTTAAAACACACTACTTAACAATTAAAACACGCTACTAAATGTTCTTGGCATGGTGTTTTAAGTTTTAAGCCTATAAATCATTGTATTATGTCTTAAATTGTTATGTTTGATGTTTTTCTTGCCAAAACAATGCAAAACATCATGCCTAAGTCCAAAACATGATGCCTACATATCAATACCTATGTCTTCTCACACTTCTCACGAAAAATGTCCCTTTTTACAGGAACCTAAACCTATATATACATATATATATATATATATATATATTGCGAGAAACGCGAGAACCAATGTGAACACAACTAAAAATACCTAAAAATAACTAAAAAACACACAAATTTTTTTTTAAAATATTTTTATAAAAAAATCGCTACTTTTAGTAGCCAAAAAACAAATTAAAAAAATTTAAAAAAAAATTTTTTTTGGCTACTAAAAGTAGCGATTTTAACTTAAAAAATATTAATTTTTTTTTTTGTGTTATTTTGATTTTTTTTTAATTTTTTACGGTTTTTTTGGGGGTTAAGTTTTTAACATTTTAGCTTGGGGGGGGGGGGGGCGGGGGGTTAGGTTTTTTTTGGGGGGGGGGGGGTGGGGGTTAGGTTATTTTAGGTTTTTCTAGCTATTTTAAATTGTGTTCACATTGGTTATCGCGGTTCTCGCAATAAAGGTGGTTCTCGCATGAACCTTACCCTATATATATATATATATATATATAGGATAAGTATCATGCGAGAAGTAGTAGCCTAATTGAGAAACTTAAGAAGCATTCTAGACCACACATTTTACCTAAGCAAAAAAATGTAAAAAAAATACAAAAAAAAAATTACATTTTTTTTGGATTTATACACATGTGTATATTTTTAATCTTTTAACTATACATATGTGTATATTGTCAAATATACATATATGTATATACATGTTTAAAATTGAAAAATAAGTGTTATTTAGGGTTTAGCATTAGTATTTAGGGTTTAGCATTAGGGTTTAAGGTTTAGCATTAGTATTTAGCAATAGTATTTAGGATTTAGCATTAGGGTTTAGCATTAGGGTTTAGCTTTAGCTTTAGGGTTTGCATTAGGGTTTAGCATTAAGGGTTTAGCTTTATGGTTTAGCTTTAACTTTAGGGTTTAGCATTAGGTTTAGCTTTAGGGTTTAGCTTTAGCTTTAAGGTTTAACATTAGGGTTTAGCTTTAGGGTTTAGAACTAGGGTTTAGGTTTAGGGTTTAGCATTAGGGTTTAACTTTAGGGTTTAGGGTTTATAACACTTATTTTTCAATTTTAAACATATATATACATATATGTATAATTGACAATATACACATATGTATAGTTAAAAGTTTAACAATATACACATGTGTATAATCCGAAAATAAAAAATAAAAAAAAAACTTAAAGAAAAAGCTCTGATTTTTCCAAAAAAAAATAACATTTTTTCACCTTTTTTTGCATTTTTTGCTTAGGGAAAATGTGTAGTCCAGATTGCTTCTCAAGTTTCTCAAATAGGGTGGACTTCTCTTAGGATCCCTATATATATATAGAAACGGGATCAGGAGAAAACGGCAAAAAGTGTGAGAACGGTGAGAACGCATCCTGGCCGAACACGTGGCGCGGGGCATGATCAGGGTCCGAGGGGTTTTTTTGTCTTTTTAGTATTCTTTTCCTTTCACGATTTTCGTGTTTGACATGCTTCTTTATTTTTTGTGTGCAAGATAATTTTGGCGTTATGTAGATTTATTAATTATTTGCCGTTTTACTGTTTTTTCTCAGATTTCTTCTCGTTGAATTAATTCTTTTTGTGTCACATAGTTAATTTTTTGGCGTGATGGCTTTTTCCATGTCATTTTTGGCGTTTTGTATCTTTTTGTTAATAATTCATTACCATAGATTAATATTTTATAAAACTACAATAACACGAAAATCAAAATAAACTAATAGTCTTCCGTAGGTGGGATTACATCAGAGATGTACCTATCGCTTTGTTCATCACTTTCTTCAGATTCTTCATCATCAAATTTCATTTTTGCGTATAACACCATTAGCTCATCTCTTCTTTGCTACAGCCTATTCTTGAATATCACTGCATCATTGGATTTTGGATCGTTTGAAGGTGTTAAATCACAGAGTTGTTCAATTATAGATAGCAACCCTGTCTTCAACATTTCTTTCATTGGCCTTCAATATTGCACCCCGTTTTTATAAGTCACTTCAAGTGTTCCTTCTTCCTCATGCAATACCCAACTGCTAAGTTTAGATATATGAGTATCTTCAATATCATCATCATCATCTTCTGCTTGAAACTTTCTCTCCAATCTTTTTATTACAGTTCTCGTTCTTTCACAATCGTTGTCTATTGGAACCCCAAGGGCCAGGATATCCTTCTGAACATTTTCATTCATTCCCATCATGGCTTTTATTGTCCTTATCTTTACCCTTCTCCTGTCAGAGAACTTTATGATGAATCGTTTCTCTTTCCTTTCAAACCTCCATGCGATAACCTTAGCCATTTTTAATTTTTTTGGCGTTTTAGAGAATATATGGCGTTTTAGTCTTTTTGGTGTGTTTGAGCTTAGGTTCTCATGGTCTTCTTTTATATTGACTTTTTTTTCCTGCGTATGACAGGTAATTATGGCGTTTTGAAAAAGATAAATGAATTTAATATAATAAATGTTAGTAATTATGTTTTCCGTCGTTTCATTTTACTGTTTTTTGCAGTTTACCATGTTTTGTTTTCAGACTCAACTGTTTTAATTGTGTAACACGTCAAATCTTTTGACGGCTGTAATTATGGCGTTTTGTTTTCCAATGGTGGTTAGATAACTATTGGACTTCTTTTGTTTTATATTCTTTTCACATTGTCTCACGCTTCTTTTTTTATAATATTAGCTGTTCAAATTAATTTTATTATAGTTTGGTAGTTTTTTGGGGGCGTTTTTATGGCATTATGACGTTTTACACGTATTTGCTAATTTTAGCGTTTTATTATATTTTTCATTATAGCATTAATATTCTTTTGTTGTTTATTAACTGACATTACAAAACAAACAATAGATACAGAAAAAAAAACAAAGTAGAAGCAATTTATGATTTTAAATCTTTAGTGTCATCAGACTCTTTTTTTCTTTTGAAACTACAAGAAATGTAACAAATAAATGGCGTTTTGGGTTTGGCGTTGTTTATTTTCTTTGTTCATGTGTTGAAATGTCTTTGTGGATGTTGGAGACATAGATCGACCCCCTTGTGGGTGGATGCTATCTGCCTGTGGTCTTCATTATATTCATTGAGGCCAAAGTAGCATTTACACTGGTATAGGTCTCTTCTTATCATCCAAACCTTCTTCAGGAACAAAGATGACAGTATGACATATGGGTGTCATCAGTCCCTCTTTTTTCAATTTTGTCCATCTCATGCAGCAAAATCTTACTACACTTACTTAACAAATCATTAAATGAAGCTTCATGCAGAACATTACTGAGGATCAAAGAAAAGATGTTTGTTGTCGTATTTTTTGGCGTTTTACATTGAGTTGTAAATTTTTTTAGCAACCACTGTGTGTTTTTTTATGTTTTTTTGGTGTGATAAACGGAAGGTGGTGAGACGTTTCTACTTATAGAATTTTTTTGGCGCGTAGTTTAGGCGGGATGTTATTTTTATAATAAAAAATGTAGTTAACATTTATCCGGATGTAAGCTTTGGCGTTATATATAATGGTGTTTCATATTTTTTGGCGTTTTTGTAGCCAGAGAGCTTAAATAAAAACACAGAAAAAAGTACGCAGCGATAAAAATGGCGTTTTGTATTTATTTGGCGTTTTATTTATCAATGGCGTTTTATATGAGGAATGGTTTTTTACTTTTTTACCCTTAATGAAGCGCGTTCACGTAATAAAATTGGTGTTATTTACTAAAATGCCACCGCGGCAATCTAGTCCATAGATTGTTTTGATCGGACGATCAATAAGCGTTCTCACCATTCTCACACTTTCTACCGTTTTCTCTAAATCCTGACCATATATATATATATATATATATATATATATTGTAGTAGAGTTATTCTACATATGCTTTTTTTTCTAAGAAAGGCTAAGAAGTATTATGGACCATTAGATTATAGTTTTGGATGTATGAGATTGGTTAGTGAAATTTTTTGTAAATTATGTTTTATATTTAATTATTTATTTAATAGTATATTGGTACAAATGTAATTTCGGCATGATTTTAGTTAATTTCAGAGACTCACATGTAATGCACAAGCAAATTATCTGCATCATTTTTAAATGTCAACAACTTCTATATATATATATATATATATATATATATATATATATATATTGTTTAAAGAAAACTACACCATAATATCGAGCATTTTTTTCTTTAATTTAAGTGTCATATTGCTATAGCAGGTACATGGTATTTTATTTTGCAAGCAACTAAGTGTTCATTATGCAGTGTTTTATTTGTAAGATGTACATGTTATTTTGCTTTGCGGTTAATAAACGTTATATGATGTTTTGTTTTGCAGGTAATAAAGGGTACATGGTGTTTTATTTTGTAGTTATATGGTGTTTTATCCATATTAGGCTAATTGTTTGAATTGCCTTTGTACCCTCCACCTTTAATTTTAATGATTGCACATATCCAACTTTTATTATTTCTTAGCTTTCTTTGGAATTTAATCCTTTATAGAACAACCCTTACCTTTCTCTATATATTATTTGTGCAAGACAATGAAAAATAATGGAAATATATGTCGACTTGGTCCCTACATCACTTCAAATGTCACTTAACTTTCTATAACTTAATAAAAATTGATTAGCCATAGAACCATACAATGGCACACTACCAAATTCTTCATTAGTCAAACCTCCTTTTTATATGATTTCATTATCATAGTCAAATCTCCACTATTAACCACCTCCACCAGTCGTCATCAACATCAACATCATTCACTTGCTACTTTGGTTTGAGAAGGATCACCTTTTTATCAACAAATTAAAAAAGCTAACCAGTTTTATTTTACTTATTCACTACAATAATACTAACACATTAATAGTTTGTGATAAATGTAACTAACGGATTTCTCCCCCGCTACGCATTGAAAATTTGGTCAATATCGGTTCTGTTCATGAAGACACCGACACTCTCTATAGCAACCGAAAGAGAAAAAAATGAAGTCGAGGTATGGCCACAAATATATCGACAAAGGTATTATATCAAATTAAAACCATAAAAAATAAATCCCGGTACCAATGTTTTTTGCTTGCAATCAGTTCGATTTGTTAGGGTACTGGCATAATATCGACACTTTTATTGACTACGATTCCCAAAAATCACCTTACTTTAATGCAATCCCATTGTCAACGGTACATATACCAAAATGTCAAGAAAAAAACCAAACACAAATATGTATTCGCTTTTTGTTGATCAGTTCTGTTTTAAGCATAATGGAAAACATGAAAACATACCCGTGATTGCAGACAGGCAAGCAGAGAATCCAGTAAGTGATGCAACCATCAAAGTCGACATGCTTGTCAATGTGATCTGGTTCCACCTTAGGGTGCAATCTAATGATGGTGATCATGAAAACCGATAAAGGGTAATCGGCTATGGAGAGGGAGGTTTCGAATGATGTTATGAACTAAGAACAAGATGTCTAATTGTCTAACCTTGTAACCTCTATATAAGTCTCCTTATATATGCACCCAACAGGAAACCCAATTAGTTAATAAGGATAATATGGTCAATTAACAATTACCAACTAATTATTTAATAGGTCATTATATATTTTGATCTATATATTGTAAAAGATTATACAACATCATAACGTATTTAATCTTACATTCTCCCACTTAGCCGAGTAATCATTTACTATGAGTATTAAATAAGCCTAATCAGGAGTTAACACTCATTTTAGCCTTAAACCAAGAACTATAGCAGATAAGTACAGCCGCTGAATAATCATTCGACTCAGGACCCCCATTAGTCATACTATAGCCTCAATTTAAAACCTAATCTTTATGATCAAAATACGCATAACCCCTTTGTTTGATTTGTAATTTTATTTGTCTATATGCCATTATACCGGTTGAACATATTCTTAGAGACATACAAAATCAAACTGAGGAAATTTCATTAAGACATAAGCTAGTACAATATCCTTAAATAAGGTCTTTAGTAAATCCCATATTCCGAACATGTTCTTCATAAACTTTAGGTGGGAGACCTTTAGTCATTTGGATCCACAAGCATATCTTTACTACTAATATACTCAATACAAAGATTATTTTCCTCAACTCGTTCACCTACGAACAGATATTTTGTATCGAGATATAAACCAGCTCCAGTCGAACTGTTACTTTTCGAGAGAGTAACGGCAGCTGAGTTATCACAATAAAGCTTCAATGGTCTAAAATGGAATTAACGATTTTGAGTCCAGTGATCAGATTCCTAAGAAACATTCCATGACAGTTTGTGTTATAAACAACAATGTATTCTGCCATCATTGTGGAAGTTGTGGTAAACTATTGTTTATGACTCTTCCATGAAATAGGTCCGCCTGCTATCATAAAGATATAGCCCAAAGTGGATTTCTTGTCATCTTTGCATTTGGCAAAGTCAGAATCAGAATAGCCTACCACTTCTAAATGATCACTTCTTCTATAAGTCAGTTTATAGTCTTTCATCCCTTGCAGATATCGAAGTACCTTCTTAGCTATTTTCCCGTGATATAAGCCAGGATTAGTCTGATAACGGCCTAGCATTCCAGCAATATAAGCGATATCTGGGCGAGTACAGACTTGAGCATACATCAGGCTCCCGACTACTGATGCGTAAGGTATCTGGCTCATTTGCTCCTTTTCTACCTCTGTTGTCGAACACTAGAATGAACCGAAAACATCTCCCTTAACTACTGGAGCGACTGAGGGTTTGCACTATTGCATGTTATAACGTGTAAGAACATGATCTGTGTAAGCCTTTTGAGACAATCCTAAGATCCCTTTGTGTCTATCTCGGTGAATTTCGATGCCAATGGCGTAAGAAGCATCTCCGAGATCCTTCATGTCGAAGTTATGTGAGAGTAACCGCTTTGACTCATGCAACATGTCTCAACTATTACTTGCCAATAGAATATCATCTACGTAAAGGACAAGTATAGTAAAGTTGCTCCCACTCATCTTGAGTTAGGTGCATTGATCCACTTGATTCTTTATAAAACCTTGTTTCTTCATGACTTCATCAAAGTTGAGGTACCATTGACGTGATGCTTGTTTTAACCCGTAAATGAATTTTTTCAACTTACAAACTAGATGCTCCTGACCTTCAGGTTTAAAGCCTTCAGGTTGTTTCATGTAAACATCTTCGTCTAAGTCTCCGTTAAGGAAAGCGGTTTTAACGTCCATCTGATGCAGCTCTAAATCAAAATGAGCTACTAGGGCCATGACGATCCTTAATGAATATTTACGAGAGACAGGTGAAAACGTCTCTTGATAATCAATTCCCTCTTTCTGAGTGTAGCCCTTTGCAACCATTCTCGCTTTGTAGCGTTCAACGTTCCCATTCGGATCCAGTTTTGTTTTGAACACCCACTTACATCCTACAGGTTAGACACCATTGGGTAATTTTACCAAATCCCAAACGTCATTTTTCTTCATGGATTCAAGCTCATCAATCATTGCTTTATTCCATTCAGAAGACTGATCACTACTAATGGCTTCATTGTAAGAGGTAGGATCATTGAGCTTTCCGGGATCCATTTCACTCTGGTAGGTAACATAATCATCCCAATTAGTAGGCCTTCTGGGCCTAGATGACCTCCTGAGTTGATTATCGGGTTCAGCGTTGTCTTGGTTTTGAGCGTTTGATGTGCCTTCGTTATAAGGTATAATGGGTTCTGATTGTAGAGGTAAACTTGGAGTTGGTGCAGTAGCTTCAGGTGCAGTAATTGCATTGGGTACAAGAGGAGTATTCGGAGTAATGGTAAGCGACGAGTCTCCCCCCCTCCCCCCGCGTCTTGTACTTCTTGTAATTCTTCGTAAGGGTTGGTACTGCTCCCACTGACCTTGAAATCCTCCAGGAACGCAGCACACTTGGTTTCAACAATACGGATGACATGGAAAGGACAATAGAAACGATAACCCTTTGAGTGATCAGGATACCCGATAAAGAGACAGGTAACTGTTTTAGGGTCAAGTTTCCTTAGGAAAGGATTATAAAGTTTGCTTCAGCAATGCAGCCCCATACTTTCATATATTTAAGACTCGGTTTCCTTCCTGTCCAAAGTTCATAAGGAGTTTTAGGGACAAACTTAGAAGGAACTCTATTGAGTATATGAACAGCTGCTTTAACGCTTCAGTCCAGAGGAATAATGGTAAATTAGTGTTGGCGAACATACTGTGCACCATGTTCATAAGGGTATAGTTTCTTCGTTCAGCGACACCATTCTGCTGAGGTGTACCAGGCATGTGTATTGGTTCACAATCCCTTGGCCCTTACAAAACTCATAAAATGGACCAGGAGCTTGACCCACATCAGTCTGTCTTTCATAATATTCACCGCCTCTATCTGATCTCACAACTTTAATCTGACGATCTAATTGCTTTTCAACTTCAGCCTTATAATCTTTAAAAGTTGTAAGAGATTCAGATTTCTCCTTAATAAGATACAAGTACATGTAATGAGAATAATCATCAATGAAAATGATAATGAAGTATGTGCTGCTATGCCAGCGATTTGGTAGGGACCACTAATGTTAGTATGAATGAGTTCTAACAAATTAGAGCTCCTTGATGTGTGTAAGGTGTTATATATATTAGATGTATATTTTAAGCCCTTTTTACACTTTTAGCCAAGTTTTAAATTTATAAAACACGATATTTACTAACACTAAACACACATATGGGCAAGTGCACCCATCGTGGACGTAGTATAGTGTTGGTAAGATACCGAGGTCGTCCAAGGACACAAGAGCTTTTAGTACCGGTTTATCCTCAACGTCTAATCAAATCAAAATGTTAGAAAAAGATTTTTAAACTAAGAAAATAAAACTATCTAAAATGCTGAAAATAAAAACAGATAGACAAGATGAATCACTTGGATCCGACTCGTGTGTTAGTGTAACCTTTGATTATTTTCGCACTTTTGCACTCATTTAAGAGATTATCTTAGTTATTGTAGTAGGCCCCTCTTTTGAAGGCGACGTTACCCTCAACCCAGTAGTTTGAGTCAGCAAGGATACAATCCTAAAGGGTCGGATTATTGAAAGATAATTAATTAAGTTATTAATGCATAATGTGGTAGGCCCCTCTTTTGAAGGCGACGTTACCCTCAGCTAAGTAGTTTGAGTCAGCAGGGATACAGTCCTAAGTAGCTGGGTTAAAGTTTTAATAGTAGTTTAACTTATGAGGGGATCAAAGAGTTTGGACCCCCGCCATCCAATACCTTTGGGTATTGAAGGAGGTCCTACTAAATTTGACCCAGGTCCTTTGCAGGATCTATACACTGAACAATGGCAAGACTCTTACCAAACCGTTCTCTTAACCCCCGACCAGGTAGCCAACATACCTCCATATAGAGCGTGGAGATATGAATGGTGAAAATCTTTTATTTTATATAGACAGTAAAATAATGCCAAGACACCACGGACAAACGATAAGGAAGAATCACCTTCAACATAAGAAACTAGTAATTAAAGTCATTAATACAAAACCAATTAAAAAGTGCAAAAGATTAAAAATAAAAAGTATTACACTAAACACTTGTCTTCACCAAGTGATGTAAGAGACTTAGGCAAACATGGCCTTGGATTGTCAAGAACTCTTACGATCAATCTTGGATCCCGAGACGACTCACACACTCTATGATGGACAATGGATGATGGTGGTGGATGATGGTGTTATGGTGATGGTGGGTGGTGGGTGAAGTGTGAGAGAGGTGGTGTGCCAAGGGATGAGTTGAAATGGCTCCAAACACTCCTATTTATAGGCTGAACAGAAGCTCGGGCACAGTCCCGTGCCCGCTGGGCACGGCCCCGTGTCCATCCTCGTCTCTCTCTTCATTAATTGTAATTCGCAATTACAATAAATGCGCCTGCAGGAAGTTGACCACGCCCCCGTGTCCGCTGGGCACGGCCCCGTGGTGAGCAGTAGAAGCTTCTAAAGGTTTTGTCTTTTCTGCTGCTACTTGGGCACGGCCCCGTGCTCGCTGAGCACGGGGCGTGTTCAGTCTTCTGTTTTCTTAGTTTTGCTTGGGAAGATGCTGTCGAGGGGTCGGGCATTCCACTTTTGTTCCTTTTCTTGTATTTATGTTAGATTTTGCTGTCTTTTTTGCTTTTTTTGTTAATTTGAGCTCAGTTAATCCTGAAAATACAAAAAGGAAGACAAAAGCACACTTTTTCCAACATTAGTACTAAAAAATGGTTAGTTTTATGCCACAATTGATATAATTTATATGTTGCATTTTGCGCATATCACTCCTAGTGGCACCTTTCTTATTCGCTAATGTCATTTTACCTTTAAGACATTTAACACATATTCCAAAATTAGAGAAATCGAGAGGAGGTAAGACTTCATCCTTTACGAGATGATTTAGTCGTTCTCTTGAGGTGTTGCCTAAACGTTGATGCCATAACATGGATGAAGTCTCTAAGTCTCGTTTCTCTTTCATCTTTGTGAGTGATTCATTAATATTATATGACAACAAAGATTTGGAAAAGTCATCATCTAGTTCTAGTCTATAGAGACCACCATCCAGAATGCCAGTACCAAAAAGAACGAAATCATAGAGGATATAGAGTTTACGATGATCATGGGAAACAATAAAACCGTCCATGTCTAACTTTGGTCCTGATACAAGGTTTCGAGTTACCTTAGGAACATATAAGGTAACATAAAGTTTAATACATAAACCAGTTTTTATAAATAATTGTAATATTCCAATGGCCTTCACTTCTAATTCTCGATCATCCCCAACCTCCTGTACGCACATAGCGACCAGCTCACTCATCGTCCATTTGTCCTTCTGAGTGTTGTAATTGATCATGAATGCTTCAAAGGACGAAGGAAGCGAAGTAATGATGAAATGAACAAGAAAACCATCACTGATTTCCATTTCTAGCCCCTTCATCTTATTGGCCATGTCATTCATCATCATGATGTGTTCGCGAATGCCGCTCCTCCCATCAGACTTAATTGTCACCAGCTTGAGGATAAGAGTACTAACGTGTGCTTTAGATGTCCTCTTGAATTGCGCCTCCACAGAAGCCAGGTAGGTTTTAGCATCTTCAGAATCAGGAATGGCTCCTCCGATTGCATTGCTTATGGACTGCTTCATAAACATGAGAGACATGCGGTCACACCTAGTCCACTATTCATGAGTCAACTGCTCAGCAGCAGTACTTTGAGGAGTAAGGTCCGCTGGTTTATTCTCTCTTAAAGCATAATCGAAGTCCAGCAATCCAAGCGTAAGCATGAGAGAGTCCTTCCATGCAGCAAAGTTATCACCAGTCAAAGGTGGAACCCCGTAATTGGGTGCTGATAATGGAAATAAGATGAGCAAATTATGATACTAATCATGAAGTCCTAATGTTATCTAAGGGCATGTTATACTAAGGCATGCATAAATAATGACCATTTTAATTATGAAGTTGTGATATTGTCTATTACTAACATCAAAATAATAGACTTAGTTAAATTCTACTTAAATGAAGACAAATCAGTTTTGGCTAGAAGTGTAATCATTTAAGCATGTGTGCAAAGTGATTGTGACAAATCAGCTTTAGCCAGAAATGAAACAACCACTTTAGTTATGCACTTGTTAAGTATGCTATACATGAATGAATTAAATCAGCTTTTGGGCTAGATATTAAGGTTTTTTTTTTCTTTTTGGCATTTAACGTTTATGTTAGGTAATTGCTTTGAAATTGTTATATTATTTTTATTTAGGAAACTAAAAGTTGGTTTTTGAAAACGAGGTTGTCTTCAAAATAGTTTTTTTTTTTTAATTTATGGATAAACATTTCTTACATCATACCAAACTGATACTAATTAAGAATTGGTATCGATATCCATATTCTTCTATTATATTCGGTTTTGGTATTTTTCCACTAACGGTACCCAAACTCTACCATATGGCCATAATCCGTAAGGTATTTGGTTTCTTTTTTACTCATTTTGTAGTATTTAAAATATGAATTGATTACACTGCTAGTCCTTGTGGTTTGTAGAGGGTAATAAGGTTGGTTACTAAGAGTTTAAAGTAACAATTTATGGTATTAACTTATAATTTTGTAACATCCAAAAGTGTATTAAGGCTAAGTCCAATTAAAAACTAACGGAGAACTAAGAGTATTTTCATCATTTAACATCTTAGTACCCAAACTTGTTACTTTTGGAATTGTGAAAAAAAAATTATATATCCTAAAAGATTTTATCTATGTCACGACATATATTTTATCTACGTTTCGTTGTGCAGAACCACTTGGAAGTCACGACGTAAATTTATCATCTACGTTTCATTGTATGAAACCGAGCTGAACTCGAGACCTATTTTTTATCTACGTTTCGTTGTGTGAAATTGAGCCGAACTCACGACGTATTTTTTATCTACGTTTCCCAGTGTGAAAAGTTATATTCAAAAAGATTTTATCTACGTCACCACATATTTTTTTATCTATGTTTCATTGTGTGATATCAAGCCGAACTCACGACATGTTATTTAACCTACGTTTTGTTGTGTGAAAAGTTATATATTTTAAAATATCATATCCATGTCACGACAAATTTAATATATGCGTTCGTTTGGTTAAACCGTGCTAGACTCACAACATAATTTTTTTTCTAAGTTTCATTGTGTGAAAAGTTATGTATTCTTAAAGATTCCATCTACGGCACAACATATTTCTTTGATCTACGTTTCTTTGTGTGAAAGCCATCCCAACTCACAACGCACTTTTTATGTGTGTTTCATTGTGTAAAAAGTTATATATATATTCTAAAATATTTTATCAACATCACAACATATTATTTTATCTACGCTTTGCTGTATAAACCGAGCCGAATTCAAATTGTACTCTTTATTTACGTTTCGTTGTGTGAAATTGAGCCGAACTCACAATTTCAAAAATTATTAGTTAAACAATCAAGAAATTTTTTTTAAATGATAAGATTTTTTACTCGATAAGTTTATGTTTTTTCTCAAAAGTAAAAAAAATTGGGTACTAAGATATGAAATGATGAAAATACCCTCAGTTCTTAGTTAGTTCTTAACTAATGTTATCCTTAATATCATAGGATGCTACAAAATTCAAAGTTAATACCCTAGATTGTTACTTCAAACTCGTAGTATCGAATCTTGTTAGTTCCCCAAACCACAAGGGCGAACCTTGTATTAACTCTTAAAATATTTTAAAAAATGGTTGAATGAAGAGTGGTGTAAATTTCAGTGTTTTCATAGTTGATTTTAAAAAATACTTTCACGTTATTTTTTTTTAATTGAACATATAACAATATCATTCCACACGAAAAAGGGCAATTACAAAGTAATGGCAGGTAGTCGGGCAACAAGTTGCGCCGCCACCCCCTTTTGAATAGAAAAACTAATTCTACTAAATACAACCGTTGTTGGTTACATTGAGATGAGAAAACCTCCTGGCTTATACACGTACATAATATAAAACTTTGGGTATTAAAGAAAATCTGGGTTATCTCTGAGGATGTTAAAAAATAATTGGGCCCTTGACGATATAAAAAAACCAGGCCCTATCCATCCCAATAAAACAAGAATTAAGGGTCGTTGTTGCATTGTTGTTGCCTCACTCAACAATTCGATCAAACCCTATTACGAGTACTATAACGAACCAACAGATTCAGGTTAGTTCGAATAATTTGTAAAAAAATTATTTTAGAAGTTAGGAGAAAAACATAATATGTTTACAATTAATAATAATATTAAAACAATAAAAGAATTTGGTTGTTTAAAAAAAACAAAGAAAGAAAAAAGAAAACTTATAGTGAATAATAAAAACACAGAAATATGTTTTAGAGTAATTAAATTCTAAAAAAACACTAACAACCAACCTTGAACATGAGATAAGCGGCTAAAAAGGCAAGGAGGTTACCACTAGGCTGCTGTGCTAGATTGTTCAAAAGACAGTGTTTCAATTATATATAACGGTGAGATTTGGTTACAAATTCTAATTTTTTTAAAAAGTGTAAAAAGTCATAGAACACTATAATTTAAGTCATAAAACATATAAAATCCACAAATAACATAGTGAAAATTACTAAATTACCATATTCAAACCATAATAGTCTATAAAAACTTCAAACGCATAATTGTGGAACTATGGATATAAAACAAAACATGTTAATCAACATAAAACACAATCATGTTTGTCATTCGAGAATCAAATCCTTATCATCTAAAACACAAAACACAACCCACATATATGATGTTTTAGTAATCTTCATTTTGTTATTTGTGTGTTTTAGGTAGGGCTGTAAACGAACCGAACGTTCAGCGAACAGTTCGTGAACCGTTCGGCGGGAAGTTCGTTTATGTTCGTCCGATTAGCTTAACGAACGAACACGAACAAAAAATTTTGTTCGGTTAGCTTAGCGAACGAACACGAACATACGTCTCGTTCGTTCGACTGCGTTCGTGAATGTTCGGTAACATGTTCGGTTACGTTCGTCCGTGTTCGTTTGATTATATTAAAAAATAATAAATAATAAACATTTTATCTAAACATATTGAAAACTTGAAACCCTATTTTTTCTAAGTTAGCTAAAATTTGGACATGCTAAGATATTTTCGGGGATAATTATTTCTAAGTTAGTTAAAGTTGATTCATTGTCTGGTGGTGTATTAGACTTCTTGTGTTTTGATTTATCATTTTGATGGTTGTATTAAACTATTTATATCTAATGTATAAGGATAACAATATTTTTATTTTTTTATTTTCAAGTTAAATGTTCGTTGCGTTCTTTTTTATTTGGTTGGGTTCGTTGTTGTTCGAGACCAGTGTTCATGAACTGTTCGTGAACAACTGAATTTCCTTAACGAACGAACATGAACATAAAGTTATGTTCGGTATACGTTCGTGAACAGTTCGCGAACATGTTGATTTCCTTAACGAACGAACACGAACATGGCCTTGTTCGTGTTCGTTCGGTTCGTTTACAGCCCTAGTTTTAGGTATTTGGACTTTGTAGCCAACCCCTAGCCTATATACCCTATATAATATCTGTGTATGTATAATATATACAAAAAAAAATGGTCTTTGTACGTTTTTGACCCTAAGTTGACGTCCACAAAGCCAATGCTCAAGGCGGACCATGAAACAAATCCACACTCACAAATTTAAGTACTCCTGGTCGGTCGGGGGGGGGGGGGGGGCGCTCTCCCGAATTTTTCGCTCAGTAGTGTTATATATGTAGTTTTCGTATAGAAATTTTTGGGTATATACGTCGTCGTCCCCCCCCCCCCCGCGTTTTCGCCAGTGGCGGATCTAGAAAATCCGCATAGGGGTAACGTTTCAATAAAAAGGGGCAACGAAATTGAAAAATACCAATTTTTTTTCAAAATTTACACTACCGCCAGAGCATCACCAGAGCGTTAAGGGGCAACGGAGGTTACCCCTTATATCACTCTAGGTCCGCCCCTGGTTTTCGCCACTGCTCCTGGTCTTATTTATTTCATATATCTCGTTTATTTCATGCATATAGAACCTACAAAATGTGTACAATATTTTTTAGCTATTACAAAAGAAAACTACATCACTTTTTTTGTTGAATGAATAATAAAAACCTGACCACCCCGATAAATCCAATGGTAAAAGGTTACCTACGATTGCGAACGCAGACAACGATAGCGACCTAGCCCGTCACCATTCCAGAGGAAACTCACTGCCCGAATTCTTGATGCTAGACTCGAACCCATGACCTTCACTTTGGAAGGCCAAGGGGCTGTCAACAGTGGCGGATCCAGGAATTTTTTTCAGTGGGTTCACTATTTATAAATGCTCATAGAACCGGACATAAAAGTTTTCGGGTCGATTCGACGATTAGGGCCGAATAAGGTTCATTACATAATAAAGATACGATACAGTAATTAAAAAAACACTGTCATTAGAAATTAGAAACACAATATTTTAAATACTTTAAATACGATAGTCTTTACGAATTAAAAAAAAAAGGTACTTATAGTTTTTCGCTACGAGTTTTAAGATGAAAACATTGCATTACATCTTCGATCCACAACTAAGTTTGTATTCTATTATGTTGATCAAGTACATAGAAACCGAAAGGCCCATCTATATGCAACCAACTAATAGTAAAATAAACTCTCCTTTAGTAATAAAAATCATTCATCTTTTGCTTTCGATAAATGCCTTTATTTGCAAAACAACCAATTTTTGGGAACTATTGGTCTCCTTGCTGATCTTCCCCTAAAAACCTATGAAATTACAATATGATGGATTTGGTTTCTGTTTAAAAGAAACATACTAGCATACATCCACATGACTGCTGCCTAGATAATAACTTCAGAGGTGGGGTTCCTAGTTAGACATTTGGGGATGATGATTTCAGAAATGGGGCGCTGGAAGTTAAAAAAAAAACAAATCAAAACAACTTACCCTCAAGGAGGAGTTGAACCCGTGACCTCATGCATGGAAGCATATGACTTAACCACTCTGCCATCTTTCAGTTTCAATAATGGATTCATCCCAAATATTCTTTATGGGTTCATACCAAATTTTGTATTAACATTTCTACTAAAAATTTGAAACCGAATGGGTTCGTGTGAACCCGTAGTTCTCAACGTAGATCCGCCCCTGGCTGTCAATATACCAAAAGGCCATCAGTGGCATAACATCTAATTGCAACAAACAAAACTTAACGCCAATGTGGGGCTAGCCCACTTGGTAGAGACACATGTCTCTTAAAGGAGAGGTCGTAGATTATTGGTGTTATAAAGTAAAGCAAATGTTGTTATTAAAAAAAACTAATAAAACTTAAAATTTGCTTAATAATAGTCAAAGAAATTGATTGTTATATACCACAACAATTATAAGTTTTTAGCAACCTGTAACTGTTCAACAAACTACAACTATTCGAAAGGGTTCTGCTTTAGAAGTCTCTAAACTCTGAAGGGACGAGCCTAGTGTAGAACAGTAGAAGTCTATTTGACGCTGAATCAACACTTCAGAAGTTTGCATACATGTCTAAACTCAAAGACTACCCAGTTTAGAAATCAGAAGCAAGTGAAGAAAAAAATAGAGTTAAGTGCCATTTACGTTCATTTGGTTTGTCTACTTTTGCCATTTCAGGTCAAATTTTAAAATTGTAACATTTTCCTCCTTGGCATTCTTGAAACTTTCCATTTCAATCCAAAAAACTAATCCAGTTAAAAAAACCACAGTTAGCTTAGTTTAATAAATGACACTTAAACCCTAGGGAAGCAAATGACACATAACTCCTATATATTTTTATTATTATATACATAGACAGTTAAGAATGAGCATTTAATTAGTACCGGGTACCCGCAACAAATTTCCTGTACCAAATTTTCTGGTATCGATTCAGTTCCCACTTTTTGGCATTTTCGGTAGCGGTACCAGTATTTTACCAATTTTACGTTCAAATACCGGTATCGTAACGTACCGTACCGAACATTTTTGGTACAGATACCGGTACCCATATTTGGCGATTTTCGCCACCTTTTACATCTAAAAGTTTCAAAAGTGTGTCGAGTTTAAATGCTTGAGCACTCTCACAGAATGTTCCATCATTCATACGATTCTCGGGTTTGAAAACACTTTCCAGGAGTTTAAGGAATAACCAGATTTTCTAAAGTTGTATACAAGCAGCTTGTACAAGCAACCAAAAATAGCCTAAAACCAGCTCGATATCGGTATCGAAAATGTTCGATACGGTACGGTACAGATATTTGAAGGTAAAATTCGGTAAGATATCAGTATCGTACCGAACCAAAAGTACCGGAACTGAAAACGCCAAAAAGTGGGTACCGAAAATGCCAAAAGTGGATACCGAATCGTTACCTGAAATAATTTGGTACGAAAAATTCAATATCGGTACCCAGTACCAAATATTCATTCTTAACTATGTGTTTGTATATAATAATAATAATAATAATAATAATAATAATAATAATAATAATAATAATAATAATAATAATAATAATAATAATAATAATAATAGGGTGGAGTTGGATACAAAGTCTATTTTTACTACAAAGTGTAGGAAGTGTTCTAAGGGTGACATGAGGCATTTAGAGATTTTATATTAAAGGGTATAAAGGTCATTGAATAATTAACTTATTTTTGGAAGAATTATTTCTCAAACAAAATAAGGAGATTTTTAAGGAAACATCATATCTTTTAAGAATTCAAAATTGTCAGTTACTTATAATACAAAAAACGTATACGGAAAAAATTAACGTGACACGCGATCACTCATGAAAAAATTCTTGACGTTGTGTTTTAGCAGTTATTAGTTTATTCACGTTCTGTTTTATCAATTACAAGTGTAAACAACTTACATTTCCGTATAACACACTTGTATAAATTGTTTAGATTCTGTATAATACACCAATATAAATAACTTAGATTCCGTATAACACATCAGTATAAACAACTTTGATTGCCAGTATAACACACTAGTATAAACGACTTAGATTCCGTATAACACACCAGTATAAACAACTTTGCTCGCCAGTATAATACACTAGTATAAACAACTTAGATTTCGTATACCACATCAGTATAAACAGCTTCGATCTCCAGTATAACACACCAATATAAACAACTTAGATTATGTATAACACACCATTATAAAAGTTTTCATTCCGTATAATACATTAGTATAAACAGATTAGATCGTAAAAAAATATGATCATTTTTTTGGAATAGATTATAATGTCAGTGTTCTCCATCGTTTGAATGTTCTTGAATCATGTTTGATGTTTAGATCCATTATTTTAGATATTGGTGGTTAGTTAATGAAAAAATGACTAAAATAAAGGAACTGGTGGTGGTTTCTTTATTTAAAACATGATTAATGACTACAATGCCACTCGTCTATTAAATGAATCAATAATTAAAATACAAATATTACAAAAATGCCACCCAACTAATCTCAACCATTGATCAAACACATCTAATGGCACAAAATACTTCCTACACTTTATAGAAAAAACATACTTTATAGAGGAACCTCACCCAATAGTAATAATAGTACTAATAAGTTTAAGCTTAAAAAATAAAAAAGAGTAAATTGCCATTTTAGTCCGAGAGTTTTGTCCAAATTTGCCATTTTAGTCCAAATAGTTTTTTTTTTGCCTCTGGGTCCCTAACTTTTCCCTTTTTTGCCATTTTGATCACATACACTAACTCCATCCAAAAACTCCCTCTTTAACCAGGGGTATTTGGGGATTTTCATTTTAAATGTTTTCAATTGCCATTTTGATCCAATTCCAAAAAATCAAAAAAAATGCAAAAATTAAAAAAAATTCCAAAAATTCTAAAAAATCATAAAAACTCTAAAAAATACAAAAAATTCGTTTCGGCGCGAACCATTTCGAACCCTAACCGTTTCGAGCTGAACCGTTTCGACGCGAACCGTTTCGACGCGAACCGTTTCGACCCGTACCGTTTCGACCCGAACCGTTTCGAGCTGAGCCGTTTCGACGCGAACCGTTTCGACCCGTACCGTTTCGACCCGAACCGTTTCGAGCTGAACAGTTTCGACCCGTACCGTTTCGAGCCGAACCGTTTCGAGCCGAACCGTTTCGAGCCGAACCGTTTCGAGCGAACCGTTTCTAGCTGAACCGTTTCGAACCGAACCGTTTCGAGCTGAACCGTTTCGACGCGAACCGTTTCGACCCGTACCGTTTCGAACCGAAACGTTTCGAGCTGAACCGTTTCGACCCGTACCGTTTCGACCCGAACCGTTTCGAGCTGAACCGTTTCGACGCGAACCGTTTCGACCCGTACCGTTTCGAGCTGAACCGTTTCGAGCTGAACCGTTTCGACGCGAACCGTTTCGAGCTGAACCGTTTCGAGCTGAACCGTTTCGAACCGAACCGTTTCTAGCCAAACCGTTTTGAGCTGAACCGTTTCGAGCCGAACCGTTTCTAGCTGAACCGTTTCGAACCCGAACCGTTTCGAGCTGAACCGTTTCGACGCGAACCGTTTCGACCCGTACCGTTTCGAGCTGAATCGTTTCGACGCGAACTGTGCCTCGAAACGGTACGGGTCGAAACGGTTCAGCTCGAAACGGTTCGGTTCAAAACGGTTCGCGTCGAAACGGTTCGGTTCGAAACTGTTCACCTAGAAACGGTTCGGTTCGAAACGGTTCAGCTCGAAACGGTTCGGCTCGAAACGGTTCAGTTCGAAACGGTTCAGTTCGAAACGGTTCCGCTCGAAACGGTTCAGCTCGAAACGGTTCGGCTCGAAACGGTACGGGTCGAAACGGTTCGCGTCGAAATGGTTCAGCTCGAAACGGTTCAGCTCGAAACGGTTCGGGTCGAAACGGTTCGCGTCGTTCAGCTCGAAATGGTTTGGGTCGAAAGGGTACGGGTCGAAACGGTTCACGTCGAAACGGCTCAGCTCGAAACGGTTCGGGTCGAAACGGTTCGGGTCGAAACGGTACGGGTCGAAACGGTTCGCGTCGAAACGGTTCGCGTCGAAACGGTTCGGGTTCGAACGGTTCACGCCGAAACGGATTTTTTAGAATTTTTATGATTTTTTAGAATTTTTTGGATTTTTTTTATTTTTTGGAATTTTTTTGATTTTTTGGAATTGGATCAAAATGGCAATTGAAAACATTTAAAATGAAAATCCCCAAAATACCCCTGGTTAAAGATGGAGTTTTTGGATGGAGTTAGTGTATGTGATCAAAATGGCAACAAAAGGGAAAAGTCAGGGACCCCGAGGCACAAAAAAAAATTATTTAGACTAAAATGGCAAATTTTGACAAAACTCAAAGACTAAAATGGCAATTTACTCAATAAAAAATATAGGTGGTATGTGTCATTTACGTCTCTAAGGTTTTAGTGTCATTTATGTTTCTGTGCTAACTGAGGTTTTTTTAACAGGTTAGTTTTTTGGACTAAAATGACACGTTTTGACAATGTTAGAAAGGAAAATAATACAACTTTAAAATTTAGCCTGAAATGGCAAAAATGAACAAACTACAAGGACGTAAATGACACTTAACTAAAAAATACAATTTGAAGTATGTAAAACTAAGGGGCTGTTTGGCAACATTTGAATGGTTAAGTACTGAACTAGTAAGAGGTCTGAACCATTAAGTGATGAACCAGTTAGAGGTCTGAACCATTAAGAGCCTGTATAATGCTTACCTGTTCAGAGGCAAATGTCTAACCAATTCAGATTAGAGGTCTTAAACATTTAGACTCTGTATAATGCTTAACCATTCAGAGGCAAATGTCTGAACCATTCAGACATCTGCTCGTGAAACAAACAGCCTGAACCATTAAGTGATGGACCAGTAAGAGGTCTGAACCATTAAGAGCCTCATTAAAAGGTAAACAAACAGCCCCTAAGTTGCACAAGGCTGAAGGTTTTGGTATAACGTTTGTGTCTGAAAGTTGAAAACAAAGATACGTGAACCTATTGTTCGGTAGTTATAAAACAGAAGCAAAAAAATAGGAATTACATGATAACTTATTTACGTGAAACCGAAATTTGTTATCAAACTAATATTGGAGGTTTGGAGGCACTTTGTTAAATAAGGAAAAATTCATGTACAAACAATCTTATTGTACAAAACGTACGAAAGACATGAAAAAAAAAATAAAAAAAATTTGGTGGCATTTTTGTAATTATTTACTCGTAAAGTAATCATCAAAATTACCCTACAAATGATCTTGTAGGGCAATTTTGATCTTGTAGGGTAGTTTTGTAAAATGTGCTTGTAGGGTAATTATCAAAGTTACTCTACAATTGTCTCAAAATTACTCTACTAGTTTATCAAACAACATACAATTCAAAATTACCCTACAAAGATCAAAATTACCCTATAAGATCATTTTACAAAATTGCCCTACAATATCAAAATTACCCTACAAGATCATTTGTAGGGTAATTTTGATAATTACTCTACGAGTAAATAATTAGGAAAATGTCATCACTTTTTTTTTTCAGCAAAACCTTCAGTTCTAATGTTTTATACATTAAAAGTATTTGTATATGATCGAATTGCCAAAATGGAGTATCAACTAAATTTCTCTTTTTAAAGAAATAGCCTTAGTTTGTATCTGAAACCTGACATTTAAAAACAAATGTATCTACTAAATTGATTAACAAGTAACATAGTTAATTCATTATTTTATCACTTATAAGTGCTAAAAAGCAGCTTTTAGAATAACTAATTCCCACATCCATTTTTTTTTTGAAACACAACCTTTATTCAACCAAACAAAAAACGCCACTAGCGAGTCCTCAAAACAAAGACCCCTAGTCAAGCCAAAATTACATCAAATCCAAAGGATATTTACATCAAACATTCCAATTAAACAATTTCAATCTACAACTATCCCGGTATCTAAAAAACAAACACGACTTAACCGTTTTCACCACTTCGATTGCTCTCCGAGTTTTACGATTAAAGATTCTCGCATTTCTTTCATTCCAAAGACACCACAACGTGGTAATTATAATGTCGTCAATGATTCGATTGTCCTTCTTAGTCTTCGTATAACAATCTGCCAACTTAAGAAGGTCCCTAATCTCAAACGCGAAAATAGGAGGCATTCTACATCAACTTACTATCCTTGACCACACTTTCGAGGTGAACATACATCCCGTGAAAAGATGAATTGACGTTTCCGGCTCTGCTGCGCATAGAGGACACGATACCTCATCTAAGTGAATTCCACGCCTAACCAACTCCACTCTCGTTGGAAGCCTATTCAACTCCGCTCGCCATGACATTATTTTACACTTTAAAGGAGTCCAACCCATCCATTTCATTTTAAAAGTAAGGCCTGAATCAAACTTGTGAGAGATCAACTTTTTAGCCATCTTAACCATGAAGCACCCATTGCTGTCTCCCCTCCATAGCGATCTTGCCCTCTACTCCACTCGTGATCGTGAATAGCCGCCAATAAGTCAAATAATTCAGCAACTTCTTCAGGTGTGGTAGGATTTCTTCGCCACTTCCAAACCAAATGTTTTTCATCATTACAAAACACAACCCGATTTGCAACCGTTGCCCATTTATTTTTTTCTAAATTGAATAAGTTAGAGAACAAAGATCTAAGCAGCTCATTCCTAAGCCAAGAGTGACTCCAAAAGTTAATTGATGTCCCATCCCCAACAATACCAACAAAGTAACTATTGAGATCTCTTCTGTTCGGAAGCTTTTTTTCGCCAAGCTTCACTATCTGTTTCCAACATCCGCTAGAAGAAATGTTGCACGGTAACATGGTCCAGGTTTGGTGATGTGTGCAAAATGCAACATATAAATTACATCAATAGAGACATAAAACTAACCCTTTTCTAGTACTAATGTTGGAAAAAGTGCGTTTTTTTTTCCTTTTGAATTTACAGGACCAAACGAGCTTAAGAAGAACAAAAGGAACAAATAAGCAGCCAAAACCAACATAAATACAAAAAAGAAGGAATAACGTGACATGCCCGACCCTCGACAACATCCCTAAAGCAAAAACAAGAAGACAGAAACTGACAACGGGGTCGTGCCTAGCTCGGCATGGGGCGTGGTCAGCCCTGGCACATCAAGACAAAAGTTGCAGAAGCTTCTACGCCCACCACGGGGCCGGGCGCAGCTCACCATGGGGCGTGGTCAACTCTTAGATTTGCAAAATCTTGATAGTACAGCAAAGAGTTGAACACGGGGCCGTACCCAGAAGACACGGGGTCGTATGAGGCCCTGTGCTGACAAATGTAATTAATGAAGAAAGAGAAGAAGGATGGCCACGGGCCATGCCCAATGGACACGGGGCCATGGCTAGGGCTCTATTCTTGCTATAAATAGGGGTGCTTGGTTCACTTCAAAGGCATCCTTTGGCAAACCACTTCTCTCCCACTTTGCCACCAATCCACCACCACTACAACACCAACACCCACCACCATCATCCATCTATCATCTTTAGAGTGTGTAGTAGTCTCGGGATCCAAGATTGATCGTAAGAGTTCTTGTCAATCAAAGGCTATGTTTAGCTAATCTCTTACATCACTTGGTGAAGACAAGTCTTTAATGTATTACTTTTGATTTTTAATCTTTTGGCACTTTTTAATTGGGTTTGTATTAATGACTTTAATAATTAGTTTCTTATGTTGAAAGTGAATTTTCTTTACCATTTCTTCATGATGTCTTTGATTTGCTCATTCGTGTCTTTACGGTCTATATAAAGCGCGTTAACTGCCTGGAAGGGGGTTAGGAGGGTGGTTTGGTAAAGTTCTAGTCTCCTTTAGTGTATAGATCCTGCGAGGACTTGGTTCAAGCTTACTAGGACCTCCTTCAATGCCGAACGGTATTGGATGACGGGGGTGCGAATAGCTTGAACCCCTCATATGTAAACTACTATTAATACTTTAAACCGACTTTTTGGGATTGTATCCTTGTTGACTCAAACCACTTAGCCGAGGGTAACGTCACCTTCAAAAGAGGGGCCTACCACTTTTCGCATTAGGAACTTACTTAATTGTCTTCTAATATACTGACCCTTTGGGATTGTATCCCTGCTGACTCAAACCACTGGGTTGAGGGTAAGTCACCTTCAAAAGAGGGGCCTACTACTATAACTAAGATAATCTCTTAAAAAGTCCGAAAGTGCGAAAATCATCAAAGGATCCAAGTGATTCTATCTTGTCTATTTGTGTTTTTATTTTATTTATCTTTCCATTTTTAGTTTTACTTTCATATTTCAAAACTTTTCTAAAAAACTTAGATTGATTAGACGTTGACGATAAACCGGTATTAAACGCTCTTGTGTCCTTGGACGACCTCGGTATCTTACCAACACTATATTACGCTCGCGATGGGTGCACTTGCCCAAGTGTGTGTTTAGTGTTAGTATAATATCGTGTTTCATAAATCTAAAACTTGACTAATGCGTAAAATGGGCTCAAAATATTAATAAAATCATATCACGCTTAACTTGACTAATAGCCATCGCCCACCAGAAACACTCCACCACCTCTAACCGCCATCGCCCACCACCGGATCGGAACCCTAGAAAACTACCAGCCGCCATCGCTGGAATAAGAATAGTTCAAACCACTAGGGTTAGGGTTTCGTAATCGGCAGCACGTTAATGGTTGAGCCAGAGTGTAACACCCTGCTTTTCAAAAGTCAAAGTACAAGTCAAAGTCAAAGTCAAAGGAAGAAAAAATTGCTAATTGCGATCTGCCACTCCTTGCTTAACTGTGGATTGTACACCTTGACTTGTAATCGAATTCTATTATTTGTTGACTTTAGTTGTATTATGTGGAGTATCTATAATAACCGAGGTTTAATCGCATGTTAATCGCTAATCGCTTTATTGCTAATCGCATCGCAAACGCATTCGCAACTCGAATTATGTGTTCGGGATATTGTTTTATGTCTGTGTGCTATTTATATTTGTTTTGTGGTGATTGTTCGAAAATGCAATCGCAACTCTATCGCAACGCAATCTAATCGCAAACGCTGTGTGACAACCGGCACCAAACCGGTAATTTTCGTACACTTTAATTATATTTAATAACTGCAATTATGTGCTTAAATGTCAACATTGTCTGATTACATACTAT
This sequence comes from Helianthus annuus, assembly GCF_002127325.2. Lineage (NCBI taxonomy): Eukaryota > Viridiplantae > Streptophyta > Magnoliopsida > Asterales > Asteraceae > Helianthus > Helianthus annuus. Next base: position 84,421,970 of record NC_035444.2, on the reverse strand, counting down.
ACAAGTGAATTCATGCACGTTTTATACTACAAGAATTGCTTTATGCAGTAACAAGAGCGTTGCGTCAGAAATACTAGTAAACTCACCGGTGAAACACAATATGCCAACAACTCTGCAGAAAGCAGTCAGACACTAGAATTGGGGCCTAGGTGTAGGTCCAACGTCAAGAATACACTAAAAACCAAGAGTACATACAAGGGTTAACATATAGACTTTCGGGAGACTAAAATGCGCACTAAAAAGCACCCCAAACGCACTTTAAGTGCAGAATTTCACCAAATTCAGCTATAATCAGCATTATGACACTGAAATATTATGCAGAGATTATGATTTATCACCCAGATCCCTAAGTGTCGGGAATTGAAAATGTTACAAAAGGGTACTTAAAAGACACTAAAAGGTGCAATTTAGCACTTTAACGGACCGGTATCTAACCGAACAACCGGACATTACCCGGAACATCAAAATATTATTAGAGGCATTATTTTAATATTACCAAGCTAGTTATCACTCATGAACATCATATTACATCCCCAAACACATAAACACACTTAAACTCTAAACTAACACTTAAATCCTAACTAGAATAATTAACCAAGAATTGAAACCAAACTAGATTACCCCCCCCCCCATAACCGGTTAGACAAGGGTCCTACACCCTTGATTTTATTTCATTATTATATTGGATCTTGTTTCTATATTGTGAACATATTTTACAAAGGTTAAGGCCTTGAAATGGATTATAAGAATACACACATGATCATAACTTCATTTCTTACACCCATCAAAACACACACACTCCTCTGTACCTCTTGCTTACCTTCGGCCGAAACCATAACCATCATCATCACCTTCATTCATTCACTTCTCCTACATTCCAAGCATATACAAGTGTGTTAGAAGGTGCATAAGGAAGCTAGGAGCTTTCGGAAGTCCAAGGACCTTCACCATTTGCTTTTATCCATCTCTTATCTTCACTTGATCATCCCTAGCCTTGTGCTAGTGGTAAAAACTTTGATCTTGCTATTTTACTTCCATTTTAAGTGGTTAAAAGAAGAATCATAATGTTAATCATGAAGAACACTAAGAATCACAAGAAAGAAACATGAACATAAGCTCTAAATATAAAGAAATCATGTTGTTTTAGTGTTGATAGACTTGTTGATTATTGTTTGTTTGTAGAAATGATGTTGATCATCATGTAATCTTGCTAGATCATGATTAAAAACATAATCTAGCAAGATGAGAGGATGAACATGTTAAAGGTTATAGATCATCCTCACTAAAGTCATGAACTTGAATGGATATAATGTTTCTTGAAAAATAATGATCAAAGTATGTTGTGAATCATATAGATCTAAATATTTCAAGTATGATTATCCAAGAAACCAAGTTAAAAATACAAGTTTTACTTAATCTTGGTTCGTAAACAAATAAACCTTATTTTTGGTGGTTAATAAAGTAAAGAGGTATATAAGTAACAAGAAAAATCCATGAAGAAACATATTTAGAAAATATGGTCACAAGTTGTAAAGATCTAAATTCTTTAAGGATGATATTTTTAAAAGATCAACCACACTTTAAGGGTAACAAGACTTACTAAAAACATTAGTAAGTTACTACAAATTTTTACAAGAACTTCAAGTTCATGATGTTGTGTGATTTACATGATCTAGGCTTATGGTAAGACTTGATAGTGTTGTTGATGTTGTTGATGATTTAAAAGAAAATAAACACATGTTTTGAAAACATGGGAAACCTCCATTTTTAGGGGAAACTCTGTCAAAATTTTCTATAAATTTTGACACTTAGAAAAATATAAGTTTTTGAGAAACTTATTCCCCAAAAATGTATCTAAAAACATTACCAAGGTTTCCCTAATTTTTGTGTTAAGAAATGATGATTTCTTCGAGAATAAAAATTGATATTAAGTAAGTATATTTTTTTTAGAAAAATATATATATTTGTTGATCACAAAATGTTGTGCTAAGTGTATGTAGTATGTATTATACGTGATAGTGTATTAGGACTTGAAGACGTACTAAATGCTCCTAGGGAGTAAAAATACAAAAAAAAAAAAATACACATACAACATACTTAGACAAGTTAGGAACATAAAATGAAGTTTTTGGACAAGATACATAATTCGGGTGCAAAAATACAAAACACAAGATACTTATATTTATTTTTGGGAAAACAAAATAAGTAAGATACCTAGTTAAAAATATAAATTATTTTTAACACAAGAAAACATACACAAAAGATAGTGACTTGTACTTGTGCGCCACAAGTCTAGTGACTAACGTTAATAAAACACGTATAGGTCACAACGCTAAATAAGCAAGTCTGGTGAAGTTTACGACACAAGGAACGCAAAGTTGTGAGTTCATGCTCCCCCTTTTCTTTAACTGTTTTTGGTTTTATAACTTCGGGGGTGAAATACATGTTACAAATAGTACGATTTTTATAAATGGTATGATACAAAAACAAGAAGCACTCTTGGTGATAACTAGTACCAAGTATGATGCGTTTTGAGAAATGAAACGAGAAATGATACGAGAAATCGTGTCACGAATAAGGTACCATAAGCACCATTAATCGTGTATATACTTAGACCGCAGAACAAAAGGTTAGATCTAATGGGTACCAGGGCAGCCCCACTCTTGGTGATAACTAGTACCGAGTAGTGTTTTTGTGTCTCCGTCGTGAATCGACAACTAGAAAAATGCCTATGGTTTGGTTGCTTCCTATGTCGTGTCACATGTCAATGGCCTTGCAACCCATTAACAACTTGATACATACACAAATACTTGAGTTATACATGAATACTTGATTTTCACAAGATACATACCATGTTTTTCATACAAAGTATACAAACGTTCAATACAAGAACTGCATGAATTCACACCAACATTATGTTGACGTTTTTCCAAAACTCACATGTATTTCAGGTAACTAAAGTGGACGTGCGCGCGGTCCTACCCATGCTCTTGGATGTCGCTTATGTTTATCTTTGAATAAATTTGTAAACTTTTCAAGACAATATTTTATGCTATCTCGTGATGTAAACACTAAACTTATGTTTTCAAGTTATGAAATGTTTGGTATTTGAAGTTATTTTTACGAGCATGTAGTATGTTTACCTTTCGTATGCAATGAGAACCTTTCATGATCACACCTCGTGCTTCCGCCTAAGAAAGGGGTGTGACACGCTAAACGCAAGTTATTTATGATGATTGTTTGTTAGATATAGTATTTGTTTGACTATTAATTTAATCTATCGCATCGCTTAATTGACACTCGCTTAAACGCATCGCAACGCTCAACACGCGAATCAAAACATTGAAACACAACTCACCGGAGCCAATCGATCGAATGACCATTCGATCGAATGGTCATCCGTACAGATGACCATCCGATCCGCACACCAGCGCCACTTTCCTCTTTTGGAATCCTATAAAGACCTTCTGTCACATCACAAACAGTGATGTGACAGCTCTCTCATTCGACCAGCGCCTCCAGCCCTCTTTTCTCTTGATTTCTCGCGATTCTTGTAAGTTTCTACCTCAAATCTTGTACTTCTATGATCTATACACACTTCTTCATCATTTTCACCTTTGGATCTTCACTTTTAACCATGAAATCAACTGATTTGAGGTGTTCTAGGATGATATCATCATGGGGTTCTTATGAACTTCAAGATTTGGCCTCATTCCACCAAGAACAACTCAGATCTAAAGGATTTCAACATGTTTAAACACTGATTTTGCAATAAATCTAAACATTTTCAAGATTAGAAGGATTGAAAGATGGTTTCATAACTTTCTTTCAAATCTTTTACACTCAATGCACTCAAAACCGATAGAATCGGAACTTATTCAGGCCTTCTACTCGTTTCTAGTAAAGTGTCGGTCTGAGATCTGATTCCTATCAAGGAGACAACTGATTTCGGGTTGAACATGAATAACCGTCATGAACTGTAAACTGATCGGATTGAGGTGATTCCCGTTCGATCGGATAACTTGGGCCTTGGGGGAGTTCTTGTTGTTTAACGCGTAGTCATACCCTCTCGATCAAACCGCAAACTTTAAAACTTAACATAATATCCAAGTTTCAAAACGATCAGGTTGTGGAACGGATTGCCGTGCGATCAGATTGCCATCCGATCGAACGACAATCCGATCGGATTGCAACTTGGTCTTCAACACTTGAACTTTTCACAACTTTCAATGCATATTCAAAATCAGTGAATGGCCATCCGATCGGATTGCCATCCGATCAATTGACCATTCTACTGTGAACTTGTTCTGTGAGAAATACCTCGCCGGACGGATCGCCATCCGATCGAACGACCGTTCGACCGGACGACCTGAAAGGTAGAGATACTTCTCTGTTTTCAAAATGCTACAACGAAAACTTCAAAGCCATATACACAAACACTTCCATCCCAAATGAGTGGCAATCCGACCGAATGGCCATCCGACCAGATGACCATCCGATCGAATGACCATCCGTTCGGATTGTCATCCGATCGGATGACCTTTCGTCACCTGTCTCACTTGCATCGTTTAAACACGCCGCTCTTCACTTATGCTACCGTTAACTGTTCAGGCTAATCTCTCACCGCTCCCTTCAATCCAAGAGAGTGTTTATTTGTTAAACACGATCTGTGAGTATACTCGATCCCTTTTTGCTTTACGCACTTTTGGGTGTTACATAATTACCTATATTTAAATCACAATCGACACACAACGCAAACACTTTTATACGCTGACCTCCAATGCATGTTATACATGTTACTCGATGAATGCTTGTATGTTATGTTTACACAGTGATTGATGCCTGACCCCCTAGCAATGATAGGACTATAGTTTGGACTCAGCACCTGTCGTGGACGGTGGTTGTTAGGGGTATTTCTTCATGTGTCACAGTGGTGATATGTGTTGCGCATTCTACAACTCGCAGTCACGTCTGTGCATATTTCATTGTCGTTAACCTACTCGCTTCACTTTGCTACATGTTACATGCTGGTTTTGCGTAAACGTTTTCGCTATCTACTATACTATTAAACTTGTATGTTCACCTTTACATTATGTGTATTGACCTCTATTTTAAAATATGTGACAGGAGTTTAGGATGCTTTGCTTGTTATTTGCTGGAATCAAGCTAGGATGGAGTCTAGAAACAAATCTAAATAAATTCCGAGTTGTCGGAACATTTTATCTGTCTTTGAGAAAACAATGTCTGTAATAACTGCTTTTAATTGATATATTATGGTATGGGACATAATGATTAATATCCGGTAATTTTAGTTGTTATGGATTTCTCTTGGACAATCTGTTTCGCTTAGTGTCGCGCCCTGATGATTCCGCCATCAGTTGGGGTGTGACAGATTGGTATCAGAGCCATAACTATAGGGAATTAGGCAAGACTCGACATAGTCCGGGTCGATGTCTTAGAAACAACCTAGTCTATAGTCTAAGTACCAACATGCCGACTTGTGCATACCCTGTAGGGGTTTTGTACGAGCTTACTTGCTATTTTCACTCGCACTCGCTGTACACTATCACTCTGCCTTTCCTAAGGCGGATGCACCGGATGCAATTTTCAAAAATAAACGAGTGATTAGATCAAGACTAGGTGTGAAAAACGTAAACTCTCGATCAGACCACTTGTTCGACGCGCATTTTTACTATAAAACACGGGAATTTGTGTTTGATCAGGAGTGAAATCCATACTTCGACGCAAATTTTCCTTTCTATCCCATCAAAACAGGAACATAGTCATTAAGTTACAGGCGAAACCCGAACCTCAACGACTTATTCCGCTTTCTATTTTGGTTTTTGCAAAACTCTCACCAAAGTCTCGACGGACTCCAACGATTTGAGCCTCACTGTAACTCGAAGGATGCGTGCCGTTCGCCTGGATTGAGGCGAGAGCACAGTCCAGAAGGCTAAAGTATGCATTCAAAATCCTTGTGAATAGTTGAACCACTTTGGATAGTCGACGTCTCACACCTAGACACTCCCATCGCTGATTTTTATGTGTTTCGATTCTGGATTTCGCCGCCACTGACTCTGTGATTTATCGATTTTATGAGGAAATTTTATGTGTTTTATGTGGTTTTACCTGTTTATGTGTTTTGATTTTTGGTGATTTATTCGCTTATCGTTTTCGCTTCGATCAACACACACGACTCGCACTACACATTTACCTCAAAACGTTAACAAATCGCATGCTATGTTACTCGCAATCTCGCTAATCGCACTCGCAACTCTCAATCGCTTTACGCAGCTGTGAAGGATAGGTGAATACGTGCAATATATGTAGGTGAATACGTGCAAAATATAGTGGATTGCCTGCTTCTGTGCCTATGTGCTTATGTGGATTATGTGCCTACGTGACTATGTGATTAGACGTGTTCATGTGCTTTATATAAAAGTAGCTCATGGTGAGATAATAGACTATAATCGAATTAATCAAAATTGTGTTTGAGTCCTGTGGCGATGTGTGTTGCAGACAATGTCGTCATTCGGATCTCACACTGCCCGCTCCGCTCGTCGAAATCATGAGGACAAACGTATCGATTCTCTCGGCGCTAAGCAGATGGCTAAAGTTATCCCGCAAATTGTCAGTGAACTGAACGAAAACACTAGCAAGTCCTCTGACGAGTCCAGGACTGATTCTCCTCGCGCTACTTTTAGCTTCAAGCAGTTTAAAGCCTGCGGACCCAAAGAATTCACTGGAGAAGATGGACCAACTACCATGTTTCAGTGGTTCGATTCTATCGAAGTCACCCTGAGCCAAACCTGTTGTCCTGATAATCTCCGCACTGTTAATGCCACTGGCGTTTTCCAGTCCAGGGCTCTGGACTGGTGGATTGCCGAGAGAAACAAGCGTGGAAATGATGCAGCCTATGGGCTAATGTGGGATAAGTTGAAGGACATCATGTGAAAGAGTTCTGCCCTCCCCACGAGCTTCAGAAGCTGGAGGACGAGTTCTGCCACATCAAACAAGAGAGTACGACAACGCTGGTTTAACTGCCCGCTTCAAGCAGCTGAGTATCATTTGTCCGGGCCAAGTTACTACCCCCGAAATCACCATCAAGAAATACATCTGTGCTCTACCGGATTGTGTGGCTGATGTCGTGCAAGCCGCGAAGACGACAACTATTCAGGAAACCTTCCTGCTCACTGCCGAGATTAATGACAAGCGAGTTCGGGCTGGTTACTTTGATAAGGCCTCCAAGAATCTTCACCAAGTTACCACTGCTTCCACCACTGAAACCGCCGCCGCACCGCAATCTTCAAGGTCCTCCCGCCGCAAGAGAAAGAACAACAACAACAGTAGCAAGAATTGCGCTGTTACCGCCGCTCCGCTCCAAGCCGTCACTGCTCAACCGCAACCTCAGAACCGCCAAGTAGCGGCCCCAGTGACCTCTGCACCGCCAGCCAGACGTGCATATACTGGTCCGCAGCCGCTCTGCCCTACCTGTACATATCATCATCCTACTAGGATTGCTTGCAGATTCTGCATTCACTGCAACCTGTACGGCCACTTTACTGCTAATTGCCATACCGGTCCACGCCAAGCTCCAGCTCCAGTTCAAGGTCAAGCTCCTGCACCACAAGCTCTCCTTCCCGCTCCACATGGCCAACAAGCAGCTCCTGCACCCACTGCTCATGCTAGAGCTTGCTTTACATGTGGAGATCCCAACCACTTTGCAAACATATGCCCCAACAGAGTGGTGAAGCAAGAGCCACAGCAGCAGCCACAACAACAACATCAACAACAGCAGCCTTAGTAGCAGCAGCAGCCAGCAGCCCGAGGATGTGCTTTCAACATCAACGCCCGCCAGGCTCAAGCAGACAACAACGTGGTTAATGATACGTTCCTCGTCAATGGTATATATGCTTCGTGTTTGTTTGACACTGGAGCAGATAACTGTTTTGTATCGTTTGAATTCGAGAAACTCCTTAACCGTAAGCGCGCCCATCTCCCTACGACGTTTGATGTTGAAGTTGCCACTGGAAGAATCGTTGCTGTTAATTCTGTTCTCCGTGATTGTACGCTTGAACTCAACAATCACGTCTTCCCCATCGATCTAATTCCGATGCAGCTCGGAAGTTTTGACATCATAGTAGGCATGGATTTTCTTCGTGAAAATTATGCTGAAGTCGTTTGCTTCGATAAGATGATTCGTTTCTCGCTCGCTAATGGTGATCAATTGTGTGTTTACGGTGAAGTCGCATCGAAGAAACTCCAACTTATGTCTTGTGTCCAGGCTAGCAAGTATCTCCGCAAGGAATACCAAGCTTTCTTGGCGTACATTGTAGTAGCGGAGAAAAAGGAAGTTAAGGCAATGGAGAAGGTACATGTGGTTCGTGATTTTCCTAACTTCTTCCCTGATGATCTATCTGGTTTACCTCCGAATCATGATATCGACTTCCGCTTCTACCTCATTCCTGGAGCCAATCCTGTCGCTAGAGCTCCTTATCGCCTCGCTCCGTCCGAAATGCGCGAACTCTCGAGTCAACTCCAGGAATTGCTTGACAAAGGCTTCATTCGCCCTAGCACCTCTCCTTGGGACGCACCAGTTCTTTTCGTCAAAAAGAAGAACGTGTCGTTCCGGAGGTGCATCGACTACAGGGAATTGAAAAAGCTAACTATCAAGAATCGTTATCCCTTGCCTCGAATCGATGATTTGTTTGATCAATTACAAGGTGCTACGTGTTTCTCAAAGATTGATTTACGCTCAGGCTATCACCAGTTACGCATCCAAGAGGAGGATATACCTAAAACCGCTTTTCACACCCGATACGGCCACTATGAATTCGTTGTTATGCCCTTTGGGTTAACCAACGCACCCACGCTTTTCATGGATCTGATGAATCGCGTGTTTAACCCTTTTCTCGACCGCTTCGTCATCGTGTTCATCGATGATATCCTGATCTATTCAAAGTCGAAAGCCGAACACGCGCAACATCTATGTTTGGTTCTCGAATTGCTCCAAGGGAATCGACTCTATGCCAAGTTCTCCAAGTGTGAATTTTGGCTGGATGAGGTTCAGTTCCTCGGTCACATTGTCAATAGTCAAGGTATTCACGTTGACCCCATGAAGATTAAAGCTGTTAAGAGCTGGGTTACACCCAAGAACCCGTCTGAAGTCCGCTCTTTTCTCGGACTAGCGGGCTATTATCGCCGATTTATCGAAGGATTCTCTAAAATCGTTGTCCCGCTTACCTCTCTCACACACAAAGACAAGCCTTTTGTTTGGGGAACTGAACAAGAGACTGCCTTTCGAACTCTCAAGCACATGCTCTGCAATGCTCCTGTGCTAGCATTACCCGACGGAAACGATGACTTTGTTGTCGACTGCGATGCCTCGAACCTTGGTCTTGGTTGTGTTCTTATGCAACGGGACAAGGTTATCGCTTACGCGTTTCGTCAGCTCAAGATCCACGAGAAGAACTATACAACCCATGATCTCGAGCTTGGTGCAGTTGTTTTTGCATTAAAGATCTGGCGACACTACCTTTACGGTACCAAGTGTATAGTCTTCACAGACCATAAGAGCCTACAACACATCTTGAGTCAAAAGGAACTGAATTTGCGCCAACGCCGATGGGTTGAACTTCTTAACAATTACGACTATGAGATTCGTTATCATCCTGGCAAAGCAAATGTCTTTGCTGATGCTCTAAGCCGACGAAGCTATTTGCATAGTGTTCGCCAAACATAATCTCGAAGCTCTTATCCGTGACGCTCAACATGCTTATTTTACCGAATGTACTTTGAAGAAGGAAAGGATTCTCAATAATGGCGACCAGTTGGAGAATAAGTCGAATGGTATATTCCATTATCTAAACCGAATTTGGATCCCCAAGCACACCAACTTACGACAAATTCTGTTGGACGAAGCCCACAAATGTCGATATTCTATTCATCCCGGTGCCGATAAGATGTACCACGACCTTCGCTACAAGTACTGGTGGCCGGGCATGAAGAAAGATATCACTATCTATGTTTCGAAGTGCCTGACTTGCTCGAAAGTCAAGGACGAGCAACAAAGACCCTCTGGCTTACTCGTCTAACCAGAGATTCCTATGTGGAAATGGGAGAGTATAGCTATGGACTTCATAACGAAACTTCCGCGCACGCCATCAGGCCACGACAACATCTGGGTTATCGTTGACCGTTTGACTAAATCTGCTCATTTTGTGCCGATACGAGAAGACTTTAAGTTAGAAAAATTAGCCCGGATCTACACCGACGAAATCATCTGTCGACACGGGACGCCTCGTGATATCATCTCTGACCGCGATGGTCGGTTTACCTCGCGTCTTTGGGAAACGTTTCAATCTGCTCTCGGTACTACTCTCAATCTATGTACCGTTTTCCATCCCCAAACCGACAGTCAGACTGAAAGAACGATTCGTATCCTTGAAGACATGTTTCGCTCGTGTGTCATAGATTTCGGTGGTAATTGGGACGCGCACTAACCTTTAGTCGAATTCTCGTACAATAACAGTTATCATTCTAGCATTCAAATGGCACCGTTTGAGACATTATACGGAAGAAAATGTCGATCGCCTATTGTATGGCACGAGATCGGAGATGCGCAAATTACCGGTCCTGAGTTGTTGCAAGAAACGACTGACAAAATCCTCCAAATTCGAGACAATCTGCTGAAAGCTCGGAGTCGTTAGAAAAGTTACGCCGATAGACACCGCAAGCCCCTTGAATTTGACGTTGGCGATCATGTACTCCTAAAGGTTTCACCTTGGAAGTGTGTGATCAGATTCGACAAGAAAGGAAAACTCGCGCCTCAATATGTTCGACCCTTTAAGATTCTGGAAAGGATCGGCAAAGTGGCCTACAGACTCGAACTACCGAAGGAACTTAGCAACGTCCACCCAACTTTCCACGTTTCGAACCTCAGAAAGTGTCTAGCCGAGCAGGATTTACAAGTGCCACTTGAGGATCTGCAAGTGGACGAAACATTACACTAAGTTGAAAAGCCTGTCGCGATCATGGACCAAGAAACCAAGATGCTCAGGCGCTCACGCATTCCCATTGTGAAGGTTCGCTGGGAAGGCAAATGCGGCGCAGAGTTCACCTGGGAACTCGAAAGTGACATGAAAGCGAAGTATCCACAACTTTTTGTTGCGCCTGCGCCTTAATTTCGGGAAGAAATTACCTAAAGTAGGGGAGGCTGTAACACCCCGCGTTTCGAAAGTCAAAGTACAAGTCAAAGTCAAAGTTAAAGGAAGAAAAGATTGTTAATTGCGATCTGTCACTCCTTGCTTAACCGTGGATTGTACACCTTGACTTGTAATCGAATTCTATTATTTGTTGACTTTAGTTGTATTATGTGGACTATCTATAATAATCGAGGTTTAATCGCATGTTAATCGTTAATCGCTTTATCGCTAGTCGCATCGCAAACGCATTCGCAACTCGAATTATGTGTTCTGGATATTGTTTTACGTGTGTGTGCTATTTATATTTGTTTTGTGGTGATTATTCGAAAACGCAATCGCAATCCTATCGCAACGCAATCTAATCACAAACGCTGAATGCAAGTTATTTATGATGATAGTATGTTAGATATAGTATTTGTGTGACTATTAATTTAATCTATCGCATCGCTTAATCGACACTCGCTTAAACGCATCGCAACGCTCAACACGCGAATCGAAACATCAAAACGCAACTCGCCGGAGCCAATCGATCGAATGACCATTCGATCCAATGGTCATCCGTACGGATAACCATCCGATCGGATGGCCATCCGATCGGGTTGTCATCCGATCCGCACACCTGTGCCACTTTCCTCTTTTGGAATCCTATAAATACCTCCTATCACATCACAAACAGTGATGTGACAGCTCTCACGTTCGACCAGCGCCTCCAGCCCTCTTTTCTCTCGATTTCTCGCGATTCTTGTAAGTTTCTACCTCAAATATTATACTTCTATGATCTATACACACTTCTTCATCATTTTTCAAATTTGGATCTTCACTTTTAACCATGAAATCAACTGATTTGAGGTGTTCTAGAATGATGTCATCAAGAGGTTCTTATGAACTTCAAGATTTGGCCTCATTCCACCAAGAACAACTCAGATCTAATGGATTTCAACATGTTTAAACATGGATTTCGCAATAAATCTAAACATTTTCAAGATTAGAAGGATTGAAAGATGGTTTCATAACTTTCTTTCAACTCTTTTACACTCAATGCACTCAAAACCGATAGAATCGGAACTTATTCAGGCCTTCTACTCGTTTCAAGTAAAGTGTCGGTCTGAGATCTGATTCCTATCAAGGAGATAACCGATTTCGGGTTGAACATGAACAACCGATTGGGGTGATTCCCGTTCAATCGGATAACTTGGGCCTTGGGGGAGTTCTCATTTTTTAACCCATGGTCATACCGTCTCGATCAAACCGCAAACTTTAAAACTTAAGAGAATATCCAAGTTTCAAAACGATCAGGTCGTGGAACGGATTGCCGTCTGATTGAATGACAATCTGATCGGATTGCAACTTGGTCTTCAACACTTGAACTTTTCACAACTTTCAATGCATATTCAAAATCAGCGAATGGCCATCCGATCGGATTGCCATCCAATCAAATGACCATTGTGCTGTGAACTTGCTCTCTGAGAAATTCCTCGCCGGACGGATCGCCATCCGATCGAACGACCGTTCGACCGGACGACCTGAAAGGTAGAGATACTTCTCTGTTTTCAAAATGCTACAACGAAAACTTCAAAGCCATCATACACAAACACATCTATCCCAAACGAGTGGCAATCCGACCGAATGGCCATCTGACCGGATGACCATCCGTTTGGATTGTCATCCGATCGGATGACCTTTCGTCACCTGTCTCACTTGCATCGTTTAAACGCGCCGCTCTTCACTTATGCTACCGTTAACTGTTCAGGCTAATATCTCAGCTCTCCCTTCAATCCAAGAGAGTGATTATTTGTTAAACACGATCTGTGAGTATACTCGATCCATTTTTGCTTTACGCACTTTTGGGTGTTACATACGTTACCTATATTCAAATCACAATCGACACACAATGCAAACTCTTTTATACGCTGACCTCCACTACATGTTATACGTGTTACTCGATGAATGCTTGTATGTTATGTTTACATAGTGATTGATGCCTGACACCCTAGCAATGATAGTATTATAATTTGGACTCAGCACCTGTTGTGGACGGGGGTTGTTAGGGGTATTTCTTCACGTGTCACAGTGGTGATATGTGTTGCGCATTCTACAACTCGCAGTCACGTCTGTGCATATTTCATTGTGGATAACCTAATAGCTTCACTTTGCTACATGTTACATGCTGGTTTTGCGTAAACGCTTTCGCTATCTACTATACTATTAAACTTGTATGCTCACCTGTACACTATGTGTATTGACCTCTATTTTAATGTATGTGACAGGTGTTTAGGATGCTTTACTTGTTACTTGCTGGAATCAAGCTAGGATGGAGTCTAGAAACAAATCTAAATAAAATCTGAGTTGTCGAAACAATTTATCTGTCTTTGTGAAAACAATGTCTGTAATAACTGCTTTTATTTGATATATTATAGTATGGGACATAATGATTAATATCCGGTAATTTTAGTTGTTATGGATTTCTCTTGCACAATCTGTTTCGCTCAGTGTCGCGCCCCGATGATTCCGCCATCGGTTGGGGTGTGACACAGAGGCTTCTCCAGCCTATGGCCGCATAGTTCCAGATAACATGATTCCGTATGTTGTTCCATCACCGTCACCGGGGATGGTGGAGTTGCGGCGGACAAATTGAGAGCTTGAAGTTTCTGCAACGCTAGGGTTTTGGCTCTGGTTCGAACACCGAGAGAAACATCGAGTACAGCTATTGTGTTGCCGGTGAATTTAGGTTTCCTCATGTGTTTCCCTATTGATTGATAATGATGATGATACTCTGTTTGAGAATATCATAGAACTGTAAATTATTTGAAGATGATGGTTATAGGAGTTTGGAGAAGAGATGATGATGATGATGTTGATGATGATGATGATACTCTGTTTGATGATTATTTTGATGATTTGGGTGCCGGAAAAACTCGTGGGTTAAGGGCGGGTGGCTGTGGGAGGTGGGTGGTGGGTGGTGGTGGTGGAGCATGGTGAGTGTGGCGGAGAATGGGGTGGAGAAGATGATGGTTGGAGAGAGGAGAATGGGGTGTAGAAGATGATGGTTGCAGAGAATTGGGGTTTGGATTAGGGTTTGCTAGTGACTCATTTGGGGAAGATGAAGATTTTTTTATTTAGCTTTATTATTAATTAATAATCAGTTATAATAAAATGATAATGACCAATTTACCCCTGAAGATAAGGACAAAAAACAAGGATTTAATTTGAGGAATATAAGCTGAATTCACTTTTGGACCAAAATGGCACAAAACTGAAATCACAGGGACCAAAATGAAAGTTTTGGACTAAAGTGGCAAAACTGCCCAAACCTTAGGGACCAAAATGGCAGTTTACTCTACTTTAAAAGAACACTTCATGCATAACTTGGGAGTAGTGGACAAGCTAAATTGTTCCTCTAAAACTAAATTGTTCCTCACTACTAAATTGTTTGTCAACACTAAAATAGGCATGTTAGCGCTACAAGTTGAGCCACAATACAGATGTTGTCCCTCAATTTTGTATGGTTTAGGTCGAGACTTTTGAGCATTTGTTCACAGGTTGTCCCTTGGTGCTAGAAGTGTGGGACGCGATTACAGAATGGTGCATTGCCCTCCGTGTATGTTCTTTTCGTTCAAAGATATTCTTTATTTTCATGTTCATCTTAGCGGGTCAAGGAATTACATCAAAGTTATGCAATCTCTAATGCTTCTTGCGAGTTGGGCTATTTGGAGAGCACGTAATGATGTTGTGTTCAACAATAAAACGACGAATGCGAGGTCAATTGTTGCAGAATTGAAAGTGATGGGTTTGCTGTGGATCAAGAGCAGAGCTAAAGGGCTTAACCTCGATGAAGAGATATGGAAATCCTTTAATTTTGATTGATTTCGTGGTTTTTGTTGTTTTTACTTTGTTTGTCTTTGTAGTTTTCTTGCTAGCTCCTTGCTAGCTGTGGTGGAATAAAGTAGCCTATAAAAAAAGATGTTGTCCCTCAGTACTGAATCATTATACGCTCATTATTGTAACCATACACATGCTAGTTAGTACGGCCATAATCTCTTTCGTGTCTGTCCACATCCTTTAATTCAGGAATTGTCTGTTATCTAAAATTTTAGTATCACATGCTCTCCCCATAAAATCCTCCATTCTCAAATCATAATCATAAGCGTTCTTTATTTTGTTCTGTAATAAAACCCTAAGTTTTGATTTCTCTTTTGAATTAGATTGTTAACTATGTCTGATTTAACCAATGCTAAGTCTGATATTGTTTCAAGATAGAAAAAATTATGCTTATTGACTAGACTTGGAGTCTATATAAAAAGTGGTATATTTTTGGCTGATTTATACTGTTGGACCGTTCTATGACCCTAAAAGTCAGTCGAGGTAGTTCATCTTCATGTATGAAGGCGGAATCAACATATATGAAGTTACAACAGCTTATCCTTTCAATTCATTATCTTTCTATTGCTTTCTGATAAAAATTCGGCAGAGTTTCAGCACCGTAGCACACACATACACTGTTACAACTTATGAACCGCTCTGACCTATATATAGAGAACCAGGGTCGCTTATGTGACATGCCATATAAGCGATCCAGACCCTTTGTCACATAAGCGATCCAGATAAGTGACATAAAAGCGGTCCAAGACACTACAATGACTAATAAGCGATCCTAACTATGTTTTACTCAATATTTACACATTGACCCTCTATTGACTAATCTTGACTTCAGACTTTTTGTAGACGCAGTCAACAGACATTCCGTGTATCAACAGACTCCCCCTTGGATGTTGACGTAGTCTTTTAGCATCTTCAGATCCTTAGTCTTCAGTCTTTGTCTTTTCACAAACTCTGTCTATCTTCACATAAGCATTCTTCACAGGTTCCAGGACTGTCTCCTAGCTCTATCTACAAACTTCCCATAAGCTGTTGATCCAGACTCCCCCTCTCACTGACTCCCCCTCTCATTATGCTGGAATCTTGAGATATCTGGTTCAAGCTTTTGCAGTTTGCCTCCGTTGGGAAATATCGTCCAAACCTGTTTTTCCTGCATATTCTCTACCTCACCATAAGTTTCACAAATTTATAACCAATTAATTCCCATAAACTTACTGGTAGAAAATATTTTCAACTAACATATTAGTTACATCAAGTTCAAATGAATGACCTTGATAAACTAAACCCACAATCTTTCAATCAAATTTATATATGTCATTTAAAGTTTTCAACATATTCTCCAAACCTGTTCATCATGATTAGCTCTCGAATTTTGAATATCAGCTCTTCAAAATCAGCTGTCGAAAATCTTTTTGACTTTTCAAAAAAATTATGCTAAAACACTCCGAAAATCTTTTTGGATTTTTGTTTTTGAATGAAAAGCAGTAAACAAATATATACAAATAATATTTTTGTGAGTTTGTGTAAGAGGATCATATCAGTTCATGAGACAAATCACTAGCACCGTTAAGCTTTAATCATTTTAAGTTCTAAACAATTCACCTCGATTGACGATATAGTTGTCCTCTTAAATTTTCACACAATTTTCAATCTATTCAGGATACGATTTAGATGTTTTAGGAACTTAGCTCAATTCATGTGTCCCACCTCTTGAATATACTCCCGTATCCAGAATCTCAATATTCAGTCTTACAGGCAAGAATACTACAATGATGTCTATACATAAATTAGGAGTTAAATGCGAGAACTGAGGGATCTCAGGTCAGAACTTCCGTTCAGCAGAGAGATATCAGCTTCGACTTAGCAGTGTGTCCCCTTTAGAGGATCTTTTAGCTACAACAGATGATTATCAATTTTATTGTCTAATCATTCTGAGGGCTATAATGCTATATTTCAAGCATTTCAGGCAAAGCATTATCCAAGGACTAGGTCAGAACCACCGTTCAGCAGAAGTCCCGAAATAATACCCCAGACATCATAGAGTACAAACGCCTAGTATATCAGAATACGAGACCTTTCAAACGAGATTTCAGGGGTTATCTATATATCCAAGTAGTGTTCCCCACGAATTTCACCAGTTTGAAATTTTAGGTTTATATCCCGAATAAATCTACTAAATGTGCGAAAACCTATCGTCACATCATTAGTGAGACCGTTTATTACATTTGACATTACATTTCTTTAGCATGCTGTGATAGTCCACTGATGTACTATCATTTCCTCTTTTCACAACAAAACTCATTTCTTTTAAATTTTTCAATGTTTTTGACATTTTCAAATTTTCTATTTTTTTTAAATTTTTCTCCCCCTAAAATCAAAATATGTTTCAATTTTGATTTTCAAGGAAAATTTGAAAACTGTACAAATAAAATGACAAACTGATATTGAATCGCTTCAATTCTCCATCCATTTGGCGTAAACAATCAGAACTCCCCCTCACAACAAACTATTTTCCCATTATGATTTCAAAACACTTAAGTTTGTTTTAATCAAAATGGTTTTTCCGGAAAATTAGTTTTGTGTGACATTTCATAAAATCGGGGTTATTTCATCACATTGTTTTCCTTTAATCTCAAACATCACTTGTAGAAAATCAAGTACAACTTAATGTCCCTGATTTACCACATATAAGACGAAAAATCACCAGAGTGAAATTTCTCAAGAAATGTGCCGATTCATGTTCCACGCTTACCAACCTGGGAACTCCGGCAAGTCAGGATTTTTCACTTGAAAAGATCCACCCAAGCCTGACCAGTCTTGGGTTTGATAGTTTTTACCTCAACAACTGGCTCTTCTGGTTTTGACGAACCAGAATCATTGCCTGAGTGTGGCTTGTCTGATTTCGACATATCAGATTCATCGCCGACCTTTTTCTCGTCCTTTTTCGTCCTCAGATTTGCATCTGACGAATTCGGTTTACTTGACTTTGTTGTCGAGTGAATCGTTTCATCAGCACTATTATTCGATTTGTCGGGTGAACCCGATGACAAAATCCTTTCGAGATACTCTCTCGCCTTCTTCCTCTTCTTCCGCAGTCTGTCTTTTTGCCCCTGAGAAAGTTTTACTTTCGTTTCCTGAACTTTCTGTTCTTGAACTTTTGGTTCTTGAACTTTCTGTCCTTTGGGCTTGACATTGACTGGTTTCTTTGCCATTCTTTGAGATTCAGCCCTCGATCTTCCCATTGATCTCCTTGGGCAATCTCTTGCAATTTGACCTCTGATATTGCAATTAAAGCATCTTCTTGTCTCATAATTCCATCTTTGGCAGTTAACAGCAATGTGTCCTTGATAGCCACAAGAGTAACACACTCTGTTATCATACCTCTTCTCTCTTTCATATCGTATACCATTTTCATACCACACACTTAAATCATAGCATTGAGTTGCCTTGTGGTAGTCATTTCTCTTCTTGTATCCTTGATTTGGCATTTGAGCACTGTGGTCAAACCTGCACCACTTATTACCAACACTTTGTAAGTTTTCATTTTTAAATTTTTCTGATTTTTGAAAATGATTGGATGACTTATCTGATGAGCTTTTATTTTCTTTTTTAGGGTTTTTCAAATTTTTATCTTTTTGTTTCTGTTCCACAATCTTCTTTACAGGTTTTTGCTTTGAGCATTCACCTTTCTCAGTAGATTGCAAAACAGTATTTTTAAATTTTTCTTTTAAATCTAAAAATATTTTTCTTTTCTTTTCTTTTTCTTTTTCATCATCAGATACATCATCACAATCTTCAATTTTGACTTTGTCAAAATTTGTGACCTTGTCACTTATTGGAACAGAGTTGATTGGTTTTGGACAGGGAAAATTCAACCTATCTGATGAAGTCACAAAACCTTTCAACTTCTTTTCAAGTTCATCAATCTTGATCCTTGAATTCTCAGCTTCATTTTCAAGCTGAGATATTCTCTCAAGATGAGACTTAATTGATTTTTCATTTTCAATTTTAAGATTTTCAAGAACAGATTTTTCATTTTCCAAAACTTTTAACTGTTCTTGAAATCTTGTTTCATTTTCTTTGAGATTTTTGTTTTCCAATTTTATCCAGAGATCTTCATCTTCTGAAGATTTTCTTTTGCTTTCAAAATCTTTTTCATTTTCTTTCAAAATTTTGTTTTCTGTTGTTAAACTCTCAACAATCTTTAAAAATTCGTCATTTTCAGATCTCAATTTTTCGCAATTTAAACGTAAACCCTGAATATGTTCGTCATCAGCTTTCTTCTCGTTTTTCAGAGTATTGTTTTCCAATGTCAAACTCTCCATATCCTTCAAGAGTTTCACACTGTCGGCTTCTGATTTTTCGCATTTCGAGCATACAACTTCACATTTTGAAGTTTCATCCTTCTTAGATTCTTCAATCTTTGTTATTCCTTCTCTAACCCTGTTGATTAATTCAATAAACTCATCCAAACTTATATTTTCTGAGTTTCTTTCTATTTCATCTATTAACTCTTTCTTTTTCTTTTTCTCTTCTTCATCTCCCCACCATTTCTTCTGCCAATAATCATCATCTTCTTTGTACTCCTGGATGATGGCTTCGATATCTAGCGTTTTGTCATCAACCGCGATATTCCCATTCTCTGTCTGGATCCCATCTATTTGCTCTTTTAGCTTCCAGATAGACACTAGACAGTCTGATGATTTTGGCTTCAGCAACCATCTCCCGATATTTATACTTCTGTTCCTCCGTACGATCATCCTTCCACGGAATGGGTTCATCATGACTTGCCATGAATGCGTAACCCACCGCATCATCTTCCAGTAGAACTTCTTTACTCCAATCGTACCCCTCATCGTCATAAATCACAGCCAAAGCTCTTGATTTGTCTCCAAAAGGATTCAAGAACATATCGTCCATCTTGAACGTACCTGAAAAATCAGACAATACTTAGAAAAGTTTTGATTTTGAAAAATAATCAGAACTACAAAAGCGATCCTGATTGTACTGCTTGACAGAAAAGCGAATCAGGTTAGGTTCAAATAGGCGAACCCAACTATAACCTCTCGAGCGGTTCACAAATGTCAGAAAAGCGAGCCAACTATGTCTGTTCGAGCGGACCAGAATGTGTCCGTTCAAGCGGTTCAGCAATGTCAAATAAGCGATCCAAAGCGTGATCGTTCGAGCGGTTCAGAATATGATCGTTCGAGCGGTTCAAGATACGTCCGTTCGAGCGATCCTAATGGTAAAATTGTCCAAAAAGCGATCCAGATGAATTTCGAGCGATCCAAACCGATTGTCCAAATAAGCGATCCTAATGTCCGAAAAAGCGATCGACTATTTTTAACCAGTTTTTAGCATTTTTAGTCCGTATTTTCACCTGATTCTTTCTAGGGTTTGTTAATAGTATGTTTTACACGTTATACTCGAATTTCAGACAATTTTGACCGTAGAAACCACTAGAAACTGAAAAAGTATGAGAGAAAGTGAGTAGAAAGGAGAGATTTCTGCAGATCTATGCTGTCGTAGTATGAACTCCTCGTCCTGAGCTCTGATACCACTTGTTGGACCGTTCTATGACCCTAAAAGTCAGTCGAAGTAGTTCATCTTCATGTATGAAGGCGGAATCAACATATATGAAGTTACAACAGCTTATCCTTTCAATTCCTTATCTTTCTATTGCTTTCTGATAAAAATTCGGCAGAGTTTCAGCACCGTAGCACACACATACACTATTACAACTTATGAACTGCTCTGACCTATATATAGAGAACCAGGGTCGCTTATGTGACATGCCATATAAGCGATTCAGACCCTTTGTCACATAAGCGATCCAGATAAGTGATATAAAAGCGGTCCAAGACACTACAATGACTAATAAGCGATCCTAACTATGTTTTACTCAATATTTACACTTTGACCCTCTATTGACTAATCTTGACTTCAGACTTTTTGTAGACGCAGTCAACAGACATTCCGTGTATCAACATATACACCGGTTCAAATTTAATATTTAGAAACACGATAAGATACTATCACTCTATACTTTATGTTAGCTAAGTGCACCCATCATTAGTATAATATGGTGATGGTAAGTTACCGAGGTTGTTTAAGGGTACAATAACTTTTAATATCAAGATGTTGTCAACGTCTAGTCAATCTAGAAGTGAGGGTTGTTTTGTGGCTCATAAAAATAAAATAAAATAAAAAGATAGATTGTAATCAATGATAAGAAAAAAAGGCGTTTGGGATATTTGTTACCACTTGATGATTTGTTAACTAAAAATACCTTGAATAATAAGAGCTCATTTTTTAGGAGAGAAGTTGTATTCAGTTAATGCTATAAAATTTTGGAGTTCTTTTTTTGGGACCTTATCACACTCAACCATATTGGTTTAAATCAGCAAGAAAACGCCCCGCGAGGTTAGATCAAACTACAACGATATTGCAGAATCAACTGAGAAACTGTATACCATTGTGGTTTATTATTAAGTAAGAAAATCCATAAAGGGCTTATACAACCCATCACTGTGGACCTCTTCATTTGGTGTTATCTCCCCAAGAGTAGTGACGATAATATAAACCAAGTCCTCGGCGTCTTGATCTTATCTCCATGCTTTGGCAAGAGTTTATCAAACCCAAAGTCCTAAACCAAAACCAAAACCTTTAACCCCCTTTCGAGGAATCAATATGTTTGACTCTACATAGACATAGAAAAAATGAATGTTTTTGTTAGCAACAACACAAGATTATTAAAATGTTTTTAAGGATTTGGAAAACTCACTTTCAGTATGATACTAAGTACTCAAACTCATTAACACACACTCTCTCACACACACACATACATACAAAACACCTCGTTTTAATCCAAAGTTTGTCTTTGTTAACTCCCCATCAAGGGGTTTGTTTACCCAAACACCAAAAAAAAACCTTAAACATGTACAAATACCTGTAACAGCAAACAGGCCAGCAGAGAATCTAAGCAGAGACGCAGCCGTCGAGTTCGACCTAATTGTCAAGATGATCTGGTTCCTCCTTAGGGTGTAAGTTCTTGATGTTAATACCGAAGTCTAGGGTTTGAGTTCGTATGGAGAGAGAGGTGTAGAGAGGGATGGAATTAGTGATGTTATGATAATAATAATAATAATAATTGTGTACCCTTTAACCTCTCTAATTATCTCCTTATATATACACCCAAGTGGAAACCTAATTAGTTAATAAAGGTAATATAGTCCTCAACAATTTTGATCTAGATATTATATAAATGATTATATAATACCAACTAATTATATAATAGGTATACAATATTTTGATCTAGATATTATATAAATGATTATATGGCTACTAGATTAAATATCACAATAATAATATATTTAATCTTACATTCTCCTACTTAGCCGAGTAATCATAGATCATGAGTATTAGATAAGCCTCATCAGGATTTAACACTCATTTTAGCTTTAAACCAAGAACCGTAGCAGAAAAATACAGCCGTTGAATTATCATTCGACTCAGGACCCCCATTAGTCATACTACAGCCTCAATTTAAAACCTAGCAGTTATGATCAAAATACGCAAATAAGCCCTTTAATGCTTGATTTGTATTTATATTTGTCTCTATGTCATTATACCGGCAGAACATATGTTAGAGACATACAAAATCAAAACTGAGGAAATTTCATTAATTAAAACATAAGTAAGTAAAGTATGTTATTAAATAAGGTTTTTAGTAAATCCCATATTCGAAACATTTTCTTCGAAAACTTTAGGTGGGAGACCTTTAGTCATCGGATCCGCAAGCATATTTTTAGTAATAATATATTCAATACAAAGATTATTTTCCTCAACTCATTCACGTACGAACAAATACTTTGTATCGAGATATAAACCAGCTCTAGTCGAACTATTACTGTTCAAGAAACTAACGGCAGCTGAGTTATCACAGTAAAGCTTTAATGGTCTAGAAATGGAATTAACGATTTTGAGTCCAGTGATCAGATTCCTAAGCAATATTCCATGACAGGTTGCCTTATAGACAACAATGTATTCTGCTATCATTGTGGATGTTGTGGTTAACTGTTGTTTATGACTCTTCCATGAAATAGGTCCGCCTGCTAACACGAAGATTGTAGGATCGATTTGACGATCAAGTGAGTCAATTAAAGTCAATACACCTCTGTTTGAGTGGCGGAAACAAACAAACAGTGTTGAAACAGAGAGAATTGAGTAGAAAACAGAAGAATATCACTTTAACACTTGTTTCTCATTAATATATCACCTGAAAATCCGGCAGCAGTTCGGTATACAACTTTGGAATCCGTGCAAAATGAGAAACATACAAACCTACATATAGGCTACTGATTTCTCTTGAAATGACACATGTCATTTCGAGCGGAATCACATTAATTCTGATTTCCCTTGAAATGACCATGTGTCATTTCGAGCGGAATCACATTAATTCTGATTTCCCTTGAAATGACCATGTGTCATTTCAAGCGGAATCACATCAAAATAACATAAATTTACATTTAGACCCCTATACAAGCTACCGACATGACCTAAGACGAGGTCAACAGACATATGCGCCAACAGTCTCCCCCTTAGATGTTGACGAAGTCTTCAGTACGAGACTTTAGTACATCAGAACTTCAGTCTTGATCAGTCTACTCTCTGTTTCTCTTCAATCACCATCATCAGTTATTCTTCAAACTCTGAGTTTGGCTCTTTCACTCTTCAAACTCCCCTTTGCTAACAGACTCCCCCTTAAGTTGTTCCAGGATCGTAATCTGATATAGCACTCTCTATCTTCTCAGCATTAGCAGCTTTCACAAATACAGGACCATCTCCTGGCTCTCCGTAGCAACAAGATCAGGAACCTGGCTTTTACATCTACAGACTCCCCCTTTCGACAAGTTGGGATCGCAGTCTGGAATTCACTAGCTGCATACCTGCATATACTCTAACCAACAGTAAGATTTGACTTTATGCTCACCACTTGAATTGAAAATGATTAAATTGGTTTCAAATTAATGAGCCATTTAGTCATTTCAAAAAACAATTTACATTTCCAACAAACTTTCCCAATCCTCTGTTCTTCCTGTTTAGCACTTGAACTTTGAATATCAGCTTTCCAACATCAGTTGTCGAAAATCTTTTTGGATTTTTCAAAATTTCTGCTAAAACACATTCATTTTGGATTTTTGATTTTAATGAAAAGCAGTAAAGAAATATTTACAGATAATATTTTTGTGAGTTTGTGAAAGAGGATCATATCAGTTTTTGAGACACATCACAAGCACCGTTAAGCTTTTAGACATTTTAAGTTCTAAATAATTCACGTTGATTGACGATATAATTGTCCTTTTAAGCTCAATCTAAAAACTTTTGAAAATGCTTACCGATACGTTAAGGTATATTAATTTTGCACTAAATTCTTATGGACCCCACTATCTCAGCACATCCCCTCATCATGCAATACACTAACTCAAGTAATGCCTTTAAACTTTCATCAACTGTGATATGTGCGAAAACAACGCAGAATGTTTAAACATTAACAATCAGGTCGATCTTTCGATACGCAGAGAAAGTCCAATGTTTAAACAAAATAAGAAAATAAATACAAGTTGAAATTGTTTAGGCTTTAACCACCAGTTCGATACTCCCGTATACGCAGAGGTGATCCAAAGCTTAAACGAAACACCAAAGAATATAAAGTCGAACATTTAGGCAATAACATCCAGGTCGATACTCACGTATACGCAGAGGATGTCCAATGCTTAAACAAAATAAAGAAACCAAACAAGTTTAAATTTTTGCAAAATGAAAAGCACAATCACAGTGACTTTTTCAGCAAGTTGTGAAAGTTCACAAACTGACCGGTTTTTATGCTTTTTTAGCATTTAGCGATTACTGAGTAGGCACACAATCAAGAAGGACAAAACTAAGTACTATGCTTTCAATCATGTTTCCCACTAGAACTAGGCTTTTTCATTTAAGTTTGTATCGTTATCGCAAATCTACTAGTCTAGCTGAGCCTATCGTCACATCTTTAGTGAGACCGTTTATCACATTTTACATTTCATTTCTTTAGCACGCTGTGATAGTCCATTGATTTACTATCATTTCCTCTTGTCTCAACAAAACTCATTTTTTATTTTTTCAATGTTTTGAATTTTTCAAATTTTCTAATTTTTTAAAAATTTTTCTCTCCCTAAAATCAAAATATATTTCAATTTTGATTTTCTGGGAAAATTTGAAAAATAAAGCAGTAAACTATACAAACAAAGTGACAAACTGATGAGAATTGCCTAAATTCGCCATCCACTTGGCTTAAACAGTCAGAACTGCCCTTGACAACAAACTATTTTCCCATTATGATTTCAAAACACTTAAGTTTTGTCTGCCATTTCACAAACATGGGGTTTAATTCATCACACTGTTTTCAACCACTTGTAGGTGTATCACAAAAACCATTTTCTAATAATCATACAATTTTTAAGATAGTTAAATCAAGTACAACTTAATGTCCTTGATTAACCACTTGTAAGTCGAAATATCACAGTTAACAAACTATGAATTTCTCAAGAAAGATGTCGATTCCTACTCCCCAATTACCAACCTGGGAGTTCCGGCAAGTCAGGTGTTTCATTTAAACAGTTTCACCCAAGCCTGACGGTCCTTGGGTGCTTTTGAAATTCCTTTTGACAATGATGGAAAATTTTCATCATTCATTGTCAAACCGGAATCACCACTTTTTACCTCAACCATTGGCTCCTCTGGTTTTGACAAACCAGATTCATTACCTGAACATGGCTCCTTTGACTTTGATGAGTCAAGATCACTGCCAACAACTGGCTCTTTTGTTTCAGAAGAAACAAATTCATCACCAGGAACTTTTCCTTTCTTCACACTCCATTCTGTCCTCAGATTTGCATCTGATGAATTCGTTTTGCTTGATTTGTCATTCTTTGGAGAGCAAGACGATTTATCAGAACTCTTCTCTGATTTTCTTGTTATATCCGAGGACAAAATCCTTTCGAGATACTCTCGTGCTTTCTTCCTTTTCTTTCTCAGTTTGTCTTTTTGCCCTTGTGAAAGCTTCACTTTCTGTTCTTTCACTTTCTGTTCTGAAACTTTCAGTTCCTTGGGCTTTTCTTTGACTTTGACTGATTCCATCACCCTTTTCTGAGATGCAACCCTTGATCTTTCATTTGATCTCATTGGGCAATCTCTGGCAATATGTCCTTTGATTTGGCAGTTATAGCATCTTCTCATCTCAAACCACTGATTCTGGCAGTTAACAGCAATGTGTCCTTGAACACCACAAGTGTAACACACTCTGTTATGGTACCATTCACCACTTTCCCACCAAACGCTCTAATCATAACATTGTCTGGCTTTGTGGTAATCAGCACTCCTCCTGAAAGCTGGATTTGGCTTTGAAGCACTGTGGTCAAACCTGCACCACTCATTACCAATTTTCTGTGAGTTTTGATTTTTCATTTTTTGTGGTTTTTTATCACGATTGGATTATTGAACTGATGAGCTTTTATATTTGTTTTGAACATTTTCTGAATTTTTAACTTTTTGTTTCTGTTCCACTTTCTTCTTCAAAGGTTTTTGCATAGAGCATTCACCTTTTTCAGTCGATTGCAAAACAGTTTCTTGAAATTTTTCCTTTAATTTCAAAAAGATTTTCTTTTTCTCATTTTTTTCATTTTCATCATCAGTTTTCTCATCACAATCTGAATTGATCGGTTTTGGACATAACTGATCAATCATTGCTGCAGTGGTCACAAAACCTTTCAATTTCTTCTCAAGCTCATTAATTTGATTTCTTGCACTCTTAGCTTCATTTTCAAGCTGAGAGATTTTTTCAAGCTGAGAAGTAATCGCATTTTCATTTTCCACTATATTCTTTTCAAGAAAAGATTTTTCATTTTCTAAAACTTTTATATGTTCTTGAAATTTTGCTTCATTTTGTTTCAGATTTTTGTTTTCCAATTTTATCCAAAGATCTTTGTTTTCTGAAGATTATATCTTATCTTCAAAAACTTTTTCATTTTCTTTCAAAATTTTGATTTCCAATGTCAAACTCTCCATCTCTTTTAAGAGTTTGACATTGTCTGCTTTAGATTTATCACAGTTTAAGCACTTCTCGGTCATCGTTTCAGCTTCAGATTTCTTCTCGATCTTGATAACTGAAATTTCTTCAACTTGCTTATCTACCACTTGAACATTTTCCTCAGATTTGTCTTTTACTTCAACATTTGTTGCTTTATGATTCTTTTCTCCTGAATCAGACTTCAATTTTTTAATCTTTTGGAACTCAAGTTCTTGAGCTTGAATCTTCTCGACGAACGTGCTCAAATTGAATCCAAGATATCCAAAGCTATTCTTCCAATCCAACAAATACGTTACCCACAGATCATTTGGTAAAGCATTTGCCAACTTGTCAACCCACGTCTCATCCATTTTGTTAATGTTCAAATTTCCCATCTCTATATGCAACTTGCAATACCTCTCGATCAATTCTTTTGTAGACTCTCCCTTGATACTCGTAAAACTATCAAACTTTTTCTGTGCAATATAAAACTCAGAACCCATGTTTCGGTATTAAAAGATTTACAAAGACAGATTTTCCAACGATACGAAAATTTTCACAATCTAAAATCAATTCAATCACTTTATTAAACCACTGAATCAGATGAATATCCGATTGAGTGACAAAAATCCGGTGACAACGAATCGAGTGAGGATTTGCACGGGTGAGTATCTGATGCTTGACAAATCACCTGAAATACAAAAACAAGTGATCAGTTTAAACACACTGAATACGTGAACGTGTGTGACGGTTGAACCGATCTAGGACTCGTGTCGTAGATTCGCGGACTCGTTCAATGTTGTTTTGGTGAAATTACTGAATGAATGGGCCTGAAAATGATTTGGGCCGAGAATTAAGTGGACTTCACTTGACTATTAACAACCAAATGTGATTGGACCGAAACTCTAACAAACCAAACTTCAATTGAACTACCCAATACTTCAAACCGTGCAAACCGAATTAATTCCAAACTATTCTCACATTCAATCTGTTCACATGCACTGTATAATGTGATTAGACCGCAAAATATGATTTTTAATATCTCGAAGCTTTTAATCAAAGCTTGAATCCTATTGGACCTCCAACAGTTATTGGGTTTCAAACCCACATGCATACTGATGCATACTGATTCATTCAAGACCAACACACTAATCAATATTTCTCATGCAATCTATGATGTATCTCTTATTTCTATTGGACCTCAAATCTCTTGAACAACACAATCAGCACATGGGCGGTAAAATTTGTTTAATTGTTTTCTAATATGAACCGCTATAATGAGTATCACATGAACTGACACTATGTCCAAATGTTAACCGAGTATGATTGGGCCGATAAATCCACTAAACCGACAACACAACTCCACTGCTGATTGGACCGGTTAATTTGATAATAAAATCAATTTACCGACAACTTTAATTCTTGAAAAGATATGATTGGGTTGATATAATAAAGTTGAGGATTAATTGAGCTGCATGAAATATAGTTGGGCCAGACGCTGCTATCAAACAGATAAGTCACAAGGGCCGACACTCTTAAACCACTTTGATTAGAACGATGACATGTACTTAAAAGAATCTCGTGACCTTGAATTCACACAACCTGATGTAAGATTATTCAATGACCGAATCTGATTGGACCTTCATTTAATTGTGGCCGACACTCTTTAATGATCAATTCAGATTTCACTTGAAAATCCGGAATTAAACACCATTTCACGTTAAATTACAACTTTCACGCGAAATTAGTTCAAACTGAATCTGATTTCAAACGAAATCAGTACTTTCAATTTCAAGCGGAATCAAGTTGATTTTCAAGCGGAATCAGTACTTTCAATTTCAAGCGGAATCAAGTTGATTTTCAAGCGGAATCAGTACTTTCAATTTCAAGCGGAATCAAGTTGTTATTTTCAAGCGGAATCACCAACTCAAGCGGAATCAGGTGTTATTTTCAAGTGGAATCACTTATTTCGCTTGAAATTACCACAAATTTTCAAGCGGAATCAACTGTCTCGTTCAAGCGGAATCAGGTTTTCAGTCCATTTTTATCAGTTTCAGGCCGAATTTTGATCTGATTCTTTCTAGGGTTTGTTAAAACACAGTTTTACACACTATATCAAAAACTCAGTCCATTTTGTCCGTTCAAACGTCCAGAAAATCAAAAAGTGTAGTAAAAATGCTCTGAATCAGGTGTATTGGCTCATAACTGGCTCTGATACCAATTGTAGGATCGATTTGACGATCAGGTGAGTCAATTAAAGTCAATACACCACTGTTTGAGTGGCGGAAACAAACAAACAGTGTTGAAACAGAGAGAATTGAGTAGAAAATAGAAGAATATCACTTTAACACTTGTTTCTCATTAATATATCACTTGAAAATCCGGCAGCAGTTCGGTATACAACTTTGGAATCCGTGCCAAATGAGAAACATACAAACCTATATATAGGCTACTGATTTCGCTTGAAATGACACATGTCATTTCGAGCGGAATCACATTAATTCTGATTTCCCTTGAAATGACCATGTGTCATTTCGAACGGAATCACATTAATTCTGATTTCCCTTGAAATGACCATGTGTCATTTCAAGCGGAATCACATTAATTCTGATTTCCCTTGAAATGACCATGTGTCATTTCAAGCGGAATCACATTTAATTCTGATTTCCCTTGAAATGACCATGTGTCATTTCAAGCGGAATCACATCAAAATAACATAAATTTACATTTAGACCCCTATACAAGCTACCGACATGACCTAAGACGAAGTCAACAGACATATGCACCAACAAAGATATAGCTCGAAGTTAGGGCTGGCAATAGATATATGTGTGGTTGTAAAACAAGGTTTCCAAGGCCGAGTATTCCCTGAGTAGTCGCTACAAGGTAGGCTGTCGAGCCGACTTTCTCTGACTCTGCTTAATTACTCGGAATCGGTCAAACACGGTCAACCTCAGCCCAAATCGTATCTAGTAGGTCAACTTGGGCCGAGTTTAACTTAAAAAATAAAAAAACATAATTTCTATGCCTATCATATTAAAGAATGAATATCGTTTTCACGTATTTTTTATAGATATTAGTAAATTTATGTTATTTGACATATAATTAATTTCCAAAAACTAATTTCTTTATAATTTAACATGTCTGAGTACTCCCCGAGTACTCTTCGCCTAGGCCGAGTACTCTCAACTCCCCGATCGACCGACTAGGGAGTGCCTAGCGACTTTTGCAACCTTGGATATATGTATAAGACACGATTAAACCTGTTTACTAAAAAGGTACACTACTCAGTTTTTTTACTTTTTTAAAAATAAATAGAATTAGGAGGCTACAATCAATTAGTTCTTCTCCATGGTACATAAAACATACAATTGTGTTATAGACATAAGATATTAAGTAGTTAAACAAGTTGTATTCATGTTTAATAGTTATTTTATTCGCGTCGTCAGAGACCTGTTAAACCCGATAAGACACGATTTGCCAGCCCTACCCAAAGTGGATTTCTTGTCATCTTTGCATTTGGCAAAGTTAAAATCAGAATAGCCTACCACTTCTAAATGATCACTTCTTCTATAATTTCGTTTATAGTCTTTCGTTCCTTGCAGATATGGAAGTACTTTCTTAGCTACTTTCCAGTGATGTAGGCCAGGATTATCTGATAACGGCCTAGCATTCCACCAATATAAACAATATCTGGGCGAGTTCAGAGTTCAGGATACATCAGGCTCCCGACTACTGACGCGTAAGGTATCTGGTTCATTTGCTCCTTTTCAACCTCTGTTGTCGGACATTGGAATGAACCAAAAACATCTCCCTTAACTACTGGAGCGACTGAGGGTTTGCACTGTTGCATGTTGTAATGTGTAAGGACACGATCTATGTAGGCCTTTTGAGATAATCTTAAGATCCCTTTGTGTCTGTCTTGATGAATTTTGATGCCAATGACGTAAGAAGCATCTCCGAGATCCTTCATGTCGAAGTTAAGCGAGAGTAACCTCTTCGACTCATGCAACATGTCTAAACTATTACTTGCCAATAGATTACCATCTACGTAAAGGACAAGTATAGTAAAGTTGCTCCCACTCATCTTGAGGTAGGTGCATTGATCCACTAGATTCTTTGCAAAACCTTGTTTCTTCATGACTTCATCAAACTTGAGTTACCATTGACGTGATGCTTGTTTTAACCCAAAAATAGATTTCTTTAACTTACAAACTACATGTTCTTAACCTTCAGGTTTAAAGCCTTTAGGTTGTTTCATGTAAACATCTTCGTCTAAGTCTCCGTTAAGGAAAGCGGTTTTAACATCCATCTGATGCAGCTCTAAATCAAAATGAGCTATTAGGGCCATAACGATCCTTAATGAATATTTACGAGAGACAGTTGAAAACGT
The DNA here is from genome assembly GCF_002127325.2 of Helianthus annuus. Classification (NCBI taxonomy): domain Eukaryota; kingdom Viridiplantae; phylum Streptophyta; class Magnoliopsida; order Asterales; family Asteraceae; genus Helianthus; species Helianthus annuus. Next base: position 84,390,394 of record NC_035444.2, on the reverse strand, counting down.
CTCTTGATAATCCATTCCCTTTTTCTGCGAGCAGCTCTTTGCAACCAATCTCGCTTTGTAGCGTTCAACGTTTCGATTCGGATCCAGTTTTGTTTTGAATACCCATTTACATCCTACGGATTTGACACCGTTGGGTAGTTCTACCAAATCTCAAACGTCATTTTTCTTCATGGATTCAAGCTCATCATTCATTGCTTTATTCCATTTAGAAGACGGATCACTATTAATGGCTTCATTATAAGAGATAGGATCATTGAGCTTTCCGGCATCCATTTCAGCTTCAGTCAGGTAGGTAACATAATCATTCCAATTAGTAGGCCTTCTAGGCCTAGATGACCTCCTAAGTTGATTTTCGGGTTTAACGTTGTCTTGGTTTTGAGCGTTTTACGTGCCTTCGTTATGAGGTATAATGGGTTCTGATTGTGGAGGTGAATTTGGAGTTGGTGGAGTAACTTCAGGTGCAGTTGTTGCATCGGGTATAGGAGGAGTAAACGGAGTTATGGTAAGCAACGAGTCTCCTCCCCTCGCGTCTGATACTTCTTGCAATTCTTTGTAAGGGTTGGTACTGTTCCCATTGACCTTAAAATCCTCCAGGAACGTGGCACGCTTGGTTTCAATAATACGTGTGACATGGGAAGGACAATAGAAACTATAACCCTTTGAATGATCAGGATACCCGATAAAGAAACAGGTAACTATTTTAGGGTCAAGTTTCCTTAGGAAAGGATTGTAAAGTTTTGTGTCAGCAATGCAACCCCATACTTTCATATATTTAAGACTTGGTTTCCTTTCTGTCCAAAGTTCATAAGGAGTTTTAGGGACAGACTTAGAAGGAACTCTATTGAGTATATGAACAGTTGCCTTTAATGCTTCAGTCCAAAGGAATAATGGTAAATTAGTGTTGGCTAACATACTGCGCACCATGTTCATAAGGGTACGGTTTCTTCGTTCAGCGACACCATTCTGCTGAGGTGTACCTGACATGGTATATTGGTTCACAAATGGACCAAGAGCTTGACCCACATCAGTATATCTTCCATAATATTCACTGCCTCTATCTGATCTCACAATTTTAATTTGACGATCTAGTTGTTTTTCAACTTCAGCTTTATAATCTTTAAAATTTTTAAGAGATACAGATTTGTACTTAATGAGATACAAGTACATGTAACGAGAATAATCATCAATGAAAGTGATAAATGAAGTATGTCCAGTTATTCCAGCAATTTGGTAAGGACCACTAATGTTAGTGTGAATGAGTTCTAATAAATTAGTGCTCCTAGTGGCACCTTTCTTATTCGATAATGTCATTTTACCTTTAAAGAATTCGACACATGTTCCAAAATCAGTGAAATCGAGAGGAGGTAAGATTTCATCATTTACGAGTCAATTTAATCGTTCTCTTGAGATGTGGCCTAAACGTTGATGCCACAACATGGATGAAGTCTCTAAGTATCGTTTCTATTTCATCTTTGTGAGTGATTCATTAATATTATATGACAACAAAGATTTGGAAAAATCATCATCTAGTTCTAATCTATAGAGACCACCATCCAGAATGCCGGTACCATAAACAACAGAATCATAGAGAATAGAGAGTTTGCGATGACCAAGAGAAACAACAAAACTGTCTATGTCTAACTTTGGTCCTGATACAAGGTTCCGAGTTACCTCAGGAACATATAAGGTATCAAAAAGTATAATGCATAAACCAGTTTTCATAAATAATTGTAAGGTTACTATGGCATTCACTTCTAATTATCGATCTTCCCCAACTTTAAGTGTTCTTTGGTTTCTTCCCAGCCTCCGGATTGAAAGGAATCCCTAAGTAGAATTGGTTACATGAACCATAGGACCAGAATCAAACCACCAATAATTAGCAGGAACATTTAAATTATAGGACTCGAGTATCATGAAAAAATCGTTACCTTTCTTAGCCAACCACTCCTTAAAGTCAGGGCATTCCTTATTCTTATGTCCTGTCTTTTTGCAGAACTTGCAGTAAGGTTTGCCTTAGGAGTTCTTAGAGCTGGAAGGTGAACTTGTATTAGGATTAGGCTTTTGGACCTTAGAAGCATCATTCCTTGGGTAATTGTCCTTCCTCTTTTTAGAGCAGGAGGTAGTAAAGTTTGCAACATCAGTAGTTCTATTCATCTTTATACGCTCTTCCTCCTGCACGCACATGGCGATCAGCTCACTCATTATCCATTTGTCCTTCTGAGTGTTGTAATTGACCTTGAATGCTTCATAGGACGAAGGAAGTGAAGTTATAATGAAATGTACGAGAAAGCCATCACTGATCTCTATGTCTAATCCCTTTCAGCTTATGGGCCATATCTTTCATCATCATGATGTGCTCACGGATGCCGCTCCTCCCATCATACTTAGTAGTCACCAAGTTGAGAATCAAAGTACTAGTGTGTGCTTTAGACGTCCCTTTGAATTGATACTCCACAGAAGCCAAGTAGGTTTTAGCATCATCATCAGAATCTGGAATGGCTCCTCGAATTGTAGTGCTAATGGATTGCTTCATGAACATGAGAGACATGCGATTGCACCTAGTCCACTTTTCCATAGTCATCTGCTGAGCAGTTGTACTTTGAGGAGTAAGGTCTGCAAGCTTATCATCTCTTAAAGTGTAGTAAAAAACCAGCAAAAAAAGAGTAAGCATGAGAGAGTCTTTCCAGGCAGCAAAGTTATCACCAGTTAATGGTGGAATCCCGCAATTGGGTGTGAGAGTGGAAATAATATGAGCAAATTATGATACTAAGATAGAAGTCTTAATGTGATCTAAGGACATGTTACACTAAGGCAGGCATAGTAATGACCATTTATTTATGAAGCTGTGATATTGTCTATTACTAACATTAAAAAATAGTAGACTAAGTTATTAGAAAATTCTACTTAAATGAAGACAAATCACATTTGGGCAGAAATGCAATCATCTAAGCATGTGTGCAAAGTAATTGTGATAAATCAGCTTTGGCCAGAAATAAGACAATTACCTTAGTTATGCACTTGTTAAGTATGCTAGACATGAATGAATTAAATAAGCTTTGGCCAGAAATGAGACATTCACGTTTGTAAGGCATAATTAACATAGCTTCTTATTATACTTGAACAATAAATAGATGTATCAAATCACCTTTGGGCAGAAGTGATACATTAGAAGCTCATTCAAGTTAAGCTATTTGGTTTTGTGAAAAGTTATCTAATTCTTTTTAAGTGTTTACAAAACCAATTATTTAATAGCAAACCACCGGGGCTGGGGGGCAGAGCCCCGAGCTCAAATTTAGTTCACAATAACAACTTAATGAAATAATGAGATTTCAAAAAAAATCTTGATATTTCGAGAACATGTTAGATTTCGAAAAATAATCGAGTTTTCGAAAAACAAGTGAGTTTTTTTTTTCAAAATGTTGAGTTGTTGAAAAAAGAAATCGAGACAGGGTAAGTTTTCGAAAAAAACTAGTTTTTTAATTTTTTCTGAAATTTCAAAAAATATATATATAATTTCGAATTAGATTTTGAAAAATTGTGATTTCGAAGAAGATTTCGAAAAAAATTGTGATTTCGAATTTTTCTGAGATTTCGAATTTTAATGAAATCTCGAAATTTCTTATGGTTTTTCGAAACTTGTTCTCCAAGATTCGAAATCTGCTGATTATAGCAGTTAGTTGTGATAAGGGTGAAAATCGAAAAATTAAGGGATCATGAGATCATGTTTACTGTTTTAATGCTGATTTATGGTTATCTAAAAATTAAGGGACACGCCTATTAAGCATAATAGGATCCCATATACCCTTACTAACACATACATACTGTCGTATTCTCATTATTACAGTATTGGACACAAGGAGTATACTATGACAGTTTTAGAAACAAGTATGCTGACTCACCTGATTAACAGTTGCTTAACAGTCGCTAGTACGATTCGGTTATGTCTCAAGATCCTGACACAGTTACTTAATCCTAGGATAGGTAATGGGACATCTAACTAGTCATTATCATAGTTGAATATTGGTTAACATTGCCTTGTTTAAGCATGGTTAATCGATGAATGCCTAACTAAGGCCAGGCTACCCAATACCCGCCCCTGACAATAACCCTAATACCTAAAAATAATAACACTAATACTAATACTAATATTATTAATAATACTAAAATATTAACTACTAATAATTAACAAATAAATAGCCAAACATAAACTTAAACAAGAACATACCATAAAACTATCTACGACAAGTTGATGTAGAGTCTCCCTACTCGTGCTCCTACTCAAGCTCTAAAAATGACTACTAACATGTCACACCCCGACCACGTAGAACATACAAAACGTGGCGGAAATGTCGGGGAGTGTTTTAACAGAATCAATTGTTTCAAATCCATGGTAAACGAAGTTTCGTTTTATTAATCAAACATGAAAGTTTACATTGTCTTAAACAAGAACCAAAGAATACATAACATAAATTAACTAGTTCTTGTCTCGTTTAAGTCACTAAGGCACAGGTCCGCCTAAGTATGTCTTGATAAGTCCTATGCATCATCTCCTGAAAACATGTGAAAATAGGTACGTCAGCATAAAAATGCCTGTGAGATACATTGGTTTTGTGAAAACGAAATTCATGACTTATGTTTGAGAAAATGTTTAGTCATGAACCTTGTAATTTGCTTTGTCTTGTAAATCATTTGAAAAACGGTAAGATCAGATGATATGTATAAATAAGAGAACAATGCATGGTTAACTGAATAACCATGTAAAAATGAGTTTGTATAAGATATGTTGTTTGTAATTCAGTGTCTTGTGAAAAGCGTGTTATTTGTATAAAATGTTCTATGTATCAAATTGAAATGATTTAAATAACGCTACGATATGTAATACCATACAAACACTTATATATAGGAAGTACCAGCGGCGTATCCACCATGCTTGTATCATATTACACACGCCTCGTTACTTAAATCACTTACTCAAACCAAACCATCAAGATGAAATGTTTAACAACGGTAGAAATGTTTATGTATAGTCAAATGTCTATTGTCAACTGTAAGTCATGTCAACGGATACAACTGGTTTACACGGTTCAATGGTTACAAACGGTTCATATAATCGAAGGGTTAAGACGGTTCACATAGTTAAATGGTTACAACGGTTCAAAATGTAGTATAATGTGTTCATATGCTGGATGAGCATATGCAACAGAAATGCAATGTGAAACAATGTACTACGTATGCACACAATGGGCGTACGTAGCATGAAATGTATTGTAGAGTACAACGGTTCAAAATGTAGTATAATGTGTTCATATACTGGATGAGCATATGCAACAGAAATGCAATGTGTAACAATGTACTACGTATGCACACAATGGGCGTACGTAGCATGAAAGGTAGTGAAATCATGTACTAATATGTACTAACGAACGTAGCAGGTATATGATGTGAAAACATGGAAAACATGAAAGTAACAGGTAGGCACATGTGTTTCACCCCAAAACAGTTTGGAAAACAGTAAAAGAGGGGTTCAATGTACTCAACTGAGATTGCTTTGAAGTTCTTGTATAATAACTAAACAATGCTAGAGATCACGGAATATCAAACGACACCTAATAGGTAGCTATGTTAATATACCGGACCTAAATCAGAAGGATCGGATAGTATGCGGGTTCGTAAACCAAACGACTATGGAGACTCGTGTAATATGGTTTAACAAAGCCTACATACTAAAATGAAACCTAACCTAAGTGCTTGCGACCCATTACGACCCGTTTAGGTAGCTTATGCTACCTTACGCGTCGTTCGCGTAGAACGCGTCTGGAACGCCTAACATCGTGACCACAAGGTATAACCTCGGAAGGTTATAGCTATGGTCACCTAATGTGTTTGGTCGGATCCTAATGATCGACCAAATGGGTTGGGTTCGAAAGTATAAGCGATGGTTTAGATCGCTTACCTTACGACCCTATATATGCACTAAACTAAAAGTGACGAGCTAAGCATGTTAGAACATGCTTAACTAAGTTTAGAAAACAGGTTTGGCATCAAAACAAACGGCTTTGATGCTCACGAGTAGTTTGGTTACAAAATATGCAAGAATGCACATTTTGGCCGAAACTACGACTCGTCACTGAGTCTAGATAACGTGGTAATCGGTAGGTATAGTCACTACGGACTATAACCATCATGATCACGCTCACGTTATGAAGTTCTAATGAACTTCGGGTTGACCATAGGCTGGTCAATGCAGAAAGTCAACAAAACGTTGACTTTCGGACTCGAAAAGCGAATAAAAGAACGAAAGAATACTTACGGAGGGTCCCCGAATGCTAATCTAGATCAAAATGGCTCAGGTATGAAACAATGGTTCCAACTTAGAGCCTTTAGATCAGATTGTGTGAGTTTTTAGCAAAATGGGGGGGGGTATTTATAGGAAAGGCAAAGCCGTTAGGATCGTTTCTTGGTTTTCGTGCCACGATCCTAAGCGTCCACTTGTCAAAATGTTGTGGTTACTGAAAATGGCCCTTGGCTCTTGATTGGGTGAAAGGGCATTGCCCCTTGAACGAACGAAAGGCCAACTGCAAGTGGATTCAATGAATCTGCTGTACTGGGGACTCCTTACGGACCGTATGGGTTTTGGCTTACGGTCCGTAAGCCCTTAGTTTGGCAGATTTACAGTTTTGGTCCCTGTTGTGCCAAAACTTGGTATTTGATGCATTTTTGACATGTTTAAGCCCCGTTAACCCCATTTCAAAGCTCTAAAATGAAGTTAAAGTATAGGGAACTTAAAATGTGCTCAAAAATATCTCGGATGTCAGTTCGTTTGGTTGTACGGTCGCGATGTTCGGTTAATTACGACGGAATGCGCATAAGCGCGAAAGACGATCCAAATTGCGCGACGAATGGATTTTTCTCATGCCATACACTAAGGCATAATATAAGGATGTTTACATAAATTTTTGGATGTCCGAATGTATTCAGAACGTAAGTTATGCGTGAAAGTGCGAACTTATGCACTTTTTGACACTTTTAGTCCCTGAATGATCCAAAAGTTTGTTTTAACACACCAAGCACCTCAAAGCCTATTTCTAAGCTATGCAAAGGATATTTATGGTATGTTTAACTTATGGACATGTTCCGGAATGTCTGTTACAGTTCAAATTGGTATACTTTCGCAGTTTGTCAAGTTTAGTCCCTGTAAGCGAATTAACTTGTTTTTGCCATACCAAAGCCTTCAAAACTTATTACTAAGTTATGTAAGGGTTATTTAAGGTATGTTGAGTATATGTTGATGTTTCGGAGTATTTGTCACATTAAACTGAGTACGTTTACGCACCAGTTTGCGTATAATTCTCCAGAAAGCGATATAAAGTTTGAAATTGAACAAGAATTGATATGTGCAAAAGATACACATATTTGTACAAGATCCCAAGTCTGAAATACAATATTTCATTGGCTTGGTATTTGTTTGATGGTCGTGGTGACACAGGTGTCACAGTCTCCCCTACTTTAGGAAATTTCGTCCCGAAATTTATTCGTAGGAGTCTATTTGTGACTCTGCCAAATAACCATCAGCGATATGCAAAGTAATGTCCTGTCATTTCCTTAACGGTCATTCTTCAGAAACAAAAATGATCAGACGGAGTCATTTTCCTCAACGAGTATTCTTCAAAAATGGAAATGACGGAATAAGCAAACGGATGTTCATTTCCTCAAAGGACAAATCTTCAGAAACGAAAAATGAACAGACGGAGTCATTTTCCTCAACGAGTATTCTTCAGAAATGGAAATGAAGGATTACACAACGGATATTCATTTCCTCATCGGATATTTCGTCAGAAACGAAAATGAACTAACGGGAGTCATTTTCAACGGTTGCTTCATCAGAGTTGGAAATGAAGGATTACACAACGGATATTCATTTCCCCAATGGATAATTCGTCAGAAACGAAAATGAACTAACGGAGTCATTTTCAACGGTTGCTTCATCAGAGTTGGAAATGAAGGATTACACAACGGATATTCATTTCCCCAACAGATAATTCGTCAGAAACGAAAATGAACTAACGGAGTCATTTTCAACGGTTGCTTCATCAGAGTTGGAAATGAAGGATTACACAACGGATATTCATTTCCCCAACGGATAATTCGTCAGAAACGAAAATGAACTAACGGAGTCATTTTCAACGGTTGCTTCATCAGAGTTGGAAATGAAGGATTACACAACGGATATTCATTTCCCCAACGGATAATTCGTCAGAAACGAAAATGAACTAACGGAGTCATTTTCAACGGTTGCTTCATCAGAGTTGGAAATGAAGGATTACACAACGGATATTCATTTCCCCAACAGATAATTCGTCAGAAACGAAAATGAACTAACGGAGTCGTTTTCAACGGTTGCTTCATCAGAGTTGGAAATGAAGGATTACACAACGGATATTCATTTCCCCAACGGATAATTCGTCAGTAACGAAAATGAACTAACGGAGTCATTTTCAATGGTTGCTTCATCAGAGTTGGAAATGAAGGATTACACAACGGATATTCATTTCCCCAACGGATAAATCGTCAGAAACGAAAATGAACTAACGGAGTCATTTTCAACGGTTGCTTCATCAGAGTTGGAAATGAATAGGGTTAACTCTAGACACATGACAGAACTTGCTGTGATTCCTGTGCACTAAATTCCATAATTATGTATGCATCCATAATTACGTAATCCCTTACACAGTCCGCACAGTTTGTTTTGTAATGTTTTGGGGAAGGATATCAAGCTTGTGATGAGGGTGACTAGACTTCCATCGGGTCCTTTTAATTAGATCCACAGGGGATCTTCTTAGTTAGGCCACCAAGGAGTCCTTTCAGCTATATTGTCACATGATATCCCTAACCAGATTTTTGGATGAACCTGTTTAACTAGACCACTCAAGGGGTCTAATTATGAAGTAGTACTTTATAATCCAAGGGACTTAACTGTAACGTAGAAGTCCATTAAGGATTTTAAGTAATACCTTTGGGTATCCTACGATGAATCTCTTGTACAAGGATGTAGGATTCTACGAGGATTTGGATAACATAATTTGGATCACACAACAACACATAAGGGAACGCATAAGCACATAGTCACATAATTGTTTAATCTTGATTATAATTTGTTATTAACTTGTTATTGATTGAACACGGATATGGAAACCAGTCGACGGGTCTCAATGTTCACTGGAATCTATCTGAGAAGATAGGAAGATCTCCCAAAATTCGATTTTTGATTACAAGGAATCATCACATTCGAATTAAGGTATACAACAATTAAGGACTTACGGGAAATCCTTAGGTACCCTATTAAGGATTTATAGTGGTACCTTGGGTATTCGTCTCATGTTGTAACTTGCGCTTTGTACTTCGTTTCCTTAGAATAAACGGGTTCTTAGGAATTTTGTGGAAGACGTAAGAGGTCATAGAATGGGAGAATTTTGGGGGTAGTTTGTTCTTCGAGGAATACGGTTCTTTGATTGTCGGTATTGTAAGGGATATGTCGTTTATACATGCAACCACAGAAATATATTGCAATGTAAATAAAAGATTTATTTATAAACGACGATAACAACTGTTTTCTTGGATCTTGACAACAAAAGAAAATAATACATAAGACGTGATTATTTCTAAACGATGTTGTCTTCTAGTCAGTCAGATGCTCATCCCTGTGCCGGATTTGCATTAGCAAGCTGTGGGCAATTTCTTCGGAAGTGACCCATCTCGCCACAATTGAAACAAGAACCTGGTAGGAAACGACCTTGAGCGGGATTGTTGCCAGCTTGGTTTGGTGCAGCTGCAGCTGGGCAGATTCTTGTTGTATGGCCTATGAGTCCACAAGTTTGGCATTTGCGGCACTGTACATTGGCGTGATGATGGAGGCTACATTGGTTGCACAAGGGTGCAGTTCCATTGTATGGTTTTCTAGCAGGGGGTTGAGTTGGTTGGTTGACTTGACCATTGTGAGCGACCACGGCGAAGTTCTGAGAAGCCTTTCGCTTCTTTGACTTTTTAGAGGATTCAGTCTGTTCATCCATGGTCTTTGATTCCTCGATTGGGTTCGATTCCCCGACCGGTTTCTTGTCACCTTTTCGGAAAAATTTACCTTTCCTGATCTTTGATTCAGTCAAGGTTGCAGATAGCTCAATGGCCTGTTTAACTGTAGTAGGGTTGCTACCAGTCACAATGTCTTGTATTGAGTCAGGGAGGCCATCAATGTACTTTTCGATTGCTTTATCCAAAGGTGCAACCATATCCGGACATAACAAACTTAACTCCTCATAACGGTCCGTGTAGGCTCGATGCTCACCGCTAACTTGTTTAAGATCGTCGAACTCCGTTTCCAAGGCCCTGATCTCGTGACGAGGACAGAATTCCTTCATCATCAGAGCTCGAAGCTCTTGCCATGTTTGAGCCAGTGCCACATCGGCACCCCTATCTCTCATCACACCATTCCACCATGTCAAAGCTCGTTTCTCAAAGACGCTAGATGCGAATTCTACCTTTCGCTCGTTTGGACATTGAACATGTCTGAAGGTGTTCTCTAAATTCTCGAACCATTGCAGAAGTGCAGTCGCTCCTTGAGACCCAGAAAACTTTGATGGCTTAGCCGAGTTGAACGTCTTGAAGTTGCAGGGGGCATGATTGTTGTTGTTGGCTTGGTTCCATTGAGCAAAGAGGTTTGGGAATTGAGCAGCCATTTGTTGCACAATGATCTCTGTCAGTTCGGCAGTCGCTATCTGGTTTTCGTGTCGAGGAGGCATTCTAAATGAGAGACAAGAAAGAAAACAAATGAAATGGCATTGGGTAAGAATAGGATGTTATAATTACCGGCCATAATCATGGTTGATGGTCATTTGTTTGAATCCACGAAGCAAACAAACAACACCAAGGCTGAATCAAAGTAAATAGATCCTCATAGTGTATCGCGAAGACATGCTCGCCTATAAGTGGACACTCACCCCAAGAGTTCCCAGGTAAGAGTGACTGGTCCGATTATGTGGATTTGTACGAACACTCTAACCTTAGACAGAAAACCCAGGGTACAGGCATTCACTCTTCCAGTTTGCACGTGTTCACACTATTTAGGACCCAAAACTTTGACGAGAGTTTTGAAAACTCAAAGGGGTTCAAAACCTTATAACAGAGGGTTCAAAACCTAGTAATCAATTATCCTAGAACAGATGATTAGTTTTCAAAGCGGTTTTGAAATTTATGTTCTTGTTGTGGTCGTCGCCTAAGGATAGGTGACGGTATTGTTTTGTGACTAAACGCAAGTAAACTCGCGTTAGGTTCCTAGGAAGGTTATAGACTAGGTCAAAGTATTACTAATAACCTAATTCCCTATAACCATTGGCTCTGATACCATCTTTTCTATCACACCCCGACCACGTAGAACATACAAAACGTGGCGGAAATGTCGGGGAGTGTTGTAACAGAATCAATTGTTTCAAATCCATGGTAAACGAAGTTTCGTTTTATTAATCAAACATGAAAGTTTACATTGTCTTAAACAAGAACCAAAGAATACATAACATAAATTAACTAGTTCTTGTCTCGTTTTAAGTCACTAAGGCACAGGTCCGCCTAAGTATGTCTTGATAAGTCCTATGCATCATCTCCTGAAAACACATGTGAAAATAGGTACGTCAGCATAAAAATGCCTGTGAGATACATTGGTTTTGTGAAAACGGAATTCATGACTTATGTTTGAGAAAATGTTTAGTCATGAACCTTGTAATTTGCTTTGTCTTGTAAATCATTTGAAAAACGGTAAGATCAGATGATATGTATAAATAAGAGAACAATGCATGGTTAACTGAATAACCATGTAAAAATGAGTTTGTATAAGATATGTTGTTTGTAATTCAGTGTCTTGTGAAAAGCGTGTTATTTGTATAAAATGTTCTATGTATCAAATTGAAATGATTTAAATAACGCTACGATATGTAATACCATACAAACACTTATATATAGGAAGTACCAGCGGCGTATCCACCATGCTTGTATCATATTACACACGCCTCGTTACTTAAATCACTTACTCAAACCAAACCATCAAGATGAAATGTTTAACAACGGTAGAAATGTTTATGTATAGTCAAATGTCTATTGTCAACTGTAAGTCAAGTCAACGGATACAACTGGTTTACACGGTTCAATGGTTACAAACGGTTCATATAATCGAAGGGTTAAGACGGTTCACATAGTCAAATGGTTACAACGGTTCAAAATGTAGTATAATGTGTTCATATGCTGGATGAGCATATGCAACAGAAATGCAATGTGAAACAATGTACTACGTATGCACACAATGGGCGTACGTAGCATGAAATGTATTGTAGAGTACAACGGTTCAAAATGTAGTATAATGTGTTCATATGCTGGATGAGCATATGCAACAGAAATGCAATGTGTAACAATGTACTACGTATGCACACAATGGGCGTACGTAGCATGAAAGGTAGTGAAATCATGTACTAATATGTACTAACGAACGTAGCAGGTATATGATGTGAAAACATGGAAAACATGAAAGTAACAGGTTGGCACATGTGTTTCACCCCAAAACAGTTTGGAAAACAGTAAAAGAGGGGTTCAATGTACTCACCTGAGATTGCTTTGAAGTTCCTGTATAATAACCAAACAATGCTAGAGATCACGGAATATCAAACGGCACCTAATAGGTAGCTATGTTAATATACCGGACCTAAATCGGAAGGATCGGATAGTATGCGGGTTCGTAAACCAACGAGTATGGAGACTCGTGTAATATGGTTTAACAAAGCCTACATACTAAAATGAAACCTAACCTAAGTGCTTGCGACCCATTACGACCCGTTTAGGTAGCTTATGCTACCTTACGCGTCGTTCGCGTAGAACGCGTCTGGAACGCCTAACATCGTGACCACAAGGTATAACCTCGGAAGGTTATAGCTATGGTCACCTAATGTGTTTGGTCGGATCCTAATGATCGACCAAATGGGTCGGGTTCGAAAGTATAAGCGATGGTTTAGATTGCTTACCTTACGACCCTATATATGCACTAAACTAAAAGTGACGAGCTAAGCATGTTAGAACATGCTTAACTAAGTTTAGAAAACAGGTTTGGCATCAAAACAAACGGCTTTGATGCTCACGAGTAGTTTGGTTACAAAATATGCAAGAATGCACATTTTGGCCGAAACTACGACTCGTCACTGAGCCTAGATAACGTGGTAATCGGTAGGTATAGTCACTACGGACTATAACCATCGTGATCACGCTCACGTTATGAAGTTCTAATGAACTTCGGGTTAACCATAGGCTGGTCAATGCAGAAAATCAACAAAACGTTGACTTTCAGACTCGAAAAGCGAATAAAAGAACGAAAGAATACTTACGGAGGGTCCCCGAATGCTAATCTAGATCAAAATGGCTCAGGTATGAAACAATGGTTCCAACTTAGAGCCTTTAGATCAGATTGTGTGAGTTTTTAGCAAAATAGGGGGGGTATTTATGGGAAAGGCAAATCCGTTAGGATCGTTTCTTGGTTTTCGTGCCACGATCCTAAGCGTCCACTTGTCAAAATGTTGTGGTTACTGAAAATGGCCCTTGGCTCTTGATTGGGTGAAAGGGCATTGCCCCTTGAACGAACGAAAGGCCAACTGCAAGTGGATTCAATGAATCTGTTGTACTGGGGACTCCTTACGGACCGTATGGGTTTTGGCTTACGGTCCGTAAGCCCTTAGTTTGGCAGATTTACAGTTTTGGTCCCTGTTGTGCCAAAACTTGGTATTTGATGCATTTTTGACATGTTTAAGCCCCGTTAACCCCATTTCAAAGCTCTAAAATGAAGTTAAAGTATAGGGAACTTAAAATGTGCTCAAAAATATCTCGGATGTCGGTTCGTCTGGTCGTAGGGTCGCGATGTTCGGTTAATTACGACGGAATGCGCATAAGCGCGAAAGACGATCCAAATTGCGCGACGAATGGATTTTTCTCATGCCATACACTAAGGCATAATATAAGGATGTTTACATAAATTTTTGGATGTCCGGATGTATTCAGAACGTAATTATGCGTGAAAGGGCGAACTTATGCACTTTTTGACACTTTTAGTCCCTGAATGATCCAAAAGTTTGTTTTAACACACCAAGCACCTCAAAGCCTATTTCTAAGCTATGTAAAGGATATTTATGGTATGTTTAACTTATGGACATGTTCCGGAATGTCTGTTACAGTTCAAATTGGTATACTTTCGCAGTTTGTCAAGTTTAGTCCCTGTAAGCGAATTAACTTGTTTTTGCCATACCAAAGCCTTCAAAACTTATTTCTAAGTTATGTAAGGGTTATTTAAGGTATGTTGAGTATATGTTGATGTTCCGGAGTATTTGTCTCATTAAACTGAGTACGTTTACGCACCAGTTTGCGTATAATTCTCCAGAAAGCGATATAAAGTTTGAAATTGAACAAGAATTGATATGTGCAAAAGATACACATATTTGTACAAGATCCCAAGTATGAAATACAATATTTCATTGGCTTGGTATTTGTTTGATGGTCGTGGTGACACAGGTGTCACATAACATCACCCGAAAAAGGTATCGCATACTCAGGATTCTCTGTAGTATAGCGTTCCTGTAAAAACTTATAATCCAAAAGTATAATGGTTGCATTTATAGAATAAGGCAAGCACTTCAATTTCATGAAATTTTCTATGGGGGAAGAATGTCCAAGTTGCCTGCTTGTTAGCTTAGTTTACGTGGTAACCCAGATGTGTATACGCTATAATTTATACTATTATAGTTAATTCAGCTACTTCACTCGTTTTTCTTTTATAATTTTAAAATATAACATTTTACAAAATTATAAATACGCCATTAGAACGAGCTTATTTTTCTCTACGTTTTGACCTAAGTTTCATTAGAGACGGAGTAGGGTCGAAATATAATATAATATAATATATTTTATTAGTATACGGTCTTTTATAATACTAAGTACGTTAAAACATTACATATTTCAAATAACCAATCTACTTGTACTTACTCATTGGACAATATTTGAAATATAAGTTTTATATATTATTATTTTTTTGTCAAAAAAACGGGGTGTTACACACGACATGCGGAAGACTAGATTGACCGGGTCAAGGTCGGTCGGTCGCCACGCCACACGACAAAACAGGACGTCCTCGGTGCGTCACGTGGGGAATCAAATGTTTCGCGTAGTAATATCAACGAACGACTGATCATTTGGCTCACTATTAATCCATTCAATTCATGATTTTGAACTCGATTTATGTCCGAATCTTGTGAGTAATGCATCTAGACACAATCACAACTCAATTCCTATCATTATGTAAAATCAAAACTCCCACATACGTTAACCCATTCATGGTCACAAACATCTATTCAAAGACTTAATCAATTTGTGTTGTTACACCTGAAATTGAAACTTAAACAACCGCTCCTTACCAATTTTGAGATTCTTGTAGTCATACACACTCTCAATTTCACAAAAAAAAAAAAAAAAAACATTCTGCAATTCAAGAATTCTAATTCTAGGGCTCGGAACTTCCTTCCACTAATTCAACCTTAATTCTTTTCTAATTCAACCTTAATTCTTTTCCGATATAGGTAATTCTTGACCTTAATCCTATTATTTTTCCGTCGTTTACAAAAGCCATTCATCAATTTCTGTTGATAAAGGGTAACTGATTCTCAATTTGAAGAATGTCAATCTAGGGTTCATACTAATTTGAAAATTATAGGATTCTTAATTTTTAAACTAATTAACAACCTTAATTCTTTTCCGATATAGGTAATTCTTGACCTTAATCCTATTATTTTTCCGTCGTTTACAAAAGCCATTCATCAATTTCTGTTGATAAAGGGTAACTGATTCTCAATTTGAAGAATGTCAATCTAGGGTTCATACTAATTTGAAAATTATAGGATTCTTAATTTTTAAACTAATTAACTAACTTGTTGATACTATAATTCATGTTATTGATGTTTTATTCTTCTTGTAGCATTAGACATACTTGTGATAATTTCCTATAATTTTATCTATTATTCTTGCTTATTTTATCATTAAATACTATTTAAAAATAATATACGTATTCGTTATAATTAATCTTATACATTTTAAATTGTATGGATTATAGATAATAGTCAGAGGAATATAGTGATTTCATAAAATCGTTACTTGTACACTTATCATAAACTATATTATACCTAATTATATATTTATCTTAGATATATATACGTGTTAAACTTTTCAAAAAAAAAAAGTACGATTTGTATTAATGTATGCAACGTACGAGATTGAGTTATATTATGTGAACTTCATTTTCACCATGCGATTTTTTATGACATGCTATTTTCTCAATATGCGACTTTTTTTATAACATGATATTTTTTCAACATGCTATTTTTTATAATATGTTGTTTTTACAACGTGCTATTTTTTCATCTTTCAGCATGCAACTTTTTTGTTAACATGTTATTTTCTCATTTATACAACATGCTTTTTTTTTTCATCTTTCAACATGCAACTTTTTTTTGTTTTTCAACTTGCGAGTTTTATAATTTACAACATGCGAGTTTTTAGTTATGAAGTTTATAACGTGCGAACTTCAGATCTCGTACGCTCGTACGATAAGAAATATTGTACATTACACTTTCACGATATATATATATATATATATATATATATATATATATATATATATATAGGGAGAAGATCATGCGAGAACCACCTCTTATTGTGAGAACCGCAAGAACCAATGTGAACACACCAAAAATGCCTAAAAATAGCTAAAAATCACATAAAAATTTCTTTTTTGAATTTTTTAATATTTTTTATAAAAAAATCGCTACTTTTCGAAGAAAAAAAAAATTTAAAAAAAAAAAAATTTTTTTTTTGGCTTCTAAAAGTAGCGATTTTAACATAAAAAATATTAAAAAATTCAAAAAAAAAAATTTTAGATTTTTTTTTAGATTTTTTTATGTTTTTTGGGGGTTTAGTTTTTAGCATTTTAGCTTGGGTGGGGGGGGGGGGGGTTTAGGTTTTTGGGGGTGGGGGAGGGGGGTTTAGGTTTTTTTTTTTTTTGGGGGGGGAGGGGTGGGGTTAGGTTTTTTTTAGCATTTAGCTTGTGGGGGGGGGGTTTAGGTTTTGGGGGGGGGGGGGGGTGGGGGGTTTAGGTTTTTTGAGGGGGAGGGGGTGGGGTTAGGTTTTTTTTAGGTTTTTTTAGCTATTTTAGGTTGTGTTCACATTGGTTTTCAAGGTTCTCACAATAAGGGTGGTTCTCGCATGAGCCCCTCCCTATATATATATACATATATATATATATATATAAAACTCAAAATTCATATATTATTAGTCTATGTATTTCTTTAGAAGAGTTTTAGACAAATTGTATTCATGTTTAGGTCTAAATAATTTTTTTTGGCCTTTAGGATTATTAATATATATTACTATTAGAATTGAAATGAATAGTGATTTTAAAATTATAATAATATATAGTTTTTAATACTTTTATTATTTAATAGTATAATAATAGTTATTTTCTTTATTTTTTTAATTTATTTAAGAAGTTTTCTGAGACTTTCAAACTATATATATATATATATATAATTGTGCTAAAATGAGAACCACCCGAGTTGTAAGAACCGCGAGAACCACATCATCCGGGTCGCCGTTTACCACGATTTTTTTTTTTACAACTAGATGTGTGTATTATAAACATAGCCGTAAAAAAAAAAAAAATTAAACGCCGCGCCCGAGGGGGTAGTTTTTTACATCACAAGTTTGGTGTAAAAAAAAGAAAAAAGAAAAAAAAAAATAAAAACACCAAACTTGTGGTGTAAAAAACTACCCTCTCGGGCGCGGCGTTTAAATTTTTTTTTTACGGATGTGTTTATAATACACACATCTAGTTGTAAAAAAAATCGTGGTAAACGGCGACTCGGATGGTGTGGTTCTCGCGGTTCTTACAACTCGGGGTGGTTCTCATTCTAGCGGTCCCCTATATATATACATATATATACATACATATATATATATATATATATATATATGTATGTAGGGGATGGTTCAAATGAAAACCACTTTTATTGTGAAAACTCGAAAACTAACTGAAAATGCCTAAAAAAACCTAAAAAACATACAAAATTTTTTTTTTTTTTACAATTTTTTTTTAGAAAAATCGCTACTTTTTATATATGGAAAAAAAATTTCAAAAAAAAAAAAAAAAAATTTTGGTTGTACTGCACATGTGCACTAATACGGAAAGCCTAAACCACTTAACCCACCCCCCACCGACACCCCCCAAAAACCTAAACCCCCCACCCCCCCCCCCCAAAACCTAAATTCACCCTTCCACCAAAAGCCTAACCCCCCCCCCCCCCAAAAAAAAAAAAAAAACCTAAACCCCCCCACCCCCACCCTCCCGAAAACCTAAAACTAAACCCTAAACATAAACCCGAAAAAAACCTAACCCCCCCACCCCCACCCCCCAAAAACCTAAACCCCCCTCCCCCCCACACCCAAAAACCTAATCCTAATCCTAAACCTCCAAAAAAACTAACCCTAAAAGCTAAACTAGAATCAAAAAACTAATTTTAAGCATGTAATGCACATTGTAGTACATGTTATATTGCACATGTGCACTACTATAATAATAGTATTGAAAACAAGACGACACCATAAATCTTTTTTTATGTCATAAAAAATATGCTCGAATATACTTGAATGAAAGATAAGAAAATTTGTGATCTTATGGTGCCATTTTTGTTTTAAAATGATAACGTATGGAGAAATGAGAAATGTTTGAAAAGTTATATATTTTTTGTTCCAATTTTACCCCTCCTTCATTAAAAGTCTTCCCTCCCTCCTTTTTAGTGGGTTTTAGTTAGTTTTTCTAGTTTTCACAATAAGTAGTGGTTTTCATTTGAACCTTCCCCTATGTATATATATACATATATATATGTATATATGTGTATATATATGTATGTATATATATGTATATATATAGGGAGCCGCTAGAATGAGAACCACCCCGAGTTGTAAGAACCGCGAGAACTACACCTCACGGAGCGCCGTTCGCCGTGGGGTGTAGTTTTTTACATCTACTTGTAAAAAAAAATCATGGCGAACGGCGCTCTGTGGGGTGTAGTTCTCGCGGTTCTTACAACTCGGGGTGTTTCTCATTCTAGCAGCTATCTATATATATGTATGTATATATATATATATATATATATATTTCTTTAATCCCAGTAGATGATCATTTTGGTACAAGTTATACATTTTATTGCACATCCTAACTATCGTTATTGTTAAAGTTATTATTTAGGCTTAATAGAAATATCTATTACAAGATATGTATTTCATCACATCACATAAATTATAGTATTTATTTATTTATATTTATTTATTTAAATATGAATAACTTGTCATTTTAAACTCATACTAATTGTTTGCATCATACAGTTGAGGTATTTTTTCACATACTTATAGATTACACATTTTATGTTATTTTTTGAGTTGTTATAACTAAACGACTCGATTGGTTAAACTAATACACAAACATTTTTCATTCAATTTTAGTCAAGCTATAATCTAACCCCATAAATATGATATATTTATTTTAAGGTAAATATATTATATTCTCTTTAGTCGAAAACATACAAACTATACCTCACTATCTTATATTAATACGAGTTATTTTAACAAGTTGTATTTATATACTTTTCATACTATTTAGTTATTTGACACTTTTAGAGTTTTAGATTAAATCCCTAAACTCATATAAATTTAGAAATCTCCAAGTCACTAGAATTGGTTTTATTTATTTATTCATACTTGTATCATACATGCTATTATGGTGATTTTTTAGGAATTATCCAAACCGCTAAGACTTGTGCTAAGTTGTAATTGATAATCTTCGCAAACTTATTCATAATCCCTTTTTCACTTTTACATTTTGGGGCGTAATATGTATACCTTATTCTAATCTTCTTACATAAACTATACAATTCATTATATGTCTATGTGTTTGATTCTATGCTATATGTTAAACTATGTGGTTGTGATTCTAATTCTATATTCATACATACATTCTATATTCTAGCATTTGATCATTAACAATATTAGCCTAAGGTAATGATAATAAAGCTACTGGTTGATAACCGCCCGAATTATTAAGGTATCGAAAGCGAAATCAGTCAAGCTTAAATTACTTGGATTCTAGTCAACAAAGGTTTTATCATTGCATTTGTTATTAATACATGCTTGGATTCAACCATTGACATTTTAATGTTAATTCATTCCATTATATGTATTCTATACCTATGTTTACCTATCAATTTTTTAGTTTGACTCTTATTTTCATACATGTTACAGGATATGAAGTTTGAGATTCTTTTAAGTTGATGCTACACATAGAATGCTATGGACCAAGACTAAATAAATTAAACTTTATTTCATGTTAATTCTTTATTTGAAAACTATGTATTTAATGTGTTAACATTGGAATTTGGTATGATAAAATATTACAACTTCAATTAGTGTCATGACTTATGTACAATCTCTATGCTTTGATGTATTCCGTTGTCAATTGGGGTATGACAATCTTTACAAATTTATATTTGAACAATCTCATAAGGGTATTAGAGCATTCATAATAGATTTCTTATATTTATGTGAGTGTGTTGGTTATATTATAAGAAATGATTGTTAGTGGTTTTGAGTTGTTGTGAGTCAAGAGAGAAAAAATGTTACTGTTCATATATATATATATATATATATATATATGGGAACATTGTTCACTCTTATAATTTTTTTAATATTTTTAAAAGTGGTGGAGGAGAGAGAAAATGTAATTATAAAGGTATAGAAAATATTATTTAACTGAAAAGGAGAAAGAATAAAAATACTAATTTTTAATGTAATTATATGGATAGGGAAAAGAAATTCAATGTATAAAAGAGAGAGGGGAAAATAATGTTGATTTTGAAGTAAGAGATAGGTCGTACCTGATTTATGTTAAATTTTGATGGGGGTGGGGGGGGGGGGGGGTTGAGGGTATTTTGTCATTTTATTATAAATCTAACGGTGATCTAAGGATGTTCGATGACAGGGACTTGGTTGGAAAGAAACTGCAACAACAAGGACTAAGATGGTATGAAAAAAAAAAGTTAGGAATTTCAAAGTGTAATTTCATGTCAACCATAACGACACAAATTGTACTTTACTCTAACTAAAAGAAAGAATAGAATTATTTGAAGTAAAGTCCTGTTGTCTATTTGTTACTGAGTTTTGTTACCTTAATTTTGAGACGTGTGAGATCCTTTTGTTAGTATTTCAAGAATACGGTTTGGATTAATTTTGGGCTACATTACACTACTAGAAAAGGGGACAATTTGCTACAGAAATTTCCTACACAATTTTTTTCGTCACAGATTACAACACCTTTATGACGAATTTCCTACAAAAAAAAATCATGATTTTGTTACAAATTTTCGATGCATCCATGACGAAAAACAAGAAAACCCTAATTAATTGACAGTTGCGTCACAAATCTGTCAAAAATAACCTACAAAAGGCTAATTATTATTCTTTACCGAATAAATATTTATATAAGCCAAATAAATAAGGGAAATAATATCGTTTCCTACAAATTTGTGACGAAAAATAAGAAAACCCTAATTAATTGACAGTTGCGTCACAAATATGTCAGAAATTATATCGTTTCCTACACATTTATTTTTTAATTAACTTAAACCATCCGTCGGAATTCCGTCACAACTTGTGACAAGTTTCCTACAAAAAATAAGAAAACCCTATTTAATTGACAATTGCGTCACAAATATGTCACAAATAATCTACAAATGGGGGTGGGGGGGGGGGGGGGTTGAGGGTATTTTGTCATTTTATTATAAATCTAACGGTGATCTAAGGATGTTCGATGACAGGGACTTGGTTGGAAAGAAACTGCAACAACAAGGACTAAGATGGTATGAAAAAAAAAGTTAGGAATTTCAAAGTGTAATTTCATGTCAACCATAACGACACAAATTGTATTTTACTCTAACTAAAAGAAAGAATAGAATTATTTGAAGTAAAGTCCTGTTGTCTATTTGTTACTGAGTTTTGTTACCTTAATTTTGAGACGTGTGAGATCCTTTTGTTAGTATTTCAAGAATACGGTTTGGATTAATTTTGGGCTACATTACACTACTAGAAAAGGGGACAATTTGCTACAGAAATTTCCTACACAATTTTTTTCGTCACAGATTACAACACCTTTATGACGAATTTCCTACAAAAAAAAATCATGATTTTGTTACAAATTTTCGATGCATCCATGACGAAAAACAAGAAAACCCTAATTAATTGACAGTTGCGTCACAAATCTGTCAAAAATAACCTACAAAAGGCTAATTATTATTCTTTACCGAATAAATATTTATATAAGCCAAATAAATAAGGGAAATAATATCGTTTCCTACAAATTTGTGACGAAAAATAAGAAAACCCTAATTAATTGACAGTTGCGTCACAAATATGTCAGAAATTATATCGTTTCCTACACATTTATTTTTTAATTAACTTAAACCATCCGTCGGAATTCCGTCACAACTTGTGACAAGTTTCCTACAAAAAATAAGAAAACCCTATTTAATTGACAATTGCGTCACAAATATGTCACAAATAATCTACAAATGGGGGTGGGGGGGGGTTGAGGGTATTTTGTCATTTTATTATAAATCTAACGGTGATCTAAGGATGTTCGATGACAGGGACTTGGTTGGAAAGAAACTGCAACAACAAGGACTAAGATGGTATGAAAAAAAAAGTTAGGAATTTCAAAGTGTAATTTCATGTCAACCATAACGACACA
Source organism: Helianthus annuus (assembly GCF_002127325.2). Taxonomy (NCBI): domain Eukaryota; kingdom Viridiplantae; phylum Streptophyta; class Magnoliopsida; order Asterales; family Asteraceae; genus Helianthus; species Helianthus annuus. The sequence goes on along the minus strand of NC_035444.2, from coordinate 84,367,479 downwards.
AATTGTACTTTACTCTAACTAAAAGAAAGAATAGAATTATTTGAAGTAAAGTCCTGTTGTCTATTTGTTACTGAGTTTTGTTACCTTAATTTTGAGACGTGTGAGATCCTTTTGTTAGTATTTCAAGAATACGGTTTGGATTAATTTTGGGCTACATTACACTACTAGAAAAGGGGATAATTTGCTACAGAAATTTCCTACATAATTTTTTTCGTCACAGATTACAACACCTTTATGACGAATTTCCTACAAAAAAAAATCATGATTTTGTTACAAATTTTCGATGCATCCATGACGAAAAACAAGAAAACCCTAATTAATTGACAGTTGCGTCACAAATCTGTCAAAAATAACCTACAAAAGGCTAATTATTATTCTTTACCGAATAAATATTTATATAAGCCAAATAAATAAGGGAAAATAATATCGTTTCCTACAAATTTGTGACGAAAAATAAGAAAACCCTAATTAATTGACAGTTGCGTCACAAATATGTCAGAAATTATATCGTTTCCTACACATTTATTTTTTAATTAACTTAAACCATCCGTTGGAATTCCGTCACAACTTGTGACAAGTTTCCTACAAAAAATAAGAAAACCCTATTTAATTGACAATTGCGTCACAAATATGTCACAAATAATCTACAAAAGGATAATTATAATTGTTTACCGAATAAATATTAACATATGCAAAATAAATAAGGGAAAATGATAGCATTTTTTCTACACAATTCTGACAAAATATTTATTATTAATTAAAATAAACCATCCGTCGGGATTGCGTCACAACTTGTCAGAAATTTGTCACAAAACATACTCAGTGTTCGTAGAAAATTTGTAACAACACTTCTTATTTATTTGTTGAAAATGGGTCACAAAAAATACTCATTTTCCTCGGAAATTTGTAACAACACTTCAAATTTGTTTGTAGAAAATGCGTCATAAAAATACTCAGTTTCTTCGGAAATTTGTAACAACACTTCTAATTTATTTGTAGGAAGTGGGTCACAAAAAATACTCAGTTTTCTCATAAATTTGTAACAACAGTTCTAATTTATTTGTAGGAAGTGGGTCACAAAAAATACTCAGTTTCCTAGGAAATTTGTAACTACACTTCTAATTTATTTGTAGGAAGTTGGTCACAAAAAATACCCAGTTTTCTAGGAAATTTGTAACAACACTTCTAATTTATTTGTAGAATATGGGTCACAAAAAAATAAATCCTAAAAGATAATAATTAAATATATTGTAGGAGATTCGTAGCAATTTGCGACGTAGTAGTTTCGTAGAAAATGTGTAGGAAGTTGCGTAGGAAATGCGTTGAAAACAGGTTTCCTACAAGCTGTTTTCCTACATCAGGTGTTTGTCATAAATGTCTAGAAAAACTGGTTTTATGACGCATTTCCTAGGAAAACTGGTGTAAGAAGTTTCAGATTTTCTAGTAGTGTTATTTATTCGAACTTAAATGTATCAACTCATGATAGTAGTATTATGGTACACCTAAAATTTGAATGAGTGTTTAAAACTATAATGCTAGCATAATTTTCAATAGAGTTTTATAGTAACATGTCTGCAAAAATAGTAGGTAATAATGCACCGCCAAGGGAGTTCATGTAGGGCATAGAAAAAATAGAGAGAAGGGTATGCGTTTGTGGCTTTAAAAACATATAGGTTGGAAATGGGAATATCTTGAGTTCAAGTCTAACAGGTGATTAAAGAAATTAGCCGTTAGGCTATACGATATGGGGGTCGGTCCCGGCCCGTCGCGGGTCGGCGACGGTCCAAACACCGTGCCGCCCCCATACGTCGCCGTCCTCATCGTCCCTTTTCAGACGTTCTCGACGAAGCATTTGATGTGGGCCCCCCCATTATGACCGTTTGAAATATAATAAAAAAAAAAGGTAACGGCTAGTTTTAAAAAAAACACCAATTTCAATTCCATTTTTATAAATACTCACACCCTTAACCCCTATTTTCACCACTTTTCACCCACTACCACCCCATCTCTCTCACATTTTATAAACCACTCATCTCTTTTTATAAAAAGTCCTCATATTTTGCATCATTTTTTACCCGCTTCCACACCATTTCTCGCTAAAAAATTATCATGGCTTCACCCGTTTCTTCAATTTCCTCAATTTCATCAATGTCTTCATCGTCTTCGTCCGAGTGGTATTCATCATCTTCGGAAGAGGATGTTATTATGCACAACATGATTATGAACGCGGCTCAAGTGTTCATGTCGGCCGCTGAAGGGTCGTCCCAACCGCTAACCAGACGAGCAAAATATAATCGAGACCAAGAAGGTATTTTAATTTTTTTTTCCTTTTATTTTATGTAGATTTTAAAATGTATGTTTTAATTAGTTTCATTTATTTTTTGTTCTAAATTTATAGCCGGCCACGATAAACTAGTTGCCGATTATTTTGCCGAAGAACCCGTGTACCCAGCCGAGATTTTTCGACGTCGTTTCCGCATGAGTCGTCAACTGTTCTTACGTATTGCAGGCGACATGGCACAGTCTGATCCGTTTTTTACATTGCGAAACGATGCTAGAGGGCAAAGGGGGTTCAGCAATTTACAAAAATGTACGTCGGCCATTCGCCAACTTGCGTACGGTTACGCACCAGATGCATTAGACGAGTACATTAGGATGTCTGACAGAACCGCACGTCGTTGTTTGTACAAGTTTTGCCAATGGGTTGTCAAATTGTATAGCAAGCGATACCTGCGGAAACCGAACGCAAGCGACGTACAAAAATTATATCAGGCACACGAACAGAGACATGGTTTCCCAGGAATGCTCGGGAGCATTGATTGCATGCACTGGCAGTGGCAGAGTTGCCCGGTTGCATGGCAAGGTCAGTATACTAGGGGAGATCAGGGACATCCGACTATCATTTTAGAGGCTGTTGCGTCACAGGATCTCTGGATATGGCATGCTTTTTTTGGTCTACCCGGTTCACTCAACGACCTCAACATCATATACCAGTCCCAGATTTTTGATGATGTAGTGGCGGGTACAGGTCCAGACACAAGCTTTACGGTTTCAGGGGTGGAGTACAGGCGAGGTTACTACCTAGCCGATGGGATATACCCAACGTACTCGACAATTGTTAAAACTGTCCCGCACCCGACCGACGACAAAAGGAAAAAATTTGCAAAGTTTCAGGAGGGCGCAAGAAAAGATATTGAACGAGCTTTTGGTGTTCTACAAAAAAAATGGCACATCATTTCTATTCCAGCACGTTCGCAAACACCAAGGAGGTTACGACACATTATGTACGCTTGTATCATCCTTCATAACATGATCATTGAAGACGAAGGGAGAGCGATATGCGATTACGACGAAAACGCGTCTACTGGAAATTCTGTTCCAGTTAGTGAGGAAGAACAAGATTTGAACGCCTTCGCTCTACGTAACGAGTTCACACATCACAACCTACAAGCGGACTTGGTGGAGCATATTTGGAACAACGCTGAAAACGAACCCGCCCACCACATGGAAGACGACGACTAGTAGCTTATTTTAGTATGTTAGGATATTTTTACATTTTCTTTTTAACTTTAGGTTTTTAAGTTTATGTTTTTTTAGTTTATTTTTTTTAAGTTTAATTTTTTTTATGTTTATGTAATGTTTTATAATATTAATTAAAATATTTTATTACTTTATTTTTTAAATGTTTAAAAAAATGTGGAGATTTAAAAAAAAAAATATAAAAGTGGTGGAGGATGATGACTAGGACCATCCTCCCATGCCCCCTAGTTTTGGAGGATGATCCATCCTTGGGAGGACTATGATGTGGCGCCTACGTGGCGGATCATCCTCCAAGGATGGTCCATCACCATACCATGTAGTCTTAAAAAAAAAAAGAGTATGCGTTTGTGGCTTCCGTATGATGTTTTCAGACAAAGCCATAATGATTTTATCTGTAAAGAGTCCCACTGGGATGATATGATCGATTTCATTTTCTTGTCTTATCAAGGAAAACAAGACTTAATACAATAATCACATAAAAGACAAAAATCCAACTTTTTCTCTCATTTTATTAGCATATCTTCTGATAATTAATCATTACAAGCATTGGTCCATATCTCTCCTTCCATTCTTCTCCACTCTATATTCCATTCTCAAAAAGACTAACCCAAAATAAGCCAAAATTGATGATAAATTCCAGTTAAACAACTCAGAACACTCATCTTATTCCTCCAAGGGCTTCAAACAAACTTGAACCCCATATTTAGGTTTTATAGTTAGCACAATTACTGGTGCATGCCTATAACTGTCTGCTATGGTAAAATTGAACTTGCATATTAACATGGACAAAATGATCTTAGCTTCCATAAGAGCGAAAGACTGGCCAACACAATTACGAGGGCCTGCGGCAAAGGGCATAAAATGACGTTGTTGAGAGAATGATTGAGCCGCAAATCGACTAGGGTTGAATTCATTTACGTCTTCTCCCCATATCTCTTTGTTGTGGTGTATGGCTAGCACTGGGATCCAAATTGACAGCCCTTTTGGAATCTGGAGGTCCCCAAGTTTTATATCTTCAAATGCCATTCTAGGAAGCAAAGATGCAGGAGGGTATAATCTTAAAGATTCTTTGATCACCATGTTCAACTGCATTAATAACATATTACTATCAATATCATATAAAATTAATACTTACAAATTATATAACATAATTTTTATTTTTTGAATAAAGGAAATGAATTATTCTGTTATTTAAAATTGAATATGGCTACCCAATTACCTAGCCAATACAGTGATGGATTTTTAACATATTTGAATTTACATAAATTAAATAATATATCATGACCAGACAACCATGCATTCAGTATAAGCATATTTAAATCAATAGTTTTCAGTGAAAACATTAAACGCATTTAATTATATGGAGGCCATCAAGTACAAGTCAAAGTATGATTTTTTTTATCAATACTTAATTAACTAAAAGTTTACCTTTCAAAAAAAAAAAATTAACTAAAAGTTCAACGTATTAATACTTTAAATTATACGTTTTCTTTTCATAATTTACGAAAAATAAAACTTGAGTTTAAAGTATCTTTTTAATAAATACTTGGAAATAGTCAATAACTATGTTGACCAACATGTAGTATTTTAATATTGTTACTTTATATACTTTACTACTTTCCACTCTAAAAAAACGTGAATCTTGAAGTCAAACAAATTGATTTAAAAGTCACCTTTTGATCACACAAGATGAGCTCACAGTAAAAGTTATTTGTTGTTAAAATCCATAATAAAACAAAATAAAGCATTCATTTTTTGTTTCTAAATAAAATCTTTATTTTGTAATTCACGTTTAAGTTTTGCATTTCATCTTTATTCACAAAACTAAACTAAGTAACTGGTTTTAAACTTTTGTATATTTTATAAAATATTTACTTGTTACTAGATTAATGAATTAGTTACGAAAACATGTGCGTACGAATGCACGTTTATAAAACTATAAATGGTGATGTATGGTAAACAAATATTTCGAATTTAATGAATGCAATAATTAGTTAGCTTATTTGTCATCAAATCGAGAAACAATCAAATTTAAAAAAAAAAAACAGAAAAAATATTAAATATTAAATATTAAATATTAAATATTAAATATTAACTAAGACATTTAATTAAAATTTAATTGTATCTTGAATACCTAGTTTATCAAATATTAAAGTTTTGCTTTCATATAAATTTGAAATATTTCTTAATTTTTTGTTAATCTACAACTTTCTTTTTAATATTTATATTTATATAATTATACCCATTATATGCAAATTCAAAAAATTTGTTGATTTGATTAGGGAACTAATTATTTGAAAATAAAATAATTGCATACCACAGAGAGCTTGGAGAGATCTTCGACCGAGGGTGAACGACCATTACAGACCTCTCTAACCTCGGCTCGAACCTTGTCTTGCCAAGATGGGTTGCTGGCTAGTAACATGATGGTCCATGTGAGCAACAATGCGGTGGTTTCATGTCCAGCAAAGAAGAACGTCTTGCATTCATCCATGATTACTTGCAAATTTAAGCTGAATCCATTCCCCCCTCTTTTCTTTCGCATTTCATTAAGCAACATCCCTAGTAAATCGTCCCCATAAGAACTACTACGACCAATCTCAACGCAATCCGTCCGGCTTTGTATGATCTCCATCAACAAGCGCTCAACTTCCATTTTTAATGATTTGATCTCTCTGTTATATTTACTTGGAAAAAATCTGCAAAAACAAAGAAATGTATTAGTTTCTCTGTATATAAGAGATAAAATGCAACAAGCATATCCATGATTTTCAGTATCAGACAAAAAATATACAAAAAGAGTTAAAAAAACATTAAAATTATAAGATACCAATATATATATTTTGTCAACGTCAAAAGACGATAAAATATTAAAATACCTAGAAATATGAAAAAAAACACAAAAAAACAAGTTATACAATTTTGCTATATTAAAGCAAAACTAAATATGAAAAAAAAAAAAAAACACAAAAAAACAAGTTACCCAATTTTGCTACATTAAATCAAAACTAAGACTTTAATATAACAATATATTAACGCAGATAAAGGACTTTTCTGTATTTTTTTTCAAAAAATATTTAGGTACTTTAATATTCAATAACACTAAGTGACCTTTTCGTGAAAAAATGAGAAAATATTGGTATTTTATAATATTAAATTAACCGGTTAATTATATTCTTACCGGCTTCCCGGAAGACATAAGTGACGGCTAGCTTGAGCACATAACTGTTGTAAATCCGTTAACAAACGAAATATTTGTTTCCCCTTTTCGTAACTGCTATCGAATTCGGTTCGTGAAATGATATCCGCAGTGAGACGAGCCATGCATTCGCCAATCTCAAACTCGACTCGTCCCTTTTCCAGTTCTGCCTTCATTGATTGAATCATCTCCATGGTGCATTCCACCATGTAACTTGCATAGCTCTTTAGTAATTATATTATAAAACTTATTAGACTTGTTTGTGATCAAGGTAATAAAAAAGATAACAATTATTATTGTATGCATAAATTTGAACCTTGAGTTTATCATTGAAAAATGCAGGTGCAACGATGTGACGTTGGTGGTGCCAGTCTTGGCCATTTGCCATTAGAAGTCCACGCCCAATGAAATGCTTAGAGCCTTGTTGTTGGAGCCATGATTTACCAGAGATAGTGCTGTGCTTTACTAAAAGCTCTTTGATTAGTTCAGTGTCTGTCAAACACATCCGAGGCTCCGTACCGTTCCAATATATAAATCTCTTTCCTGCATAGTTATTAATATTCATTAAAATCATATCATATCTTGTTGCTTAAAATACCTGGAATGCATATATGCTAATATATTAGTCTAAAATCATTACGAACAATAAGAATAATATCTTGGAGTTGGACCCACAATTATAGAATTTCTTAGATCAATATTTTATCTCTTTAATTTCCTTTTTTTTAATTGCAATGGAAATACTTTATTAACAAACCAAAACGTAGCAAGAAACTACGAAGTACAAAACAAAATTATAGGAAACCATGAGGACGGAAATGATAACTTTGGACGACCTAACATAATCGACTTAATGAATGCCGTCGCTAATGAGTCCATCCGAAAGATGTCAGTGATCCATCGGTCAAATAGATCGTCGGTGATCCATCAGTAAAATATGCCCGTAATCTGTCGCCAACAAGATTTCTCACGAGGCCTTATCAACGTAGTTTCGTTGATAATCGGCCTTACCGATGCTGTGTTGATGAATCCGCTGTGAGTGGTACTACTTTTTTACGTCTTTATTATTTTTTTTAACGACCAATGAATGCTCCAAATAGGCTACTGGCGAAATTCACCACATAGGGATACACTCGCCTTCCGAACCGTGGAAAACCCTCACTACGCCTTTATTATTGGTTTTACTTTTTTTAACAACGCAATGAAATACTGTATACTTAATTACTTATACAGACTCATTAATTACCACAAAAATTCATGTGTCTAAATTTAATTAAAATAATAAAGAGTACGTAGGATTGTATGTTTTTTCAGTGTAATCAAATACAGCTTAAGGTGTATATGTGTATACCGTAAATTTTGGACCAGAGGACGAAGTGAGGTAAGAGGCGAGTGACGATGTCGTGATCAATGGTGGGCATGTCGAAGGAGGTGGATTTAGAGACGAGGGCAGCTATATCCAAGAGGTTACCGATAAGGAACCCAGGTTTGGGGCCACGGACTCCTTGCCTGGACATGATGTTCTTGATACGTGTGGGTGTAAACAAGTAACAATCAAGAGTTTGATAGGCAACCTTGATGAAGAGATAGAGAAATGCAAGTAAACAAGCCCACAAAACAACACCCATTGTATTCATCAATTTCATATTGAGAGAGAGAGAGAGAGAGAGAGAGAGAGAGAGAGAGAGAGAGAGAGAGAGAGAGAGAGAGGATTGAGAATAGCAGGGGACCAAGAAGCCAATTTATAGTGAAGATCACCAAGAAGGTTTATACTCAAATCATTACAAAAAAGGTAAAGATAGTGACTTGATCTTCTAATAATAAAAGCGTTTTCTTATTATTTAATCAACATTAACTATTTTGATATTTGAAATGCATTAACACTGAGGCTATAGGGTGTGGTCATTACCCTCATGATCCTGTACGGCAGTGTCATATCACCCATCTATAATCCACAATTCAAAACCACTATCCTAAGGGTTTGATCATAACCCAAACCACTATCCCCTTATTTATTTTAATTTATCTTTGTCTAAAGAAAAAGGAAATGATTACTTGAAAAATGAAAGGAGGACCATGGTTGTCATGTTTTAATCTATGCAAACCATGGTAGATTAGGGAAGGGAATGGTATAGTCTTTCATTCATGTTCCTACATGGCGAATCGTGTCCCAACCATGACCCCCACACCCTTTAGCCTAAAGGGTGTGGGGATAATGGTTGCGACATGATATTTCATCTAAGAACATGAATGAAATGCTACATCATCCCTTTGTCTGATCCATCATGGTTTGCATGGATTAAACCATGGCAACCATGGTCCTCCTTTCTATTTTTCAAGAAATCATTTCCTTTTCCTTTAGATAAAGATAAATTAAAATAAATAAGAGGATAGTGGTTTGGGTCATGACCACACCCTTAGGGTAGTGGTTTTGGATGGTGGATTAGAAGTGGGTGACATGGCACTGACATCGAGGGTCATGGTGGTCCTGGGGATCATAATCACACCTTATAGCCTAAGTTATATTTCTTCTAGGGTATTAATATTCACCCTCTTTCCTCTATATCTATATATACATAAATATAAAGAGAGATAAAGTGAAAAGGGTGTAAGAGCATTCACATCCATTCCACCATATTTTCACCCTAAATTACACTAAAAAACACTATATTTTCTCTCTCCGTTTCAATTAAATAATATTTTTATACCTTTATCATTACATTTTTCTCTCTCTTCCACTCACAACCACTTTCAAAATATATTAAAAAATTATAGGGGGTGAACAGTGTCCCCCCAATATACAGATGAACAGTAACATTTTCTCTTTCCTCCACTCACAACCACTTTTTATACTCTTTATATTTTAAAAACATCACACATAGAATTTGATTCCTTGGATGTGAATGCTCTAAGAATAAGATTCACATCCAATCCATCAAATTATACATACATTTCACTAAAAGACAACTCCTATATCAATATATTTTCACTAACAACAAATACTTTTTCTCTCTCCTTTTCAATTAAATAATATTATCATTACATTTTTCTCTCCGCTTCACTCACAATCACTTTCAATATATATTAAAAAAAATTATAGTGGGTGAACAGTGTCCCATCAAATATACAGATGAAGAGTAACATTTTCTCTCTCCTCCAGTCACAACCACTTTTTATACCCTTTAAATTATAACCCCCCCCCCCCCCTCCTTCACATATTTTGATGGATAGAATGTGAATGCTCTAAGGTGTGTGAATAGAATATTCTTTTTTTTTTCTAAGTTCTAAGAACTTGATAGCTAGTGGTAAATTGATCTACCTTCCTAGTGGAAACGCAGGTTCAATTCCCGCTTAAGTCATTTTCGATGGACATCTGGGTGAAGGGACGAATCAGAGTTTTAATCCGGGTTCGAACTTGACGGGGGCGAGGGTTTACGGATTTTATTTGGTTCCTGCGCATCGGAAGGGTGGGGGAGGGCACGGTCTCATGGCGGTCGAGAAATCAACCTTGGACATAGCCTCAAGAAGAGTGGATTTCCAAATGAATTTTTTTGCTGTTCAAAAAACAAACCCTTCTTTTAAGGTTAACTAACCGAATTATAAATGCTTATATAGAATACACTTTATAATTAATCACACCATTTTCCTTCTGAACAAAAACAAAATGCATTAAGTTATGATCTTAAAATAATACAAGTGTAGGGAAAGGTTCAAATGAAAACCACTAGTTATTGTGAAAACTCGAAAACTAATTAAAAAAACTAAAAAAACATACCCAAAAAAAAAATTTTTTAGCCTTTTTTTAGTTAGTTTTCACAATAAAAGTGGTTTTCATCTGAACCTTCCGCTACAAGTGTATTTCTTATCTTCAAAATTGATAGCAAGATTACAATTAACATCGATGTTGAAAATGATGAATGGAAAAAAAAATTAAAAAAAAATCCCCTAAATCTACTTGACAGTAATTTTTTTAACATTATTTTAGATAATACTGTAAATATCTTTAATAGTCTGTATGTAAACCTATATAAAAAATTGTTGATGCATCCTTGATTATAATGGTACGTCTAAACTAGTTATAACAATATGCGTAAGTTTCCCAATAACATATAATAATCAATCTAAATTAATTAGCAAGTTGTATTTAATATACTAATATATATATATATATATATATAGGGGACCGCTAAAATGAAGACCACCTCCAGTTGTAAGAACCATGACAACTACACCGTACAGGGCGAGTTGGACCAAAAAAATTTTTCATAAACGTAGATGCGTGTATTATAAACACATTTGTAAAAAAATTCAAAAAAAAATGTCGTGTGTGTAGTTTTGAGCACCACAAGTTTGTGTTTACGGGTACCGTATACCGTAAATTTTTACGGTACCCGTAAACACAAACTTGTGGTGCTCAAAACTACACACACGACATTTTTTTTTTGAATTTTTTTTACAAATGTGTTTATAATACACACATCTACGTTTATGAAAAAAAAAATTTGGTCCAACTCGCTCCGGAACAACCATCCCTTTTTCCATGAACGTACTCAATAAACACCATTCATACAAACACCAAACAGAAAAAATACCCACTTTAAATAAATAGTAATGACAAACATCGGTTTTTGAAGGTCCGAAACGTCAATCAATAGATTCGTAATCATATTTGATAAGGCTAAAGGGTATGGGGAGCATTAGTTGGGTCATTAATGCCACATAGGATCATTAATGGATTGTTACACCATCCCCTTCCTTCATCCACCATGGTTGACATAGATTAAACCATGGCAACCATGAGCCTACTTTCCTTTTTCAATGATTCATTTTCCTTTTCTACAAAAATAAATTAAAATAGGAATAGTGTGTTTGGGTCATGACCACACTCTTAGGGTAGTGGTTTTGAATGATGGATTAGAAGTGAATGACATGGCGCCGATGTGGAGGATCATGGTGACCATGAGGGTCATGACCACACCCTACAGCCTAATAGAAGAAGAGTAATGGTCAAGACAATAAATGCCATAATGAATATGGCCGAAGATGTTCAAAAAGGGATACTCGAAGGGTATGATAAATTTCGATATGTGTAGGATAAAGTGTTTTTAATTAATTAACTACGTTAGAACCCCGTGTATTACACGGGCTGAATGAATATAACTTTATATATACTAAATAATAAAATAAATTTATTTTTAAAAAAACTCGTTTATTCCACAGTTGTATAAATGATTTTATATATTAAATAATAAAATATATATATTTAAGAATCTCGTGTATTATACAGGTAGAATACATGTAATTTTATATACCAAATAATAATAAATAACTATATACTTAAAAACCGTATTACACGGATTGAATAAATGCAATTTTATATAACAAATAATAAAAAGAGATATCTTTAAAAAAATCCAATGTATTGCATGAGTTGAATAAATTTAATTTTATATACCTAACATGTCACACCCCGACCACGTAAAACAACAAAACGTGGCGGAATCGTCGGGGAGTGTTGTAACAGAATCATTGTTTCATAACACATGGAAAATTGAAATATTGATTTATTAATTTAAAAGAGTTACAATGTCTTAACAAACAAATAAGTATAACATAATTAACTAGTCTTGCATCTTTTATTGTCACTAAGGCCCAAGTCCGCCTATGTGTATCTTGATCAATCCTATGCATCATCTCCTGAAACACATGTGAAAATAGGTACGTCAGCAAAAAATGCCGGCGAGTACATAGGTTTTATGAAAAATAGGATTCATGACTTAGGTTTAAGAAAATGTTTAACAAAAACTTGTCATGAATCCAGTTTAAGTGTTTGCTTTTGTAAAACGTTTGAAAATCGATGATAGACAGGTATAGTTAAAAAGAATGAGGTAAGGTTAAGTGAATAACCAAGTAAAAAGGAGTTTGTACAAATCAAACTGTTTTGTAAAACAATGTCTTGTGAAAAGTATGTTATTTGTGTAAAAATGTATAAGTCCAAATGAATGATTTAAATAACGCTACGCCATGTATTATAATACAAGCACTTATATATAGGAAGTACCAGCGGCGTATCCACCATGCTTGTAGCATACTACACACATATCGTTACTTAAGTCACTTAAACAAACCACCAAAGCATATAGTTCATGTTCAAACCAATCATCAAATGTTCTTGTCTAAACCATTGTCAATGTTTAAAACTCAAAATATAGTCATGTAGTTATGTGTAAACAAAAGTTATGTATGGTAAGTAACAAAATGAGAATACTTAACCATAAGTAAAAAGGAACAAAACAAAGTATTTTGAATAAATCAAAAAGTTATGTTTTGCCAAGTAGAAAACTTGTTTTATTGATACAAACATTTATGTGGTGAGTTAACGCATACATCCAAGCCTTGAGACAGCAGGATAACCTTAGAGTAAAGGTTATCAAAGTAAAATGTTCACGGATTCGGTCATTCCATCCATCCAAACAAACCTAGGATTTTAGGAACGGGATTTGTCAAGTCCTATGGTACCACTACCTACTACCGAGCGGCATGATCGGTGTTAATGAATGTAATAAAGAACCGTTTAAACAAACCAAATGTTATACCAAATGTAAACAAGTTATGTGAAAACAATGTACTAAGTATGCTAAGTAACATACAAAGCAGAAAAGTCATGTAAATCAATGTGCTAGCATGTTAAATGAACATACATAGCAAAAGAAATGTAATGTAAAACAATGTGCTTAGCATGTCAAGTTAACATACATAGCAAAAGAAATGTAATGTAAAACAATGTGCTTAGCATGTCAAGTTAACATACATAGCAAAACAATGTAATGAAATCATGTACTATAAGTGTACTAAGAACATAGCAAGCATATGATGTGAAAACAGGAAAGCACGAAAGTAACAAGTAGGCACATGTGTTTCACCCCAAAATGTTTGGAAAACAGTAAAAGAGGGGTCTATGTACTCACTTGAGGGTGCTTAGAAGTCTTGAACAACAACCAAGCGAAGCTAGAGGGATCACGGAATCAAACGGCACCCTATATAGATAACTACATAAATAACCGGACCTAAATCGGGAGATTGGATAGTATGAGGTTTCGTAAACCAAATGAGTATTGGAACTCATATGATATGGTTAAACAAAGCCTACATACTAAAATGAAACCTAACCTTAGTGCTTATGACCCATTACGACCCGTTTAGGTAGCTTATGCTACTTTAACGCGTCGCTCGCGTAAAACGCGTTCGGAATGCTTAGCTAGTCCTATGACAAGCAAGTTATGCCTTAACATGCTTAATATTGTTGCTAAATCAATTTAGATGTCAAAATTTATGTTACATAGGCTTAAAATGAATTTTGGCGCAAAAAGGGCATTTTGGTAATTTACCTAAGGCATAAGAACTACTTATCATACAACTACTTAAACGTCGTGACCATAAGGTATAACCTCGGAAGGTTATTCCCTATACAATTATGGTCACCTAAAATGTTTGGTCGGATCCTAATGATCGACCAAATGGGTCGGGTTCGTAAGCATAAGCGATTGATTAGATCGCTTACCTTTACGACCCTAAACAAGCACAAATCTAAAAGCGACGAGCTAAACATGCTAGAACATGTTTAGTAATGTTAGAAAACAGGTTTGGTATTAAAACAAACGGTTTTAATACCCAAGAGTAGTTTGGTTACAAAATACGCGAGAAAACGCATTTTGGCCGAAACTACGACTCGTCACTGAGCCTAGATAACGTGGTAATCAGTAGGTATAGTTACTAGGAACTATAACCATCGTGATTACGCTCACGTTATGAAGTTCAAACGAACTTCGCATTGACCATAAACTGGTCAATGCAGAAAGTCAAACAAAGTTTGACTTTCGAACTCGAAAAGCAATAAAAGAACGAAGGAATACTTACAAAAGGTCCCCGCAAGCTTTGATTTCTCAAGTATTCTCAGGTATGAAGTGGTTTAGTACTCCAACTTAGAGAAATCTCAAGAAATCAAGTGGGTTTTGCAAGTGAAAGGTGAGGGGTATTTATAGGAAAACCAAGACCGTTAGGATCGTTCCTCGATAAACGTGCTTCGATCTTGGCCGTACACATGGGCCCCTTGTTTTAGAATACCATTAGAGCCCATAGAAATGCCCCAAAACCATTTGCAAGTGGTTTGGAAGTGCTAAACAGCTGCAAACAGCTGTTTGCAACAATTTTGCTGATCTGGGAGGCTGACGCGCCCCGCTTAAGAATTACACACAAACTCACGCGGGTCGCCTGAGGTTGTCTGATCAGCATAACTTTCAAAAATGACAGTTTTAGCCCCTGCATGCTTTTAAGTCCATTTTTGACACGTTTAAGGCCCGTTAACCTCATTTCAAGCCTCTAAAATGAAGTTAAAGTATAGGGAACTCAAAACATGCCCAAAAATATCTCGGATGTCGGTTCGTTTGGTCGTACGATCGCGATGTTTGCTTAATTACGACGGAATGCGCATAAGCGCGAAAAACGATCCAAATTGCGCGACGAATGGATTTTTTTCTCATGCCAAACATTAAAACATAATATTTTAATGCTTACATAAATTTTTGGATGTCCGGATGTATTCAGAACGTAAGTTATGCGCGAAAGTGCAAACTTATGCACTTTTTGACGCTTTTAGTCCCTGAATGACCCAAAAGTTTATTTTAGCACACCGATCCCCTCAAAGCCTATTTTTAAGCTATGTAAAGGATATTTAAGGTGTGTTTAACTTATGATCATGTTCCGGAATGTTCGTTACAGTTCAAATTGGCATACTTTCGCAGTTTGACATATTTAGTCCCTGTAGGCGAATAGACTTGATTTCGGCATACCAAACCTTTCAAAACTTATTTCTAAGTTATGTAAAGGTTATTTAAGGTATGTTAAGCCTATGTCACTATTCTGGAGTGTTTGTTGCATTAAACTGGTTATATTTACGCATCAGTGCGCTTATAACCCTCCAGGAAGCGATCTAAAGCCCGAAATCGAACAAGAGTTGATATGTGCAAATGATACACATGTTTATACAAATCCCAAGTATGAAATACAATATTTTATTGGTTTGGTATTTGTCTGATGGCTGAAGTGACACAGGTGTCACAGTCTCCCCTACTTCAGGAAATTTCGTCCCGAAATTTATTTAGAGGAAACTTGTGAGAGCTTGAGACATGAAGTTGAAAAGATCGAACAACACTGGTTAGAGTTCCGAACTTCTAGTAGCTTTAAATAACATCATGCTTACAATGTGGGAGGGACACATATATACAAGTATATAAAGTGTTACTGGTGCGTCCACCGTACCTCCATTACATTGTTCACACTTCGTTATTGTTGCCACTATTGGTTCTTACACATAATAAGTCTTACTGTGGTTTCCGTGCATTGAACTTCATAATTATGTATGCATCCATAATTACGTAATTCCTTGCATAGTCACGTAGTGCATCTTAGAATGTGTAGGGGAGGAAAACAATGAACGAGCCTGTGATGATTGTGATTTGACCATACTGGGGTCCTTTTTAATTGAGTCAATAAATGATCTCCAGACCGCCAAGGAGTCTTTTCAGCTTATATCATCATATGTCATTCTCAACCAGATACTGAATCAATCGCTTGACCTAGACCACTAAAGGGGTCTCTTTGAATCAAGGAATGGCACTATAAAATCCATGGGTCTTAACTATCACGTAGAAACCCAATTAAGGATTTGAGATAGTACCTTTTGAATATCCTACTACGAATCCCTCATATAAAAATACGAAAGGTTCTTATGAGGATTTGGATAACGAATTATCCAGAGTATACAAAATCACAAAAAATGCATAAAAGGAAACACAAAATGCATAAACACATAGTCACATAACCACAAAATTGTTTATCTTGATTTTAAATTTGTCATGATTTAATTTGTTCTGTTAACTGAGCACATGCATTTAAAGCACACCGGGTATCCAATCAGAGGATTTTGATTGGTGCTTTAAACATTATCAAGAATACAACTATGAAGATAGAAAGATCTTGAATAGGAAATTCGATTTCGATTGAAAAGAACCGAAATGTTCAAATTAAGGTACACAAGGAATCCAATTAAGGACTCTGATTGGAAAGATAATTAACCGCAAGGGTCTAATTGTAAAGATAAAAAGATCCCATATGGATTTTAGAAGTTGAATATGTTTTGAAACCTTGCACTGGATGTGCTTTAAGTCAGAACATGAAGTAAAAATGCTTATGAAGATGAGATGCTGGATATGTCAAGGTGACATATGAAGCTGAATTTGAAGGTTAAGTCAATGAGTGAAGAAAATATTTTTGAAAACTATGCATGGGGTTCAAAAAAAAATGTGTTCAATGTTTTTGAAACCCTATATATAATACTTTCGAAATCATAAAGTAGGTGTATTAGGTAGGTATATTTATAAAAATGTTTAAAAATCATGTGGGATGAATTTTGAAATTATGTATAAGGTCTTTGAAAACATGAGTGATGCTTTTGAAATCATGCATTTGATATAAGTAATTATATTGTATTAATAATAGTTTGAAATCATGAAGGTCGTTTTTGAAAACATAGGCATTGTTTTTGAAATCATGCAGGTTGTTTTGAAAACTTATGTTATGCATGTTGAAAAATCAGAATGTAATGAGTATGAGATTTGAAAATACCCTTAGTTATCTAACCAAGGATTCGGGGGCACAAATGTGCAGAAGCACGATTACTCAAAATTTCGCTTTATTTCTTGTACTTTGTCTCATAGAATGAAACGAGTAATTAAAATTTTTGAGGAAATCATGAGCGATCACTTGAAAGGGAGAATCACAAGAGTAGTTTGTAAGGAACATAATTCCTTGATGTAGGTATCATAGGAAAATGCCATACACACATGTAACTACATTTGTACTTCAGAATTGCAAATAACAACTTTTATTTATGAACAAGGCAGATTGTTTCACAGTACAAGAAAACAAAAGAAACAAAGGCATAAGACAGCAACATCTTTTACTCAGCCAAATGCTCATCCAAGGGTTGGATATTGACAATCTTCGGGCATTTGTTCCTGAAATGGCTTGTTTCGCCACAGTTGTAGCAAGTACCAGATGGAAAATGAGCTTGAGTAGGGTTGACTTGGAGTTGGGTAGCAACAAGATTTGCAACAGCTTTGTTCTGGATAGCAAAGCGGCATATGTTAATCAAATGTCCCAACCGTCCACAGTAGGTACATTTGGAGCAGGATACGAGGTTTGAATGGTGACGGTTGCATCGTTTGCACCATGGGGCAGTTCCTATGTACGACTTCCTAGCTGGTGGCGCTGCCACTTGGCTAGGTCCCGCTTGATTAGGTGTAACTGCTGCGGGTTTCCTTGAAGCCTTACGCTTCCTTAATTTTGGTGCAAGCTTGACTTCTACTTCCTTTGGTGACTCTTGAGTGGCTCCATTTTTGAGACGAGACATGGCAATGCCTAGATCCACAGACTTCAGTATCACTTCGCCTATTTGCTGGGCAAATTTGGCTGTTTGCTCGGACATCTGACCGTTGCTGAGATAAAGAGACATTCTAGAAGAAAATGAAAGACATAGGAAGAAACAAGTGAAAGGTTACCGGGTGATCAAAACAAAATGACAACGCATAAAAATTGCGATCATTTGTTTGTTACCTAAGGCAAACAAATGAGATGGTGAAGAATCAAAGTAAGCGGGTCATAATAATGCATCGCTGAAGACATGCTCGCCTATAAGTGAACACTCACCCCAAGAGTTCCCAGGTAAGAGTGACTGGTCCGATACTGCGGATTTATACGAACACTCTAGCCTTAGACAGAAAAACTCAGAGTACAGGCATTCACTCTTCCAGTTTGCACGTGTTCACATCATATAGACCCAAACTTTGACGGGATTTTGAAAACTCGAAAGGCACTAAGCCAAATATGAGTTAAACTGGAAGGGTTCAAAACCTTATAACAAAGGGTTCAAAACCTAGTAATCAATCGTCCTAGAACAGATGATTAGTTTTCAAAGCGGATCAAATTTATGTTCTTGTTGTGGTTGTCACCTAAGGATAAGTGACGGTATTGTTTTATGACTAAACGCAAGTAAACTCGCGTTAGGGTCCTAGGAAGGTTATAGTCTAGGTCAAAGCATTACTAATAACCTAATTCCCTATAACCATGGGCTCTGATACCAACTTTTCTGTCACACCCCGACCACGTAAAACAACAAAACGTGGCGGAATCGTCGGGGAGTGTTGTAACAGAATCATTGTTTCATAACACATGGAAAATTGAAATATTGATTTATTAATTTAAAAGAGTTACAATGTCTTAACAAACAAATAAGTATAACATAATTAACTAGTCTTGCATCTTTTATTGTCACTAAGGCCCAAGTCCGCCTATGTGTATCTTGATCAATCCTATGCATCATCTCCTGAAACACATGTGAAAATAGGTACGTCAGCAAAAAATGCCGGCGAGTACATAGGTTTTATGAAAAATAGGATTCATGACTTAGGTTTAAGAAAATGTTTAACAAAAACTTGTCATGAATCCAGTTTAAGTGTTTGCTTTTATAAAACGTTTGAAAATCGATGATAGATAGGTATAGTTAAAAAGAATGAGGTAAGGTTAAGTGAATAACCAAGTAAAAAGGAGTTTGTACAAATCAAACTGTTTTGTAAAACAATGTCTTGTGAAAAGTATGTTATTTGTGTAAAAATGTATAAGTCCAAATGAATGATTTAAATAACGCTACGCCATGTATTATAATACAAGCACTTATATATAGGAAGTACCAGCGGCGTATCCACCATGCTTGTAGCATACTACACACATATCATTACTTAAGTCACTTAAACAAACCACCAAAGCATATAGTTCATGTTCAAACCAATCATCAAATGTTCTTGTCTAAACCATTGTCAATGTTTAAAACTCAAAATATAGTCATGTAGTTATGTGTAAACAAAAGTTATGTATGGTAAGTAACAAAATGAGAATACTTAACCATAAGTAAAAAGGAACAAAACAAAGTATTTTGAATAAATCAAAAAGTTATGTTTTGCCAAGTAGAAAACTTGTTTTATTGATACAAACATTTATGTGGTGAGTTAACGCATACATCCAAGCCTTGAGACAGCAGGATAACCTTAGAGTAAAGGTTATCAAAGTAAAATGTTCACGGATTCGGTCATTCCATCCATCCAAACAAACCTAGGATTTTAGGAACGGGATTTGTCAAGTCCTATGGTACCACTACCTACTACCGAGCGGCATGATCGGTGTTAATGAATGTAATAAAGAACCGTTTAAACAAACCAAATGTTATACCAAATGTAAACAAGTTATGTGAAAACAATGTACTAAGTATGCTAAGTAACATACAAAGCAGAAAAGTCATGTAAATCAATGTGCTAGCATGTTAAATGAACATACATAGCAAAAGAAATGTAATGTAAAACAATGTGCTTAGCATGTCAAGTTAACATACATAGCAAAACAATGTAATGAAATCATGTACTATAAGTGTACTAAGAACATAGCAAGCATATGATGTGAAAACAGGAAAGCACGAAAGTAACAAGTAGGCACATGTGTTTCACCCCAAAATGTTTGGAAAACAGTAAAAGAGGGGTCTATGTACTCACTTGAGGGTGCTTAGAAGTCTTGAACAACAACCAAGCGAAGCTAGAGGGATCACGGAATCAAACGGCACCCTATATAGATAACTACATAAATAACCGGACCTAAATCGGGAGATTGGATAGTATGAGGTTTCGTAAACCAAATGAGTATTGGAACTCATATGATATGGTTAAACAAAGCCTACATACTAAAATGAAACCTAACCTTAGTGCTTATGACCCATTACGACCCGTTTAGGTAGCTTATGCTGCTTTAACGCGTCGCTCGCGTAAAACGCGTTCGGAATGCTTAGCTAGTCCTATGACAAGCAAGTTATGCCTTAACATGCTTAATATTGTTGCTAAATCAATTTAGATGTCAAAATTTATGTTACATAGGCTTAAAATGAATTTTGGCGCAAAAAGGGCATTTTGGTAATTTACCTAAGGCATAAGAACTACTTATCATACAACTACTTAAACGTCGTGACCATAAGGTATAACCTCGGAAGGTTATTCCCTATACAATTATGGTCACCTAAAATGTTTGGTCGGATCCTAATGATCGACCAAATGGGTCGGGTTCGTAAGCATAAGCGATTGATTAGATCGCTTACCTTTACGACCCTAAACAAGCACAAATCTAAAAGCAACGAGCTAAACATGCTAGAACATGTTTAGTAATGTTAGAAAACAGGTTTGGTATTAAAACAAACGGTTTTAATACCCTAGAGTAGTTTGGTTACAAAATACGCGAGAAAACGCATTTTGGCCGAAACTACGACTCGTCACTGAGCCTAGATAACGTGGTAATCAGTAGGTATAGTTACTAGGAACTATAACCATCGTGATTACGCTCACGTTATGAAGTTCAAACGAACTTCGCATTGACCATAAACTGGTCAATGCAGAAAGTCAAACAAAGTTTGACTTTCGAACTCGAAAAGCAATAAAAGAACGAAGGAATACTTACAAAGGGTCCCCGCAAGCTTTGATTTCTCAAGTATTCTCAGGTATGAAGTGGTTTAGTACTCCAACTTAGAGAAATCTCAAGAAATCAAGTGGGTTTTGCAAGTGAAAGGTGAGGGGTATTTATAGGAAAACCAAGACCGTTAGGATCATTCCTCGATAAACGTGCTTCGATCTTGGCCGTACACATGGGCCCCTTGTTTTAGAATACCATTAGAGCCCATAGAAATGCCCCAAAACCATTTGCAAGTGGTTTGGAAGTGCTAAACAGCTGCAAACACCTGTTTGCAACAATTTTGCTGATCTGGGAGGCTGACGCGCCCCGCTTAAGAATTACACACAAACTCACGCGGGTCGCCTGAGGTTGTCTGATCAGCATAACTTTCAAAAATGACAGTTTTAGCCCCTGCATGCTTTTAAGTCCATTTTTGACACGTTTAAGGCCCGTTAACCTCATTTCAAGCCTCTAAAATGAAGTTAAAGTATAGGGAACTCAAAACATGCCCAAAAATATCTCGGATGTCGGTTCGTTTGGTCGTACGATCGCGATGTTTGCTTAATTACGACGGAATGCGCATAAGCGTGAAAAACGATCCAAATTGCGCGACGAATGGATTTTTTTCTCATGCCAAACATTAAAACATAATATTTTAATGCTTACATAAAGTTTTGGATGTCCGGATGTATTCAGAACGTAAGTTATGCGCGAAAGTGCAAACTTATGCACTTTTTGACGCTTTTAGTCCCTGAATGACCCAAAAGTTTATTTTAGCACACCGATCCCCTCAAAGCCTATTTTTAAGCTATGTAAAGGATATTTAATGTGTGTTTAAATTATGATCATGTTCCGGAATGTTCGTTACAGTTCAAATTGGCATACTTTCGCAGTTTGACATATTTAGTCCCTGTAGGCGAATAGACTTGATTTCGGCATACCAAACCTTTCAAAACTTATTTCTAAGTTATGTAAAGGTTATTTAAGGTATGTTAAGCCTATGTCACTATTCTGGAGTGTTTGTTGCATTAAACTGGTTATATTTACGCATCAGTGCGCTTATAACCCTCCAGGAAGCGATCTAAAGCCCGAAATCGAACAAGAGTTGATATGTGCAAATGATACACATGTTTATACAAATCCCAAGTATGAAATACAATATTTTATTGGTTTGGTATTTGTCTGATGGCTGAAGTGACACAGGTGTCACAGTCTCCCCTACTTCAGGAAATTTCGTCCCGAAATTTATTTAGAGGAAACTTGTGAGAGCTTGAGACATGAAGTTGAAAAGATCGAACAACACTGGTTAGAGTTCCGAACTTCTAGTAGCTTTAAATAACATCATGCTTACAATGTGGGAGGGACACATATATACAAGTATATAAAGTGTTACTGGTGCGTCCACCGTACCTCCATTACATTGTTCACACTTCGTTATTGTTGCCACTATTGGTTCTTACACATAATAAGTCTTACTGTGGTTTCCGTGCATTGAACTTCATAATTATGTATGCATCCATAATTACGTAATTCCTTGCATAGTCACGTAGTGCATCTTAGAATGTGTAGGGGAGGAAAACAATGAACGAGCCTGTGATGATTGTGATTTGACCATACTGGGGTCCTTTTTAATTGAGTCAATAAATGATCTCCAGACCGCCAAGGAGTCTTTTCAGCTTATATCATCATATGTCATTCTCAACCAGATACTGAATCAATCGCTTGACCTAGACCACTAAAGGGGTCTCTTTGAATCAAGGAATGGCACTATAAAATCCATGGGTCTTAACTATCACGTAGAAACCCAATTAAGGATTTGAGATAGTACCTTTTGAATATCCTACTACGAATCCCTCATATAAAAATACGAAAGGTTCTTATGAGGATTTGGATAACGAATTATCCAGAGTATACAAAATCACAAAAAATGCATAAAAGGAAACACAAAATGCATAAACACATAGTCACATAACCACAAAATTGTTTATCTTGATTTTAAATTTGTCATGATTTAATTTGTTCTGTTAACTGAGCACATGCATTTAAAGCACACCGGGTATCCAATCAGAGGATTTTGATTGGTGCTTTAAACATTATCAAGAATACAACTATGAAGATAGAAAGATCTTGAATAGGAAATTCGATTTCGATTGAAAAGAACCGAAATGTTCAAATTAAGGTACACAAGGAATCCAATTAAGGACTCTGATTGGAAAGATAATTAACCGCAAGGGTCTAATTGTAAAGATAAAAAGATCCCATATGGATTTTAGAAGTTGAATATGTTTTGAAACCTTGCACTGGATGTGCTTTAAGTCAGAACATGAAGTAAAAATGCTTATGAAGATGAGATGCTGGATATGTCAAGGTGACATATGAAGCTGAATTTGAAGGTTAAGTCAATGAATGAAGAAAATATTTTTGAAAACTATGCATGGGGTTCAAAAAAAAATGTGTTCAATGTTTTTGAAACCCTATATATAATACTTTCGAAATCATAAAGTAGGTGTATTAGGTAGGTATATTTATAAAAATGTTTAAAAATCATGTGGGATGAATTTTGAAATTATGTATAAGGTCTTTGAAAACATGAGTGATGCTTTTGAAATCATGCATTTGATATAAGTAATTATATTGTATTAATAATAGTTTGAAATCATGAAGGTCGTTTTTGAAAACATAGGCATTGTTTTTGAAATCATGCAGGTTGTTTTGAAAATTTATGTTATGCATGTTGAAAAATCAGAATGTAATGAGTATGAGATTTGAAAATACCCTTAGTTATCTAACCAAGGATTCGGGGGCACAAATGTGCAGAAGCACGATTACTCAAAATTTCGCTTTATTTCTTGTACTTTGTCTCATAGAATGAAACGAGTAATTAAAATTTTTGAGGAAATCATGAGCGATCACTTGAAAGGGAGAATCACAAGAGTAGTTTGTAAGGAACATAATTCCTTGATGTAGGTATCATAGGAAAATGCCATACACACATGTAACTACATTTGTACTTCAGAATTGCAAATAACAACTTTTATTTATGAACAAGGCAGATTGTTTCACAGTACAAGAAAACAAAAGAAACAAAGGCATAAGACAGCAACATCTTTTACTCAGCCAAATGCTCATCCAAGGGTTGGATATTGACAATCTTCGGGCATTTGTTCCTGAAATGGCTTGTTTCGCCACAGTTGTAGCAAGTACCAGATGGAAAATGAGCTTGAGTAGGGTTGACTTGGAGTTGGGTAGCAACAAGATTTGCAACAGCTTTGTTCTGGATAGCAAAGCGTCATATGTTAATCAAATGTCCCAACCGTCCACAGTAGGTACATTTGGAGCAGGGTACGAGGTTTGAATGGTGACGGTTGCATCGTTTGCACCATGGGGCAGTTCCTATGTACGACTTCCTAGCTGGTGGCGCTGCCACTTGGCTAGGTCCCGCTTGATTAGGTGTAACTGCTGCGGGTTTCCTTGAAGCCTTACGCTTCCTTAATTTTGGTGCAGGCTTGACTTCTACTTCCTTTGGTGACTCTTGAGTGGCTCCATTTTTGAGACGAGACATGGCAATGCCTAGATCCACAGACTTCAGTATCACTTCGCCTATTTGCTGGGCAAATTTGGCTGTTTGCTCGGACATCTGACCGTTGCTGAGATAAAGAGACATTCTAGAAGAAAATGAAAGACATAGGAAGAAACAAGTGAAAGGTTACCGGGTGATCAAAACAAAATGACAACGCATAAAAATTGCGATCATTTGTTTGTTACCTAAGGCAAACAAATGAGATGGTGAAGGATCAAAGTAAGCGGGTCATAATAATGCATCGCTGAAGACATGCTCGCCTATAAGTGAACACTCACCCCAAGAGTTCCCAGGTAAGAGTGACTGGTCCGATACTGCGGATTTATACGAACACTCTAGCCTTAGACAGAAAAACTCAGAGTACAGGCATTCACTCTTCCAGTTTGCACGTGTTCACATCATATAGACCCAAACTTTGACGGGATTTTGAAAACTCGAAAGGCACTAAGCCAAATATGAGTTAAACTGGAAGGGTTCAAAACCTTATAACAAAGGGTTCAAAACCTAGTAATCAATCGTCCTAGAACAGATGATTAGTTTTCAAAGCGGATCAAATTTATGTTCTTGTTGTGGTTGTCACCTAAGGATAAGTGACGGTATTGTTTTATGACTAAACGCAAGTAAACTCGCGTTAGGGTCCTAGGAAGGTTATAGTCTAGGTCAAAGCATTACTAATAACCTAATTCCCTATAACCATGGGCTCTGATACCAACTTTTCTGTCACACCCCGACCACGTAAAACAACAAAACGTGGCGGAATCGTCGGGGAGTGTTGTAACAGAATCATTGTTTCATAACACATGGAAAATTGAAATATTGATTTATTAATTTAAAAGAGTTACAATGTCTTAACAAACAAATAAGTATAACATAATTAACTAGTCTTGCATCTTTTATTGTCACTAAGGCCCAAGTCCGCCTATGTGTATCTTGATCAATCCTATGCATCATCTCCTGAAACACATGTGAAAATAGGTACGTCAGCAAAAAATGCCGGCGAGTACATAGGTTTTATGAAAAATAGGATTCATGACTTAGGTTTAAGAAAATGTTTAACAAAAACGTGTCATGAATCCAGTTTAAGTGTTTGCTTTTATAAAACGTTTGAAAATCGATGATAGATAGGTATAGTTAAAAAGAATGAGGTAAGGTTAAGTGAATAACCAAGTAAAAAGGAGTTTGTACAAATCAAATTGTTTTGTAAAACAATGTCTTGTGAAAAGTATGTTATTTGTGTAAAAATGTATAAGTCCAAATGAATGATTTAAATAACGCTACGCCATGTATTATAATACAAGCACTTATATATAGGAAGTACCAGCGGCGTATCCACCATGCTTGTAGCATACTACACACATATCATTACTTAAGTCACTTAAACAAACCACCAAAGCATATAGTTCATGTTCAAACCAATCATCAAATGTTCTTGTCTAAACCATTGTCAATGTTTAAAACTCAAAATATAGTCATGTAGTTATGTGTAAACAAAAGTTATGTATGGTAAGTAACAAAATGAGAATACTTAACCATAAGTAAAAAGGAACAAAACAAAGTATTTTGAATAAATCAAAAAGTTATGTTTTACCAAGTAGAAAACTTGTTTTATTGATACAAACATTTATGTGGTGAGTTAACGCATACATCCAAGCCTTGAGACAGCAGGATAACCTTAGAGTAAAGGTTATCAAAGTAAAATGTTCACGGA
Source organism: Helianthus annuus (assembly GCF_002127325.2). Taxonomy (NCBI): domain Eukaryota; kingdom Viridiplantae; phylum Streptophyta; class Magnoliopsida; order Asterales; family Asteraceae; genus Helianthus; species Helianthus annuus. The sequence goes on along the minus strand of NC_035444.2, from coordinate 84,340,854 downwards.
TTCGGTCATTCCATCCATCCAAACAAACCTAGGATTTTAGGAACGGGATTTGTCAAGTCCTATGGTACCACTACCTACTACCGAGCGGCATGATCGGTGTTAATGAATGTAATAAAGAACCGTTTAAACAAACCAAATGTTATACCAAATGTAAACAAGTTATGTGAAAACAATGTACTACGTATGCTAAGTAACATACAAAGCAGAAAAGTCCTGTAAATCAATGTGCTAGCATGTTAAATGAACATACATAGCAAAAGAAATGTAATGTAAAACAATGTGCTTAGCATGTCAAGTTAACATACATAGCAAAACAATGTAATGAAATCATGTACTATAAGTGTACTAAGAACATAGCAAGCATATGATGTGAAAACAGGAAAGCACGAAAGTAACAAGTAGGCACATGTGTTTCACCCCAAATGTTTGGAAAACAGTAAAAGATGGGTCTATGTACTCACTTGAGGGTGCTTAGAAGTCTTGAACAACAACCAAGCGAAGCTAGAGGGATCACGGAATCAAACGGCACCCTATATAGATAACTACATAAATAACCGGACCTAAATCGGGAGATTGGATAGTATGAGGTTTCGTAAACCAAATGAGTATTGGAACTCATATGATATGGTTAAACAAAGCCTACATACTAAAATGAAACCTAACCTTAGTGCTTATGACCCATTACGACCCGTTTAGGTAGCTTATGCTACTTTAACGCGTCGCTCGCGTAAAACGCGTTCGGAATGCTTAGCTAGTCCTATGACAAGCAAGTTATGCCTTAACATGCTTAATATTGTTGCTAAATCAATTTAGATGTCAAAATTTATGTTACATAGGCTTAAAATGAATTTTGGCGCAAAAAGGGCATTTTGGTAATTTACCTAAGGCATAAGAACTACTTATCATACAACTACTTAAACGTCGTGACCATAAGGTATAACCTCGGAAGGTTATTCCCTATACAATTATGGTCACCTAAAATGTTTGGTTGGATCCTAATGATCGACCAAATGGGTCGGGTTCGTAAGCATAAGCGATTGATTAGATCGTTTACCTTTACGACCCTAAACAAGCACAAATCTAAAAGCGACGAGCTAAACATGCTAGAACATGTTTAGTAATGTTAGAAAACAGGTTTGGTATTAAAACAAACGGTTTTAATACCCTAGAGTAGTTTGGTTACAAAATACGCGAGAAAACGCATTTTGGCCGAAACTACGACTCGTCACTGAGCCTAGATAACGTGGTAATCAGTAGGTATAGTTACTAGGAACTATAACCATCGTGATTACGCTCACGTTATGAAGTTCAAACGAACTTCGCATTGACCATAAACTGGTCAATGCAGAAAGTCAAACAAAGTTTGACTTTCGAACTCGAAAAGCAATAAAAGAACGAAGGAATACTTACAAAGGGTCCCCGCAAGCTTTGATTTCTCAAGTATTCTCAGGTATGAAGTGGTTTAGTACTCCAACTTAGAGAAATCTCAAGAAATCAAGTGGGTTTTGCAAGTGAAAGGTGAGGGGTATTTATAGGAAAACCAAGACCGTTAGGATCGTTCCTCGATAAACGTGCTTCGATCTTGGCCGTACACATGGGCCCCTTGTTTTAGAATACCATTAGAGCCCATAGAAATGCCCCAAAACCATTTGCAAGTGGTTTGGAAGTGCTAAACAGCTGCAAACAGCTGTTTGCAACAATTTTGCTGATCTGGGAGGCTGACGCGCCCCGCTTAAGAATTACACACAAACTCACGCGGGTCGCCTGAGGTTGTCTGATCAGCATAACTTTCAAAAATGACAGTTTTAGCCCCTGCATGCTTTTAAGTCCATTTTTGACACGTTTAAGGCCCGTTAACCTCATTTCAAGCCTCTAAAATGAAGTTAAAGTATAGGGAACTCAAAACATGCCCAAAAATATCTCGGATGTCGGTTCGTTTGGTCGTACGATCGCGATGTTTGCTTAATTACGACGGAATGCGCATAAGCGCGAAAAACGATCCAAATTGCGCGACGAATGGATTTTTTCTCATGCCAAACATTAAAACATAATATTTTAATGCTTACATAAATTTTTGGATGTCCGGATGTATTCAGAACGTAAGTTATGCGCGAAAGTGCAAACTTATGCACTTTTTGACGCTTTTAGTCCCTGAATGAACCAAAAGTTTATTTTAGCACACCGATCCCCTCAAAGCCTATTTTTAAGCTATGTAAAGGATATTTAAGGTGTGTTTAACTTATGATCATGTTCCGAAATGTTCGTTACAGTTCAAATTGGCATACTTTCGCAGTTTGACATATTTAGTCCCTGTAGGCGAATAGACTTGATTTCGGCATACCAAACCTTTCAAAACTTATTTCTAAGTTATGTAAAGGTTAGTTAAGGTATGTTAAGCCTATGTCACTATTCCGGAGTGTTTGTTGCATTAAACTGGTTATATTTACGCATCAGTGCGCTTATAACCCTCCAGGAAGCGATCTAAAGCCCGAAATCGAACAAGAGTTGATATGTGCAAATGATACACATGTTTATACAAATCCCAAGTATGAAATACAATATTTTTTTGGTTTGGTATTTGTCTGATGGCTGAAGTGACACAGGTGTCACATAACAAATATAATTTCATATATTAAATAATAAAAAATTATATTCATCTCGTAAATTGTTTATCACCTCAGTATGCATACGAAAATATATGTTGGGTTAATTTTAATTAAATATTAAAAAAATATAAAGATTTAAAGCTGAAGATTGAGGATACCAAGAGGTATATTTAAGTTTTGAATTAATATTTTTGGGGTTAGTTTAATTGTTCTCTTATAGGTTTAATGTGCATACTAATACTAATACTAATTGTAATTCAGATAAAAATTAACAAATATTTGATATGAACTTTGATTTAAAAATTTGGTATTGTTTCCGAAACGATATTTAGATTCTGATACAAAGAAGCTATATAAGTATATAAGATGTCTTATAGAATTAGTATGGTTAATTATGAGTTTATGACTTAGGTATAAACAAATATCAATTATAATCCTCAACGTTTGTATGCAATTTCAATTTCAAGATCATGTTCCGTATATTTATAACTTTCTCGACATCTATAATAAGCTAATTAGTATGGAAATTAATTATGTAACTTTTCAATTTATGAAATTATTTTCATTAAATGTATTGATACGTAACTAATTGAAAATTTGAAAAGCTGTTACTAATTTGCTAATTAATGATTTTAGGATTAACTTTTTTTAAAGAAAGATTTTAAGATTAACGTAAATTAATGATTTTAAGATTTTAGGATTAATTTTTTTTAAATAACTATAAAACCAAAGGAATTTAGGCGGGAAAATAGAAGTATACATGGCCTCAATGATTGACATGTGTCTCTTATTTGGTTTCTTGTATTATATGTATAGATTAAAGAGTGGATAATTGAAGAGGTATGGTCCCAATTCCCTGCCTACATGGCAGGGACCACACCACTCTTGTGCACACAAGGCATCCATGTCATCAGAACATTCTAGAAGCTTCCAGAAGACATCTGGGCGGTTCACAGCTGGCATCAAAGATGCTTTGCCCGACATAAAGGACAACACGTGTCACCATTAACAGAAGGCCACATAGGCCTGCGACAATCCAGGGAGCAGGGCTGACGTGACCAGTACGAGGTACCCAGCACAAGCGAATGCAAGGACGCCACGTGTACCACTACACCCTTCGCGACAGAGCAGACCAAGAGGATATTCCCCTTGGTCGGACAGCTGGCTCGCGCCTACAGCTGGCACAGCTGCTTCCTCCTTCTTCACCCTACGGCTATAAATAGGACCCTTCATCATTCAGGTTCGGGATCTTGGCTCTCTTTACTCACTCTATACACACACTGTTTTATTCCCCTCGGAACAGTACTTATTCTCACGCCGGAGCCTGGTTAAGAGGGAAAACCCCCTTTTCCCCTCTTAACGAGACTAACGGTGTTTGCTGTTTTGCAGATCTCAGGCCACCGATACGAGTAAGAGAAGAGGTTGAACCCCATAAGTGAAACAACCCTCTTGGTTATCCTTGTGTTAACCATTGTTTCAACATTGGCGCCATCCGCTTTTTTGCAAAACCACTCTCACCTCTTTTCTTTCCTAAAAAACACTCGTAAAAATGGCAGACCAAAATCATTCACACCCAGCTGACGGAGAAGTTTCTTCCTTTGAACTCGTTTCGGACACGGCACACGTCCAAAGGGGTCAAAGGAACGAGACCATCCAAGAGGGTCAGCTGAACAACGAGTTTCCATCCATATTTGGAAGTGCGTCCAGGGCTGTTAGCCAAACCACAACTGGACCTACCTTCCAAACACCAGCAAGAATCATCACTCAAACCACAAACGGAGCTGCTCTCCAATCTCCAACGGGGATATTACACCAAACACCTCCGCCGATGCAGACTCTAAGCCATGGGGCAGGCCCTTCTGCTCCATCGGAACAAGCACAACTCAACTACTCTGCACTTTTAGGGCTACCCGAAGGAAAAACTCTGGCTTCCTGGTATGCCGAACAAATGGCGTCCATAAACCTCGTTTATATGCAGCTCAGCGCACAACAAGCCTTGCTCCAAGCACAGGCTAACCAATCAGCATTTGTAACTCCACAACCAAGGTCTCTGAGTACACACACAGCTCAGCAGACAAACGCGTGGAACTTATGTCCAGAAAGAGGACCAGTGCAAAATGTAAGAAGACCTAGCGTGCAAGACACGCGCGATACTTACGCTGAGACAGAGAGCAACTTCGTTCAAAACTCCAATCTACAACGAAGGCCGATCCAAACCCGTTTGGGCGCGCGCAACATGAATACGGAATGGGAAGAGGAGGAAGACGACCCAACTTACAAGGAAGAATCCACAGTGTTTAGCAGACTTCCTCCGGAGCACGAAGCATACAAACCAACCAAGCGCGCAGGGTATAACCCCAAAGCAGAGCATGATTATACCTTGAGCTATTGTCCTGAGGACATGGCTGAAAATTCAAAATTCATTCGAGAAATCGCGTGCGCGGCCATCGACAAAACGAAATTACCACACAACGTGGGTAAATACAACGGGTTGACGGACCCAGACGATCACCTCCAGGTGTTTAAAGGCGCAGGAGCAACAGGCGGATGGAACTTACCAACATGGTGCCACCTGTTTGCTCAGACATTCGTTGGCGCGGCGCGCATTTGGTTCGACAACTTACCGGCTGGCAAAATCAAATCATGGGTCGATTTCCGAGAGAAGTTCCTAGCACACTTCTCTCAGCAGCGAAGACAAGCCAGAGATCCAGGTGATTGTTTGAACATATGGAGAAAAGACTATGAAAGCGTAGAAGATTTCATTACAAGGTACAACAAAGAATGTTTAGAGATCAGAGACATACCAGAAAAAATGATGCGCGCACACTTCATGCGAGCGGTCAAGTGCGACGACCTGGTTAAAAGAATCAAAGGGCGAGATGGAGGACCCAAAGACTGGGAAACCTTCATCGAAGCAGCCAAGACTATCGCGCAGACAGACAGGCAACTGACCGGTGACGATCACCGTCAGCGCGCACACAACCATAACGATCGAAACAACAGAAGGGGCAGAAATCAACCCTGGAGGGCTTCTGGGCACAGAGAAAGAAGCCCCCCACGGGACGACGCATGCCATACGATCAATCAGATAGCCCATCGAAAAGAAGTGAAGCGCGAAAATAGAGAAAAGCAGTGGACTCCACTAACCAAAACACCTTCTGAAGTTTTAACCACAGAGAACCATCAGTTCAAACCACCCTTGCAGATGCGCAACAAAAGGGGTTAAGACCCAAATCTCTTCTGTGAATTCCACAAAGATACGGGCCATTTAACCGATGATTGTTTTAGCCTAAAGCAAGAAATCAAAAGAGCTCTAAGAGACGGAAAGCTCACCCACTTAGTCAAAGGTGGAAAGCGCGATTACCGCCAGATACAAAGAAGAGACGAAGGGCCAGACAATAAGAAGCTCAGAAAGTTAGAAACTCACATGGTGCAAGGAGGTCCACGGCGACCAAGAAAACATTACAACAAGCGCGCGCAAGATGATTCATGGCGCGAGAAACAAGTGGTTTTCCCAGTTGTCAGAGGGGGTCCAAGAGAAAAGCGGCCAATAGTCATTCCAGGGGTGATCGGTCACTACCAGACAGATTACATCTTTATCGATCCCGGGAGCACTGCGGACATCATATATGAACAGTGCTTCAATCAATTTGACCAAGAGGACAAGGCGCGCCTAGAGCCAGTCGACTACCCATTAACTGGTTTCTGCAACGAGGCCGTCTTTCCCCTAGGACAAATATCATTCCCAGTATTACTTTCCGATGGAAGAAATTCAAGAACCGAAGAAGTCACATTCATGGTACTGCCGGCACACTCGAGGCATGACATCCTCCTAGGAAGAGAATCACAAGGAGATTTCAACATGATCTGTTCCGCACCACATTCCGCCGTAGGTTTCCCGACCGAAACAGGCGTTGCATTGATATATGCAAGCAAAGAAGTGCTGGCAACAGACGAAATCAGGCCAGCAAAATCAAGCAAACACGCACCGCGCTTAGAAGCAGAGAAATGGGTATTGAATAGCGCATACCCAGAACAAACAGTCACTCTGGGGCCCGCAATGTCTGATCTAACGCGCGCGGCGCTAAAGAAACTATTGCACGAAAACATGGACGTATTCGCCTGGACACCGGCTGATATGGTTGGCGTCCCACGGCACATAGCAGAACACCGGCTAAATGTATCAGAAGACGCAAAGCCAGTAGTGCATGCTAAACGACACCTGGGAGATATCAAACATGATGCCATGAAAGAACAAGTGTTGGAATTACTAAACGCAGGGATCATCAGAGAAGTCCGGTACCAAACATGGGTAGCAAGCCCAGTAATGGTAAAGAAACCGAATGGCAGTTGGAGAATGTGTGTCGACTATAAAGATCTGAACAAAGCATGTCCCCATGACTGCTACGCTTTACCAGACATAGATGAGAAAATCGATTCTTTAGCAACATTCCGGTGGAAATGTTTCTTGGATTGCTACAAAGGGTACCACCAGGTCCAAATGTCCGTCCAAGATGAGGATAAAACCGCATTCCGCACGCCAACAGGGTTGTATTGCTACACCAAGATGCCGTTCGGCTTAAAGAATGCAGGTGCAACGTACCAAAGGTTGATGAACGAAACATTCAGTGACGCCATCGGTAAGTACATAGAAGTGTACATGGATGATCTGGTAATCATGAGCAAGGAGGAGAGCGCGATGCTGGAAAATATCCAGAAGACCTTCAACATGCTGCGAAGCGTAAGCATCAAACTGAATCCAGCAAAGTGCTCATTCGGAATGGAAGAAGGAAAGTTTTTGGGCTTCATAGTCACTAAAGACGGTTTTAAGGTAAATCCAGAAAAGGTCCAGGCCATAGAAAGGATGCCTTCGCCAGCAAACGTCAAAGACATGCAAAAGCTTGCAGGACGATTGGCAGCACTCAATCGGTTCCTAGCTAACCACGCTGCGAAATCCTTCCCATTCATCAAGACCTTGCGCAACTGCATGAAGAAAAACCAGTTCCAATGGACTCCGGAAGCAGAAAACGCGTTCCGCAAGATGAAAGACTGTCTCATCAAGCTGCCAACTCTAACCGCACCAAACAAAGGAGAACCTTTGGTCCTGTACCTCTCAGCTTCCGACAAGGTAGTCGGAGCCGTACTGCTTGTTGATCGTCAAGGTGTCCAAACGCCTGTATATTACGTGTCTCGAACCTTGACCGACCCTGAAACCAGATACGCAATCATGGAGAAGCTTGTCCTTGCACTGATCCACGCGTCAAGAAGGCTGCGCAGATATTTCGCTAATCACGTCATCCACGTGCTAACAAACTACAATATCGGAAATATCCTAGCAAGGCCAGAAATATCAGGAAGATTGGCCAAATGGGCAATAGAGCTAGGGGGACACAATGTGGTTTTCAGACCACGTCCATCGATCAAGGGCCATGTCTTGGCAGATTTTATGACAGAAGTCCCAGACGACAAAGACAGAGAATGCAAGGCGATGGAGAAAGCTGAGAAAAAACAAACAGAAGAGCCATGGCTACTGTACACAGATGGTGCATCCAACGAAGATGGGGCAGGCGCAGGGCTAAGGCTAGTAAGCCCTGACAAACATGAGTTCACATACGCCATACGCCTAGACTTCAAGAGCACAAACAATGAAGCAGAGTACGAAGCCTTTCTGGCCGGCTTGCGTTTGGCAATCAAAATGGGGGTCCGACACATCGAAGCACATGTGGACTCCATGTTAGTAGCAGGCCAAATCAACGGCCAGTATGAAGCCAAGGGCGACATAATGGCACTCTATCTCAACCAAACGAAGACGTTGTTACAAACTTTCTATTCCTACAAGGTGCATCACATAAACCGCAGCGAAAACAAGCCGGCAGATGCTTTAAGCAAGCTTGCGTCGACAAGTTTCCAACACCTAGCAAAGGATGTGCGCATAGAAGTTTTGAGCAACCCGTCTGTTCCACTCAGAGAAGTCAGCGTCATCCAAACAGGAACCACGTCCTGGATGACACCCATAATCATGTACTTACAGTCCGGGATACTTCCAGAGAACAAAGCTGAGGCGCGAAAAATCCAATACAAATCAGAACATTATCAGATGGCAGACGGGATACTGTATCGAAAGTCATATCTCGGCCCGCTGCTAAGATGTGTTGATGCCGACGACGCAAATTATCTGATCCGGGAAGTACATGAAGGCATTTGTGGTATCCATGCCGGGCCGCGAATGGTAGTGGCAAAAGTAATGAATGCCGGATACTACTGGCCCGGGATGCACCTCGATGCCGTGAAAGAGTTGAGAAAATGCAGCGGCTGCCAGAGGCACGCACCAAAAACCATGCGCCCCAAAAACGAACTGGTACCAGTAACAACTGCATGGCCTTTTCAGCAATGGGGCATAGACATGGTGGGCCCCTTCCCAGAAGCTCCAGGGGCAGTTAAGTTCATCATAGTCGCGGTCGATTACTTCACCAAGTGGATAGAAGCAAAGGCACTCGCATCAACCACGTCGGCAGTCGTTAAACGATTCATATGGGAACAAATCATATGCCGGTTCGGCCTACCACTCAGAATCATCACCGACAATGGAACAAACTTTGCAGCAGATGATCCCGAACGATGGTTCAAGGAACTAAACATCGAACATATCTTCTCGTCGGTTGCACATCCGCAAGGGAATGGTCAAGTTGAAGCGGTCAACAAAAGCATCGTCGATGGCATAAAGGCAAGGCTCGGTGAAAAAAGACGTGGGTGGGTCGATGAACTACCCAGCATATTATGGGCCCATAGAACAATGCCAAAAACAAGCAATGGAGAAACACCGTTTAGCTTGGTCTATGGGTCCGAGGCTGTGATCCCAGCAGAAATCGGGCTTCCATCTCCAAGAATGCTCTCCATGAACCTGATCAACAACGAAGAAGAAAGGAGGATCGACCTGGACCTCCTAGAAGAACGGAGGGAGATGGCAGCAATCAATGAAGCCAAATACAAATCAAATCTTGAAAAGTATTACAACTCCCGAGTCCGGATCTGCACCTTCAACCCAGGAGATTATGTCTTAAGGGACAATGAAGCGTCCAACGCAGAAAAACCGGGGAAACTGGCTCCCAAATGGGAAGGCCCGTACATCATTGATGAGGTCCTCGGCAAGGGGGCATACAAGCTACGCACCATGAACGACAAAGAGGTTCCACGAACCTGGAATGCCCAACAGTTACGAAAATGCTACATATAATGCAAACATGTAATCGTACAGGGCGAATCGCCAACACATTTACCTAATACAAGAAGTGTTTGGCTACCTTTATTTTCATGCAAATTTCTTGTCACAACTGCATTTATTACTTTGGGCGTACACGAAAACATCAATGGCTCGACCATAGGAAACGTTGTAGACCTCCAAGGCTCGTCACAACCAAGTGAACAGCCGGGTCAGAAACACAACCAAAGCCTACAAAACGCCAAAACATAACTTCGTGCCCACATAAACACGAAAATATCGATAGCAAGGTAATTAAACATTGTAATGCTCCCAAGGCTGATTACAGCTGAGCTCACACAATAACCTGCAACTCGATCACTTCGTATGTCACAGACAAGCGCACATACTTAAACGACAGAATAAAAACGTTGTAGTGACACAACATCACCTGTCAGCGCCATCACTCATTCGTGACACCTAATCAAAGTAATCAAACATGCACATATTATGACGATTTCAAAATTTGCATAACCAAAAATCAAAGCGGTAAAATATATGTCAATACATACAACCACAGTCAAGAAAATTAAAATTGTCTTAAAACACCCATTACAAGCCCATTCAGGGCCATACACGGCACGCAGGCCGGAAACCACCTATCAAGTATGGCTGGAGCCAGCACCTCCCGCAGCACCATCGCCATCTTCTCCCAAAGCTTTTTTCAACAAAGCTACTCCATTCGCTTTGTGAGCCAACTTCCCAGCGGCCCGAACAATAGCCAAATCAAGCATCGCAAATTCTTTTCGCTTCTCAACATAAGCACCGTCACAATCATCTTTATATAACTCAAAGTTGTAATCCTTCTCATTGTTGGCGGCCGCAAATCTGCCTTCAGCATACCCAAACTTGCGTCCACTATTATACCCTGCCCTACCCAATTCAAACATATAGCGGGCAAGTTCAGAAGAATGCAAAATACGATCAGCAAGCTACATGAAAAACAAGATCGAGTAAGAACAGAAATATACAAAGGCAAAAACAAAATGAAATGAGAAAACAAGGCAAACAAAGAACGTTACCAAGGGAACACCGCGAGACAGCAACCATCTACTATCAGCTGAGGCCTCCTCAGCAAGAAGCTCAGAAGCACAACATTCAGCTGTCTTCTCATCAAGAAGGCGCTGAACAGTCTCACACTCCGCAACCTTCTCCTAAGCAAGAAGCTCCAGCTTGTCAATCCGAGCAACATACTCTTTTTCCTTTTTCTCCGCAGCAACACGCACCTGCTGCGCCTCCTCAGCAAGGGCCGTCTTCTCACCAGATAGCCGCACGATAGCATCACACTGCGACTGCATCTCTAAATTTGTACGAGCACAGGCAGATTCCCAATCTTTCTGTTTTTGCTCGTTTACCTGCTTCTGCTCTTCAAGCTTCCGCTCAGCTTCAGCAACCCGCCATTGCAAGCCTTTTTTCTCCGCATTGAACTTCTCTTTCTCTTCGGAAAACGACTTCTTCGCCTCCTCAAACTCAAGAGTTTCTTCCCCCATCGACCTCCATTCGCGAAGAATCTCTTGCGATGTGGCAAAGAAGTGAACCCCAGCACTAACATGGTCGTCTATAAGGGCAAAGCGGTTGCGATTCTTCTGGAACATCCTCTCCGCAGGCGGAAGTGACAAAGAGAAAAACTCGTGACAATTCTTAACATCAGTCACTCGAGAGCCTTGAGTAAGGCTCCAGCGGGGGACGTGAGGCAAATCATCACAAGCTGGGTTACCCCATGAATCATCAGGATTATGCTCAAAGTGCGGGCTTCGCACAAGGCCAGAAGTGGCTCCACCTCCACCAGGAGGACGTTTAGTGTAGATGGTTTGTTGCGGAGTAGTCTCACTAGACTCCATCTGCACTTCAACACCTTTACCCTTATCACCTCCAGCATCTCCTCCAACACCACCCCCAGTCGCATCGCCTCCTTCAAACGTACCTTCAACAAACCCTTCACCACCCCCCATGTTTGCATCAGCACCATCACGCGGAGGGGTCAGACCAACAGTCCTCGACGGAGGAGAAGTAGGTGGAGTAAACCGAGAAATATCCGCCGCCCGAGGTTTCTTGCTAGTCTTGAATACTGCCATAAGACAACAATTAAAGAGCAATCCAAGGAAAGATACGACAAACGTACAATGAAAGAAAATTACCAGGAAGAGGAGCAGAGGCAGCATATATCTCCTCCAACAAATTCCCACGACCTCCACTAAACACGCCCAAATCAATCTCAGACTCCGAGGGCGCTGGGGGGGCCTCTTTTTGAAGCTTTGCTTTCTTGGCAGCAAAAACAGCAGCAGCCTGCTCATCAAGACGACGTTTGTGATCATCGAGAGCTTTTTTCTTCATGTGCTCAGATAAGGTAGCACTGTCATCAGGATCCGACTGATGACTCTTTTCACCAACCCCTAAGCCAGACAACGTATCAGAAACTACCACATAACCTAGACAAGGATGAGTAGAGGGTCGCTTACGAGAAGAACCAGCACCTTTACTCTCAGACTTATCCTCTCTCCTTCCAGATCTATCAGTCCGTGCTTTCTTTCTCGTCTCCAACTGGGCAGAGGGATCAACAGATGCTTCTGCATCATCCTCATCACCGACAACCTCATGCACGGGCTCAGCAGCGCCACCATGTGCGGTACCTGCACGCGCGCAATGAGAGGTTAGATCTCCAACATTCTGGTCAGAACTCCCACTAGAAAGGATGATAACTTCCTCTCGACCCGAATCGACAAAGTCATCCCAAACATCTTCACCTAGAACTTCATCAGCATATCTGCTCAGGCTTTCGTCGGTGGGATGCAAAAACCGACCCCGTATCTGATCCAACCACGTCGGATTCCCGTCAGCCTGGATAGCTTCAACCATGGCACCCGCTGATTTAGTGTCCAAGGCATTCAACAAACTGTAACCAACTGCAAAATGGCAACAAAAATAAGGACACATAGTAAACATAAAGGGAAATAATCAAGTGGTAAGACACGAAAGAACAATACATTTGCCCTTATGGCTATACGCGGGTTGACCCAGCGGATGTTTGGGCACCCACAGCAAACTCATCCCTGCACCAACTAAAGCCATCTCATCCAGTTGAGAAATAGCAGTCGCCTTCGCAGTTATCTTCTTATACCAGTCTTGAGCAGCAACGTTTGGAAGAACATCCACCTTAGGGATCCCGTGACTCACTTGCCGATATAACATATCTGTTGGAATCACACCACGACGGATGTAAAAAAACTTTTGTTTCCAGTCATGGATGCCCTTTAACGGCACAGAACACACCGGAGCAACTCCTGCCCTAGCTTGAAAAGAGTAAAAGCCGCTGGTATACGAAACGCTGTAGAAAACGTTAAACATCTCAAAAGTAGGATCAACACGGTAAGACCTACAGACGAATTCGAAATGGGTAATCCGAGTAAGCCCAATCGCATTTATTTGAGAAATATGGAGCCCATAACCCCTCAACACAGCAGCAGTGAACTTCGTAATCGGCAACCTAAAATTGCCTTCACGGAAATAAGCAACATATAACGTGATAAAGCCCGGAGGGGCATCCAATGCAGTAGATCCAGGAGGAGGGTACCGAGCTCCCCACTCAGAACGGAAGTTCATCCCCCTCACAAGGTTCTGAAATTCCTCCTCCTTCCAGTTAATAACGGCTTGGTCTGGACCAGGAGGAGCCTTACCTCTATGCTTCCTTTTCTTCTGAGTTGGATTCTTCTCAGCCATGATAAAGGTCAAGAAGAAGATGATTTGAACTCAAGAAAATGTGAACGACGGGAAAACACAAGAGGAGGATAGAGAGAAAATCACACTTAGAATTCAAGAATGAAGGAGGAAAGGGATAACCGCCCCCTATTTATACTCATCGCATTTAATGCGATGGATAGTGGACCGTCAGGAAACAGGAAAAGCACCCAATAGATGACTGACACGTCAAAGGAGAGAGAAGACGTCGGCTCGTTTTTCGGGAAGCATGGGCGACAAGGTCTGCTGATGTGACAGAAAGTCACTGCAAAAGCAACTGTTCACCTCCGAAAAGACAGGGACGTCAGACGGTCACACCAAACACTTCCCCATAACCACCAAACTTCCAACAGAAGGAAACACAAAAGGGCCAAAACCCATGCGACATGCGTCCATTTGGCCCACTTTTTTCAAGGGCCAAAACCCATGCGACATGCGTCCATTTGGCCCACTTTTTTCAAAGGCCAAAACCCATGCGGCATGCGTCCAATTGGCTCACTTTTTTCAAAGGCCAAAACCCATGCGGCATGCGTCCATTTGGCTCACTTTTTTCAAAGACCAAAACCCATGCGGCATGCGTCCATTTGGCTCAGTGTTTTCAAGAGGCCAAAACCCATTTGGCTCACCTTTTTTCAAAGGCCAAAACCCATGCGGCATGCGTCCATTTGGCTCACTTTTTTCAAAGACCAAAACCCATGCGGCATGCGTCCATTTGGCTCACTTTTTCAAGAAGCCAAAACCCATGCAGTATCCGTCCATTTGGCTCGCTTTTTCAAGAAGTCAAAACCCATGCGGCATGCGCCCATTTGACTCACTTTTCAAAAGGTAAAAACCATGCGGCACGCCCCCATTTGGCTCAATTTATATGAACCAACTTCAGTGCGACGCATGGAGATCATAACTCTCATAAGTCCAGAATCCCTCCTAGACGATTAACTCAACTAGAAGGCACACTGGACTGGGGGGACTTGAAGAGGTATGGTCCCAATTCCCTGCCTACATGGCAGGGACCACACCACTCTTGTGCACACAAGGCATCCATGTCACCAGAACATTCTAGAAGCTTCCAGAAGACATCTGGGCGGTTCACAGCTGGCATCAAAGATGCTTTGCCCGACATAAAGGACAACACGTGTCACCATTAACAGAAGGCCACATAGGCCTGCGACAATCCATAGAGAATGAGGTAGCAGCGACGGTAAGTCTGGGAGCTCAGTTGGGAATGGAAGTTCATAACTGCGAAGAATTAGTGAGGAATTCGATCATGGGAAACGGTATTAATGTGGTTAAACAATGAATTATCTTTCCTTAAATTTAAGAGGTCTTGGGGGGGATGAAAAGGCTAGATGGGTTAAAGGTATTAAAGTTAAATTTGGGGTTTCTTTTATGGCTCTTCAAGAATCTAAGCTTTCTTCGGTGAACGCTGCTGTTCTGCACGGTTTTTGGGGAGGCAAAGGTTTCGAGTTCGATTGGGTTGGTTCGTCGGGTCAGTCTGGTGGTTTGATCTGTCTCTGGGATCCGTCACTGTTTGTCCGCGAAGATTCGGTAAAGGATAGGAATTTCCTGATGATTAGAGGGAAACTTAAAGGCAGTGGTACCAGGCTGAACATCGTGAATGTTTATGCTCCTCAAGGAATTCCGGCAAAGAAGATGTTGTGGGATCGGCTATCTCAGGAGATGAATGGGCAGTCCGGTCTCTGGGTTTTGCTTGGAGATTTTAACGCCGTCAGAACTCCGGAAGAGAGGTTGAACTCGATGTTCAAACCTTTATGTGCGTCTAATTTCAATACCTTTATTTTTGACTCGGGACTTATGGAATATAATATGAAGGACAGAAAGTTCACCAGATGGGCTGAGAACGGTAGGAAGTTGAGCAAGATCGACAGGTTTCTTGTTTGCTCGGGTTTTTTCGCTCAATGGCCGGAGGCCTGTTTAAGGGCCCTTCCTCTTCACCTTTCTGACCACTGTCCGCTGGTTCTGGTCACTAAGGAGTCTAATTTTGGTCCCAAGCCTTTTAGAGTGTTTAACTCTTGGTTGGGAAGGCCAGGGTATGAAGAAACGGTCAAGGCAGCAGCGTTGTCCTTTATGGGAGATGGGCCGGCCGATCTAAAGCTCCTTAAGAAGTTTGAATTCATTAGGAGCAGAATTAAAGCCTGGCGAGAAGAGATGATAAAAAGAGAAAGGAAAGAAGAAGCCACGGCGAGGTCGGAGCTGGAGGAATTAGAAGCTATTATGGAAGACAGAGATCTCGAGGAGGACGAGGAATGGGTCCTGACAGAAAATAAAAGGCTGATCAGAGAGCTGGAGGAGAACAAATCAAAAGACCTCAGGCAAAAATCTCGCGTGAGATGGGCAAAAGACGGGGACGAAAATTCGAAGTTCTTCCATTCCATTATGAATTGCAGGAAGGCAACTAATATGATTCACGGGTTGCATTTGAATGGCTCATTGTGTTCGAAACCTTCCCTCATCAAAAAGAAAGTATTTAATTTTTTCAGAGAAAGATTTAAGGAAGTCTATCCTTGCCGGCCAAAGATCATATGTGACAATATCAAGACTTTAAGTGCGGAAGATGCGGCTGATCTCATAAAACCTTTTTCTGTGGGGGAGTTAAAACTTGCGATTTCTGAATGCGGAGACGATCTGGCTCCCGGGCCGGATGGTTTAAATCTCAGATTTATCAAACATTTCTGGGAGCTCTTTGAAAACGATTTCCTTCAGGTTCTGGACCAGTTTTACAGCAGTGGCTCGGTTAGCAGGGGATGCGCCTCATCGTTTATTGCTTTGATTCCAAAGAATAAAGATCCTATCAGTCTTAACGAGTTCAGGCCGATCAGTTTGGTGGGTGCCATAAACAAGGTGTTATCTAAAGTGTTAGCAAACAGGTTGAAAAGGGTGCTGGGCTCGGTAATTTCTGATTCTCAATCCGCCTTTTTGAAAGGTAAATTTATTCTAGACGGCCCGCTAATTTTAAATGAGGTCTCTAATTGGATTAAAAAGAGTAAGAAAAAAGCTTTTATTTTAAAATTGGATTTTGAGAAAGCCTACGACTGTGTTAACTGGGGGTTCGTCTTGATGGCGATGCAACAAATGGGGTTCCCTCCCTTGTGGTGTAGTTGGGTCTCAGGGATTCTTTCCTCGGCTCGGGCGGCGGTTTTAGTCAATGGAGCTCCTACATTCGACTTCCCATGCCAAAAAGGAATGAAACAGGGAGATCCGCTTTCCCCGTTTCTATTTCTTATTGTCATGGAAATTCTTTCTTGTTGCTTTGTTAAGGCAACAAGCATTCGTTCTCTCGCTGGTATTCGGCTCCCCAACAACGGTCCGTTGGTCTCTCATCTTTTTAACGCCGATGATGCGATCGTCATTGGTGAGTGGGATAAGGATAATGTGGCTAATGTAGTGAGGATTCTGAGGTGCTTTCATGTTTGCTCGGGGTTAAAAATAAACTTTGATAAATCCTCTCTTGTGGGCTTAGGGGTAGCGGATTCTGAGGTGGGTTCCGTGGCGGAAGGAATCGGGTGTAAAGTTGATCGGCTCCCGTTTAAATACCTTGGCATCTCGGTTGGAGCAAATATGAAAAAAATCGCTAGCTGGAGGCCGGTATTTGAAGTGTTTGAATCGAGATTATCTCTTTGGAAGGCCTCGGTGTTGTCTTTAGGAGGAAGAGTTACGTTAATCAAGGCTGTTCTTGAGAGTCTCCCGAGTTACTATTTTGCGCTTTATAAGTCTCCGGTGGGTGTTTTGAACAAATTAGAGTCTATCATTCGCAAGTTTTTATGGGGTGGTAGTGATAGCCGGAATAAAATGCACTGGGTTGCCTGGGACCGGGTGGCCTCCCCGGTGGATATGGGTGGGTTGGGTCTGAAAGCTCGATAAATATTGCGTTGCTTCTCAAATGGGTCTGGAGGTTTAAATTGGAAAAGGGTAGCCTCTGGGTTAATGTTGTCTCTTCGTTGCACGGTAATAAGGGACACTGGAACTTTCTTCCATGTCGTAAAATGTTGGGAGGCGTGTGGGCCAGTATAGTCAAGATGGCGGCGGACCCGATCATTGAGGAGGATAGTATGAGGGAGCTTATGAAAGGGGAAGTTGGTAATGGCACGGAGATCAGGTTCTGGCTTGATCTGTGGCTCGAAAAGGAACCGTTAAAACTATGTTACCCAAACCTGTTTCGGCTGGAACTGGAGAAAGATTGCATGGTCTCGGACCGGATAGTTAGGCCTGTGACTAATCCCGCGGCGGGTTGGAAGTGGAGGAATACTCCGGGCAGTAACGAGGAGATGGCTGAATGGGCAAGTTTGTGTGGGCGTCTTCGGGATGTCTCCTTGTCGGAAAAAAAGGATAGGTGGGTTTGGTTGGGTGATAAAGATGGAAGCTTTAGTGTTGGATCGATAAAGAGGCTGTTTGATAGTCGTAATGATTTCAGTTCGAGGTTTGTTTGGGAGTGGTGTAGGTGGCTTCCTTTAAAATGTAATTTGTTCGCTTGGAGGGCTGAATTGGACAGACTTCCTACTCGTGTTGGCCTCGGCAACAGGAACGTCCCTATCCCGGATTCATGTTGCCCGTTATGCGAGTCATCTTCCGAAACGGCGGACCATCTGTTCACCGGCTGTAGCTTCATATCGAGGCTTTGGTCGAAGCTGAGTAGATGGTGTGGATCCCCGCCTCTTATGGCCTTTTCGGTCAGAGATATAGTGGAAGCCCACAACTTCAGCGGGTTCTCTGGGAAGAAGAAGTTGGTGTATCAGGGGCTGTTAATCCTCGTGTGCTGGCAAGTGTGGAAGGCTAGGAACGAAATCATTTTTTCGGGAAAGGCCCTAATCTGGATGTGGTGTTTAGTGAGATAAGGTCCATCGGCTTTTTGTGGTTCAAGAGTAGGACGAGAGATAGAGTATTATCTTGGATAGAATGGTGTAAATTTGTAATTATGTAACTTTTTGGGGCCTGGTCTTCGGGTTTCCGTGTGTTTTTAATGAAGTTCTCCTTTCAAAAAAAAAAAAAAAAAAAACAAGTACCATATTACTAATCCACTAGATCATGATGTGTATTAAATACCTGACTTTTAACAAAGAAAGATACAAAACAAAATTTAACAATTATTACTTAAGTTACGTGAAAGATAAATTTCGAAATGCTTAGGATTACGTGTAGGATAAATTTTAATATGTGTCGGATAAAATGTTTGTTTTTTTTTTTTTTTGAATGACGGATAAAATGTTTGTGACTAATTAATTAGGAAGAGGTAAATAATGGGAAGAATTATAAATTATTTAGTGTTTTATCATTATGTCATTAGTTTTTTTAGTTCTTACATTAATTTTTTTTCAAAAGATTATTCCCCTAATGGTTGAACAAAAAGTATGATTAATTACAACGATTCTTGTAAAAGCACCTTTAGTTTAAACACCACAGATAATCCGTATTTTTTTATGTAAAAATCACTTTCTACATAATCAATGTTTTGTATATAAAGTTAGAAAAAAATAAAATACAAAGTATCTTATTATACAAAACGTACGAATTGAGTAAAAAAGTAAAAGAAAAAAAAAACACGGTAACAATTTTGTACTTATTTTACTCGTAAGATAACTATCAAAATTACTCTACAAATGATCTTGTATGCTCATTTTGATCTAGTTGGTTAATTTTGTGGAGTATCATAATTACTCTACAAGCGATCTTGTAGGGTAATTTTGATCTCATATGGTAACTTTGTAGAGTATCATAATCACACACACACAACATCCCGTTATTGCTCACTATTGGGATGGCAATCATTCAATAGCCCCTCCCCCCGCCTCCTCTCCAATAGCTAGCATGGTATGTGAGAGGGGCGCTATTTATGGAAAAAATATTGAGGTGGATAGGCAATCACGCCCCACATCCTGCATCCTAGGTGTTTATAGGGGTAAGATCAAATAAAAAGTTCATTTTGCCTGAGTAGGATGGGAAATAATCTTAACCATTTATTTTTCAAATCAATGGTTAAGATGAAAATGTAGGAAAAAAAAGGAATGTAAGGGTATATTGGGAAAAAAATCCTAATTATTGACTTTCTCTCTCCACATACATATTCCACCCTCATTTTTTAAACGTTTATAACTTTTTTATACGACATTATTTTTTCATAAAAACTTCACCATAAAATCGAGCATTTTTTTATCTTTAATTTGAGTACCATATTGCTATATAAAATATGACAACTAAAAAACCCCACAAAATTGTGTTGTATTTCTTTGTTGTATAACAATTTTTTGTGCTGGATTTTTGTATTATATTTTTGTGCTAAATTTTTTGTACTGAATTTTTTTGTCTCAAAAATTTTTTTCTCAATTTTTTGTGCTGAATTTTTTGTACTATATTTTTTGTGCTGATTTTTTGTGCTATATTTTTTTGTGCTGATTTTTTTTGTGCGATATTTTTTTAGTAGATTTTTTTGTGCTATATTTTTTTGTACTGCATTTTTGTGCTACATTTTTGTACTGAATTTTTTGTGTTAGATTTTTTGTACTATATTTTTTTTGTTGTATTTTTAGAAAACAAAAGGGGTGTCACATGTCATTTTCACACTCCTATTTATAAGGACCAAAATGTCCTTCCTTCCTACTTATATGGAATGTCACATGGCATCATCACAATCCTTCTTAGGCTACTTAGGCAAAATCTACTTTTTAGTGGATCCTTCCCCAGGTGTTTATATATATATATATATATATATATATATATAAACTCGAAAACTAACTAAAAAAGCCTAAAAAACACAAAAAAATTTTTTTCTATTTTTTATTAAAATCGCTAGTTTTTTTATATGAAAAAAATTTTCAAAAAAAAAAAATTGTAGTGCATATGTGTAATAATTCACATGTGTACTATTACACATGTGCACTACAAAAAAAAATTTTTAAAAAAAGTTTTTTTTATATAATTTAAATAGCGAAAATTGGTATGTTTTTTAGGCTTTTTTAGTTAGTTTTCGAGTTTTCGCAATAACTAGTGGTTTTAATTTGAACCTTCCCCTATATATATATATATATATATATATATATATATATATATATATATATATATATATATATAGAGAGAGAGAGAGAGAGAAACAGGATCAGGAAAAAACACTCAAAAGTGTGAGAACGGTGAGAACGCTTCCTGGCCTAACACGTGTCACGTCGCTTAGAGAAAGGCGGAGGGGCTTTTTTGTCATTTCATATTTCTTTTTTTTTAACGCGTGTCACTTCATCTTTCTATTTTTTTGGCGTTTACTAAGTACGCGGCGTTTTTATTGTTTTTAGATCAGAATCATAGTAAATGTTTTGGCGTTTTAAGTATTGTTTTGGCGTTTTTATTGTTTTTTAGATCAAGTGTTTTGCCATTTAGGATACAGGCCTATAATGTGGCTGGAAATTATGGCGTTTTGAAAAGATAAATAAATTTCAATTTTCCATGTAGTGGCATTAGTATAACTATAATGTTTGGCAATAATGATACTGTCTCTTTATTTTACTATTTCTTTCAATTTTATCTGTCAATTAGTGTTGATTTTTCCAGTAATACTTTGTTTGCGTTTTTGGCGTTTTATATAGCAACCTCGTATTTTGCTAGCATTCGTTCTCACAGTTTTCAAACTTTTCAGGCGTTTTGGTGTTTGTAGTTTTTGGCGTTTTATACTCAATTTTTTTTAAAATAGTAGAGAATTAGATGATAAACAACAGAGAATTACATAACAAACAATAGAAAATGAAAAAACAAATTAAAAATTATAATCTAATTTCTCATTCAAATCTTCACTGTCATCAGTCTCTTCTACTTTAACCTTTTTGGGGTTTTGAACTTGTTTTTGAATGCCTTATGTAGATCCTTATTTTCCTACATAACGGCCATCTTTAGAAGATGCTTATTTTTTGTGGCATCCTTTATGGTGGGTGGATATATACTTGTTTGATGACATGTTGAAGACCAACGCCTTCTCTAATGTATTGATCCCTTCATGCCATCAATATATCCATCAAGAACAAAGTAACATGATGTCATATCAGTGTCATCAGTCTCTTTATCTTGAATATTTGTCGATCTCATTCAGCAAAAGACTATAGAGATACCCAACTCAGAGAAGAATCCATTCAGTGAAACTTCATTCAGATCAATACTCAATATAGCAGAATCAAGGTTCTGCATCTGTGGCTTTTTGAAGTATTTTTTTTGGCGTTTTTAAAGTGAATGGTTTCTAGGAAATATGGCGTTTGTTTCTGGTTTTTGTGATAAATTGTTTGTGCAGAGAAGTCTCTCTTTATAGGATGTTTTTGGCGCGTAGTTTAGGCGGGATTTTATTTATAATAAATGATATTAATAAAGTAGCCATCTTTTCAGTTACTGTGTATTTTTACTGTTTTTGTTCAGCTTTTTATGAGTTTTTAGGGTCATAGACTTTCCATCTCCCAAGTTTGGCGTTTTTGAATGGGTTTAAGTAGTTTTTGGCCTTTTTTTCATTTTTAGCTTTTATTAGTTAATACTTCTGCAAATTACTTTCATTATAGTTTGGGAGTTTTTGGCGTTTTTACTCCATTTATGGCGTTTCATATGCATTATGACTGTTTGGCATTTTATTAAGATAATGTATTTTTTATTCTAAGTTGAAAAATACATGGCAAACAACAGAAAAAGAAAATTAAAAAAATAAAAATAAAAACAATTCATCTTCCAAATCTTCACTGTCATCAGTCTCTTTCTTCATTGAATCATGTTCGCTGGTGGTTTGGCTTAGCCATGCTTGTGTTTTTGTGGTCGTTTGGAAAGACAAAATGACATGAGTTTTTTTTTTTAAATATGTATCTTCAAACAACTCATTAGTGTCATTCGTCTTTTCATGCCATTAAAATATTCATCAAGAACAACACACAGAAAATGACATAAGTCTGACCGCAGCATCTTTTTGTTTATGATTTATCCATCTCATGCAGCAAAATGTTATTTGAGTCACAACACCTCAGGGAAGAATGCATTACCCGAAACTTTGGCGTAGAACAATATTTGAATATATAAGAGACGATATTTGGTATTTTTGGCGTTTTACTGAGGAAATAGTGTATCTGAAAGAACCGTCGATTTTTTTGGAATCTTTGATGTTTGAGTGTTTTGGCATTTTCTAAGATGAATGGTATATAGTAAAAAATATGGCGTTTTTGAGTAGTTGTGTTTGATGTTTTGGGGTTTTTGTCGTTTGTAAGTTGAATGGTATATATTAGAAAATATGGCGTTTCAGGTTCTGGGGGTGTGTGTTTTTATGTCTGGGATGTTTTTGTTTATATAGCGATGTGTTTTGGTTCGTAATGGCGTTTTATTCATCAGTATGGCGTTTTGGTATAGAGGTGTAAAGTCGCTTTTACCCTTAATGAGGCGCGTCCACGAAATAAAATGGATGTTATTTACGAAAACGCCACCGCGCCACTCTAGTCCATAGATTGTTTTAATCGGACGATCGATAAGCGTTCTCACACTTTCTACCGTTTTCTCCAAATCCCGACCCTATATATATATATATATATATATATATATATATATATATATATATATATATATATATATATATATATATATATATATGATTAGGTTCATTTGTTAACAACTTCTTGAGAGTGAACTAATCTTGTCCCTTTATCATTTTTTAGATTAAAAGGGTAAGATTGACATTAGCCAAGTATTTTTAATTAAAATCCCTTAATTTCTTATCTCTTAACTCTCTCTCTCTCTCTCTCTCTCTCTCATTTTTAATTATTTCTCCATTATTTTAATTATAAGAAATTGAAGGCTAATGTTTTTTAAAAATAAACTCTTATGTTCATTTTAATATTAAATATTAAACCTAATTAAATTATCTTTTTTAACATATGTGTATACAAGTCAGCGTACACAAGACTTATACACGTGTGTATTATTATATCTTGTTCCCACAAGTCGGTATAATCCAGATTTATACACCTGTGTATTATTCAAGTACATATGTGTTTACAGGTCATTATACTAGACGTATACACCTGTGTATTGTTCAACTACATAGTGTATATAGGTCGGTATATATACCAGACTTATACACCTGTGTATTATTATTTTATCTTGTTTCCATTATGCATCTTTTCATCAAACATTGATCTAATACATATATGTATAGAGAATGTAATTAAATATTTTTAATCGTGTTCTAGATTGAACAATATTTGATAATGTCTGTATATTTTTTTTTAAATTATCAAATATTAAGTTAGGTAATTTGTGAGAGAAAAAGTGTAGAGAATGTAATTAAATATTCTTTTAATTGGAAAGAGAAATCATAAGAGAGAAAAAAATCAATTAATTAAATGGAGAGAGAAAAATACAATTATCCCCTTATATCTATTAAAATACATGTAAGTTACAAAATATAATTACAATCTTGCCAATAAAGAAAAAATCTAGATCTACAAATCAATGGTCAGGAAAAGTTCGTTTCGTTCACAAATATATCATTGTTCACTCATGAACCCTATATGTATATATATGTATATATATATATATAGGGTAGGGTTCATGCGAGAACCACATTTATTGCGAGAACCGCGAGAACCAATGTGAATACAACAAAATAAACCCAATACACCACCCAAAACCTAAAAAAACCTTAAAAAAACCCAACACCCCCTACCACCACACCCCCAAAAAACCTAAAAAAACTAACTCCCTACCCAAGTTAAATGCTAAAAACTAAACCATAAAGCTAACCCCCCCCCAACCAAAAAAAAAAAAAAAACCCAAAAACCTAAAAACACACAAATAAATTAAATATGTTTTTTATAAAAAAATTGCTAATTTTCGTCTACAAAATAAATTTAAAAGAAAGTAGCGATTTTTAATAAAAAATATTAAAAAAACAAATTTGTGTGTTTTTTTAGATTTTTTAGGTATTTTTGTTGTATTTATATTGGTTCTCGCAATAAATGGTGGTTCCTAATGGATCCTTCTCCCATATATATATATATATATATATATATATATATATATATATATATATATATGTGTGTGTGTGTGTGTGTGTGTGTGTGCAGGGTTCATACGAGAACCACCTTTATTGCAAGAACAGCGAGAACAAATATGAACACAAAAAAATACCTAAAAAATCCAAAAAACACACAATTTTTTTAATATGTTTTTAAAGAAAATCGCTATAATTCGTTACCAAAAAAAGAACTTTTTTTTCGAGTAACAATTATCGATGCACATGTGCATATGTATCATTTCTTTGACAAATTCCATAATATATTACCAGTAGTAGACAAATGCACTTTCATTTACACTACCATCCGTAATACACTACTTTTTACATTACCAATATTAAAAATGCACATGTACATCATTATGTATAACCATGATATAATGTGTTTTGGTACAAAAAGTTTGTGATTTTAAATGCTGAAGTAGGCCCATATACATGTTTTTTGGTTAGTTATATCTAGCGGTTGATGGTTTGATTATATTTGTCACTTTATGATGTAATATGTTGTTTGGATGGTATAAAGGGTGTTGTTATACATGTAATAAAGTGAAATATTGGAAATGGTATTGTATTATGGATGGTAGGAGGTAATGGTATTGTATTACGGATGGTAGGTGGCAATAGTAGTGTATTATGGATGGTATGATAGATGAAAGGGAAAGTGTATTCAAAGTAGTGTACCAAAACACATTATAACATGTTCATACATATAGATGCACATGCACATTTCTAATATTGTTAATGTAAAAAGTAGTGTATTATGAATAGTAGTGTAAATGATAGTGCAATTGTCTAATATTAGTAATGTATTACGGAATTTGTCAAAGAAATGATACATATGCACATGTGCATGGATAATTGTTACTCGAATTTTTTTTTTTTTGGTTTTTTTAGTGATGAAATATAGAGATTTTTTAAAAATATATTAAAATAATTTTTTTGAGTGTTTTTTTGTTTTTTTTATTTTTTTTAGATTTTTAAGGTATTTTTGGTTGTGTTCACACTGGTTCTCGCGGTTCTTGCAATAAAGGGTGGTTTCTAACGGATCCTTCTCCTATATATATATATATATATATATATATATATATATATATATATATATATATATATATATATATATATATATATATATATATATATATATATATATATATATATATATATATATATATATAGTGTGTGTGTAAGTGGAAGGTTCAAATGAGAAGAATTTTTTTGTAAGAAGAAAAAAGAAGAAGTTTCAACCAGTATGAATGCTTCATTTAATATTAGCATTTAATTTTAATATAAGGGTATATTGGTAAACTTACATAAATCATTAATTTGTATCCTTCCCCTTTAATTACTAACTAAATTAAATTTGTAACTCCTTTTCAAAATATATATACTTTTTTTAAATTAAAAAAAAACAACTTTATTTAAAGTGTAGAATAAATTACTAGTTGTGTAGGATAAATTACGAGTTATGTAGGATATATTTCAAGGTGTGTAGGATAAATTTCGACTGTGTAGGGTAAAATCGTATAATGTGTAGGATATATGTAGGAAAATTTTGATATGTGTAGGTTTTGTAGATTATATGTAGGATAATTAATGATTAGTTGACTAATTAATTAAAGAGAAAAATTAATGATATTAGTTATAAATGAAGTAGTATTTTACTAATATGCCATTTCTTCTTTTTTTCTCACATTAAATTTCTTCTCAAATGAACCTTTCCCGTGTGTGTAATAGTATACTACATATTCTAATAAAAGAATTATATATAGATATAATAATTTATTAGAGTAAATTACAACCGGTGTCCTTTACGTTTACATCAAATTATAACTAGTGTCCTTTAACTAAAGAAATTACAGGCTCTGTCCTTTATGTTACCGGTTTTTAACACGTTATGTCCTTTAGACCTAACCTAGTTAAGTGTTTTTGGTTAAGTCTTACTATGTGACTCTCGCATGAGGGCACATGGTCTTTTCATTCCAATTTTATATTAAAAACGAAATAAATAAATCTCTTTTATCCCCTTTATTTTTTTTCAAACAAATAAATAAAAAATATTTTGGAATTAATTGTGACAACTGTCAAAAATCCAGGTATCCGTACAATTAATTAACCATGATTAGTGCCTAATGACTGTGCTGAATTACAATTAACTACTTTCTGATTACTGCATCATACTTACATGTGCATCACATATTGCATAATGACACATCATTATTACATGCAAATCATATTGACATAAACGATGCACAAAGCACAGTTAGCGGATAACTAAGAAAAATGCTGACAGAACTCAGCACATAGACAGACAGTGCAATGAGACACAGAATAAGCCAGAAACCAAGTACTACACTAGTATAGAGTGGTAGGGATGTAAGGACCAGAAAACTGCACTCCTAGGTGATAGTTTAAGTGCCGGAAAGTGCCTAAAACTCACCTAAAGTGCATAATTCTGCAAAATACAGCAAAAATCAGCTTTTTAACACACTAAAATTATGCAGAAACATGGTAAAATGGTCCTGAATGCTTTCCTAAGTGTCGGGAATTAAAAGTGTCACAAAAGGATACATAAAGAACACTAAACGGTATAGTTTAGCACTTTAACAAACCAGTATCTAACCGAACAACCAGACACTACCCGAAACATCAAAATTACACTAGAAGCATTGTTTTAACATTACTGAGCTAGTTATGATCCCCGAACATCATAACACATCATACAAAATATCTTGTAACTTATATCATTAACTAAATACTTGAAATTGAACTAAATGTTAACTAAATGGTTTAAGCCTAACCTATACCCCCCCCCCCTCACTTACGGTTACAAGTGGGCCCCCACATTTTGAATTATTTATTTGATCTTGTCTAATCTTTTGGGACATAATACACATTAGACAAACACTTGTTTGAAAGGTTATAAGATTAACTCTAAGTCCATAACTTCATTTCTCATCACATTTCACCAACACACACCAACTCTCTCCCTCTCCTCCATTCTCGGCCGAGAACAAGGCCACACACCACCACCTTCATTCTTTTAATCTCATCCATTCCATACTCATCACAAGGTGAAGACGGTATACAAGCAAGCTTTGAGCTTTTGGAGATTGAAGGACCTCTTTCATTTGCTTTTATCCATCACATTCATCATCTTCATCTTCTTGAGTTTCATCCCTAGCCTTTGTGCTAGTAGTAAGCCTCTTGTAACTTAAATTTACTTCTCATTTTGATGGTTAAAAGATTATGTAAGATGTTAATCACAAGAATCATAATGAAGCAAGAAGATGGACCTTCACATAAAGCATAATACATAAGAATCAATGTTGATTTAGTGTGTGTATGATACTTGATTGTTATTCTCTTGAGATTATGATGTTGATCATCATAAGAAGCTTGCTAGATTGTGATTAAACACATGATCTAGCAAGTAAGAGGATGAATCTTGTGAGAATCAAAGGGATCATCCTTTATGTGGATCATGAACTTGGAAATGAAGTTGTTTTAGAGTATGATGAGGATTGATACGTGTTAAAAGTCTTATAAATGGATGATTACAAGAATAATTTTCTCAAGAAACTAAAGTTATACACAAGATTTACCTAATCATGATTTTTAAGAAACTAATCATGTTTTGAGGATTAAAACAAAGCGAGTAAAGTATATGTAACAAGAAAAATACAAGAAGATTGATTTTTGAAAAATCATCATACAAGTTGTAAAAGACTAAATTTTACAAGAATAAGATTTACAAACAAATAACCATATTTTTAAGGGTAACAAGGCTTACTTAACAACATAGCAAGTTACTACAAATTTTTACAAGATTTCAAGTTCATGATGTAGTGCAAATTACATGATTTTGGACCATGGTAAGTCTTGATGGAATTGTTGATGATTGAGATGATTTTTAAAAGAAAATGATATACTTTGAAAGCATGGAAACCTCCATTTTTAAGGGGAAACTATGGCAAAATTTTTGTAAAAATTAAATACTTAGAAAAACATTTTTAAACAAGTATTTACAAGTATATTTTTAACCATGATTTTCATACAAAGTTTGCCATGATTTTATTACAAAAAGTATAAATATTGGAGGATGGTTTTTGTAAATAAAAATGACTAAATATGTATTTGAAAGATATATATATTTAGAAGACACATGTGTATGATTACTTGTATACTTTGTGTATTAGTTATATTATTTTAGGACTTGAAATAATAAAACTTAACAGTATACCAAGAAATTATAATCCAAAATATTACCAAAAATCTCAAGGAATAAATATACAAGTTACACACATAATATTGTAAAACCGAACGAAAGAATGTAACTTACAAAATATTCCGGAAAATACATTTATAAATATATTTTTGGTAAATGATATTTTGGACACAAAGAAATGAAAATATGATTTTTATGATTATCACAAAGTTATATCATATTTTGACAAGAAGGAAATATATAATTTTTGGCGATTAAAAATATATATGTTTTCTTGGAATTACTAGGAAATATAATATTTTTGGGAAAAAATATATATTTTCTTGGATAAACTTGAAATACAATATTTTTGGATAAAAATAAGTTTATATATATTTTCTAAAGTTAGACTTGAAAATATATTATTTTGGAACTACAAATATTTCTGGCCAAAAGGAAAAATTATAAAAAAAATTCTAAGCGATAATTCTTAAATATATATATTTTGGGAAATATATATATATATATTAGTGGACTCTTATTAGCAATAATATTCCGGAAACACAAAATTAAGTATAAGAATACTTAACGATTACAAGAAAATACATATTCTCGTACGTATAAATCCACACCGGAATACGACACCGATACATGGCAAAATATACAAATACAAATACAAATATACCATCCTTGGGAAGGAAGCACAAGTATAAATACTTGAGAAGTATTATTGCAAAATATTGTTTAACAATTATTCCAAAAATTTATGAATATAATTTAAGTTAAAGTATTAATTATTTGACAATAATTATATGAATTGGAATAATATCAGAAACGTAACTCAGAAACGTTAATTCTAAGACAAGGCACGGCCTGTTCGTCTAATAGACATTAGTACATTGTAGGGAGTCGTGTTTGCTGAAGGAACGAGAGTTACGATTGTTGAAAACGCAAGACAGTGAGTTTATGTCCCCCTTTTCTTTTAACTGTTTTCAGTTTTATAACTTCGGGGGTGAAATACATGTTACAAAAGGATTACATACAATTACAATTGGTATGGTTAGCTAAGGAAAGTACAGTAGATCATGTGAATGGGTAGGCGCACACTTAAGACCATTAATCCTCGTATAAGGGCCGAGGGACATGAGTGATAGATCTATTCGGGTGTAGCGAGCCCACACCCATGAGGACCAGGGTGGCCCATGAGGTGACTATGTCTTACAGCCGGAGGCCCGGTACAAATTTGCTAGGTTTGAGCCTTCCTACGTCGTCACACATACCAATGGCCTTGCAAACCGTTGGTGATCTGTTTCCTTGTTTTACTTTCATACCGGGATTTACAAACATACATACATACACTGATTTCAAAGGTTTTATACATACATATACACAAACACAAACACATGAACTCGCTCAACTTTTGTTGATGTTTTCAAACTACATGTATTTCAGGGAATTAAGTGGTTTTGGCGGGTGTTTGCATGTTCCAAGCTGCGTTATGAATAAAAAGATGTCATCCGAAGTCATTAGGGTTTAGGAGATATATCTTAATCCTGGACGAGATACATGGTTCTAAACTCGGTTTTATTTAAGGTCTTTTGTCGAGTCTTCGTGAACTCTGTAAAACATGTTGTGGTTTGTAATTTAAATTTGGAGTCTACGTTTCAGACAATTATGTTGTGATATTTTCAGGACAAAATTGCAGAAAACAACCTTTATGTTGTACCCAAACTGCACTTTATATCTTTTACTTTGAAATCAGTAAAAACCAACCTTTATGTTCATGTTTTGCTACAGGTTCAACCTTTAACACAAACTCTGTTAATATTCTTGGTTAAATCACCTCACATGCAAAGCATGTGAGGGCCATTTAGTCATTTTACTTTTACTTTTAATATTAGTTTTTTTAATACACAATTAAGGGGTGAAATGGAGATATCCCAAAGTCTAGGGGGTCTTTCTGTTTCCTTTCATCATCATTACAAGTTACAAGCATCATTGAAGAGATCAAACTGCAAAACATTTATATAATTAGACATGTATCCAACAATCAACGATATGAATAGATCAAACTGCAAACTAATATAACACACATTATTCATTCATGACTCATATAATCAAATCCAAAAGTGAATTTATCAATTTTACACACCAGATTTCAAACAGAGACAGAAGCAACCAAAATAACTCAATCCATTTACCAAGTAAGTTTCAATTTAAACTCAAACCTATGAATCTATAAGGAAATGATAAATAATTGTTATGTTCAAATAACAGAAAACAATTTCAGAATTAAATCAAACTGAAAAAACCCTAAAACTCAGTAATCAATTACTTACCTATCAAACTAAACGAAGAGATGGCAGAAGGCCAAGGCGGAACAGGGAGATCAGGCGGTGCCGGCGGCGGTATTAAAAACCATCTTCATACGAAACAGTAGCCATTCATACTTCTCCGATCATCATTCCGTCAACACACCATCTCCGTTCTTCACCATCCTCACCGTTCACCGTTCATCTTCTCCGACCACCGTCCCTCCGACACCCTCCGTCGACATGGTTCATCATCGTTAGTCATATCACCACACCTGCAACCTTTCTGATCACCTCGGTCATCGTCTTCACCTCCGGTCATCATCGTTCTTCATCAGCATCCCTTATCACCATCATCATACAATGTTCACAGACCTGCAAAATCTGAGCACCGCCACCATCTTCACCGTTGTTCAATCACCGCCACCATCTTCATCTTCTCCGTCGAACCATGATATTCGCTACTTACACATATTTTAGTCCCCCATTTTATCCCCATTTTATGTGTTTTCAGCCGTAAAACCGTCATTCAGATACTTAATCATGTATACTTTTGTTTACAGGCCTAAAACAGCATACCAGACAAGATGATAGTGAAAACGAGTACTTTACGGACGAAACGACAAAGCTGCGAACATTCTGTTGGAATTCTGACCTGTGCAAGTGGAACGGTCGTGTGACCTAATGCACGACCGTGCATCTCCGACAATTGCAGTCCAGCCCGGCAGTGAACGAGTGTGCGACTCGGCGTTCAAGCTTATCCCGGTGATGCACGAGCGTGCGTCTAATTGCACCCCATGCGGATCCGATGTCCAGCCAAACCCCGGAACTGCACCTCCAGTGCAGTCGTCCATGCAACATGATTCCGGAAGTGAACGGTCGTGCGTCCCAAGGAACGGTCGTGCGACCTCGAAGACCAGTCAACTCTGCTGATGTCACAAAAGTATGGTGCAACGTAATTTAAAAGTGAACGGTCGTGCACTTTATTGGCACGACCGTGCGATCGCAAAACGTAATAAAAACAGACAGTAGCATTCTGTTCGTAACTCTGGAATTTTGGAGAGCAATTCAGGCGATTTTCAGGCTCCGGAGGCTTCTGCTTTCACCCGGATTCAAGCCACATTGTCTCGTTTAGCTCGATTACTATCCGGATTCTCATTCTTATGCTTGTTTATGGTTTGAATTCTTTAGTCTTTCCATAATTTTGTTATGTTTCAAGCATTGAGATTGATTATTATGTATTAATGTAAGCTTTTGGGCAAAAACACTATATCCCTTGCTTCATTATAACCATTAGTATGTTGATTATGTTTGTAATGACACCTTGAAGCATTTTCTATGTTAATCTTTGATGATTAGTTTGCAACCTTGTTTATTGATGTTGATTTCTTGATTATAAGTAATTATGTTGGATGATTAGTATTTGGTTAGTTGAGATAGTTGAAAGATGAAGCTTAATTAATCATATGCTAGTAGACTTTAAACTTGCTAAACTAGTTTAACTTGTTTAAATGTGTGCACCATGATACTAGAAATGGTTAGTGGTTTAATAAAATGTAATTATTGTTAATCAAGAAAGCTTTCCTACGCGTAAGGGCCTCAACGGGTTAAATGGTGTTGTTATGAATTCTTGCCATGATTTGTTAGCTTAGTTAGTAGTTTAGGCCAAAATTGCTATCTTGGTGAATTTATATGCAAGATTTGTAAAATGAACTCGGTTGTGATTTAATCTAGTTTATGCTTGTCTCGGTGGTTGCATTGTGTTAATCGGTGTCACTTTCCTTGATTAAGTGAGGTTAGAAAACTCCTAACGGATAACTAACTTATTTTTAAGAGATTTTCATAGACATTTATCAATTGCACGTTAAAGAACAATTTTAGGTGGTTAAAGTGTGTTTATCGTTTTAGCTGTCCGAATGATTGTTATGTTAGGATTCCCGAAAGGGATACTAATTGTCTTAAAAATGGAAAATTGACCGAATGTTTCTAGTGGCAAAACCGACATAGTTGACATGCTTTGGTTATGTATAAAGCAAGGCTATATACCTATTTTCTTATTTGGAGTCTATTATGTTGTTTTACATCTTTGTTTATGCTTACTTTAGTTTTTAGAAAATCACACAACTTATGTTTTTACCGGTAGTTTAGTGACAAAGGTCTAGTATTATTTCTCCGCCCATTTCCTTGAATCGATACTTGGTTCTTACCGATACTTTACTACATATATGACGGGGTACACTTGCCTCTTTTGTGTGTGTTTTGATGTAAAAGTAATAATCATTTTTATAAATTTAAAACCAAATCGTTTGTAATTTCATTGTAAAAATATGTGTAGTCGCGCACACCTCAAACCACCACCACTTCACCTGAAACTGCAACCTCCGTTCAACGTTTCACCCGACATAACCAGCCGCCAATCATCACCTTTAGCATCAAAACCGTATATCTCCGGTCTCCTCCTCACCCCCGGTTATCTTCTCCGTTCACCAACCTGCAACTCACTGTGAATTGATATTCGTGTTTCTGTTGATTGTTAATCGAAAACAAAAGGTTGCAAGTTTTCGAAAGAGAGTAGTAAATGAGTTACGGATAACTTTTGTCAAAGTGATAGAATTGTTCTTGTAGATACACAGGCAGTGGCGGACACAGGAATTTTTCCATGGGGGTGCGGAACATTTTTAAAAATTTTAGGCCCCTAGGTATATAAGTAAAAAAATCGGTTCGTATCAGGTCAGTTCGGGTCATGTAAAACAAACGAACATCAAACTAAATTTATATAATCATCAAAAACATGTCAAACCTTGTTACAAACATAATTAAAATGTCGACGCCCTACGGATTTTCATTTTTTGAAATCTATCCAAAACATCATCTAAAACTAATTTCTTAAGCAATTCTTTCTCTATATAACATAAGTTCATCGCTCCATAACATAATGTTTCAATTTTAATTTTAATTTTCAACTATTCAAGCCCTAGAAATCATAACGTAAGTTGTAATCACCCTAAAAATATATAAACCACATAATCACCCTAAAAATATATAAACAACATAATCACCCTAAAAATCATCTAAACAACCATAAACAACGTCAAAATACACAAAATTTCAAACCTATTTAACAACTTTATTACCCTTTTTTTCTCCTATAATATCAACCAAAATCATCAAAATAACAAAGAAACTTACCTGTGTTCGGATTCCGGTTAGATTTGGTGTCAAATGACGGTGGTATGGTGGCTGATTACGGTGGTCGCCGGCTGCTGTACTGTTGTCGTTGGGTGATGTTGTTCGTTGGCAGTGCAGGGACGCAAGAGAGAGAGAGAGCAGGAGAGAATTTCTAAAGGTTTTGGGCTTTAATTATTTTATTATAGTTTGAAATATTGTTGGGTTTGGTTAATGGGCTAAGACTTAGTGGGCTAGCTAGTTAGGAATTATAAGTGGGTAAAGGTATGAGTATTTGAGTTTAGTTTGTTAGGTATTAAAAGTTATATAATTTAGGAAGTATTTTTTTTTAAAATAAGAGTTTACTAAAAAAATTTAAATATAAATTGATAACACTTTTTACCTAAGGGGTGCGGACGAAAAATTTCAAGGGTGCGGTCGAAAAATTCCAAGGGGTGCGAACGAAAAATTCCAAGGGGTGCGGACAGGATTTTCGACGGAACTTAGCACTAAATTTTTTTTCCCCGGGGGTGCGCCCGCCTACCTTGGGCTGGGCTTGGGTCCGCCCCTATACACAGGCTGCTGGTATTGACAAAGGAAAGTTAATGAAAGGAAAAAGAAACACCCCCTAGACTTTGGGAAATCTTCATTTCCCCCCTTAATTGTGTATTAAAAAAGCTAATATTAAAAGAGTAAGTAAAATGACTAAAAGGCCCTCACATGATTTGCATATGAGGTGACTTAACCAATAATATTAACAGAGTTTGTATTAAAGGTTGAATCTGTAGCAAAACATGAACATAAAGGTTGGTTTTTACCGATTTCATAGTGAAAGGTATGAAGTGCAGTTTGGGTATAACATAAAGGTTGATATCTGTAATTTTGTCTATTTTCAAACTTAATTTATGGATGAACATCTAATGGTTTTATCATATAGTGTTGTTATGATTGAATGTTATGGTATTAAGAAAGTCACACCATAATCACGCTTCCGCAAAACTCAGGGTGTGACATTAATCTTTGTTTTTTTATCAAACCAATCAATAGAACTGACTACGATGATGTTGGAAGCTTACCATAAATTTCATCGATGTCGTTTTGTTCTAGTGCTTGTCATATGTAGAAGGCACCCATTTCAAGGTTTTATTCACGTTCCTTTTTTCTGTAGGGTTTTTTATCGAAGTTTTGAGAGACACAGACAATAGCTATGGTTTTTGAGATGAATATGAATATGAACAATCAGATGTTACCAGATGCAAGGGGGAAATCAAAGTTCATGTTAAATTGAGATGAAAAGACCATGTTGCCCTCATGTGAGAGGCACATGGTAAGACTTAACCAAAAAACTTAACTAGGTTAGGGTTAAAGGACATAACATGCTAAAAACTGATAACATAAAGGACAGAGCCTATAATTTCTTTAGTTAAAGGAAACCAGTTGTAACTTAATACGTAAAGGACACCTATTATAATTTACTCAAGTTATTATATATATTAAAAACATAATATTACATATATATAGAAAAAGTGTATTGTACAAAATGCCTTAACGTACGCTATGACAAGTTCGCATGTTATAACCTAGAAAGAAAATCTCGCATGTTGAAAAAAACCAAAGATCGCATGTTAAAAAAAACATGTTCGCATTTTAAAAAAATCCCATGTTGCTGAAAAAAACCAAAATCACATGTTAAAAAAAAATCGCATGTTGATACTGCATCTCGTACATATCGTACGTTAAGGCAAATTGTACAATAACCGGCCTCCATATATATCTATACTATATTATAATGCATGAGGAAGGGGTGTTTTAAGATACCCAAAAAATAAGAACTTTTCCCCACTTTATTTATAGAAAGACCCCTAAAATGAGAGTAGTTTAGTCATTTAAACACTATTTATTTAGACGATTCTAGGGACAGTGACAAAGAAGAGCAATTAGAAGATACTGCGGATTCAAGCACAAACCAGAAAACCCGATTAAAATACCTCGAGTGTCAATTCAGAAGCGGTCCAGATTTCATGCATTCTAATATGACCAAGTGTTTTTATTTTTTTTTCATTTGCAGCTGTTATGTTTGATCAAAACGTATGAATAAAGTTTATTTTATATTTGAACTTTATTTTTGGTGTTAATATAATGCAGTTATTGATCACATTAATAAAGTTCAAAATAAAGTTAGTATCCTAAATTTACAAGTCAACTAAACTTATATAAGTTAATATCCTAAAGTTGCAATAAATAAATATTGCATTTAGATATAGTCAAGCAGAAATTAAAATATTACAGTTATTTTTGATATTAATCTAATAATTTGTATTTCTTAATTAAAAAATAATAAAGTAATAAACTTTAAAGCTAAACAAAAAAAAACTGAACTTACTATGATAAAAAGTTAATAAAGATATAAACTCTTAACATCCTATTTTTTTACAAAAGACTGTTTTTAAAATTTTATACAAATATAATTTTTTTATATATAAAAAAACGAAATTTAACAATTAAAGTTAAATGTGTAAAACGTACTTACGAGTCAACTACTATTTTTTATTTTTATAAAAACAAAAATTTTAAACTTAAAGTTTATTGGATGAGTACCATGTGTATATTTAAAAAAAGTTATGAACTTTAAAGAATAAAATTATAAACTTTATCATTTAACCAACAAAATAAACTTAGTTTACAACTATAACAACTTATCTTTTATTTTTTGTCATTTGATTATCTTTTTTTTTAAAACGAAACTTTACATGTGAAAAATAATTTTTTACTTTATTTATAAACAAAACATTTTGTTTTTATAAAAAGTAATTCTTTTATAAACATTTTTTGTAACAAGTAATATAAATAAAATACTCCAGAAATGTATAATCTTTACTAGATAAATACTAAATTGTGTTGCAAATTTTTAGGAATTGTAAGTTCAACTATATTGTTTTAGATAATATTAGTCAGCTTCAAAAGAATTCTTTACCAACTTGACTAGATATATAGTAGACTATGTTGCATATTTTTTGGGATTATAAGTTAAAAATAGACTCATATAGATAAGATTAGTAAGGAACTAAAAATCTGAACATAGTATGATATAAAGTTAATAAAGATATAAACTCTTAACATCCTATTTTTTTTTTATAAAAACAGTTCTTGAAATTTTATAAAAATATAAATTTTTTATATCTGTAAAAAATCAAAAATTAACAATTTAAGTTAAAGCTCTAAAACGTACTTACGAGTCAAATACTATTTTTTATTTTTATAAAATCGAAAATTTTAAACTTAAAGTTTATTGGATAAGTACTATGTGGATGTGGAGAGTTCAAATGAGAATAATTTTTTGTAAGAAGAAAAAAGAAGAAATTTCAACCAATAAAAATGCTTTATTTCACTTCATTTAATATAAGTATTTAATGTTACTATAAGGGTACATTGGTAAATCAATATATGTCATTAATTTGTAGTCTTCCTCTTTAATAGCTAACTACATTAATTTTGTTGTAACTTATCTTCAAAATATATATATTTTTCAAAAAATAAAATAAAATAATTTAAAGTGTAGGATAAATTATGAGTTGTGTAGGATAAATTACAAGTTGTGTAGGATAAATTTCAACGTGTAGGATGAATTTCGAAATATGTAAGATAGCTTTTGATGTGTGTAGGCAAAAAAAGTTAGTGTGGAGAATACTAGTCTTTATGACTAATTAATTAGTCAAAAATGATAATAAATGAGATAAGTGGAAAAACTATTTAATGTTTTACAAAATTAACCTTTGTTCTTTTTCTTCTCAATTAAATTTTCTTCTCAAATGAACCTTCCCCCTATGTGGATATTTAAAAAAAAAGTTATGAACTTTAAAGAATAAAATTATACTTTATAATTTAAGCAATAAAATAAACATACTTTACAATCCAAAGTGTCGCCCCCGCCGCATCGCGCGAGCACTCTACTAGTATATATATATATATATAGAGAAACGGGATCAGGAGAAAATACTCGAAAGTGTGAGAACGGTGAGAACGCATCCTGGCCCAACACGTGTCACGCGACATAGAGAAGGGCGGAGGGGCTTTTTGTCCTTTTATCTTCTGCTTTTCTAGTTCCGCTTTTCACAATATTGTTTTATTTTTGGGGTTTAAGATTTTTGGCGTTAACCAAATTCAATAATTAATGGCGTTTAATGGTTTCATTGTATTAACATTTTGGCGTTTATGGCGTTTATTCAAATCGTATGCCATTGGAACCCAGGGGGTCAGGAAATCTATCTGAATGGCGTTTTTCAAGGCGTTTTAAATAATATGACACATTGTTCTCTTATTTTTTATTGACATTTTGGCGTTTGTGGTATCTTGGCTTTTTAAATTGTAAGATTATGTTATAACCACAGGGAAAAAAATAGAAGCAAAGAAAATAAATTAAAAATCCTAATCGGATCTCTCTTCAGAATCTTCACTATCATCAGTCTCTCTCTTCTTTAATAGTACAAGAACTGTCACCAATTATATGGCGTTTTATGTAAAACTTAACAAACCCATCGGTTTGATTATTTTGCCTGCTCGTCTGTTGAAGTGGATTTTTGTGGATGTTTGGGGACATAGACCTATGACGTGTGGGTGGGTTTTTCGCTTTTTCTTCATATTGATCTTCATCTTTATAATCATCCCACTCTTTAGTGTCATTGATCTCTTCTCCTCATCCAAGCCTTCTTTAAGAACAAAGAATACAAAATGACATATGACTGCCATCAATATCTTTTTCTTGAATTTTTGTCCATCTCATGCAGTAAAATCTTACTGAGTTACTCCCCTCAGCTAATAATTCATTCAGTGAAACTTCACGAAGAACAATACCGAATATCCAAGAAAGCATATTAGCCATCTTTGATTTTTTTATTTTTTGGCGTTTTACAATGAGTGGTATTTAGTAGTATTGACGTTTGTTTTTTTTGGTTTGATCAAATGGAAGTTGCTGAGACGTATCATTTTATAGGATGTCTTTTTGGCGTGTAAGTTAGGCGGTGCATTATTATAATAAAGTATTCGTCGTTTCAGTTACTGTTTGTAATTATTATTTTTGATAAGCTTTATCTTTGAAGTCTGTAACACATCCCTTCTTTCAAGTTGGCGTTTTAGATTCTAATATAATAAATTTTCCCTCTCTTAAGTTTTACTGATTTGTAGTTACTGTTTCTAGTTACATTTTCAAGTTTGGTTTTTATTTATTTATTTTTTTTATTTTTTGGGTTTTTTATAATACTTGTCCAAGTAATTTTATTATGGTTTGGTAGTTTTTGGGGCGTTTTATGGCATGTTGTGTCACACCCCAACCGATGGCGGAATCATCGGAGCGCGGCACTAGGCGAATCAGATTGCTCAAGAGAATCCATAACAACTAAATTGCGATAGTATTTAATGCGTTCATTATCCCATACTAATAAACAATTACAATCACATAAGCTGTCACGAATTTCATGTTCTCCCAAACAATACAAATCTGGCAACCTAAATTTTAGGTGTGTTTCTAGACTTCGTAACTTGATTTGATGTAGACTGCGACTAACCTGCAACATATGTTAAAACAACATCAATACAAAAGTATTGGCGAGTATACAAGTTTTGATAGAAAAGCATAGTAGATAAAAGTGCTGCGAATTACCACATACATAAACGAGATACCTCAACACATATATTAGACAGATACTACCAGCTAAGTCTCTCGAGCTGCGATTGCGATTGCTATTCATCCTAACTAGACTCCGTTGGGTACTATAGTACTATACTAGTTAAGGCGGGATCTTGCGAGTATAAGCCCTAACACATATGTAACTAGCATCGCGTGTAAATATGCATAACAGTTATTCGCAAGTGATAAACAGTTTGATTGAATAATTCGTTTTGATAAGTTTGAATTGATGGGAACGTATGTTACACCCAAAAAGCGATAAAAAGGGGGTTTGAGTATACTCACAGTTCGGGTTCACCAAGTAACACAATCTTGGATTGAAGGGAGCGCGTCTGAGATTAGCCTGATTGCAGATTAATAGCGTAAGGGTTGAACGGTGCGTTAAGCGGTGGCGAGTGAACCAAATGTAACACCCCAACCGATGGCGGAATCATCGGGGCATGGCACTGAGCGAAAAAGATTGTCCAGAAGTTTCCATAACAATTATTATCACTATTTAGTTTAAATAACACGTCCCATACCGTGTCCCAAATAACAACAAATTATTACAGATAACAACCAGTCAAGTATTCTGTTCCGACAACTCAGATTTAAATAAGACAAATAGATATTGTTCAAATGCTCCTAAAGACCCAGCCTGACAAGATCTACAGACAACTACGCTCTAGTTGCTCCTTCCTGACAGACAACTATTTGTTGGGGGCCTCTAGAGCTTTATTCTAGCCTCGCTTTCCTAGCAAGCAAACATCTTAAACACCTGTCACATACGTTAAAATAAAGTCAATACATAAAATGTAAAGGTGAGCATACAAGTTTGATAATAGCATATAGAGTTCGAAATAGTTTACTCATAACCAGCACATACACAGAGGAAAACGAAGCATGTTAATTATCGACATGGACCTATCGATACCAATGACTGCGGGTTGACCGTCCGAGACGGTTCGCAATACATGGTTACCACCGTAATCCATGCAAGTAATTGTCCTTAACAACCCCCGTGTGAACGGGTGCTGAGTCCAAACTATAGTACTACATCGTTAAGGCAGGTAGACAGCATTCCACGTGTAAACACAATCAACGAGCATTCATTTAGTCACGTAATACATGCATATTGGTTAGCGTTCAAATAATTGAGTAGTGTGTTCGATAATGATTTTGATAAGTAACGTATGTAACACCCAAAAGTGCTAAAAGCAAAAAGGGATCGAGTATACTCACAACGGTTGATTGATGGATTGAAGGGAGCGCTTGAGAGTGGGGTTAGCCTGAATAGTTCGATAGTATAACGATGAGTAACACGTAGAATGGAAATGAGTGTAAGTGAGCCGAACAGCCTGGTCGGTCGAACAGTAGGTTCGATCGAACGGGTTGTTCGTTCGGCTAGACAATCCGTTCGGACAGTCCATTCGATCGGCCGGTAGGCTCGATCGGCTGGACTGTTCGAGTGGATTGCTTCTTCCTTTGAGTGAGATGTGTTTGTGTGTGAGGATTTGAACTTTTGAAGTTTTCGTTGTAGTATTTGAGAACACTGAAGTATTCTTACCTTTCAGGTCGATCGATCGAACGGTCTGTTCGATCGGTCGGCTTAACCGATCGGTTAGGAACTTCAGTAATAATCCTCAGCAGGATGTCACTCAATCGAACAGCATACTCGATCGAACAGCATGCTCGATCGGGTGGCATTCCTATACATCAAACGAATTGAAAAATCGACTAAGTGTTGAAGCATAGTATCTCATGATCCGAGGAGTAATGTTAACAAACGGCGGTTCGATCGAGCATCATCTCGTTCAATACTATACTTCATGAAATTGTCAAAGTGTGGGGCCACATGCTAGCCGATCGGCTGACCTGGTCGATCGGCTGGCATGTCCGATCGGTTGGGCTGTTCGTTCGAACAGCCTAGCCGTTCGGCCAGCATCCTGACTTGGTCGGCCTGTTCGTCTAACACTTGGCTGT
Source organism: Helianthus annuus (assembly GCF_002127325.2). Lineage (NCBI taxonomy): Eukaryota > Viridiplantae > Streptophyta > Magnoliopsida > Asterales > Asteraceae > Helianthus > Helianthus annuus. The sequence goes on along the minus strand of NC_035444.2, from coordinate 84,298,906 downwards.
TCTGATTATTTGACGTTATATCGAGGTCGTTTGCCAACGAGCTTAACCAGGAAACCTTCGTCTTTACTTGTTCCTTCTGCTCGGACAGGAATCACCCAAGTCCGGCCGGTGAACGGTTCAGAAATGCGGTTTCACATTTAACCCGAAGTCGGTGAACCTCGTAGATAGAACCCGGATCTTGAATCACACCACCATTGAAATGATTAGTAAGTTGCCTCAAGCCCCGTTACTACCGGTTTGAAGGCATTGAGTGTAAATGTTTAGATCTTTTATAGATCTTAGCTTGTTTATGTGGAAATCGGTTAGATCCGAGCTATTCATGGTGGATTGAAGCCAAAACATGATGTTCTTGAAGAACACCATGATGTCATCATCCAAGAAGGCTTAGATCTTGGTGATTTCACGGTTAGAAATCAGAATTTGAAAGATAGAAGGGTGTAGGAGCATGTTTTGATCAAGAAAGTACAAGATTTAGGATGAAAACTTACCGGAATCGGAAGAAATCTGAGAAAAGAAGGGGGAGCACGAGCTAGTTGGTCAAAGCTTTCCAAAAGTGGAAAGAATGATAATGACAGCCCTATTTATAGGCTCCAAAAGAGGAAAGGGCTGGCCGATCGGCCAGGCATCCCGATCGGACAGCCTGCTCGATCGGACAGTCTGTCCGATCGGCTGGGCTGTTCGAACGGCTGACAGCCTGATCGATCAACAGCCTGATTCGAGTGTTTGGTGCGATGATTTTTGATATTCTGATTTCGATTGAAGACGAGACAGGCACGATAGAGTTTCCTATTCAAATTACTTTCAGTCCCAACTACTATATCTAACATACAATCATCTATATTTTACCCTATCCTTATGTTACCATTCGTCGTAATTCGATTTCGATTGCATTCGATTTGAGTTTCGAGTTTCGATTCGAGTTTCGATTAATTCGATTGAATACCACACAAAACATAAAGTAAGCACGCACATGTAACATATAAGGCACACACACACGTATAACAACAATCAGAGTCCACGCAATTCGAGATTCGAGTTCGATGATAGTTATATCGGTTTGATTACTGGTTGATTAACTTTATCGCATTGTTACTTCCTACCATTCACAGTCGTAAGTCGGTGCGCGTCACTTAAACATTCGATTACTTCGATTCTTTCTTGATTACAACACTTACTCCACATAATACAAATAAAACATAATAGACTAATTATAGTCAAAGAAAGTCAAAGTTAACTTGGACTTTGACTTTGACTTTGACATTCGAAAACACGGGGTGTTACACCAAGTGTCGAATGGTAATCTGATCGGATGGCAATCCGGTCAGATGGTCATTCGATCGGATGTCAATCCGTTCGGATGGTCATCAGATCTGATGGCCATTCGGTTGGATTGACATTCGTTTGGTAAGGATGTGTTCGTGCATGATGGCTTTGAAGTTTTCGTTGTAGCATTTTGAAAACATTGAAGTATCTCTACCTTTCAAGTCGTCAATCGAACGGTCGTTCGATCGAATCGCGATCCGATTGGCAAGACACTTAGTGAGAGCAAGTTCACAGCAGGATGGTCACTCGATCGGATGGCAATCCGTTTGAAACTGATGTTCCTTGAAAATTATGAAAATGACTAAGTGTTGAAGTCCAATGTCAACCAATTGGATGAACCAAGTGTCGAATGGTAATCCGATCGGATGGCAATCCGATCGGATGGTCATTCGATCGGATGTCAATCCGTTCGGATGGTCATCCGATCTGATGGCCATTCGGTTGGAATGACATTCGTTTGGCAAGGATGTGTTCATGCATGATGGCTTTGAAGTTTTCGTTGTAGCATTTTGAAAATAGTGAAGTATATCTACCTTTCAAGTCGTCAATCGAATGGTTGTTCGATCGAATCGCGATCCGATTGGCAGGACACTTAGTGAGAGCAAGTTCACAGTAGGATGGTCACTCGATTGGATGGCAATCCGAACGGACGACAATTCGTTTGAAACTGATGTTCCTTGAAAATTATGAAAATGACTAACTGTTGAATTCCAATGTCAACCAATTGGATGGTTGTTCGATCGGATGGCAATCCGATCGGACGACAATCCGTTCGGTATTGAAAAGTTGACTAAGTATGGGAGCTCAAGTGCAATCCGATGGGATAGCAGTTCGATCGGATGGCAATCTAATCGGACGGCAATCCGTCCCAATGAATCTGATCGTCTTGACTTGATTATTTTGGGAAGTTTTGCAGTTTGATCGAGACGGTATGACGGCGTCTTAAACAACGGAAACTCCATTATACCCAGGTTATCCGATCGAACAGGAATCACCCCAGTCCGATCAGTTAACTGTCCATGACGGTTTTTCATGTTTAACCCGAAATCAGTTGTCTCTTAGACAGAAATCAGATCTTGAACCAACACTTCACTTAGAATGAATAGAAGATCAGAACGAGCTCTGATTCCATCAGTTTTGAGTGCATTGAGTGTAAAAGAGTTGAAAGAAAGTTGAAAAAGTTTCTTTCAATCCTTTTATCATTGAAAATGCTTAGATCTATGCGAAATCATTGTGAATCATGTGGAAATCCTTCAGATCTGAGTTATTCTTGGTGGAACGAGGTCAAAACTTGAAGTTCATAAGAACTCTATGATGACATCACCCTAGAACACCTCAAATCCGTTGATTTCACGGTTAAAAGTTGAGATTCAAAGGTGAAAAAGATGAAGAATTGTGTATAGGTCATAGAAGTACAAGATTTGAGGTAGAAACTTACAAGAATCGCGAGGAATCGAGAGGAAAGGGTCCAAAAGCGTGCTGGTCGAACGAGAGCTGTCACATAACTATTTAAGTGATGTGACAAGTGCTATTTATAGGTGAAGAGGAGTGAAGGTGATGGAGTGCCATGGATCGGATGGCAATCCGATTGGATGGTCACCCGATCGGATGGCCATTCGATCGGTGGTCTCCGGCGGATTGTGTTTCGATGTTTTGTTTCATTCGTTAAGCGCTGCGATAGTCTGTACACACATAACCATACATAGTTATACTTATTATTACTAATCACAAGGGTCGTATATAAATATTCATATTTCCAAGCCTGCGTTGCGACAATCGAGTTTTGTTTCGAATATACGTTGCGTTACGACGCATCACGGCTATCGAGGAGCGTAGAATAGGTCCTCACTCAACGTCATCGTGAGCGTTAGTGTGTGCGATGCGATGTGTTATAGCGATAAAACATGCGTAATATTCGATTATACTGCGAAATAGCGATGTAAGCGATATAGCTCCCTTATGATCCGAATCTCTGGTGCTAGGCGTAACGAGTATAACGAGTAGTAACAACGCACGAGCGTGCGGGTTGTTACAGTCTTCCCTGCTTTAGTAAATTTCATCCCGAAATTAATCCACAAGAAGGGTTGCGAGAGTTGATGCGAATGAGAGTAGCGATAGAGCGTCAAGATGAGCGGGGGATCGACTGAAGATTGACGAGAGCGAGCGTTGCGAAGTCTGGGCATGGCGGCGAATAAGACGATTCGTATACAAAAGGTGGTATCACACTAAAGGTGATCCAAAAGTGTTTTGTATTCTCGAAAAGTTGATTAACTCAAAAGGTTGGAGAAAACTTATTTATGAAAAATCTTCCCACAGTGCGGTGTGAAACTGTTTCGATGTTCGCACCAGCGCTATGAGAGGAGTTTTATTAGGTTACTAAAAGATTTTAGGGTGATTAAAACTTGTTTTACGAAATTTTCTCGTCACGTGGCATTAACTTGAGTCGATGTCACACCAACGTTGCACGAAAATCTCTTTTTTGCACAAAGATTTTGATTGCATTTTTAGAAAAAGTTTGTAGGAAAAGCTTTGTTTACACGAAAGATTTAAATAACATCAAAGATTTTAAATTAAAAAAGTCGGCCCCGCATGGCACTTTCCTACGAAAGTTCGACAATATGGCTAAAACACTTATATATAGGAAGTATCAGTGGCGTATCCACCATCTATTAGCCATACGGCTTCCGTCTCGTGAGGCAGTGTCATGTGTGTCAACATAGTACTGATAGATTTCGATTCCCTCGGTCCAGGCGAAAGATGGTTGGACCAAGTGTAAGAGAGAGATTGAGCAAACTGAGCGATGAAGTCGTTTACGAGCTCAGTTCAGCGATACGAGCGAGTGCGATAAGCGATAAGCAGTACGCAAAAATTTGATGGCATAACACAACATAATGAGCGAAGACGGCGGAGATACGCGATAAGCGATAAGCGATAAGCGATGAGCGATAGCGACAACCGTCGAGCGATAGGCGACGATCGATGCGTTGCAAGCGATGGGAACATGCGATTTGATTAGATTAAACAACACCACCAATTTTAACTAATATTAAGCCCCACATGGCCTTTTTCCATGAAAGTCAGCTGATATGGCTAAAACACTTATATATAGGAAGTACCAGCGGCGTATCCACCATGTTTTAACCCTATCACTTTTGTCTCGTGCAGCGAGGTCATGTGTGCTAACATAACACAGATAGCACAGATAATACGGATAACGGTAAGCGATAGTGATAAACGTTAAGCGATACGCGATGAGTGATAGAGCAATACACAAAGCGATAGAGCGATACACGTGATAAGAGATAGCGCGATACCTCATAATAAGCGATTGAGCGAAACACACAATAAACGATTGAGATTGCGAGATAGATTATAGCGATAATGCGATTGCGAGCGTGTTGGCTTACGAAAAGCCTAGCGATGACACGCTTTGAGTTGCGATTGATATTGTTACGCCTTGCGATGCAGTTTAGTGTGTCGAAAGTAGATTTAGTAGTATACTTGGTCTAATAACGTTCAACTTGTATGGCACTTTCTTCACAAGTCATTGGTGGGCATGGCGAAGCACTTATATATAGGAAGTACCAGCGGCGTATCCACCATGCTTCAACCACACGCCTCTACCCCGTGAATAGGTGTCACACTGTATCGACATGGTCAAGACGCTTATATATAGGAAGTACCAGTGGCGTATCCACCACGCTTAACCATGCTTTTAACGTTATGGCATCATTGAAACTCATTACGATCTCCGTGCGCTGATCACAGTAATCCCGTGTGCACCCGTGATTAATTTGATCCTTGCACGTTTATCGTACTTTATCTCAAGAACGCATAGTAGGGGTAAAACGCATTATATAGTATATAGTGCTAGTATTTAGTCCGTGCGCGAGTGCGAGGGAGAGCGAGAGATAAATAGAGTCCACATTGCGTCGAGAATAGAACAAGTTCAACACATAAAAGAATTAACGACGAAAATCATAACATAACAATATTAGAAGCATAATTGGTGTTGCTGTAGAGGACTCCTGCGGTGACTGCGATTGTTGCTGATATTCCTCAAGTCTGCAGCCCCGTGCGGCAGTGCTGGGTAAGATGACCATACCAATTGCAATTTGCGCAATAGCGACAGTTAGCTTCTGGCGGGTGATGATACGTACACGTGAGACATTGGGGGTGAGTTCCGTCGTAGGCGCGCTTCGAGTGAACTGGAATTGCTTGGAGAGGTTCTGGTTGCGACAGTTCAGTTGTTGAAGAGTTTGGGCTCAGGGTCTTTCGTTTGCGGCTGGGCTGAGCTTCCGGAAGTGGTGTGTTGTCGTTGGAGAATTCGCCTGAGGACTCACCTGAAGAATCGTCGGTAGAATCGTCGGAGGAATCGTCAAAAGAATCGATGACGATCGCTTGCTGAGCTTGTTTGACAGGATTCTTGGAGAAGGATCCGTCCAAGACTCGTTTGTCGTTGATTTCTGCGGCTAAGCGGTAGGTTTCTTCGATGGTAGCAGGTCTTGCAGCTTCGACAAAATCTCCCACACATTCAGGCAAGACGCGAATGTACTTCGTGATGGCTTTTTCTGAAGTGTTGACTTGACTTGGGCAGATTATGCTGAGTTGTTTGAACCTTGCGGTGTAGCCAATATTGTCACCTTCGACTTGCTTGATTTCCCAAAATTCGTTTTCTAGCTTCTGGACTTCGTGGGGAGGGCAATACTCTTTCTTCATGAGCTCTTTCAACTCATCCCAAGAGAGAGCGTAAGCTACGGAGATCCCACGTTTGTTATGTTCGGCTGTCCACCAGTCAAGTGCTTGTGATTGAAAAACTCCGGTAGCGCATGTGGTACGGAAGTGATCGGGGCACCCACTCTGACGAAGGGTCACCTCGATGGCATCAAACCACTGCAGCAACTAAGTTACACCTCCTTCACCTGTGAAAATCATTGGATCACAGGCTTTGAAGTGCTTGTAGAGGAAAGTAGATTGTGGCGCTTCCGTCTTAGAGTCTTTCGAGGTTCGAGAGTTGCTAAGAGAGTGCACTTGAGCGACAATTTGAGGAATAACCTTGGCCACTTCCTTGGCCACGAGCGAGGCAATCCTCTTCTCGGCGCTTTGTTTGGCCCTTATCCTAGTTGTTTGCCTCGAGGTAGAGTCGTTTAAAGACATCTAGACATAGAGAGAGATTTGGAGTAAGATTCGTTCATAATGATTTTTGAGTATGCGATGCGATTGAGCGCGTTCGAAACTTGTTGCGAGTAATATAATAGACTTCACATAGGAGTCACATAGGAGACACGAGATTCCTAAATTCCCACACAATTGATTTGCTGTATATATATATATAATATTAGTTGTAGTTTGTGCTTATACACATACATGTCGGGATAGAATGCGCGAGGACGCGTTGAAGGGAGAAAGCGAGAGCGAGAAATTAGACGTTAGTTTCGTTGCGAACATTCAGTTTTTGTTTTAGATAGCGATGGTTGCGCGAGTTGTGCGTTTATAAAGAAGGGAGCGAAAATCGATAAATCGAGAAATCGATAAAGCGTAAAGTTTTAAATTGCAGACACATATGCGAGCGTCGACTGCCCAAGGTAACTCAACTATAACCAACAAGTTCATGCAAGCGCGTTGCCCTAGAAGACTATGCTTCCACTCGGATGCAGCTCATGGCATTTGTCTTCCCAGTCATCGCGTGGCTCGAGTCATCGTTACGGTCAAGTCCATGGTGAGAGCTTTTAAAAATCATTTTATAGGGAGTGGAATGGTTTGTTAAGATACGGGTTTCACCCCTGACTTAATAACTTTGCTCCTAGCTGTGGTTGTGCTCTTCGAATAATTTCGGGAGTTCCACTAGATTTTGAAATGGAGACTTTCGTTGAGTTATGGATGTCACTCCTAGCTCGATGAAAAGTTATTGTCACGGCTCCCGACCCGGTTTGACCCGTTTCAGGAGCCGCGGGACAGAAATCCTGCGGTATTTAAATGTTAGGCGACAGCGGAAGTCTTTTTTTTTTTAAAAAAAAAAACAGGATCTTTTAATAATTCAAACTGCCCGTTTTATAGCTGAGGGATAAAATCCCATAATTTACAATAATATGATTTCTCCGGGAAATCTTTATTTTCAAAACATGTTTCTTTTATTTATTTACAATGAGCCTCTTTTCTAAGCTGGGAGTGCTTCAAGGCACTTCTCTTTCTTTGCTCACATCATATCACCTGAAACATGTTTGAAAAAGGTTTTGTCAGCGGGGAAATACTGAGTGAATGATTCATTTTTATTAAAACGACACATTAGTTATAATTCACAGTATTAAGAGCGATTACAATGTTTCTGATTATCAAACCAACTACCCACGGTACTTTACCACTCGACCCACTGGCCCACCTGTCCAGTGGTGTCTGTGATTATGGTCATATCACCCATTGGCTGCCCCAATGTTGAAGATTATCAAGTAATGTATACAAAACCCCACATACCGGCTGTAATATGGTGATTACAAAGACTTAATCCCTGTAATTATAACTTTGAAAATAATTTGGAGTTTTGTAAAACAATTGATAAAAAGAGAATGACTCACATTGCAGATTTTACGAGCAGAGTTTAAGCCTTACTGATTTGCCTGTGATTAACCTAATTTAAATAAAATGCACACACACAAACGGGTTAGTAACTAATTCAGCAGTTACGTCAATTCACGAGATTAAACCCTCACATCGATTAACAAGTGCGATACTTAATAATTCAATCGGATTCACAACGAATAACAGAGCATAGTCCGAATTCGAACAGCACTCAAATATTCAAGTCGAAATCACGACGAATAATCAAAGTACAGGATCAATTTGAGCAGCACTCAGACAATCGTTGGATAGTTATAATCGATCGGACGTTGAATCGTAATAGCGATCGAGTTATTACCCTGATTGCGGCAGCACCTCGTGATCGTGTGTGTTTATTGTAGTGTAACAGCTCTAACTCGACGTACACAGGGACAATTTACGTCGTTTTCAATTCAGAAGGCAAGTCCCAAGGTCGGCTATTTATACTAATTTTTGGGACTCCCTTACGGACCGTAAGCCGTTTCCTTTGCGGTCCGTAAGGTAAGCAGTCTAATTATAGGCTGCCTTGGCACGGGACTAGCTTGGCTGAGTTATTAGATTTGGCCAATCAAATTTTAACAACCGTTTTCTGTTGATAATTATCACTAGGGTTTAACCCCCTTGAGTTTTAGGGGCCCTGATCCTGATTCCGATTGTTCTGAAAATTTTAGGGCTAATGCAGAATTACTTGGGTGTCTCAATTAGGGTTTCCTTATTCACTAATTATCGTCCTAATTATTGATTTTAGTGACAGTTGTTACATCCTCCCCACCTTAAGAAAAATCTCGTCCTCGAGATTTACTGAAATAGATGAGGGTACTTTCGCTTCATCTCTGATTCCAGTTCCCAAGTGTACTCTGTTCCTCTCCTGGATTCCCATTTGACTTTCACTAGCACTAGTCGTTTGTGTTTGAGAAACTTAATCTTCCGGTCTTCTATTTGTAGGGGTTTCTCTAATAATTTCAGCTTTTCATTTACCTCTATATCTTGAAGAGGTACTACCAGGGATTCGTCTGATAGACATTTCTTGAGATTGGATACATGAAACACATCATGTACTCCAGCTAATTCTTCTGGTAGTTGTAAACGATAAGCTACTGGTCCTATTCGTTGGATCACTGGGAATGGTCCAACATATCTCGGACTCAGTTTTCCTTTCTTACCGAATCGTAATACTCCTTTCCAAGAAGAAACTTTCAAGAGTACTTTGTCTCCTACCTGAAATTCTAGTGGTTTGCGGTGATTGTCTGCATAGCTCTTCTGACGATCTCTAGCAGTCTTCAGTCTTTCCTTGATTTGCAATATCTTGTCAGTAGTTTCTTGCACAATCTCTGGACCTGATAATTGACTTTCTCCTATTTCTGCCCAACATACGGGAGTTCTGCACTTGCGTCCATACAGTGCTTCAAATGGAGTAGCTTCGATGCTCGAATGATAACTATTGTTATAGGAGAATTCAATTAATGGCAAATGGCTATCCCAATTACCACCAAAATCAATTACACATGCTCGGAGCATGTCTTCCATTGTTTGTATCGTCCTTTCACTTTGTCCGTCCGTTTGAGGATGATATGCAGTACTTAAATTGAGTCGGGTTCCCATTGCCTCCTGGAAACTTGTCCAGAGACGGGAAGTGAAACGACTATCTCTATCCGATACAATGGAGAGTGGGACTCCATGTAAGGATACTACTTCATCTACATACAACTTGGCTAACCTTTCCATGCTAAAGGTTTCCTTCATTGGTAGAAAATGAGCTTATTTGGTTAATCGATCCACAATTACCCAAATAGCATCATTACCTTTTCTGGTTTTGGGTAACTTAGTAACAAAGTCCATTGTTATGAGTTCCCATTTCCATACAGGCATTTCTAACTGTTGTAGTAGTCCTGAAGGTTTCTGATGTTCGGCCTTAACTTGTGAACAAGTATGACACTTGGTTACATATTCCGCTATGTCCTTTTTCATTCCTATCCACCAGAAATTATTTCTTAAATCTTGGTACATCTTATTGTTTCCTGGATGTACAGTATACCTAGATTTATGTGCTTCTTCTAAAATTTTATTTCTTAATTCTCCCTGCTTAGGTACCCAAATTCGTTTCTTGTGGAATCTCCATATTCCATCCTTTCCTTGTTCTAGTTCCTTTAGGTAACCTTTCATTCCTTCGGCATCGTCCTTGATTGCCGTTCCCTGAATTTTCTTTAATTGTTCCATTAAATCTAATTGTAGATTTAACCTAAGAGCACGGACTCGTTTTTGCTTTTCATGATACTTACGACTTAAGGCATCTGCTACTACGTTTGCCTTTCCTTCGTGATATTGAATATCACAGTCGTAATCACTTAGGATTTCCATCCACCTTCTTTGCCTCATGTTTAGCTCTTTTTGCCCAAATATATACCTTAAACTTTTATGATCTGTATAGATAGTAAACTTACTTCCGTACAAATAATGTCTCCAAATCTTAAGGGCAAAAATTATGGCTCCTAACTCTAGGTCATGAGTTGTATAATTTTCCTCGTGCTTTTTCAACTGTCTAGAGGCATACGCAATTACCTTTTTGCGTTGCATCAACACACATCCATATCCTAATTTTGAAGCATCACAGTATACTTCAAAATCTTCGGTTCCTTTGGGTAAAGCTAAGATTGGAGCATTCATCAATTTATGCTTTAGAATCTTAAAAGCTTCCTCTTGTCTAGTTCCCCATTCGAACTTAACTGCTTTACAGGTTAGCTTAGTCAAAGGTACAGCTATCTTAGAGAAATTTTTAATAAATCGTCTATAATATCCAGCTAATCATAGAAAACTTCTAACTTCCATAGCCATTCGTGGAACCTTCCAATTGGTGATTGCTTCTATTTTAGCAGGATCTACGTGAATTCCTTCGTGATTCACCATATGACCTAAAAATTGTACCTCCTGCAGCCAGAATTCACACTTCGAGAATTTGGCATAAAGCTTTTCTTTTCTTAACAAGGTTAAGAGTGCATGCAGGTGCTCACAATGTTCTTCCTGACTTTTGGAATAAATGAGTATATCGTCAATGAACACGATTACAAATTTATCCAAGTATGGTTTACAGATCCTATTCATCATGTCCATAAATGCGGCTGGAACATTTGTTAATCCGAAGGGCATGACTGTAAACTCATAATGACCATACCTAGTTCTGAAAGCAGTTTTAGGTATGTCCTCCTCTTGCACTTTCAGCTGGTGATATCCAGATCTTAAGTCTATCTTAGAGAAATACCTAGCTCCTTGCAATTGATCAAAAAGATCATCAATCCTAGGTAGTGGGTATCGATTCTTAATTGTAACCTTATTCAATTCCCTATAATCGATACACATTCTCATCGACCCATCTTTCTTTTTCACAAACAACACTGGTGCACCCCAAGGGGATGAACTAGGTTGTATAAATCCTTTGCTTAGTAATTCATCTAATTGCTTTTTCAATTCTAGCATTTCAGTAGGTGCTAATCGATAAGGTGCCTTAGCTATTGGTGTAGTACCTGGAATTAGATGAATTCTAAACTCTACTTCCCTATCTGGTGGTAACCCAGGTAATTCTTCTGGAAAGACATCTGGGTATTCTGAAACAATAGGGATGTCCTGGAGTTCCTTACTTTTAGTGTTAATGATTACTGAAATCATATACACCATTTCTTGTTTCCTTGAATAACTAGCCAATTTCATTTCTGAAATGAATTTTAATGGCTTTCGAGGTCTATCTCCTGTAATTAAGATTACTTCTCCTATGGGGGTACGGATTTCTACGGAATTCTTATCACACAGGATTCGAGCATGGTTGGCGACTAACCAATCCATTCCTAATACTACATCAAATCCGGCTAAATTCATAGGTAACAGGTTTGCAGAAAACTTATGGCCTAACAGTTCTATTTTTCCTTCTTGCAATACCTTATCTATGTTGACAGAATTTCCATCTGCCGTTTCGACTGTAAAAATCTGCCTAAGGGTAGTTAAAGGTAAGTTAAGAGCTTGGCAGAATGAAGTATTAATGAAACTTTGGTTTGCACCAGAGTCAAATAATACTTTTGCATAGACGTTATGTACTAAGAACGTACCCGCTATCACGTCTGGAATGAGTTCGGCTTCTTGAGTGGTCAGCTGGAATGCGCAAGCATTCTTCTTAGTTGCCCCTTCAGCTTGCTTGCCTTTATTATCTGCGGCTTTAACCAATTTAGGGCATTCTGTTTTGTAATGTCCGGTTTCTCCACAGTTATAGCAGACTATGGCTTTCTTTTTACAATTATCTTCACTATGTCCTACTGATTTGCAAAAATTGCAGGTTATATAGCATCTTCCAAAATGCTTTCTCTTGCAATTTCTGCAGAATGGTGGGGTTGAGGATTGCCCTGTTCCTCTTCTTTTAAAGCGGTTATTATTACCTGTACGAAATCCCTGGGTAATCTTCTGAGCCAATTCCTTCTTTCGATCTTCTTCTCTTGTGCGTACCAGTTCATCGGTTAAGGTGTTGGCTAACTCTACAGCATCGTCAATAGTGCATGGTCTCGCAGCTTTAACGATGTTACGGATTTCTCCGATTAATCCCCAAATATAACGGGAAATGAGTACCGGTTCTGGCGAAGCCAGGTTAGGTACCACTCTCGCATATTCGAAGAATGTCGAAGTATATCCTCGGCAATCTACGCCTATCATACGATGACTCAGGAACTTGTTTGCCATTTGTTCCTTTTCGTATTCGGGACAGAATTTTCTTTCGACAAGACTCTTAAATTCGTCCCAATTCATCGCATAGGCCACTCTTCTTCCTTTTGCTTGTAGCACTGTGTTCCACCATTCTAACACCCCTTCTTTGAACAAGTTTGACGCATACATAACTTGATCTTCTTCAGCACATTTACTTATTGCAATTACTGCTTCGGTTTTCTCTAACCATCGCAGTGTTGTAGTTTCCCCTTCATTACCTGCAAATTCTACTGGTTTACAGGCAAGAAATTCCTTGTAAGTGCAACCAGGCGTTGCAGCTTTCATTTTCTTAGGGAATGGGGCCTGTTGCGGATTGTTATCATGATTATCATGATTGCCGCCTCCATTTACATTATGGCTAAAATTATCTTCCTGAGTACGTTTACTAGGAATGATTTGTTGTGATTCAACAGGTTTCCTAGCAGCAGCCATGATTTCTGGAATAGCATTGGCTATCCCTTGAGTGATGATATTTTCAATATCTTGTCTAGTCATGTATTGGTTTTCCTGATTTTGCTCAGATTGATTCTCTTCGTTAACTGGTTCATTACTAGCGTTTTCCATCTGCTAATTTATATTGATAGGAATTATTAGTATCTAATTATTGGTAACAAAATCAGCACAGATAACACATAGATTATTACAACATACAAATATAACCAAAATTGTCGATGCCTCGACTTCTGTTTTGTTTTATATATTATATCTGCTTCAATACACACCTTTTATTGTTTTATTGCCCATTTTACAGAGTTAGTTTTACTGTATTAGTTATAATACAAACTTTTCCAAACCCTCCCCACTATTCTTGGATTAACTGGCAGTTCAGTAGTGACGTTCCCTTTCGTCATACTTCCAGGAAATCTGCTCCCCAATTTCCCTGATCCTATTCCTAGTGCCTATCAGTTCTTCACCAAACTGATGCAGTTCAACTAAATTTTCATAGCTCATTGGCGGATTGGGGATAGGTTCTGGATCAAACTGTGGGAGAAAACTATAGGGACTATTAACTATATTTTGGAATTGCCAGTCATTGGTCCACCATTCTTCCATTTGGCCTAATGGTCGTGTGTGTACTAGTGGGTCTGGAATAACAGGTTCTAGGTTTATTGGGAATTGGGCTGTGGCAGGATAAGAGAAGAGATTATTGTTGACAGGTTCTAGGACATCACAATTGGCCAGTAGACTGTCTATTTCGTCCTGGAATGTGATCTCCTCAGGCTGTTTAGAGCTTTCTCCGAACTCTATTCCCTTTTGCTTTAGGTCTATCCGTATTTCTGTCCCTACTGGTTTGGAACTTTCTCCAGTTTCTATTTCCTTTCCCTTGCTCACACTTACAGGATTTTCTATTTTAGGGAGTCTCCTAGTTGCAGGTTTCCTTCTACGCACTTTTCGCCACCCTACATATCTTCTCCTCTTTTTAGGTTTTGCTTTTTCCAGCGGTGGAGCTTGGAATTCCAGAGGTTCCTCTATGTCAGCAATGTAACCAGTGAAGTTGTGGGAGACTTCAATTGGCACAGGATAGAGGTTGAGGTTCTGAAATGCCTCGGATAGCTCACTCATGCTGTGTAGCATATATGCAAAATGCACAAAATGTTAAGTTAAAACTTTGGAACAAAGTTTAACAAATAAACATTTTTATTGCACACCAATTTGTACAACATAATAGCAAACAGGACACACTCAGATTTATTTATTGATTTACTGGGAAGTACTTATTTTTAGATTTAGAGTTTAAAGATTTGCATTTTCTGCTACGGTAGCGAGCAGATACAGATTTGCCCATTTTTCATCTAAGTTATTTTCCCCTGGTGGATTATGGCTAATTTCCTGAATCTCTGGGTTAAACCTCACTTTCTTGGTTTGGGGTTTCTTTTTCTCTTGACCCTTCCTAATAATCAAATTCCTTTTCTCCGGTGTAAGTGGATTTTCATAATTTGCCTTACGAACAAAGATTCCTTCCTCTAACTCGATGGGAGATTTGGAGGAAGAGGTTCCCTGTTCTTTAGGTGTACTATCTAATTTGCGATAGATAGCAGAAATCTTTTGTTTACCCATACTATAATTTCAACAATTAATAAGTTAATGCACATATATTCACAGAATGACAAATAAAATTTTCCTAATTTTAATAGGCTTAAATCAATTAGAACAGTGAGCTTAATCAGTAAGCTTAAAACAGTGGCTCTGATACCACCTTATTTCTGTCACGGCCCCCGACCCGGTTTGACCCGTTTCAGGAGCCGCGGGACAGAAATCCTGCGGTATTTAAATTTTAGGCGATAGCGGAAGTCTTTTTTTTTTTAAAAACAGGATCTTTTAATAATTCAAACTGCCCGTTTTATAGCTGAGGGATAAAATCCCATAATTTATAATAATATGATTTCTCCGGGAAATCTTTATTTTCAAAACATGTTTCTTTTATTTATTTACAATGAGCCACTTTTCTAAGCTGGGAGTGCTTCACGGCACTTCTCTTTCTTTGCTCACATCATATCACCTGAAACATGTTTGAAAAAGGTTTTGTCAGCGGGGAAATACTGAGTGAATCATTCATTTTTACTAAAACGACACATTAGTTATAATTCACAGTATTAAGAGCGATTACAATGTTTCTGATTATCAAACCAACTACCCACGGTACTTTACCACTCGACCCACTGGCCCACCTGTCCAGTGGTGTCTGTGATTATGGTCATATCACCCATTGGCTGCCCCAATGTTGAAGATTATCAAGTAATGTATACAAAACCCCACATACCGGCTGTAATATGGTGATTACAAAGATTTAATCCCTGTAATTATAACTTTGAAAATAATTTGGAGTTTTGTAAAACAATTGATAAAAAGAGAATGACTCACATTGCAGATTTTACGAGTAGAGTTTAAGCCTTACTGATTTGCCTGTGATTAATCTAATTTAAATAAAATGCACACACACAAACGGGTTAGTAACTAATTCAGCAGTTATGTCAATTCACGAGATTAAACCCTCACATCGATTAACAAGTGCGATACTTAATAATTCAATCGGATTCACAACGAATAACAGAGCATAGTCCGAATTCGAACAGCACTCAAATATTCAAGTCGAAATCACGACGAATAATCAAAGTACAGGCTCAATTTGAGCAGCACTCGGACAATCGTTGGATAGTTATAATCGATCGGACGTTGAATCGTAATAGCGATCGAGTTATTACCCTGATTGCGGCAGCACCTCGTGATCGTGTGTGTTTATTGTAGTGTAACAGCTCTAACTCGACGTACACAGGGACAATTTACGTCGTTTTCAATTCAGAAGGCAACTCCCAAGGTCGTCTATTTATACTAACTTTTGGGACTCCCTTACGGACCGTAAGCCGTTTCCTTTGCGGTCCGTAAGCTAAGCAGTCTAATTATAGGCTGCCTAGGCTCGGGACTAGCTTGGCTGAGTTATTAGATTTGGCCAATCAAGTTTTAACAACCGTTTTCTGTTGATAATTATCACTAGGGTTTAACCCCCTTGAGTTTTAGGGGCCCTGATCCTAATTCCGATTGTTCTGAAAATTTTAGGGCTAATGCAGAATTACTTGGGTGTCTCAATTAGGGTTTACTTATTGACTAATTATCGTCCTAATTATTGATATTAGTGACAGTTGTTACAGTTATCGTGCTAGAAAATGCGCTGAGTGAGCGATCTTATCGAGAGTTCTTTGTTTTCACGCCTGATCTCGACTGGATCACTCGGTTGTGTTATGCGAGTATTTTCGAAAACGTGTATATTATGTTGGTCTTAGGAAAGGCTAAGTAATATTTCAGCCTTAGGAAAGGCTCTTCGTGTGAAGTTGTAGTATGCGGTGTTCACGTGAAGTTGTAGTTTTAGCGGATTCGAACGAGAGTGTCAAGTAGGCCCGTGCATTTCCCTACTGGGCTCCCACGAGTCCGCCCGTTGGTACTTAGACTATAGACTAGGTCATTTTCTAAGACATCGACCCGCACTAGGTCAAGTTCGGCCTAATTCCCTATAGTTATGGCTCTGATACCAATCTGTCACACCCCAACCGATGGCAGAATCATTGGTGCGCGGCACTAGGTGAATCAGATTGCTCAATAAAATCCATAACAACTAAATTGCGACAATATTTAATGCGTTCATTATCCCATACTAATAAACAATTACAATCACATAAGCTGTCACGAATTTCATGTTCTCCCAAACAATACAAATCCGACAACCTAGATTTTAGGTGTGTTTCTAGACTTCCTAACTTGATTTGATGTAGACTGCGACTAACCTGCAACATACGTTAAAGCAACGTCAATACAAAAGTATTGGTGAGTATACAAGTTTTGATAGAAAAGCATAGTAGATAAAAGTGCTGCGAATTACCACATACATAAACGAGATACCTCAACACATATATTAGACAGATACTACCAGCTAAGTCTCTCGAGTTGCGATTGCGATTGCTATTCATCCTAACTAGACCCCGTCGGGTACTATAGCACTATACTAGTTAAGGCGGGACCTTGCGAGTATAAGTCCTAACACATATGTAACTAGCATCACGTGTAAATATGCATAACAGTTATTCGCAAGTGATAAACAGTTTGATTGAATAATTCATTTTGATAAGTTTGATTTGATAGGAACGTATGTTACACCCAAAAAGCGATAAAAAGGGGGTATGAGTATACTCACAGTTCGGGTTCACCAAGTAACACAATCTTGGATTGAAGGGAGCGCGTCTGAGATTAGCCTGATTGCAGATTAACAGCGTAAGCGTTGAACGGTGCATTATGCGGTGGCGAGTGAACCAAGTGTCGAATGGTAATCCGATCGGATGGCAATCCGGTCGGATGGTCATTCGATCGGATGTCGATCCGTTCGGATGGTCATCCGATCGGATGGCCATTCGGTTGGATTGACATTTGTTTGGTAAGGATGTGTTCGTGCATGATAGCTTTGAAGTTTTCGTTGTAGCATTTTGAAAACAGAGAAGTATGTCTACCTTTCTGGTCGTCAATCGAACGGTCGTTCGATCGGATCGTGATCTGATTGGCAGGACACTTAGTGAGAGCAAGTTCACAGCAGGATGGTCACTCGATCGGATGGCAATCCGATCGGACGGCAATCTGTTTGAAACTGATGTTCCTTGAAAATTATGAAAATGATTAAGTGTTGAAGTCCAATGTCAACCAATCGGATGGTCGTTCGATCGGATGGCAATCCGATCGGACGACAATTCGTTCGGCATTAAGTTGGTCTTGAAAAGTCGACTAAGTATGGGAGCTCAAGTGCAATCCGATCGGATAGCAGTTCGATCGGATTCCGATCGGATGGCAATCCAATCGGTCGGAAATCCGTCCCAACGAATCTGATCGTCTTGACTTGATTATTTTGGGAAGTTTTGCAGTTTGATCGAGACGGTATGACGACGTCTTAACCAACGGAAACTCCATCATACCCAGGTTATCCGATCGAACAGGAATCACCCCAGTCCAATCTGTTAACTGTCCATGACGGTAGTTCATGTTTAACCCGAAATCAGTTGTCTCTTAGACAGAAATCAGATCTTGAACCAATACTTCACTTAGAATGAGTAGAAGATCAGAACGAGCTCCGATTTGATCGGTTTTGAGTGCGTTGAGTGTAAAAGAGTTGAAAGAAAGTTGAAAAAGTTTCTTTCAATCCTTTTATCATTGAAAATGCTTAGATCTATGCGAAATCGTTGTGAATCATGTGGAAATCCTTCAGATCTGAGTTAATCTTGGTGGAACGAGGTCAAAACTTACAGTTCATAAGAACTCCATGATGACATCACCCTAGAACGTCTCAAATCCGTTGATTTTATGGTTAAAAGTTGAGATTCAAAGGTGAAAAAGATGAAGAAGTGTGTATAGGTCATAGAAGTACAAGATTTGAGGTAGAAACTTACAAGAATCGCGAGGAATCGAGTGGAAAGGGTCCAAAAGCGTGCTGGTCGAACGAGAGCTGTCACATCACTGTTCAAGTGATGTGACAAGTGCTATTTATAGGTGAAGAGGAGTGAAGGTGATGGAGTGCCATGGATCGGATGGCAATCGGATCGGATGACAATCCGATCGGATGGCAATCTGATCGGATGGCAATCCGATAGGATGGCAATCCGATAGGATGGTCACCCGATCGGATGGCCATTCGATCGAATGGTCCTTCGATTGGTGGTCTCCGGCGAATTCCGTTTCGATGTTTTGTTTCGTTCATTAAGCGCTGCGATAGTCTGTACACACATAACCATACATAGTTATACTTATTATTACTAATCACAAGGGTCGTATATAAATATTCACATTTCCAAGCATGCGTTGCGACAATCGAGTTTTGTTTCGAATATACGTTGCGTTATGACGCATCACGGCTATCGAGGAGGGTAGAATAGGTCCTCACTCAACGTCATCGTGAGCATTAGTGTGTGCGATGCAATGTGTTATAGCGATAAAACCTGCGTAATATGCGATTATACTGCGAAATAGCGATGTAAGCGATATAGCTCCCTTATGATCCGAATCTCTGGTGCTAGGCGTAACGAGTATAACGAGTAGTAACAACGCACGAGCGTGCGGGTTGTTACATGTTGGCGTTTTGATAAGCATTTGGCTGTGTGGCGTTTTTATTAGATATGGCGTTGGTATTATATAACAATCAACTGAAAAAGAAAATTAAAAAAATATATATATTGATATTCCAAATCTTCACTGTCACCAGTCTCTTTCTTCTTTTGAAGCATCTTCACTGGCTGTTTCGACTTTCGTATGATTTTTTTATTTTTGTTTTTCGAAGTAGTTTTTTTGTCGCCGTGTGGAAACACAAAGTCTGAAATCAGCCTCTTTTTCTAGAATATTTGTCCATCTCATGAACGATGTTTGATTTTTTAACCTTTTTGGTGTTTTACCAAGAAAAAGAACGCCATTAATAAATCACCTTAAAACTCTAAATTTGATCATGCTAATATCAATAATGTTTTGCTGTATGGTGATGGACAACATTGTTAATCCTCAGTTAAGAAAGATGTCTGACAATGTTGTCCATCCTATACAGCTAAACTTATTGACAAACAAACTTCAATAATGTTTTTGTATATTTTGGCGTTATAAATTGGATGGAAGTTGAGGATAAAGTCAATAAGATTTTACTCAATGAAATGGACAATATCCTTACTTAAGGATTTTGTCCATTACATTGAGCGAAAGCTTACCGACAACCAAACTGAATTTCAAATAAACGTTTTGGTTTAGAAGATATTTGATGTTTGGGTTTTTTGGCGTTTCTAAGACGAATGGTATATATTAAATATGGCGTTTGGGCTTTTGTGTGTGTTTTTAATTGAAGGTCTGAGATGTTGTATATATAGGATTTTTTTTGGCGGTTTTTTTAGGCGGGATTTTATTATAATTAAGTTTGGCGTTTTTGGCGTTTTTAGTTAGAATAGTGTGTGATATTTGTTTGGCGTTTTATTTCATGAGATGGCGTTTTGTGTGGAGAAGTCAAAAGACTTTTTTACCCTTAATGAAGCGCGTCCACGTAATTAAATTGAAGTTATTTACGAAAACGCCACCGCGCCAATCTAGTGCATAGATTGTTTTGATCGGACGATTCATAAGCGTTCTCACACTTTCCATCGTTTTCTCTAAATTCTGACCCTATATATATATATATATATATATATATATATATTTATATTTATATTTTTATATATACTCAGCAATTGCATTTATGTAATATCCGAATTTTTGTTATTTTGTGTGTCCAATAATTGGGTTCTTTGGTTCCAAGATGAAGAGTATCATATGCTATTATAGATGCCCATTTTATGTTGTATTTTTTTAAATATTAATATAGGAAAAAGTTATGACTTTTAAAAAATTTATAAAAAAAGTTATTTTAAAACTCTAGAATACGGTTTAAAGGAGAAGATGAAACACTTTCATCCTCTCTTTTGGAAAATCAGTTGCAACTTGCAAATCACTCTACTATTTAAAAACTAAAAACTAGTAAATTGAGTTTCTGTCATACAATTATTATTATTTTTAATTATTGAAGAGGGTTACATTTTAAGTTTTGGGTAATAAGTTTTAAAATAAATATGTAACCAGAATTTAGTTTACTGATTTTTGAGTTTGCACACACACATATTTATATGCATATGTGTAATTCTAACCCATATGTAATATCTTGGTGTGTTTTTTTAGTTTTCAAGTTAGTAATATATACGGGAGATGAGAAAAACTTTTTTTTTTTTTTTTAATATCTTGTTTGATAGAAATTCTTAGAATTCTCTAGGGTGTGGAGCAAATTATGATGTTGTTTTACAGATGTAAATTTTTGTTCTTTTATAAAAATAAATAATGAAAAGACAAAAAATATTGTTTTTTTTATAAAAAATAATAATAAAAAGACAAAAAATAAAAGATAAGTAGTTATAATTGTAAAGTATGTTAATTTTATTGGTTAAATTATAAAGTATAATTTTATTCTTTAAAGTTCATAACTTTTTTTAAATATTCACATAGTACTCATCTAATAAATTTTAAGTTTAAAATTTTCGTTTTTTATAAAAAATAGTATTTGACTCTTAAGTACGTTTTAGACCTTTAACTTAAATTGTTAAATTTTGTGTTTTTACAAATATAAAAAATTTGTATTTTTTATAAAATTTCAAGAACTGTTTTTATAAAAAAAATAGGATGTTAAGAGTTTATATCTTTATTAACTTTATATCATACTAAGTTCAGATTTTTAGTTCCTAACTAATCTTATCTATATAAGTCTACTGTTAACTTATAATCCCTATAAATATGCAACACAATCTACTATGTATCTAATCAAGTTGGTAAATAATTTTTTTGAAACTAACTAATCTATATCTATACTATATTATAATGCATGAGAGAGGAGTATTTTAAGATACCCAAAAAATAAGAATTTCTTCCCTCTTTATTTATAAAAACACCCCTAAAATGAGGGTAACTTGGTCTTTTTAAACACTAATTATATTTTAGTCCCTCCTATTATTACACTTAAATAACTTTATTTTAACAAAATTATGGCTAATTAGTTACACTTATCCCCTTCCACAACAAACTTATAATTATGTTACATATTCTTGTCATATCATATAAACTATAATGTTTTAAAAAAACCTGAAGGTACCGTGATGACGTACTCATTTTTGTCGACGTTTCGATAGTTGTCTTGATCGTTATTGTTGTGCGGATTAAAATGTACAAGTAGATGATACATTAGTGTACAAGTGATTAAAACAATGTGTCCTATCACATTTTAAATGCCCAAGACTCTTTACGTTGTTGTCATTATTTTCAATTTAAAAATATTCCAACCTTTTTCACTCCGATTTTTATTTGATTAAGATGTTCACCAATTTGTTCTGATGACTCTGAACCTTGCACATACGGGTGTATTTACTTGGTTAGATGTACACAATTACATAGGTTAGCAATTAGTAAATTGACATCAAACAAGCTCACTTGTTTAATCCAATTTGTTATATTACAAAACTATATATAATACCATATTCAAGAAAATGGAATTTTAGTTTTCATAAAAAAAATTATAAAAACATTTTTAGAAGCATTTTCGTTTTCATAAAACCCTTTTTTATAAAAACTTTTTTTAGAAGTTTGGTAAATAAGTTTTCCACCAACAAACTTTTAGGAAAAAACTCCATAATCTAAACATAATACATATTCAAAAACTGAATATCAGATTGTGTTGCATTTTTTTAGGGATTATAAGTTCAAAAATACTCTTATAGATAATATTAGTTAGTTGAAAAAAACTACATGTTATTTAATTCGTTGGTTTATAGGTTCTATATATAGTATAATTCATTAGTATTTTTCACTTCAAGAAATTTCTTGTTCTTTAGATATAGTATAATTTATTAGTTTTTTTTTTCACATCAAAAATTTCATGTTCTTTAATATTCTTGGTTTACAGGTACTTCAATTTTCTGTTGCGTATAACTTTGATTTATTCTTCTATACTCACACATAACATTCATCTTATTTATTATTTAGTGGTTTTGGAGCTTCAATATTCATCCTTTCAGATCTTTACACATGTATGAATGTTTCTAAAACATGATATATTGTTTGTTTTTGAAACTCATCCTCCAAAAGGATGTAAAAATCAAACAGGAAAAGATACAAGAAATTCCGGAGGACGCTGATCTCGATGATGACAAATAGTGGTGTGACAAAAATAGCTGACATCCTTGAGATTCCCTTTTTTTTTTCTTATTTGTGTGTTACTTTATTGCATCAATGGTTTCTATAAGTACTTGATAATTTAAATTCTAAATGTAATAATTAGTAGACATGTATAATATTTATGACATATATCCACCACAATAATGGTACCATAAATATTACACGAATAAAAAAACTACCAGAAATGAGTGCCGCAATGCAAAGTGTCACCCCCGCCGCATCGCGCGAGCACCCTACTAGTATTATCTATAACAATATAGTTGAACTTATAATTCATAAAAGTTTGCAACATAATTTAGTATTTATCTAGTAAAGATTGTAAATTTCTGGAGTATTTTATTTATATTACTTGTTACAAAAAATGTTTATAAAAGAATAATTTTTTTTTATAAAAACAAAATGTTTTGTTTATAAATAAAGTAAAAAAACTGTTTTACACATGTAAAGTTTCGTTTGTTAACAAAAAATAATAATCAAATGACAAAAAAAATAAATAATAAGTTGTTATAGTTGTAAAGTAAGTTTATTTTGTTGGTTAAATGATAAAGTTTATAATTTTATTCTTTAAAGTTCATAACTTTTCTTTAAATATCCATATAGTACTCATCCAATAAACTTTAAGTTTAAAATTGTTGTTTTTATAACAATAAAAAATAAAAAATAGTAGTTGACTCGTAAGTACGTTTTACACCTTTAACTTTAATTGTTAAATTTTGTTTTTATATATATAAAAAATTTAGATTTTTATAAAATTTTAAAAACAGTTTTTATAAAAAAATAGGATGTTAAGAGTTTATATCTTTATTAACTTTATATCATAGTTAGTTTAGTTTTTTAGTTTAGCTTTAAAGTTTATTACTTTATTATTTTTTAATTAAAAATACAAATTATTAAAATAATATACAAGAATAACTGCAATATTTTATAATTTCAGCTTGAATACATCTAACTGCAATATCTATTTATTACAAATTTAGGATATTAACTTATATAAGTTCAATTGACTTGTAAATTTAGGATACTAACTTTATTTTGAACTTTATTAATATGGTCAATAACTGCATTATATTAACACAAAAAATAAAGTTCAAATATAAAAGAAACTTTATTCATACGTCTAGATCAAACATAATAACCGAAGATGAAAAAAAACATAAAAACACTTGATAGATTTCATATTAGACTGCATGAAATATGTTCTGCTTCTAAATTGACACTCAAGGTATTTTTAATCAGGTTTTCTGGTTTGTACTTAAATCAGCAGTATCTTCTAATTCCTCTTCTTTGTCATTGTCCTCAGAATCGTCTAAATTAATAAAATCACTCCATTTCCATTCAGAGAGTCTCTTGGATCTCTTCCTTTGAGTCTCAAACTTCCGATCCTTAAAAAGGACAAAAATTGAATACAAAAGTTAAAAAAGATTAAATAAACCTTAAAATTATCTCTTCACTAAATTCACGTTGAAGATTAGACTTGCATGGACTAAACATTGCACAATAAGAAATAATATCAACACTTTTATCACTATTATCCTGGAATAAAACACAAATAAAATAACATAACGAACATGTTAATATGAAAGATATACGCAAAAATAATTCTTAAAAACCAACAAAATCAATACCTTAGAAGCTTGTTCGACAACTGGGTTGTTTAAATTGGCATGTTCATCATGCAACTGAATCTGAAAAATCAAATAAGTTAACATTCACATAAAAGTAAATAAAAGAAAACTATTATTCATTGCTGTGATATAACATAACTGACTTTATAATTTTCAATCTCGCATGCATGGTTTTTCACAACAATTGAATTCAAATCTGGATCATTTTTTAACTTTGTTTAGCAATAGATATAGGGATATCATGTTATGTATTTATTGAAGTAACTACAGAAGTGCATTAGGGTTTAATTTTAGATTTGTCACCCCTTTATTTAGGAAGTTTGTTGTGGTCAGTTTTAAGTTTTTATAAGATATATCTAAGTACAGATATTAGGCAGTTTTAATAAAATAAAATGTGATACATAATCAATTCACAAATAGGCAAAAATAATTAGCTATGCTAAGAAACAATGGACAGGTAGAAAAAACTTAAATAGAAAAATAATTTTAGGGCAGTAATATTATCTTTATTTTGTATGAAAAAGATTTTAACGTTATTTATTTTGAAAATATTAGTTATTATTTTCTTCTTTAGTCACTTGTACATTAAATCATTATCGACTTGTACCTTTTAATCCGTGCGTCGATATTGAACAAGACAACTACCAAAACGTTGATAAAAATTTGTAGGTCCGGTCGTAATGCTATCTTTAGATTTTTTTTTAAACAGTATAGTTTATAAGATATGTCAAGAATATGTAAAAAAAATTATAAGTTTGTTATGGAGGGGTGAATTGTAACTAATTATCTATAATTTTGTTAAAACCTCAGGGATTTAAGTGTAATAAGTTTAGGGGCTAAAAAATAAATAGTGTTTAAAATACCAAACTACCCTCACTTTAGGGGTCTTTCCATAAATAAAGAGGGGAAAAGTTCTTATTTTTTAGGTATCTTAAAATACCCCTCACTCATGCATTATAATATAGTATATGTGTGTGTGTGTGTATATATATATACATATACAGGGTGGGGTTCTAGAGTAAACACTAGTGTATTTATGAACTGAGTGAACAAATCCTGACCATTGATTTACATTATCAAATCGTAAAGTACACTAGTGTATTTTCATTATCAAATCCTGGCCATTCATTCACACTTGTGCATTGATAATCAAGGGCTAGGATTACCTCACTAGTGTTCACAATCAAAGGGGTTGTTCACCCATATATATATATACATATAGGGTCCAATCTGTTTGTCTTGTCTGTTGCTTTTAAAGCCTCACAGATCCTTTTGTCACACACACCCCAAGTTTTGAATCCTCTTTCTTTCAAAATCGTTCAACATCATCTTCCCTCATCTCTCTCTGTCTCATACCCAAATCAAGGGACAAAAAAGATGGTTGATCGATAGGTGAGAGGTGGTTGGTCGGTAGCGGAAGACGGTGGTGGGAGGTTGTTGGTCGGTGGGGGAAGACGGTGGTGGGAAGTGGTTGGTCGGAAGATGGTGGTGTGAGGTGGTTGGTCGGAAGGCGGTGGGTGGTGGGTGACGGTGGGGGGGGGGGGGTAAATGGAGATTCACTCTCCTCGATCCCCCTCCAACCTCAAAAAACCCACACCCACACACCCCACCTGATCCACTGATTATGTCGGTGTTGTATGGCAGTGGTGGGGGTGGTCCGATTATGTCACTTCCCTTTTTCTGTTCCGATTATACATCCCACCCCCTCTATCTCTCATCAAGCTCAATCTTTTTTATCAAACCCTGAGAAACCCAAATCACTTGCAAACTAATTCAGCCTTTTTGGGGGATATTTGTGATGAAGGATTGAAAGATGTTTGCGGTGTTTTTTATTGGTGGTTAAGACGATGCTGGTGGGTTGAGGGGTACCTGGACATGGTTCTAGTGGTGCCGTTGGCGCCTATGGTTTGTTGGATCTTTATCTGTTCTTTGCCATTGCTTGAATCTTTGGTTTGTTGGATCTTTTAGTTGTTCTTTGCCATTGTTGGATCTTCTGTTCTTCCTTTATGTTTGTTTGTCTGCCTGTCTGTCTCTTTTTATGTATGGTATAATTGAAGTTTCTTTAATGTCGACTGTTTTTATAGGTGACCGATTTGCAAGTGGTGCCGATGGTGCCCGTTGGTGCCGGTGGTCCCTGTGGCGCCAACGGTGCACATGGTTTAACTCATTATACGATTTATAGGTGGTATTTATTTCTGTTGTTCGATCGAAAAGTTGTGGAATTTGTTGAGGTTGTGTGCTACTTTTTAGCGGATTAGGGAGTGAGTTTTTCTGTCGTTTGGCAGTGATAGTACGAAACAATTTTTTTCCGACAAATGATGATGGCGTGGCAATGATGGTAGAGGGTAGGTTTTTGAACCTACAACGCCAATTTTTTTCTCAAGATCCACAAATTGTTTTTTGATTTTTGTTGTTGATTTTTATATTTTTTTTTCAGTCGATGATGATAAGTTTCAACTTATCTGAGACAACTGTTGAGTCGTGATTTTTGGGTGAGTTCGTTTGTTAAGATTCTCAAATTTCGTAAACCCGAAATCAGGGGTCGGGGGGCGTAAAAAGATGTTTTGGCTTAATTTTTATTTTGTTTTTTTGTAAAAAAAATTGTAAAAATGTTTTTGTAAAAAAAAATTTGTTGTTTGTGAAAAAGTTTAAACCAGTAAAAAAAATTTGTTTTTTTTTAAATTAGTTTTTTTTGTGTAAAAAAAATTGTTTTTTTTTGTAAAAAAGTTTAAAAACGTAAAAAAATTTGGTTTAAAAAAGTTTAAACCATATAAAAATTTTTGTAAAAAAAGTTTTCGTAAAAAACATTTTTCGTAAAAAAGAAGTTTTTGTAAAAAAATTGTTTTGTAAAAAAATTGTTCGTGAAAAAAAGTTTTTGTTAAAAAAAGTGTTTTGTAAAAAAAAAAAAAAGGTTTTCGTAAAAAAAAAGTTTCTGCCGTAAAAAACGGGAGGTGAAAAAACGGGGCGTAAAAAACAGGGTATAAAAAAACGGTGCGTTGAAAAAATTTAAACTCTTAAAAAACGAAGCGTAAAAAAAATTAAACACGTAAAAAACGGGGCGTAAACAAGGCGTAAAAAATTGTCTTTTTGTAAAAAATCTAATTGTTTTTTGTTAAAAAATCTGATTTTAAAATATTTTTTAATAAAAAAATCCAATTTAATAAAAAACAAGTAATATAATAAGACAAAAAAGTAATAAAAAAACAATAAATACAATAAGACAAAAAACAGTAAATTTACTAAACTACCCTTATGACATTAAAATATTAAAAACATAATAAGACAAAAAGGATTTAATATTAGTTTTAATTACTTTTAATCTGAACCGTCCATCTCAAATATCCAATGGTGGAAATGTAGTTCTCTCTGTTTTGCAACTGAGTGTGGTTTTCATTTTAACCCATCCCTATATATATATATATATATATATATATATATATATATATATAGAGAGAGAGAGAGAGAGAAAGAGAGAGAGAAAGTGTAAAATACATTACGGCTTAACGTACATCACGTACGACAACGTGCGTGATTTTACACTATAACGTGCGTGATTTTACACTATATCGTGCATGATTAATGTTTTCAGCATGCGTGATTAATGTTTTCAACATGCGTGATTTGGGTTTTTGAGTTAATAACGTGCGTAATTATCAAATGAACTTGCGTAATTATCTGTCGTACGTGATGTACTACGTTAACCGGCCTATAAATATATATATAGAAACGGGATTAGGAGAAAACGCTCAAAAGTGTGAGAATAGTGAGAACGCATCCTGGCCTAACACGTGTCACGCGGCATAGAGAAGGGCGGAGGGGCTTTTTTGTCCTTTCATATTTCTTTTTTTAAACGCGTGTCACATCCTGTTTCCATTTTTTTGGCGTTTAATAAATACGCCGCGTTTTATTGTTTGTAGATCAGGATCATAGTTAATATTTTTGGCGTTTTAATTATCTTTTGGCGTTTTTATTGTTTTTTAAATCAGGATGCATGTCTATGATGTAAAAAACATCAGTAATTTTCTTGATGTTTATTATATCAAGTAGGATACAGGTCTATAATTTGACAGACAATTATGGGGTTTTGAAAAGATAATAAATTCAGTTTTCCATGTAGTGGTTTTTAAAATAAATGTTTGGCAATAATGTTACCGTCTCTTCATTTTACTGTTTAGCATTTACTGTCTCGTTCAATTTCATCGGTGAATTAGCGTTGATTTTTCAGTAATACCTTGTTTGGCGTTTTATAGCAACATCGTGCTTTGCTAGCATTTATTCTCTCAGTTTTCACACTATCAGTCGTTTTGGTGTTTTTGGCGTTTTATGGTAATTTTTTTAGTAGGAGAATTAGATAATAAAATCAGAGAATTAGATAACAAACAATAGAAACTGAAAAAAAATAAAAATTATAATCTAATTTCTCTTCCAAATTTTCACTGTCATCAGCCTCTTCTACTTTAACCTTTTTGGCGTTTTGAACCTGTTTTGAATACCTTATGTAGATCCTTTTTTTTTCCTACATAACACCCGTCTTCATTAAGGGGTAAAAGTCTTTTTTTCTTCGTTTTTTCATGAAAATTTGTCCATCTCATTTAGCAAAAGCTTATAGATATACCCAACTCAGAGTATAATCCATTCAGTGAAACTTCATTCAGAACAATACTCAATAAAGAAGAAATGACGTTCCGCATCTGTGGCTTTTTCAAGTATCTTTTTTGGCGTTTTAAAGTGAATGGTTTGTTGGAAAGATGGCGTTTATTTTTTTGGTGGTGTGATCAGTTGATTGTGCAGAGACGTCTCTCTTATATGATGTTTTTGGCGCGTAGTTTAGGCGGGATTTTTATTTATAATAAATGATATTAATGAAGTAGCCGTCTTTTCAGTTACTGTGTGTATTTTTTTACTGATGTTGTTCAGGTTTTGTTGAGTTTTAATGGTCTTAGACATTCCATCTTCCAAGTTTTGCGTTTTTTAATGGCTTTAAGTAGTTTTTGGCGTTTGTTTCCATTTTTAGATTTTAATAATTCTTCTCTAAATTACTTTTATTATAGGTTGGGAGTTTTTGGCGTCTTACTTCATTATAGCGTTTCACAATAATTATGACTTTTGGCGTCTTATTAATATAATGTTATTTTTTTTATTCTAAGTTGAAAAAATACATAACAAACAACAGAAAAAGAAAATTAAAAAAACAGAAACAATTCATCTTTTCAAATCTTCATTGTCGTCAGTCTCTTTCTTCTTTGAAACATGTTCATTGGCGGTTTGGCTTTGTCATGCTTGTGTTTTTTGGCCGTTTGGAAAGACAACATGACATAAGTTTTTTGTTTGAATATGTATCTTCAAACCACTCATCAGTGTCATTCGTCCAATTCATGCCATTATAATATTCATTAATAACAAAACACAAAAACTGACATAAGTCTGACCCCAGTATCTTTTTCTTGAAGTTTTGTCCACCTCATTCAGCAAAATGTTGTTTGAGTCGCAGCACCTCAGGAAAGAATGCATTTTTCCGAAACTTCGCGTAGAATAATATTGAATATACAAGAAACCATTTTCGGCATTTTTGGCGTTTTTCTGGGGAAATAGTGTATCTGAAAGAAAAGTCTATTTTTTGGAAATTTGTGATATTTGAGAGATTTTGTCGTTTTCTAAGGTGATTGGTATATAGTAAAATATGGCGTTTTTTGAGTAGTTGTGTTTGATGTTTTGGATTTTTTGGCGTTGTAAGATGAATGTTATATACTAGAAATATGGGGTTTTCAGGTTAGGGGAGGTGTGTTCTTATGTATGAGAATGTTTTATTTTATATAGGGATGCGTTTTGGCCAGTAATGCCGTTTTATTCATTAGTTGGCGTTTTGGTATAGAATTGTACAGACATTTTTACCCTTAATGAAGCGCGTCGACTCAATAGAATTCGTGTTATTTACGAAAACACCACCGCGCCAATCT
The DNA here is from genome assembly GCF_002127325.2 of Helianthus annuus. NCBI lineage: Eukaryota > Viridiplantae > Streptophyta > Magnoliopsida > Asterales > Asteraceae > Helianthus > Helianthus annuus. The sequence continues at coordinate 84,268,413 of NC_035444.2, read as the reverse complement.
AGTCCATAGATTGTTTTGATCGGACGATCGATAAGCGTTCTCACCGTTTTCACACTTTTCATCATTTTCTCTAAATCCTGACCCAATATATACATATATATATATATATATATGTATAGGGGAAGGTTCATTTGAGAAGAAAATTTAATTGAGAAGAAAAAGAACAAAGGGTAATTTTGTAAAACATTAAATAGTTTGTTCACTTATCTCATTTATTGTCATTTTTGACTAATTAATTAGTCATAAAGACTATTATCATCCACACTAACTTTTTTTGCCTACACACATCAAAAGTTATCCTACATATTTTGAAATTCATCCTACATGTTGAAATTTGTCCTACACAACTCGTAATTTATCCTACACAACTCGTAATTTAACCTACACTTTAAATTATTTTCTTTTATTTTTTTGAAAAAAATATATATTTTGAAGATAAGTTACAAATTATTTAATGTAGTTAACCATTAAAGAGGAAGACTACAAATTAATGACCTATGTAGATTTACCTATGTACACTTATAGTAACATTAAATACTTATACTAAATGAAGTAAAATAAAGCATTTTTATTGGTTGAAATTTATTCTTACAAAAAATTTCTTCTTATTTGAACTCTCCACTATATATATACATATATATATATATATATATATATATATATATATATATATATATATATATAGGGGGCTGCTAGAATGAAAACCACCCCGAGTTGTAAGAACCGCGAGAACTACACACCACGGAGCGCCGTTCGCCATGATTTTTTTTTACAAGTAGATGTGTGTATTATAAACACAGCCGTAAAAAATCATGGCGAACGGCGCTCCGTGGGGTGTAGTTTTTTACACCACAAGTTTGGTGTTTTTTAATTTTTTTCTTTTTTCTTTTTTTTCACCAAACTTGTGGTGTAAAAAACTACACCCCACGGAGCGCCGTTCGCCATGATTTTTTACGGCTGTGTTTATAATATACACATCTACTTGTAAAAAAAATCATGGCGAACGGCGCTCCGTGGGGTGTAATTCTCGCGGTTCTTACAACTCGAGGTGGTTTTCATTCTAGCGGCTCCCTATATATATATATATATATATATATATATATATATATATATATATAGAGAAAGTATAATGTACTTCAAGGCTTAACCTACATTAACATACATGACAAAAAATATAACGTGCGTTATTATCATAGAACGTGCGTGATTATAGTCCCATGCGTGATTATGTGGTCCCATGCGTGATTATGTGGTCCCATGTGTGATTATGTGGTCCCATGCGTGATTATACACCTGATCCAACGGTTACCATTGTCTCCTACGTGATGTATGATAAGGCTTTTTGTATGTTAACCTTACTCTATATATATATATGATTAGGTTCATTTGTGAACCTCCCCTATTTGTGAGCTAAATTAACTAATCTAGACCACTCATTTTATTGACTTTCTCTTTTTATTTTTTATCCAAAAGGGTATTGCAGGAAGTAAAAATATTCTTTCCTTAATTGTTTTTTTTAACATTTAAATAAAATACCCTCATAATTTTTAAATAACCATAACCTTTTCATACATTTATATTTTTTAAAACAATTTAATTAATTCTAATAAAGGAATGTAAAGAATGCCACATGGCATCTTCTTTCTTACTAATTCTAAAAAATGCCACATGGCACCTTCTTCCTTTAATAACTTTTCAATAACTAAAAAATTGTTTAAAAAATAATTAAAATTACACATTGTAGAAAATAATTATATTAATTACCTTAGTAACATCAATAAAATGCTCTTAAATAAAATGATTTCGATGAAATTTATTATAATAATATCTGACATAAATTTATTATAAATACCTAAATCTAAACTTAACTTTATCTTTAACAAATTTATTGAAACATAATCTAATAATCCATTTATAATGTTAATTATACTTTTGTTATTTTGATTTGATTTATGTTTTAGTTGATTTTTGAAAAAAAATAACAAAATCTAAATTGATTTCAATAATTTTAATCACCCATATATATTCTTTTTGGTATTTTTCTTATATTGATTAACCTAACGCATTGTACATAGATTTATAGAAGGGTAACAACATGCAACGAAATTGATAAAGAATCCATTAATGTATTAGCTTGTAGACTCGTGTATTACACGATTTGAGAATATAAATTATGTAATCTTATACTCCCTACAAAAATTTTCATAACTAAATTATTTTATTACATACAACAATATAAAATGAAAGCACTTTTACACGAATCTCTAAATACTTCTTTGTACACGATATTTGTTGTTTTGTTTGTAATTTAACCATTCGTATCCAGTACCAATAGCTTAAGGTTATCTCTAAAAACTATTTAGAGATTTGTGTGATTGTACTTTCATTTTTTAAATAACTGTATGTAATAAAAAAATATTTCAGTTATTTAAAGTTGTGTAAAGTTATATAACTCTATAATTTCTATCCACAAAACCGTGTAATACATGAGTTTATAAACTAGTTACATCATAAAAAAACGAGCATTTTATTCTCTTTAATTTTAGTATGGTCTTGTTATAGTTTCTTTTTTAGTTTAAAAAATTAAAGGTGTCGATGGTGTATAGTGACTTTTGTATTTTATACACATGTGTATAATTGTTTTTCGCTGAGCAATTTTGGTTTTATACACATGTGTATAGTGACTGTTTCTTGTTCGCTGAACAATTTGGCTTTTATTCACATGTGCATGGTGAGCATTTGTTTTTAAACACATGTGTGTAATTGTTGTTAGTTAAGTAATTGGTTTTTTTACACGTGTGTATAGTGACCGTTTGTTTTTTATACACAACAACCAAGACACACTGTTATTGTACATATATTTTTCATACACATGTATGTAATTAAAGAGAGAAAACATTTAATTCTAATTTGAGAGAGAAATTATTTAAAGTTTACTATTATACGCTTTCTATTTAGTTTTTTATCTATAAAAACAAAAAAAAAAATTGAATGGTCCAGACTGGTTAATTTTGTTCACAAGAATCACTAGCTAGACTCACACTTGAACCCTACCATATATATGTATATATACAAACACACACACGCACACTATATTATAATACATACAAGGAGTATAAAAAGGTAATTTTACATAACTTTAAGACTTTAAGTAATTAAAACTTTTAAAACATATGATATAATCACTTAAAACATCTAGTTGACCTTTAAACAAACATCTCCTCACAATTTTTAAACGGCCATTAATTTTTCATAGGTTAATATTTAAAAAGTCATTACAACAGAAACTTTTTTCTCTTTAATTTGAGTATGGTATTGCTATAATATTTAATTTAAAAAACTAACATGTTACCTTGTTACCAATGTTTGCGTTCGCCAGCGCATCACATGGCACCCTCTAGTGTGTCTGAGCGCATATATATATATATATATATACATACATATATATATATACATATATATATACATATATATATATATACATATATATACATACATATATATACATACATATATATACATATATATACATACATATATATACATACATATATATATACATATATACATACATATATATATAGAGTTAGGTTAACGTAAAAGAGCCCTTATCCTACATTACGTACGCGATCATCTCAGCCGTCAGATCTTCATCCCAAATTGAAATCGCATGTTGGTTTTTTGTAACAATTTCGCATGTTGGTTTTTTAACATGCGATTTATTCAAAATTACCACATGCGAAATTGTTACAAAAAACCAACATGCGATTTCATCAAAATTATCACATGCGAAATTGTTACAAAAACCAACATGCGATTTCATCAAAATTATCACATGCGAAATTGTTACAAAAAACCAACATGCGATTTCATCATGCTATTTTATAACATGTGATTTCACATCGCGTACGTAGCGTACGTTAAGCCATTTTGTACAATACACTTTCTCTCTCTCTCTCTCTATATATATATATATATATATATATATATATATATATATATATATAGGAGAAGGATCCGTTAGGAACCACCATTTATTGCGAGAACCGCGAGAACCAATGTGAACACAACAAAAAATACATAAAAATAGCTAAAAAACACACAATTTTTTTTAATATTTTTTATAAAAAAAATCGCTGGATTTCGTTACCAAAAAAAAGTTTTTTTTTTTTTAAATTAAAAAAAAATTTTGGCTACTAAAAGTAGCGATTTTAATGTAAAAAATATTAAAAAAAATTTGTGTGTCTTTTTTATTTTTTTTTAGATTTTTTGGGGTTTAGTTTTTAGCATTTTATCTTGGGTGGGGGGTGAGGTGGTTAGCTTTGGGGGGGCGGGGGGGGGGGGGGGGGGAGGGGGGTTTGGGTTTTTTTTTAGGTTTTTTGAGGGGTTTAGTTTTTAGCATTTAGCTTAGGGGGGGGGGTTAGGTTTTTTTTTTTTTTTTTTTTTTGGGGGGGGGGGTGGGGAGGATAGGTTTATTTTCGGTATTTTATGTTGTGTTCACATTGATTCTCGCAATAAAGGTGGTTCTCGTATGAACCTTTATATATCATTGGGGAACACTAAAAAAGTGGGGGACCAGTGAACACTCTTAAAAATTAAACTTAACATGTTAAAAATCAGTTTTTTTCTAAATCTTTTTCGACGCTTTTCCTTATAATTACATGTAGAAATATTTTTAATAAAAATAATCAAAAACTAAAAATATAAAAAAAATGTTTTAAAAACAGTTAAAAACATATATCTTATAAAATTAACTTAAAATGTTAAAAATCATTTTTTTTTTAAACTTCAGCGCTTTTCCTTAAAAAATGAGTAGAAACTTTTCGAAATAAAAACATAATTTTTGTAAAAAACAAAAAATTAGCCTTTTTTAACTGTCTTTTTTATATTTTTATTTCTTTTATTAAAAATGCTTCTACAAGTATTTATAAGGAGAAACGCCGAAAAAAAGTTAAAATTTTTTTTTAACATATTAAGTTAAATTTTTAAGAGTATTCCCCAATTCCCTACTTTTTTAGTATTCCCCAATCCCACATTATATATATAAAGTCAACTCGTTGTAACACGGTAAAAAATCCACTAGTTTATTAGTATATCGGGTACCGAATCAAAATAACTTACACTGTAGATAATGGCAACAAGATATGAAAAAGATATGCATATTGTAATAAATTATTTCTCAACTAGATTTTGTTGGATTTAACGGCAAGCTATAAAATCTTTGAATTTTAATTATTCACATTTTTTATTAGGTGTTCCTTACATGTTAGTGGGATAACATGTAAATCGTAAGCCATTCGTTGTGTGCATACTAATAATATTTAGACCATCGGGTATTGGGTGGGGGTTTGGGCGTGGGTTGGGGGAAAACGTCCAAGCCACCATCCTGGGTGGGCTTGGGTTGGAGCGTGGCCCTTGGGGCTTGTGTTTCAAGCCGGGCGTGCAGCGGTCTGGCCAAGCTGACATGGTGGGCTCTCACTGGACAAACCAAAGTAGCCGTTGGCCAACGGCTATCTTAAAAAAAATTATTTTTCCACTATAAAACTCACATTTTTCTTCTATTTTTTACCACATTCAACCACATCTTCTATAATCATCTTCAATTCTCCTACAAAACGAAAAATTACATCCTCATAACCGTCCTTTTGACCCGAACAACCCGTATGCATTCCAAGAAAATAATCCTAGCCCACCACCCATTCGTCCAATGCCTCGTCCATTTTTGATACACTCTTCTATGCCCCAAGAAGCGAGTTATGCATCGTATCTTGGGAATTGTTTGTTTACTAACTTCCCACACACCGAGGATTCGATACCTACCCCGTTTACACAAACGCCCATCAACCTTTCACCAACCTCCATCGATCTTTCACAAAACGAAACCGTCCCCGAGACTCAACCACCCAACGATGGTCCTTCCGCATCGAAACCCATCAAAAAGAGAAGCCATAAGAAAAAAACCGAGGCGGATAAAGCACTTGAAACCGCTAAGCGAAAACAACTAAAATGGACCGTTCCTGATGAACTTGCATTGGCGAGGGGTTGGTTTCAACAATCTCAACATGCAACTTTAGGTATTGTTAAACTTTGTTTTTATTAATGGTTTTTTTTATATAACTTTGTAATATATTAAATTTTGTTTTTATAAAAATAGGAAATTCTCAACATCGAACCCATTTGTGGCAAGGGGTTAGTAGAGTATTCCATCAAGAATTGGGAAGAGAGGTTTATCGTGAAAATGATAGCTTATCCTCGAAGTGGAGCGACATAAGCGGCCAACTTACAAAATATAGTGGTTTTTTAAATAAAGCAAAACAAAACTCAAAAAGTGGTGAAACCGAAGCCGACATTGTGACGAATGCATTGGTTCTATTTAAATCAAATGTGGGGACCGACTTCCGTTTCATGCATTGTTAGGAGATTTGTAAGTTCCATCCAAAGTGGGCGAATATCCCCAGTGGTAGCGAAAGTAACACGTCTTACAAAAGGTCAAGGGCCTCGTCCCAAGCCCAATCTGATGCACGAGATCAAGAGTTTGAGGACCTTTTGGATGATTCACCAAGCCCAAACCGGCCTGAGTATGGAAGAGATGCCGCAAAAAGGCGTGCTCAAAAATCAAGATCTGGTACGGCATCACCTTCAGCTGGGAGTTTGGGCTTGCGTAGGGGAATATACAGCGACCAGTTGGATGACATTTCATCCAAGTTAGATACCTTCAACGTCTTCAAACAACAAAGGGCCGAACAACGAAGGAGCAAAGAAGCTAGAGATGCCGCTAGAGATGCCCTGAGACAAAGACGGGATGATTTGAAAATTCTATCCCAGCCGATTGATCACCTACAGGGTGACGAGTTACAACTAGTCTTGGAGATGAGAGAAGAGATAGAAAACAAATATAAACATTAGGAATTTTTTTATGTAATTTTCTTTAATAAAAATATTAAAAAAATTAAATTTGTTGTTTTAAAACAAACAGCCCAGCCCAGCGGGTCAGCCCAGTGAAGCCCACCAAACCCACGCCCCAAACCCCCGCCCCATCATACCTTGTTTAAATGTGGGTCACCCCATGTCTGCCCCCCAAGCTACATGTCAACAAATGCCCCAACCCAAACCCAACCCAAGCCCCACCATACCCCACGATCTTAGAAGAACAACCTTATTATATATTCTAGTTATAAAAATACATTGACTTCTCCATATAATTGATTAGAAGTCATGTATTCTTGTAGCTATGTGCTAAACACGCTTACCATAAAACAATTTTGCCTCTCACAAATCGTTTCCTACTTTCCCAGTGTAAAACATCAAGAACAATTCATTATATTACCAAAGTTAATCGTGTATGAATTTATACCTTGATGTCAGTTTGTTTTTTGAGTAAAATGCATGGTTGGTTCATGTGGTTTGTAAAAATCGCACAGTCAGACCAAAGATTTCAATAACTACAAAGTTGATTCCACTAGTTGCACTTTTTGACCTCGCTTGGTCCTTACCATTAACGGCTGTTAGATTTCTCAGTTAATACAGTTAATACGCTCCACGTTGCGTGTCACGTCAGGATATTTTGGTTATTTTAACATTGGATGTTAAAAAATACAAATAACTTTAAATGAGCCCCATCCCATCACGCCCTTTTTCTTCCCCACCTAATCAGAATCTGCAATCAAAATTGTAAGGTTACCTAAGACTCTATAAACAGGATCGATCATAAACACTACGTATCGTGATGTGCGGAATCCATCACGATACACATACACACTGTAAACAAGTATATAAAGGAGTAGAAACACAAAGAATTCACCAAAATAAAACTTGTATTAAACACACAACTTTACAAGTTCTCTAAAATTGTCACACCCCGACCTGCAGTGGATTAGTACAGGGCATGATACTTGTCCGTAGCTCATGACAACTATCATAAGTTTAAACATTTAAGCCATTATCAAATTAAAATAACACACATACCATAGAAATCTCAATTAACTCATACAATACCAAAGTCATAAATCATAATACAAATCCAATTTATATTATTAAGGCATTGTCTTCGTCTTAAACTCTATCTCGACTGGTTACTTGTATCATGCGTAAAATAGTTTTTGGGTCAACATAAAGTTTGTGAATAGATCTAATTTTAAATAAAATATTTTGCTTTATTATTTTAATTGTTTTATCTAAAAATGATTTAACATGCAACTTTAAGTGTAGTAGATACATCCATAACAATTCACAATGACAACGATCACCACAATCACCTCAATCAAATCTGATAATGCGACATAATAATAAAGAAACAATAGACACAATTAGATTCAAGCCCCGAAGAGCAAATAGAAATGGTGGCGATACCGAGTTCAACCCATGGCCGTGGGGAACCGATCAACCAGTGGATCCATAATAGAAACAATAGACACAAAGCAAGTAACAAGTAGGTACATGTATGTGATACAATAGATGCTAGAAATAAGAAACAGTATATAAGTAGGAATCACATAACGACACATTAATTTTGCATGTTGATGATTTAAATAAAAACATAAGAAATAAGACACATGATTTACCCCAAAAAAGTTTAAGTGATAAAAAGGGGAAAGAACAGATCTACTAACAGGTTGCTAAGGGATCCACAAACGAGTCCGCAAAATGAATCAAATATCCAAAAGAAATCCATGACAAAATTCACCCTAAAAATATATGTAACAAATATACTAAATAAACGGAACGATAAAATGGGACATAGTGCAAGAAATGCAATACCAGAATGTGATCAACGTTTGCTATGCCTATGATATTCACTCAGGCAGAATGTGGGAGAGGAAATGGAGAGACTTAGAAAGAAAGGAATTCTTAAAAGATGTTCAGAATGAAGAGAGGATTGCTGAAAGGAGGAAGAAGGCATCAATTCCAAGATACAAGTTTATGAAGTGGACTCCTGTAATAGATCAAACTCCAATGTAGACTTTGAGCTGAAACGTCAAAGGGTTAGGAAGTACTTATTTGGTGAAGATGAAGTCTAAATAGTTTTGAAGACCAAACGAGACCGCGACAAGATCTAAGGGGGAGTCGGTTGGTGCATAATGTTTGTTGCCTACGTCATCGTCTCGTGTCGTTTGATTTATGTAATATGGCATAACGTTAGATTTGATTTTATGTGTATGTATGTTACTCCGTACGGATGAGACTCATCCGCACGGATGAAGCTCATCCGCACGGACCAACTCATCCGTCCCAAGGGTCTTTGTGATGTCTATAAATAGTGGGATGGTGTGAGTAATTTGTAACATATGCATTCAAGAGGCGAAGCTCTGTCAGATTGAAAAGCTGGATGTAAAACTGATTATATTGAATGAAAACATAGAAAATTAACCAAAACTTGTGTTTCCGCCTATGTATAACGAATTCCGCGCATTATACTTAGGTTTAGATATCACCGGGTGCATAAACGTCTTCCAAAACGATCATCACAATTGTCCTTGTTGTTTCGATTAAGGTTCGAGTCTTTCTTTCAACTACACTGTTTTGCTGTAGCGAATACGGTGCACTAAATTCATGAAGAATTCCCAATTCATTATAGAAATCAAACATCTTTTGCATTCTGTTTTGTTGTCACTTCTAATTCTCCACTTTTAGACTCAAGGTCTTCAAATACTCGAAAGTCTCATCTTTTGATTCTAGAAACATCGCCCACTAGAATCTTGATTAATCATATGTGACCACAAGGCAATACAAATCACCCGTGAAGCTGTTGATGTTGACCTGTCCAAATAGATCCATGTGTAACCTCTCAAGCGGTAATGTTATAGAATTAAACATCTTGAGTGGATGTGGCTTATTTTTTTGTTTTCCTTTCTTGCAGCTGATGCAGTCGTCATTCATGTGAAAACTTCGAACATTTACACTATGTACAAGTTGATTCTTGTAAAATCCGTGAGGATCACAATGATATCAATCTAACCATGTGAGAGTGCGGAAACCAATCACAAGGCGATTCAAGAAACAATATAAAGATCAAATAACAAATAATAAGATGAATCAAACAAACCGAAACTTGCATTCAACTTAAACGATGACTGATACAAGATCGGATGGGACCCCGGTTGCGACTGCTTATGTTGCCTGCCTGTTACACGTGAACAACAACCCTTAATCAATAGATTAAGGGTGTTTAAATACTAAACATGCAAGCCGAAACCTAGGCCCATGTCACTATCATTCTAGCCCAACCCACAAGTGTTTAACCCAAAACATAAACAAACTAATTACAAAATCAACCCCTAAACACTGTTAACCTACATGAATAAACCTTCAGGTTCCAACAATCTCCCCCTAGGTTTATGCATGCAGGTTCTTCTGTCTTCAGCTGCCTTGATGACCACCACTCATATTATCCTTGTATCCACCAAATCCCCGCTTATGAATATGCATAACAGAGGCCACTGCAGACGTCCACCCCTTTGCAATTTCTTCATACTTTTCAGTAGCTCTGATTTGGTTGCTCGCCAGCACTTCAATATCTTCAACTGCAAGATTCAACAAATCAATCTGATCGACCAAACAATAGCTTTCATCTCCATCACAAACAATCACAGCTTGACCAAGACGTTCATTATACGCCCAAAAGTGCATTGTCTTCAGCGCCCCTTTCGGAATCTTTCTTACCAAAGGAATTGTCTTTTCTTTGTCAGTAGCGGGCCAGTGCACTATCTTCATCCGCTTGTTTGTATATGGATCCCTGATTCCTTTCGCTGGTTTAACAGTGGTATCTGCTGTACGCATCGAGGGAAAACCTTTTGCAACTTCCCTTTTCAATCTCTCGAAGAACATATGACCAGGTCCATTAAGCTTATCATCCACATAAGGTTTATTTACCAAATCTGTTAAATCTACCTTAGTGAATGACTGAAATTGCCCTGAACGCTTGTACCATTCGACCGGTCCAACTTTTCTTTTAATCCACCACCTGTTACGATCATGATCATAACCCCAGCTAACAACACCAGATCGATTCCCTTTCTTGTCGTAGAGAGTTTCACCAACATCCATCAAATGATGTGTAGCACGTGCATCTTCATCATCAGGATTTGCATTTTTGTTCTTCAGAATTACAAACTCTCTCTTCTTCTTCAACCTCTCTGCTTTCGCTTTCTCTGCTTCTGGATCAGTAACCCTTTCAAAGTACTTTTCCATAGCAGCAGCCTTTTCAGCATTATCTTTCTCAAAAGCTTTCTTTCTGTTCTCTACATCAGTGGGATCGGAAAACTCTTGACCAAATTTCTTTTCAAGCTTGCCTCGCAGATCATAAACAATATTGAACAATAAACCAACATCTCCCTGCAGTTGCTCAATCTGTTGATCTTTCTTAACAATGGTGTCTTCAAGTTGTATGATCTTCGCATCTTTATGAATAGAATCTTGTTCGAGCACAACCAAGCGTTTCTTCATTTCTCTCATACTTATAAACTCATCATCATCACTGGAATCACTGTCGAAAGGCATTCTGAGTGGTTCATTAGGCCGTTTACCACTTGAACTGCCCGGTTCTTCATGAATAGTACCAGAAGGTCCAGCACTAACAGTTTCAGAAGGCCCAGCTTCAGTGTGAGCTTCAACATTAGGTACAGCTTCAGTTTGAACTTCAACATGAGGTACAGCTTCATTTTGAGCTTCAACATTTGCCATAACTGTATCATCACCTTGAATTCCAGCATCAGACTCAAAGAAACTATCTGTAGTAGTGGTGGTGTCATCAACATTTGTTTCGAAATCAAACTTATATAAACCTTCAGCATCATCAGCAACAGTTACGGATTGATCTTTGCTTTGTTCGATAAACATTCCGGGTCTCGGATCCCGTCTTTTCCTTTTTAGCGGAATATCATCGGAATCCCTTGGGCTTTCTTCAGGCTCTTCAGTAGACACTGACAGATTGGTAGGAGGATTACCCATCGTATCAGCCACTTTCTTTAACAACAGAGCCAAGTTCTCTGCAGAAATCACCGGATTAACAGTAGAAACAGCATCAGCATTGACTTCAGGAGGAAGTTCAAAGTCATCATCATCAGAATCACATGCAATCTCAACACCTTCATCGTCAGAGTTAATAGTGATACGCTCTGGCTCTGGCTCATTTTCAGTACTCCTTTGAATGTCATGTTCTTCAGCAACTATGGCACGTGCAGGTACGGCTTGTGCCCTGACTGGATTTTCAACAACATTTTCGGTTTCTGCAAACTGACCGAACTTTTCTAACTCAATCAAACCCTCAAACTTCTTCTCTGTTCCTTTCTTTGTTGTAAGGGTACCAAAACAGGAAGGACCCATGGGCTTTAACTCCAGCGTGTTACCCGATCTCCTCAATTCAGGATAACGAGCATTCAGAATCATCTGCACAAATCTAGGATACATCAAAAACTTATCCTTTCGTAACCCAATAGCATTTCTTTTCATTGCTTCTAGAATGTATCGTGAATAGTTGAACGGCTCATTTGTAATCACGCAAATCAATGCAGCCGTCTGTGTTGAGTTTAGTTGATCAATTCCCCCTCGGTTCTCTGTCATGCACAATAGGAACATGTGCAATAACAAACGCCAGTATGGATGAACAAACTTTTTGACCAGGGGAGGAAATCTTCCTTCATAGCTTAGACGTGGCAAGATAGCTTCAATCGCTCCAGCAGCAAGCTCGATTGGATCCGTTTCTTGATCATTAAACTGCAACACTTCCCTGATAACCTGCTCTGTCACAACAATCTTCGTTCCGTCGATCTCAGCAGTTATCGCTCCCTTTCCTTCAACAATTTCCACCTTTGCAGTCTTCCAAAAATCTCGTATAAGACTTTCATACACAACCGGATTGTCTCGAAGAGCGTGAACAATACGGCAAGTATTTAAGCCTTTAATCAAAGACGTGTACAACTGCTTGTGCTTTACAGGTGGAGGTGCTAAATACGCAACTTGATTGTGAGAAGCAATAAACTTTAGGTCCATTTTCTGCACATCACAAACAACATATAAGTTTCCAGATTTAACAGTGATAAAAATCAAAAGTAAAAACAAACACTGTTACTGTTCACTCGTAACCATGAGTCGCAACCCAAGGTTTCGAGTCGAAACCATGAGTCGCAACCAGGATAACTGAGTCACAACCATGAGATTGCGAGTCGCAACCATGAGTCGCAACAGGCCAAAATGAGTCGCAACCATGAGTCGCAATCTCGAGGTTGCGAGTCGTAATCATTGGTTTCGAGTCCTGTTGTTCTTGATTGCGACTGGAAACTTCATCGGAAACTTCAACATGTCATCGGAAAACTCATCGGAAACATCAAATCTTCATCGGAATCTTCATAGATTCGCCGGAATCTTCAACAATCCTGCAAAATCTTGAAGAATGACGTCACATTTACCTGTTGATGATCTAACTTGATTGCGAGTCGCAACCGGAATTTGAGTCGGAATCTGATTGCGGCCGGAATTGTTGAGAGAGAATTCAGAGTAGATTGCGAGTGAATAATGAAGTTATGACTCGTAATCAGCCTTTTATATGACCACTGTTTCCCATGGGCCCAAGTCTGTTGGGCTTAGGCCTCATGGACTTGGGCTTTGCAAATATTTTCAGAATTTTGGGCTTAATAAAATGTTTTTCAACAGTAATTTAAACAAACCCAATTAAAATTTGATTTTCAAATAACCCATCAAACCCATTGAGCATTATCTTGCAACACAAAACCTAAACAAAAAAATAAATAATAAATATTATTTACAAAATAAAACAGGAAATTTGCATAGATGCTCAGGGATCAAATCACAGGGTCTCGGGCATGACTTCACTTATCAACACTGATCTACTAGAGGATGATCTAGACAATTGCCAGTATATTTGTCCTCTTAAACTCATCTCCCTAGATCTTTTCCATATAACTGCCTGTATCTCCTTTTATCATGTTTTGATATTTTAATAATGAGCACCCAAACAAATACTAATCAAGTCCCGGAATTATACACAGCTCACTCTATCATGCAAGCAGTTTCCCTACCACATATTTCACAAGCCCAATCCGAATTTCTGAAATCTTAACTGGGAATAGGTTGAGAAAAGAACAGAATAGATCTTAGAATGAGATGATATAATATACAGATCAAATGAGTTTTCTCAATTTGATATAGGTTTGTTGGGTTTCTTTTGGGCACTAGAGGGCCTCTTTCGGGTGTTTAGATCTACAGCGCGACAACGTACAGCTAGGTCAGCATGTATCTGGATGCAGCAGAAGCTGTCGTTGCCTAGCACCTCCAGGTCAGCATGTATCTGGATGCAGCAGAGGAGGTACACGACTTTTTCAGATAAGATTTCAGAATCAGACCGAAATTGTGTGTATCGGGAAAAGCATACAAACATTCAAATAGACATGAGCTAATTCCAAGTGATTTTCTTTTCTGAGGTCATGTACTGGTTTAGTTCTGAACAGAAACAGCTATTGTTTCCAATCTTAAGGATAGAGCCTACCAACACATCATACTAGAGTCAAACAATTTCGATACTGGTCTTACATGAGTCAGCCCTTGACCATAAAGTGAAAATTCATTTCATTTCCCAGTCCAGCCATACTTCCTTTTGAAACTCTTTTTTTGTATTTTTCGATTTTTTCAATGTTTTTGTATTTTTCGATTTTTTTCAATGTTTTTGTATTTTTCGATTTTTCTCCCCCTAAATTTGTGCATAAATAAAAACTACCTAAGAAAAGAAAACTTTATGAACAAATTTACCTACGAAAAACAAAACAAAACAAAATATGCTCAATCAGTAAAACGGATCATTTTTAGAAAATCCACAAGCACTCTGAATTTCGAGCTGCTGACAGGTTTAGTGAACAAATCGGCAGCATTTGCATCTGTGTCGATTTGTTCAAGCGTAATCAGACCTCTGTCAAAACAGTCTCGAATGAAATGAACTTTAATATCAATGTGCTTGGTTTTGGAGTGAAAAACAGGATTTCGAACAATTTGTATTGCAGCATCATTATCGCAGTAAATAGTAGTGTTAAGATATGTCAAACCATAATCCTGCAATTGATGTTGCATCCACACCACTTGAGAGCAAGAAGCAGAAGCAGCAACATACTCAGCTTCAGCTGTGGATATCGCTACCGTTTGTTGTTTCTTGCACTGCCAAGAAATGAGCCGATCACCCAAAAATTGACATCCCGCAGAAGTGGATTTCCTGTCACTGTCAGTACCTCCAAAATTGCTGTCAGAGAAAGCAAACAAGTCAAAATTGGAATCTCTCGGATACCACAGACCAAACCGAGGTCGGCCTTTTAGATACCGAAAGATCCGTTTAACAGCAATAAGATGAGAAGTTTTAGGATTAGCCTGATAGCGTGCACAGTTGCAAACAGCGAACATGATGTCCGGACGGCTAGCTGTGAGATACATCAATGACCCAATCATTGACCTATATTGACGTTGATTTACAGACTCTCCTTCTTCATCTTCAGTCAACAATGGTCTCTCAGCCATAGGTGTCTCAGCAGGCTTTGCATCCGTGAACTTGAACTTTGCCAGCACATCATCCACATACTTCCCTTGATGAATCAGAATTCCTTGCGAACTCTGCTTGACTTGAAGCCCTAAAAACAAAGTCATCTCCCCCAGAGCACTCATTTCAAACTTCTTCTTCATAACTTTCTCGAATTCCTTGCATAGATCCTCGCTTGTTGATCCGAAAATAATATCATCAACGTAGATTTGAACCAAGATTTGATCACTGCCTACCCTCTTGATGAACAGAGTCTGGTCAATAGTGCCACGTGTATATCCATGAGCCAACAGATGTTCTGTTAGGGTGGCATACCAAGCTCGAGGAGCCTAGTGTAACCCATACAGTGCCTTGTCTAACTTGTAGGCATAATCAGGATGATCTGGATGCACGAATCCTGGCGGTTGCTCGACAAAAATTTCTTCCTTCACATCTCCATAGAGAAACGCGGTCTTGACATCCATCTGATAAACAGTGAATCCCATGTATGACGCGTACGCCAAAAAAATCCGGATGGCTTCAAGTCGTGCAACCGGAGCATATACTTCATCATAATCCAGTCCTTCGATTTGCCTAAAACCCTGAACCACCAGTCTTGCTTTGTTTCGAACGATGACTCCTGCAGAATCCTGCTTGTTTCGAAATACCCATCTAGTTCCAAGCTTACGCTTTCCTGCTGGCAACTTGACAAGCTTCCATACTCCAAGTTTTTCAAACTGGTTCAGCTCTTCGTGCATAGCATCTACCCAGCCAGGTTCCTGCAAAGCTATATCAATGGTTTTAGGTTCGATTTGTGAAAGATAACTAGAATATAAGCAAGTGTTAATGGTCCCTGATTGACTCCTGGTCAAAATTCCTGCATTTACAGGACCAATCACATTTTCGATTGGATGATTGCGTTGAACGCTCGTCGGTATGGCCAAATCTGGTACCGTCTCCTCTTCAGTGGTGGTGTTGCTACACTCCCCCTCATCAGGTGCACTTGTAGTGTGAATTACAGGAGAAGTGACTGTACAATCCTCAGGGATTGGATCAGGAAACATTGCAGAGTCACTGGTTGATGCACCTTCAGGGGATTGATTGACCACCGGTGTCGGTGTAGGATGTTGCGTGAACACCATTCTCGGTGGATCAACAGTATGATGCTTCACAATTTCTTCCATCTGTACTTCGTCCTCTGTATCTTCAAACGACAATGGTTGTTTTGGAACTGATTCACCTGCAACTGAAACATCACTTGACAAAATGTTAAATGATTTAAACAGAGCAGAATAATCATATAACCAATCTGGACCGACTCTAGCGTCCGTAGCATTCTCTTCAAGCCATTCGATGTTGCACGACTCAACGACTTTCCTAGTTACTTTGTTGTATACCCTATAAGCAGAGCCTTTAGCATATCCAACAAAGTAACATTCGTCACCTTTGACTTCAAACTTTCCATTTGAGTCCATTAGTAATAATACACATGGACAACCAAAAATACGAAAGTGTGAAACCGAAGGTTTATGTCCTTCCAGAATCTCATAAGGGGTTTTCATGTGACGTTTATTAACTAAAGCATGATTCTGGATATAACAAGCCGTGCTAACAGCTTCGGCCCAAAAGAAGCTAGGAAGCTTTGAATCAGCCAGCATGGTACGTGCTGCCTCAATTAGAGTACGATTCCTTCTTTCAGCCACTCCATTCTGTTGTGGAGTGCGAGGCGCACTGAACTGTCGATCAATTCCCTTTTCACTGCAGAACGTATCCAAAGTAACATTCTTGAATTCTGTCCCATTGTCTGATCGAATAACCTTCACCTTAGTACTCGCTTGATTTTCAGCCAATGTAATGAATTGTTTCACCAGTGCAGCAGTTTCATTTTTGTGACTGAGAAAATACACCCAAGTGTAGCGAGAGTAATCATCGACGATTACTAGACAGTAGGCTTTCTTCCCGATACTCAGCACATTCACTAGACCAAAAAGATCCATGTGAAGTAATTCGAGTACAGCTTTTGTCGAGGGTACTGGTTTAGACTTGTGAGGTTTTCGATGAGCCTTCCCTTTCGCACAAGCAACACACTTCTCCACCAACATGAAATCCTTGATCGGAAGATCTCGTACCAATTGACCTTTAGCTAGACGATTCAGATTTTTCATATTCACGTGTCCGAGTCGACGGTGCCACAATAAACCATCATGCTCTGAAATCTTCGAGAATAAGCAGGTGATCTCTTCACACGGCTTCTTGTTCATATCAATGACGTAAGCGTTTCCTTTTCTTTCAGCAGTCATCAAGAACCAGTCTTCTGGAATAACGATCCCAGGCTTCAGAACATGACATCCCTTCTTCGTAAAATGAACTGAATTCCCTCTATCACAAATATGCGAAATGCTCAACAGATTGTGTTTCAGTTCTGGAACATAATTGACATTTTCAAAGCTGAGAACACCGTTTTGAACAGTTCCTTTCAAAGTGATTCTGCCAGATTCACCTCCCGCAAATGAGACATATCCACCATTAAATTCTTTGACATTCACAAGTTGGGATAAGTCTCCTGTCATGTGCCTGGAACAGCCACTATCCATGTACCAGAGGCGCACGGTAGTCCTCCACAGCTGTTCCTGCACGAGTAGCGGGATTAGTTAGATTTAGGAACCCAGCCCATAGTGGATCTGGGTTTCCCTTGAGCATCGAAATACGTTACTCTTTGCCACACTAAATTCTCTTTGTTTAGAAATTTTGAAACATTTCTGTGTGCGGCCTTTTGATGATATGACTTCATTGGATTGGATTGCATGCCATTGACCTTAGGTTTCCAAAACTGTCTTGACCAGTTAGAATTTAAACTTTCAAAAGCGTTACCAAAATAATTTCTCTGATTACGCTGAAAATTTGTTTGTCGGTTCTGATTATGGCGTTTGGCTGCATTCCAATCCTGATCAGAAGGTCTAGTCCTATGATGATCTTTGCTCTTCATCGTCTTAGTCCGAGCAGACTTCATAGACTCCGAACATTTAGATCGATTAGACGTAACTTTCTGATTTCGCCCTGATGATTTCTTGTCTGGTGTCCTTGGGAGTTTACCACAATTTCTGGCAATGTGGCCGGCAATGCCACAGTTAAAACAAGTTTGACGCTTCACATTTTGAACATTTTTGACATTAGGTCTCTGCTTGTTCGATTTCGTGTGATTCAACGTTTTAGTTTTCTGACCATGTTTGATTTGTGGTTTTTCTTTAATCAACTTTTCTGCTGATGATTTCACCCTTTTACCAACCCCCTTTTCCTTTTCACTTACTCTTGATTCCGAATTTGAACATGTATGAGCTTCATCCAAATGTGTTTTATCAACACATTTATCATCTGAAACTGATTCAGGTTCACTTTCCGAACAAGAAGAAGTTTCAACAGTATGCTCTTCCTTAATGCATTTCTCGAGTGAAACTGATTCAGGTTCACTTTCTGATCCTGAAGAAGTTTCATCAACATGCATTTCCTCAGAGCATTTACTTTGTGACACAGGTTCTGATTCATTTGGTAATTCGGTTTCCAATGGGGTCCCACTAGATTCAACATTAGGGACACCCACTGAGACAGGTTCAGAAGAAGAATCAGGATACACTTGATTTTCTTGAGAAATAGTTTCAGTGGTTTCACTGAATGCATCCTTGGGGACCGCACCTGTAACATTATCACAAGCTGAAACATTTGATATGTTATCATCACAAACATTAGCTGAAAAACAATCATCACCACAAATATTGTTCAAATCATCCACACAAACATTATCAGTTTTGCCCAAAACAGCAGGCTCACAAGACGAAACAAACGCAGAAAACGACGCAAACAAAGAATTAGTAAAAGCAATGTCAGACTCAGTTGGTTCAGAATAATATTCAAAATAAGGTTCAGAAACGTTTGAAACAATAACTGGTTCACTCCCATGAACATCATCACATCTTACTTCTGAGCTATCATCTGCACATGACAACGAGATGTTAGGATCAATTGTGCCTTTAGGAATAAACTTTAAAGGCGAGGACTTTTGTGGCTCAACAGGTTTGTTGTGAACAGACGATTTGCTAGACGAGCCATAAGTCATTTTGCTTTCATTCAAGATCTCCTCCTCAGACATTGGCAAATAAGTGTAATTGTTATTGTATGGAGGAGGAGTCTGATTGTAACCTAAACCCGACCCTTTCTTTTTAGAGTAAGCCAATTGTTCATCACACAGATTTTTTACTAACTTACTGGAGGAATCAAATTTCTTGATGTTTAATTGATTGATTTGATATTTGTCTCTTACATTCTCCAGTTCCTTAGTTACTTCACATAATTTTTCTTTGACTATCATGAGTTGGGCTTTAGCTACACTGACATCGTCCTTTAGTTGAACGATGTCCTTACGCTGAGCTTCGACTTTCTCTTTGAAAAGTTTTTCATTTTTCGTTAAAGTGAAATTTTTTCTTTTAATTTCATTGTAATCTTCGATTAGCTCAGCGTTGTGTATTCTATAAGCCTCAACACGTTCCCTACATTCAGGAGTGCAGAAAACTGAAAGTACCTCTTCTTTGGTGAGACCTTTGACAGGTGCTGACAGGATTTGAGTCATGAAAGCGAAATCGTCAGCAGCAGTCTCTTCCTGTGGCTCAGGGTCATGCTCGTTTGAGGTCATGAAAGCAATGTTAGAAGTTGCAGCTTGATTATCTGGAGCTGATATGTTCAGACGCTCAATCTCAGAAGACCAGTCAAAGTTGACATTTGGCTGCACCACCAGCGCTTGTGCTAATCCCTGCGGCTGTGGACTTCCAGAGGCAGCTGCATCTGCTATACTTGTAGTAGACACAAGAGCCCTTTCTCGATTAGGAGTAGCTGGTTGTGCAGGAGTAGTAGGATTCTGATCTCTGTTCATGGGTGGCTTCGGGCAGTTCCTAGCATAGTGTCCTTCCTCATGACAGTTGAAACAGCGAAGATTGAAGGGCACTTTAGAAGCTCCATTCCAAGCGTTACCCCACCTGTTTTTACCCGTTTTCTTCACAAACTTTTGAGCTCTGAATGCCGCCATTGCCATTTGCCAGGTGATATCCATTTCTTCAACATCATCTGGATGAATCTGTGACAAATCATCTTGACTCCACTTTGGTGGATCAAGCTTCCCTGCAAGAAAAGCATTCAAACAGTTGATTACAGAAGCTGCTATGTCTAGCTTTTCCTTTGACTGACTTGCGAAAAATGCCATCATCTCATTGTTCGTAGAGTGAGCAGAAGCAGAGGCAGCAGCAGAAGCCTTTCCAGCATTTTGAACTGAAGCTGGAGAAGCTGAAGAGACGATTTGATTTGAGGATCCAGATTGAGAGACAGAGGAATTATTGCGAAACATCTGAAATCCTCCTTGTGATAGAAGAGCTGTGTTGCTGTCGCTAGACGTGGTTGGAGCTATTGAGAAACCGGCAGCCAGCATGCTGTTCTTGTAGTTAGTCTCTCTCTGCTTGTCATCCAATTCACAAGCTTTGATGTGCGAGATCATCTCAGACAGGGTGCATCTTGCAAGATCTTTAGTCTTCTTGATCATAGCAACATGATGATCCCAACTCTTGGGCAAAGCATTGAGAAGTTGTCTGTTGGTGGAGGCGTTTGAGGTATGAATTTCTTCCATCTGCATTTGAGTCACCAGCTTGACAAACCTTTGGATCTGATTATCTACTGTTTCACCATAAATATGGTTGAAATTGTTGAAATTTTGTTGCAGCAAGTTCCTTCGACTTTCTTTCATATCTTCGTTACCTTCATACACTTCTACCAGAGAGTCCCACAGTTCCTTGGCAGATTTGCAGGTGCGAAAGCCCATGGCAATATTAGGACCCAAACCCATGGTCAAGTAAGAGAAAGCTCGATCATCTTCTTCAACAATAAGCAAATCATCTTCAGTGTATTGTTCTCGAGGCTTCTTAACTTTAACATCAGGTTCTGTAGGACTTTCCATCATAATTTCCCTAGGTCCCCTCAAGATGCTGCGCCATAGCTTGTAATCTTTAACCTTAAGATGCTGTTCAAAGCGCCACTTCCACTCGGGAAAGTCGTTGGCATCAGTTAGCCTAGGAATGCGTGATGTGGTCCCAAGTTTTGAATCAAGTTCTTGTTGCTGAGTTAGGGTAGACAATTCACTGTTGGTGGTTGACATTGCTAATTAATCAGTTAATTAATTAATTAATTTTATTTAGTCCAAGTCAACAGTCCAAATGTCCGTCACAATGTGTCGTTGCGAGTCGAAACGGGGTTGCGAGTCGAATTTGCGAGTCGTGATTGAAGATGGTTGCGAGTCAAGTCAACCTTGGATGCGAGTCGTAACCGGAATGGTTGCGAGTCGTAACAAGACAGGATGAGCCGAAACCACGATTGCGAGTGAAGATCAAACAAGCCGGTTGCGAGTCGTAACTGGGCAAGATGAACCGAAACCAAGACTGATTGCGAGTCGTAACTGGGCAGGATGAACCGAAACCAGCAACTGTTGCGAGTCGTAACTGAGACGTGATGAACCGCAACTAAGAGATTGCGAGTCGTAACCTGCAAAACAAAAGTGATAAGAACTGTTTACTCGCAATCCCGACTTTTCAGCAAATTCCAAAATTCAAAGATATTGTAATCTTTGAATCTGTTGCACCGAAATCCCGAAAAATCAGCAAACACCAATGCTGAAATCAACAGAACCAAAATCAGTGATTTTTCAATGAATTTTTAAGAACAGTCGATGAACAGATCTGCAAACACACTTCAACAAACCGGATCAGTAATATATGAAACTTCTTGAATCCGATTGATATCAAAACCGAGCCCTTGAATGGCTTCAATGGCTCTGATACCAATTGTAAAATCCGTGAGGATCACAATGATATCAATCTAACCATGTGAGAGTGCGGAAACCAATCACAAGGCGATTCAAGAAACAATATAAAGATCAAATAACAAATAATAAGATGAATCAAACAAACCGAAACTTGCATTCAACTTAAACGATGACTGATACAAGATCGGATGGGACCCCGGTTGCGACTGCTTATGTTGCCTGCCTGTTACACGTGAACAACAACCCTTAATCAATAGATTAAGGGTGTTTAAATACTAAACATGCAAGCCGAAACCTAGGCCCATGTCACTATCATTCTAGCCCAACCCACAAGTGTTTAACCCAAAACATAAACAAACTAATTACAAAATCAACCCCTAAACACTGTTAACCTACATGAATAAACCTTCAGGTTCCAACAATTCTTCACTAAGTGATTCATCCTTCTCAGGTGAATGTGCCCCATTATCAAGTGCTATAAGATTGATTTTTCTCGGTAGTCTTTGTTCAGAAACATTGTGCACTTTGAGAAGTAGTGGAGGCAATACTCATCTCGAGAACGTAAAAATCATTCTCTCGAGGAGCCCCGATGAGGATCCACTCTTCAGGAATATGAAAACCCGGTTTTAAGCTCATGTATTATTTGTCAGTAAAGTGAGTTGAAAACTTCTTATTACAAATTTGCGAAACACACAACAAATTATTCTCTAACTCGGCGATGTAGTTGACTTTATCGAACGACACCTCTATATTCCCTCACCGGTCATCCTCCCTCCTTGGTTACCCACACACCCCACGTACCTGCCATTTATACGTGTGACATTGTAGTGCAGGGCGAGCATACCCGTCATTTGTCTGGAAGCTTCACTGTTCATGATCCACTTCGAAAATGCGGACCTACGTGGCAGCCCCTGCACACGACTTTGGAGCATACAAGCTAAATTTTGACATTTTGAATGTGTTTTTGGAATTTTATGATGTAATCTTCTAAGATAAAGATCAAGAATGAAAAAGAAAGCTTCCGAGATGAAATGTGACAATTTTCAACTGTGAGAACGCTTAAAAACACAAATAAACGAAGTTTTAAGTCGAAATCTTCACTTCTAAGCTATAGCAGAGGTAGACATCACTTCCTTAGCTCTGATACCATTTGAAAGTTCCAGGAATCGATCACGACGCGGTTAAATGTTTAGAATGACATGAATGGAATCTACGACACAAATATAAGTGCATAATCCATATATATGTATTGTGTATGCTCCGAGATACCAAATAAACTTTCTGATGAAAATTTGGCAGCACTTCGTTACAAAGACAACTGCTTTCAAAAGCTTCAAATTTAAGTCTACTAAGTCATGCGCATCACTACCCTATTTATAGGCGTAGGACACCTAGCGCGTGACTCTTGCGCACGGACTACTTATGCGTTACGCAGGACTCCTGCGTACGTATGAATAGTGTTTACAATTCAAATCAAACACAAACTTATACAAACATCATCATCATCATCATCATACTCAGTAAATCCCACCAATAGCAAAGCTAAGATAGGGTCTGAGGAGGGTAGATGTAGACAGCCTTACCTCTACCCCGTAGGAATAGAGAGGCTGCTTCCAGTAAGACCCCCGGCTCGATTGTAGTTTTGTATCAAGCCTTGGACCTAAGACACATAACACTCAAATTGATACAAACAAAATGGCTATTACAAAAGACGTAGACATTAAACATTATTATACTAATAGTGTAAAACAGGTTTCTAGCTAGCTGATGATGAAAAAAATAGACATGTTCAATAGTTAAGGCCTACCGTGAAAATAATGGATGAAAAATACAAAGTAACAACATATTGGTGAAAAAAAACATAAAGAGCTTTGAAATACACATTAAAAGAATATATGGAAACGACGAATTATCTATAAAAATATGTGTGTAAAGATTCAAAAGTGAAACAATCTTCTATATTACATTTACAATGAGGTAATAGTTGTCATCTGCAATTGGTGAATAGTGCCGGTAGCCACTTTTTTTTTTTTTTTTTTTTTTTTTTTTTTTTTTTCACAATTGTAATTATACTATCCTTATATTGAAAGAGTACTTTGAAGACTAGTGCTAGACAGCTGTTTGACACTTCCCGTTAGTCCAACCAATTTACGATTTTATTCCCGTTTTAAAATTACGCTTTTATTCTTTTTACAATGAGGTAATAGTTGTCATCTGCAATTGGTGAATAGTGCCGGTAGCCACTTTTTTTTTTTTTTTTTTTTTTTTTTTTTTCACAATTGTAATTATACTATCCTTATATTGAAAGAGTACTTTGAAGACTAGTGCTAGACAGCTGTTTGACACTTCCTGTTAGTCCAACCAATTTACGATTTTATTCCCGTTTTAAAATTACGCTTTTATTCTTAGTTCAAAATTACGTTTTTGCCTCCCGTGCAAAATAAAATTATGCCTGTAACCCAGCTTAAAATTACAATTTTCCATCGGTTCAAATTACGATTTTTTTCTCAAGTTAAAAATTACAATTTTGCATGCAGATTAAAATTACCATTTTACAAATGCCATGTACTATTAGCAACATATCAATATTTGGAGATAAAACTTTTGTTGAATAACTCTATCTACATAAAAAAGATAAAGTCAAAACATTCAAGTGGGTTGAAAGTATGATAAGCTTAAACTTTTGAAAAATTTACGGGTTTCATATACTAAAAACTTTTTTATCTTTTAAAAAAGAGTAAACTGTCAAAATGGTTCATGAGGTTTGGTTACTTTTGCCACTTTAGTCCAAAACTCAAACCTTTTGAATCTAGATTTCTGTGGTTTCAACTTTGTTGCCATTTTTATCCAAAATCAAAATCTGGTCAGATTTTTCACTTAACATCCATTTTTTTTTGTCTTTTTCTTCCCTTTTAATGAAGGGCAAAATGGTATTTTAACGTTCTATTATAACAAATTAAAAAAATCTGACAATTTTGCCCATGATTAAAAGGGAGGAAAAAAAAAAAAACTGGATGTTAACTGAAAAATCTGACCTGATTTTGCTTTTGGATGAAAATGACAACAAAATTGAAACCATAGGGACCCAAATTCAAAAGATATGAGTTATGGACTAAAGTGACAAAAGTGAGCAAACCCCAGGAACCATTTTGGCAGTTTACTCTTTAAAAAATATAACTTTGTTTTACTAAGATCATCCGTTGTGAAATGGTGAGTGGGTACCACATCACTCGTTAACGGGTCAAACACCGCCGCCCTTTGTTATTCGGTTAAGTTATTAGAGCCATAGTCATTCCATTAACGATGCCAATGAAAGAATGTGAGGATGATGGTGGGGCACACACCGATATAAAACGATCATATCGTTTTTTTTTTCTTTTATTATTCAATAACACATTGTTAAGGGTGTTAGGGGTGGTTCATTCGTAGGAATTTGGTAAACTATTCACCAAGGCAATCATCTCATTCTATGTCAATTCTCTCTCCAACTTCCCTCTTGCACTTAAACGTAAGGGGTGGCCCACCCAAACATTTTTTTCTTAAAAAAAGACTAAATGTGTAATAGGTTGGAAAAGTGTAGGGCCCACCATTTATGCTCTCTCTCTCCTCTTCCCTTGCACGGTGACTACTCTCCGCTTCAATTCAATCACCCAACTTAAACAAGGGTTGGCGGTGGTGTGCCCACTCAATCACCCACTCCCCCCACCCATACCGTACACCCTAATGGTATATTGCTATTGCTCAAATTCTTATATGACGATGACGTAACAATGATGCAACATTAGTTTAGTAATTCCAAAACATATACTCAAAAAACTAAGCTTATAAGCTAGGGCTGGCATAACGGGTCAACCCGATATGTTAAAACACGAATACGATAAGACACGAACCCGAAACACGTAAACACGAAAACGACACGAAATCTTATCGTGTCAGATTTTCGAAATACGAACACGAACATGTTGATAAACATGTTACACGAAACGACCTGTTAAGACACGAAAAAAATACCAACGTATCATACGACCTGTTTAAGACACGAACACAACCAATTAAGACACGAACACGACATGTTTAAGACACACACACGACCTTTTAAGACACGAACACGACCTGTTTAAGACAAGAACACGATCGAATTGGGGAAGCTGTGAACTGAATTTGGAATGGCGGTGTTTGTGAGAGAGATTTAAAAATTAGGGTTTAGATTGTGGAAAAAAAACTGCGTGTGTTTGTGTATAATTCACCCCAGGTCCTACGACTGATGACCCCATGTCCACACCCATATATAATATTTTTTTAATTTTTAATTATTAACATGCACTTAACCGGTCTTAACAGGTTAACGTGCTTTAACCTGTTTAGACATGAAACCTGTTAAGGTCTTATCGTATCGACCTGTTTTAGACACGAAATCTGTTAAGATTAAGCACGAAACATGATAACTTTGTATAGATTCGTGTCGTGTTATCGTATTCGTGTCAGAATTGCTAGCCCCAACTTTTAAAAAAATCACCGTCCACCATTTGAAAGTAATAGGATTTTGGTTCTAACCCAGGTCACATCATATTTAAAAAAGAAATTGAAAGGATATTTTTTTTCAAATATTTCCAAGATCGTTTTAGTATATTTTTTAAAAAAAGTTTAACAAAATGTTTATCTATATATGTACATAACAGATTTAATTTTTTTACAATATATCAAACATTTTTTATTAAGTAGAATCCGATATATTACTAAAAGCAGAGTTCTATTAGTTAATTTGTCCATCAAAAACAATCTGTTTTTTTTTTTTTTTTCTATTAGTCAGATTATGTTACCTTAAGCACGCCAAGAAGTATCACTTGGGGATGGCGCTCGAATCCAACTTCTGCAGCAGCTGTCGCGGAATTATTTAAGCTGTTGGACGATCTATATGCTTTTCATTGGAAGGGAGGTACTGATGTATGGAAGTGGAAGGCTGATGATAGCGGAAGTTTTACTGTTAGATCGGCTAAAGTGCTGCTGTATTCGACTTCCAACCGACCTACAGGTCCGTCAATAAAATGGAGAGTTTGGGTTCCTCTTAAATGTAAAATTATGGTTTGGAGAGCCGTTCGCGACCGTCTTCCTACTCGTTTTGAGCTGATGAAACGTGGGGTTCCGATTCGAGACGATTCTTGTGTTTTCTGCCAATCGGACCAAGAAACAGCTTTACATTTGTTTTCTGGCTGCATTTTCTCTATAGAGGTATGGAATAGAGTTAGTTGTTGGTGCCGTCTTGGTCCGTTTTTTGCGTTCGACGTTCAAGGCATTTTGAATTTCGCGGAAACATATTCGATGTCTAAGTCAAAGAAGTATGCTCTTAGAGGTATTGTGTTTACTACGCTATGGTCGATATGGATTGAACGGAACAATCGGATATTTGAGGACAAGTCGAAGAGAGCCGCGGAAGTCGTTGAAATCATCAAGTCCACTTCCTTTTTCTGGATTCGTAATAGAGCTAGAATTAAAAATATGGATTGGAAAGTTTGGAATAATTACCCGCTAGACTTGATGTAATTCGTTGGTTGGCCCGGGGGTCCTTGTTTTGAGGACCGTCCGTGGCGTTTTAATGAAATTTACCTTACAAAAAAAAAAAAAAAGCACGCCAAGATGTTTAATACACTCTTTCTATAAAATTACGCTTTATAAGAAGTGATTAGAAAGTTTTGCCCATCAGTTTTGAAAAAAAAATAAACTTTTAATATACATATCATGCACAATACATTTTTATACCACATAATTTAAATAATTGCATATCAAAATCTTTAGAGAAACTGTCCACAATTTGCACCTTATATTTATTAATATTAATGTTGAATACACTAAACAAATAAAAGTTGGTGCGCTTTATCATGCTTTCCCATAAAACTCTTATCACATTTATACTTTTGCGACTTGTCTTTTTCGCTTATAAATTATTATATTTACTTTTCATTGCACAAGTTGAAATTTTGTATTTATATAATTAAGTGTTTGATTATTGTAACGGGAATGATATTATAAAAAGTGTAATGCACGCGAGGCAAAGCCAAATGGTCATAACTCATAAGCTTGTTTTTATTCAAAAGCTTCAAATAGAAGCGAATAGTATACAACCATATTTTAAAAACTGTTTTGTGTTAATTTTGACATATAAAAATGGAAGGTAAACTGGAAAATACTACATCGTACTTCCATTTTAGACAGCAAAATAAGTATTTTAAAAACTAATTTCAAAATCTGAATAATCCTATCATCTATCTATAGATACTTAAATAATAGTTCTATACCATAGGAAACTGAGTTAAAAAAAAATCCAAAATACTAAAACTCAAATTAAAATAAAAGACATCGTCTCATCTTCTACAAAGAAAACACCACTTTCTAACTAACTCCAACGGATTATCATTGGGTGCGGGTTCGGGTCAGATTAAATCTGATGCTCCTGCGTCATCCTCTCCAGATTAAAAGAAAACTTGGCCTCTAGTAAGTCGAATCTAGACAACAAGCACTTGGATCAAAAGGAATATCAACCCGATTCCTATGTCTGCCCAACCTAAACATATCAACTTTATAAGTCGTCTTACCCGGCTCTAGACCTATACGACCTGGGTCAAAGGGAGCATTGGGTCGTTTCTTGCTCACTATCAATTTGACCCCCTCATAGAGTTTAGCTCCAACTAGATGGCCATATAGAGTCTTTATTCCAAAATTTTGTTCCCATAACAAAATCATAATTGAACTCCTGATTATCCAAGCTTAAAATGTTATCATACTCAAACTTAAATTTTGGGCTTAAACCTTTTGAAAT
The DNA here is from genome assembly GCF_002127325.2 of Helianthus annuus. Lineage (NCBI taxonomy): Eukaryota > Viridiplantae > Streptophyta > Magnoliopsida > Asterales > Asteraceae > Helianthus > Helianthus annuus. Next base: position 84,239,235 of record NC_035444.2, on the reverse strand, counting down.
AGGACTAGGAAGGATAGTAGAAATTTCGCACACCAAAGGAAATGAACAAAATTAAGTTCCTTGCCACATGTCCTTTGTTTCCTTCGACCCAAGTGTTAGCCTATTTATAGACTTTTCACGAGTGGTAGTAGGTTCATTTGGAGCAAGTTCATCTGTTTCTTCACTTTCATTTGTACAATATATAACTTGTCATGGCTTGCCTGCACTCCCATTTGGATCGTCCTAGTAGAAGAGCCGAACTCCCCACCCTTTGTTTAAAGCTCAATAACATCAATAAGTTCACCTTCTAATGTCCCAGTAGACCTTTATAGGGTGTTTAAAAATTGGTGTTGCAAACCATCAATGGCCTCTAATTTTGACTTACTAACATTCCTAGCACAAGTGGATGTGCGTAGAGTAAATTACAAAAAAACGTCCTTTATGTTTACACAAAATTGCAAACTATATCCTTTATCTTCAAAACAAGCAAATAACGCACCCGATGTTTGCAAACCCTTACATGTCCTTTAGCCCTAACTAAGTTTATTTTTATGGTTAAATCTGTCCAAATGGACCTCACATGAGGGTATTTTTGTTATTTAACCCATTTATTTAAAGAAATTTAATAAATAATTTTATTTTTTAAAAACAAATAAAACCCACCCACCCAACCCTACCCTTTCTCTCTCTAAAAGTGCAGTGATTCTTCTCTCTCTTTCTTAGCCATCAGGCCCATCACCACCACCACCACCTAGCCACCACCACTACAACCACCACCGCGCAACAACCATCACCAGCTGGCCACCAGGACACAACCATCACCACCACGCAGGCACCACCCAGCCTGATTCCGTCATTGCCACCACTACAACCACCAGCACGAAAACACCAACACTACAACCGCCACCACACAACCTAATCCAACCAGATTCCGTCGCCGTCGCCTGAGCTCGATCCACACTAGTTCAACCTATCTCGTCGCCGTCATCGATCCACACTGATTCGGTTGCATGTTGTGTTTGAGTTGGTGGTTTTTGTTGTGTTTGAATTGGGGGGTTCTGTAGTTTAAATCTATATTTGGGGTTTGTTTAGGGGTTAGTAGCTTGAATCTAGATTAGGGTTTGGATATGGATTTGATTGAATCTGGCTTGGATGTTGAAGGTCTTGAAATGGGTGGTGGTGGTTGTAGACTTGTAGGATATGGGTCTGTCGCAGGGATGAGAGAAACAAGTGGGGATTCTTGGTCGCCGGAGGTAGGTGGTGATGGTGACTAGAGATCTTGGTGGCCGGAGAGCGAATAGGTGTGTTTGTGTATATAGAGAGAGAGAGGTATTGCAGGAAGAAGAGAGACTAAATGTTTTTATAGTTTTTTATAAAATTGTTTTATTTAAATAAATGATAAAATGACCAAAATACCCTCATTTGAGGTCCACTTGGTCAGATTTAACCATGAAAATAAACTCAGTTAGGGACAAAGGACATAATATGTAAGGGTTTGCAAACATCGAGTACGTTATTTGCTCGTTTTGAAGATAAAGGACATAGTTTGCAATTTGGTGTAAACATAAAAGGCGATTTTTGTAATTTACTCTTATTATCTCCACAAATCCCATTATGTTTAGAAGTAGTATCCTTGATATTCATATTTTTAATTTGATTTTTTGAAGTAAGCAAAATGTCTGAACATTCGAGTTAATTATTTAAATCAGTCTAAGAAAATAGCAAGTTTGTTTAGGTTTCCAAAGATAGAGGATCTTTAGTCAAACAATCTCAAAAATTCAAAGATCTTCCATTTAAATCCATTGTTTCATCAGACCCACATCAATCTGAACCAGACCAAAATGAATTAGTTTCTTTAAACACTGATAAGTCTTCAAGAGATGAGGATGTTGTGTAACAGATCAATTAATCAATAAATTGTTTAAGAGGTTGCGAGTCCATAGAACTTAATGAAACGTCTTGGTTCACTTCCTCAAAATCATTCTCCATTGATGAAATTTCCATTAGAGACGTCACACCGGGACAAGTATCTAATACATCCAATGAGACCTCCTCGATCACCCTACCATGTGTATCCGCCAATCCATTTTTTAGACATAAAGCAAACCGGTTGAGTAGGAGATGACCTTGATGTCGATTGTGGACTTAATGTCACACCCTGATTTCCGGTGGGCCCGGACGGTAGGTTTATGCGTGACGATTAATAACAGTTTCACAATAAACATCGGAAAATAGGATGATAAATTATTAAATATAAAATCTTGAAAAATATTAAATAAAATATGTAACAATTTGTTCGGTACAAAATATCCCACAATGTAGGATCAAATAAAATAGACTTCGGACATCATAGGTCTTTAGCCATAGAGTCACAAATTCCAAAGCTTTCTGGCAGAACCGTATCCATCCTACTATCAAGGTTCGTTACCTGTGGTCAATCTTTTGAAAATATGTCAGTTTTCACTGATAAGTTTTCACTGATAAATACTAATAACAGACTCTTTTTGAAAGTCATTTCGAAATCTTATTTACTATATATTATGAAAACCGTAGGTAATCATTTAGTATTTCCTAGGATAGATTTCTTATCACTAGATTTATATGCTTATCAATACAGTCGGGGACTAGAAATCATATGCCGTTTCTTGATCAATGCACACACCATATTTAATATTTGCGTATGTCAGGTGTATGCCTACACCCCGCACATATTTTATATGGTTATTACAATTTAATGACTCAGAACGCCCAGACACGTTATCATTAACTCCAAGTGTTTAATGTTAATCAAGCAATACAGATTAAACCTGATTCTTATATTTATGAAAGCAGTTGCCCATTTTTATAATACTCATTCCAAGTGGCTAATGCCATATCCAAGTTTCTAAAACAAAATAGGCTAAAAGTATTTACCTTTGCTAGCTGTAATAAACAACGTATTTAGTTCTCGTAGCAAAGTCGTATTCAAAATTTATTAATCCTGGGCATGATTATCTGGAGGGCTCTAGAGTACGGAATGAACAAAACTATTATCCTTGAGAATGTTTATGGGTCATTAGTAAATCTTTTGATTTGACGCGTTAACTTTTGAATTTTGCTCGGTTTCGCTAGATTAAGCGTTGATCAGATAGGATGTGGTTTATACCCGTCCGAGTGCAAATCCTCATTGGATGCGGGTTGTTTAACCAAAAATACTGATTTGGAAAGGTTTTGAAAACATTTGACCCGTTATGACTAGTTTATATGGATTATGTTCGTATAATTAGTCATGCGCGTAACAGCTGGTTCGGATGGTCAAATGGTTCTATGACGAGTCCGATATGTCAAAACACATTTTATGATGTTATATAATTAATCTTATGGTCAGAATGCAGATTTCGTAAGCTTATAACCAATTTATTTGCTTTTATGCCAAAAAGAGCAGTTTCGACCTTTTTAAGGAATATATCTTTAACTCGTCATTTGACTAATCCAAACGTAATGACCAGAAGGTGTAATCATAGAGAGTTATTCCGTATGATATTACGATCATGTGGTGAGTTTTAATTGAACTTTAGATTGACCAAACAGGTCAGAATCGAAAGTCAAAGCATAAGTCAAACTAATTGACTTTCGACTAGGAATTGAGTACTAAACTGAATTTGATGAGTTTAACATGTTAAACTATGTTTTATAATGTTATATGAATTGTTGTGGTGTCAAACTTGTGGTCATAAAAAGTTTATTTGTCGTGAATGCATAAATTTGTTGATACACAATGTCTGTTGTCTCCGTCAATGTATTGAGTCATGTTTGAATGTATAAAAATATGTAAATGGACCTTCGAGAGGAAGGACCCTTTGCACGAAGGACCCTTCGCACGAAAGTCCAGCCAATCCTAGGCCCTTTCGCACGAATGGCATCTAGTATAAATAGGAATGTTGATGTTCTCATTTGTAACTTTGGAGATTTGGTAGCGAAGCTCTGTTAGTTTGGTTTCTTGGTTCTGTAACATCAAATCATCAATGAAACCAATGATTAAATATGATATCTTGTGTGTGTCATCATTCCTAATGGATTCCGCACATTACGGAGTGAGTATTTGAGTTGGCCGGAGCATTTTCAAGAGTGAAACGGTCCTCACAAGTGGTATTAGAGATTTCATCAAATCATCAATGAAACCAATGATTTCAGCGACTAGCAACACAAGAATCCAACAGATTTCATCAAATTGAAGAGTTTTTCACATCTCTCTTCTACTCTTTCTTCTTTTTGATCATAGTCACAATGAATTCATGGACAAATTGGCTTAATTTTTGAACATATTGTGCGAAATACACTAATGACAAACCCTTGAACAAATTAGACCAAAATACAATCAGAATCTTTGAAAATTTGTGAAAAAATGTTAAAATGCGTAACTTGGCCTTCGAGCAAAGGGACCTTCGAGCAAAGAGACCTTCGAGAGGAAGGGACCTTCGAGAGGAAGGGCCCATTCGCAAGAAGGACACTTGCCCATTCGCATGAACGACATTTGCCCATTCGCACGTGTTGATGCATGGAATGTCTGTTGACTACGTCTGCATTAAGTCTTAGGTCAAGATAGGTCAACATAGGAGCTAGAAAGTCAAAATTAGGATTTTATGTTGTAGTTTCGCTTTTATGTACTTATGTAGAAGTAGTTCCGCTCTTGTGTCATTTGTCGTTTCGCTCATATAGTTAGTGGGTAGTTTCGCTTATGTGTCATGCCATATAAGCGAATCCACAGGGACTATATATAGGGATTAGGAGCGAAACCTGATTATTCATTCCGAACGTTGGAGCGGAACCTGTGCATTGCTTTTGTAACAAAACTCTGTCAAATTTGTATCAGAAAGCAATAAAAGAGAAGGAATTGAATAGAAAAAGCTGTGTAACTTCATTTACGTTGATTCCGCCTTCGTATGTGAAGATGAACGTTCTCAACTGACTATTTAGGGTCGGAACACGGTCCAACAAGTGGTATCAGAGCTCAGGACGAGGAGTTCATACTACTACAGCTTGATTCTACAGAATTCTCTGATTTCTACTCACCTTCTCTCATACTTTTTTGATTTGAACTGGTTCCTACGGTTGAAATGGCCTGAAAATCGAGTATAACGTGTAAAACATACAATTAACAAACCCTAGAAAGTTTCAGGTTAAAACACGGCTTAAAAATGGTTAAAATCAGTTAAAATTGGAGTTCCGCTTTTACGGACATCGCAGGTTCCGCTCGTAATACATAGCTTTCGCTCGAAAATAACCTGTAGTTTCGCTTATTCGGACATACAGGTTTCGCTCTTACAGACGTTCCGCTCAAACGGACATTTTAGTTCCGCTCGAACGGACATTGGGTAGTTTCGCTCGTACGAACCATATAGTTTCGCTCATACTAACAAGCATAGTTTCGCTCATACGGTCAATTTATCACTTTCGCTTATATGAACAAGTGTGGTTTCGCTTATCTGTCACAATAGTTGATAGTTTCGCTTGTTTTTCACTACTGTTCAAAAATTCGAAATTTTTTTCTAAGTGTTGGCTGATTTTGCAGGTATACTCAAGATGGATGATATGTTCTTGAACCCGTTCAGTGATATGTACGCGTTTGCTGGAAATTCTGGAAACAATGATACTTCGTCAAGTAATGCAAATGAGAATCCGCCAAATGCGAAGAAAAAGATAACGGAAGCTTGGGAATCGGAAAGTGCCTTCGGAACATTCAATAAACCTCCAAAGCTAATGGCTATCGAGGAATACAGTCGGTGGTCAAGAAAGTTTGAAGATTGGTTGATGGCATTTGCATTTGCCAGCTGGAAGAGTCTGAAAAACGGTTATGAACATGGAAACAAAAATGGTGAAACTTTAACATCTGCTGATGAGATTGAATCGTTTGTAGCTGAGCAAAAATGTGTGGCTTTGTTATTCCAGTCTGTCCGAGAGGATATTATTTCTTTGATCGATTATTCGAACGCAAAAGATCTCTGGAAAAAGCTAGAAACGAAATGTCTAGGAAGTGCTGAAATTGTAAAAAGTAAAAAGAATCTTCTTAGGAAAGAATTTGATATGTTTAGCTGTTTAAAGAATGAGTCAGTCTGTAAAATGATAGAAAGGTTTGGTCATCTGAAGCCGGAATTAGCAAGACATGATATCAGATTTCCTGATGAAGAGCTTATCGACAAACTATTCGATTCATTACCTGACGAGATGGATTGGAGATATTATGCGCTGATGCTGGAAAACACTATCGAGCCTTCAAAGTTGACTGTGGATTTGGTGATTGAGAGACTTGAAAGTCACGAGCTGGAACTGAAAAAGACATACAAAGTCAATCACTCATCCTATCATCAAAATTTGGATTTGTATTATCCAAAAAGCATGATGCCAAAAGCAACTTCTCCCAAAACTGCTTTTTCTGCTGAAAATGTGTCCACATCAAGCAAAGAAAGTCAAAGTGGTCAAAGCAGTGGAAATCACAGTGGTTATCACAGTGGATCTTCATCATCTGCAAGTTATTCTGATGCAAAGAATCGTTTTCAATGCAACATTGCAATAGACTTGAAGAATGCTCAGAATTTTGATGAGGAGTCGGCCAAACAGCAGATGATCTTCTTAGCATCGGTGTTGGAATCGTATGAAGGGTTAGTAGCTGGGAAGATAGGCAATACCAACTTAACGAAGGAAGATTATGATCAGATAGATCCTGAAGAAATGGAGCTGATCGATATTCGTTGGGCTATGGCTAGTGCTGTTCGTCGAGCACAGCGTTTCATGGAAATTACCGGCAGGAAGACAATTGGTGGTCCATTTACCAAGCTGGGATTCGATAAATCCAAAGTGACATGCTTCAAGTGTAAGCAGAAAGGTCACTTCAAGCGTGAATGCAGAAACGCATATGCTGATGAGTCGGAGAACCCTTTCAGAGATGATTACTACAAGAAGGCGATTTATCACCAGAATAAATCTGAGCCACCTAGATTGAAGCAGGCTGAAGACAACAAAGAGAAATCTAGAGCTCTTTCGGTGATTTACGATGATGAGGGGTATGATTGGAGTCAAGAGGTTCTACCAGAGGAAGATGCGGTTGGTTACGCATTCATGGCGAAAACTGAACCTATTCCATGGAAAGATACTCGTACTGAAGAGCAGAAGTATAGATACAGAAAAATGATTGCTGAGAACAGAATCATTAGAATTTCTGGTATCTATCTGGAAGCGAGAAGAGCGAGAAGATGGGATCCGGACAGGGAGTGTTATCTTGATCAGGATGGAAATATTGCGATCGTTGACAAAACGCTTGATATCGAAGCCATAATCAAGGAGTTAAAAGAAGAAGATGAGTATTGGCAGAATAAATGGTGGGGAACTGGAGATGAGAAAGAGAAAGAAGAGAAAGAGAAAAAGGAGAAAGAAGAGAAGGAGAAATCAAAGAAGATTGATACTGGAGTTATTGATACAACGCAGGAGTTGACTGCTGAGAACCTGGGAAAAATGGCTGACAAAGTGCTGGCTGCTAAGGCACTTGAGGTAGACTCTAACTCCGTGTCTGAGTCAAAAAGCCAGGTCAGTTCAAACTTGTCAACAAATGCGTCAGGTAAACAAATTGATGGAAATGTTGATTGCAAAAATTGCAACAAAGAGTGCAAATTTTGTAATACAGTCACGTATCTCAACGGTAAGAAAGTTGAAGATCTAACAGCAAAGGTCAGAAGTGTTGAGAATCAAATTCTTAATCGTGACAAAACAGTTAAAGCTTCAACTGAATGGATAAGAATTAACTAGTCAAATTGAAAAAGATAAAATTGATCATGAAAAAGTTAAAAATGAAAATGAAAAGCTAATTCTTGAAAACCGTCAGATTTCTGAAAAGTTTGAAAAACTCAAAAGCACAATGAAAGATTGTGATGATCGTAATGGTAAAACTCATAAAGAAAACGTTCATTTAAAAGCAGTGCTGAGAGTAAAAGAAGAATCAATCAACAAACAACTGGATGAAATCGCTAATCTGAAACTTAAATTTCAAGAGGCTGAGATTGAAAACGAGCGAATCCAGTTGAAGCTTAACAGCTACAGCTCCGCAAGCTTTGTTTTGCAACACATTGTTCCAAAACCTATCGGGAAAAACAAAGCTGGCGAAGATGTTTATTCTGACGGAACCGGGGTGGGTTTTCATAGAGTTCCACTGCCGATTTTGGATAATTACACGAAAAAGCAATTAGGGTTGGTTGAAATTGGAGAAGAAAGTGAAGTAAAACTTCCGAAGAACATTGATGTCACGTTCACATCTTCCAATGACGATAGTGTCCAAAATGATATTGTAAAAGGTGTTGTTGAAAATGTGCTAAAAACAGATAGTGACACTACTGAGGAAGATGGGTGTTTCTTGGACAAATACATTCCGAAACAAAAGTCCAAGAACAACTTAAATGAAGAATCAAATCTTGTCATGTACAAGATGTTGGGTTCAGATAAGTTGTTTTCGGATTCAGAGTTTCCGATAGAGAATGTTAACATGAACAAATTGACAAATGTTTTCAAGTTGGTCGAAGTTGAGTTGTCAGAAGTGAACAATCTGAGTCAAAAGAAAAGTAAAATAAGGTTTGAGAAAGAAAAAGTTTACAACAAGAAATCTGTTAATCCACCGCGTGTTTATAATAACAACCGAAACAATTGGTCGGGTGGTTATCAGGGGGTAAATCGTATCAGAAAAGAAATGTTTCAAACAAGAGGTTTGCTGAGAAGAAAAAGTTTGTGAACAGTTCGAGTTCACTTGCTGATGAAGAGAAAGAAATTTTTTCAAAATCAAACAAAGAATTCTTTGAGAAAAGAGCTTCTCAGTCTCAGTCTGAAGGCACAAGTCGAGTGGCTGATACTCGAACATGTTTCAGATGTAATCAAGTTGGTCATATTGCACGAAAGTGTACCAACGAGAAGCCTAAGACTGAAACTGTGAAGACTCAACAGAAGAAAGTTGCTATGAAGGGTAAAACACCAATCGTTGTTGAGAAAAATAGTGTGAAAAATGAACCTTTAAAGAAGTCGGTAACTAAAAATGACAAATTTTACAAACGGGTTGCATTATCTCAACAAGTTTGGAAACCGAAAACAGAGAAAAAGATTTCACCTTCTGAGGAGTCAATTCAAGTTGATTATGATGCGAATTTTCCACCTCTGAAGGCTGAAAACTTTAAAATTCAAGTTGCGAGAGTTAAAACGGTCAAGGTTACACCTAAGGCTGATGAGGCCTAGGTGGACACCATGTTTGACTAAGCAGTTTGAATTGCCGGAGCTTCCTTGGTCGCGAAGCATGAATCGGCATCTTTATTGAAGTTGGTTAAGTCAAAGTTTGTTATGTGCAGGATCTTCCAAAACTTGTATCCAGATGGATCATGGATAGTGGAGCTTCAAGACATATGACAGGGAAGACCGCGTTGCTGTATGATGTAAAAAACATAAATGGAGCATACGTAGGTTTTGCGGGTAATCAAGGAGGAAGGATTATTGGTGAAGGAACGTTATCTAACAGGATTATGACATTTGAGAGAGTTAACTACATTGCTGAGCTGGAGAACATATGTTGAGTATCTCGCAGATCTGTGATAGGATGTATACCACTCACTTCACTGATAAAGAATGTTTGATCTTGAAACCAGGATTTGTTATCCCTGAGGAATGGATTATCATGAGGGCACCAAGAGTTAATGATCTGTACGTGTTGGATATGAGTGTAGCTACTACAACCACGGGTCAGGCTCATTGTTTCGTGTCCAGAGCAACTGAGAAAGAATCAAGATTGTGGCACCGGAAGATGGGGCATATACATCTTAGAAAAATGAATCATTTGGTGCATAATGATTTGGTTACAGGAGTTCATGTCAAAGGTTTTCATTTGGAAGGGGAGTGCATTAGTTGTGTTAAAGGCAATCAGAAGAAAAATTCACACCCTACAAAGCAAGTCAATTCAGTCTCAAGACCCCTGGAGAGACTTCATATGGATTTGTTTGGTCCGCTGAATGTCAAGAGCATTACAGGAGATAAATATTGTGTTAGTGCACCTACGTCTGCTGACTACGTCTTCCATCAAGTCTTGAAGATTGAATAGATCGGACATGGCACGGAATCCTAGAATAGGTTATGTGTATATGGATCGCTTATGTGTACATAGTTCTAGGATCGCCTTTGTGTCAATATCAGTCATGGATCGCTCATAGGGTAATATAGGTGGACCGCTTATATGGCTTTATGTAGAACCGCTCATACGGACTTGTCGTATGAGCGGCCCAGCTAGTCTATATATAGTAGGGGCGATCCAAGCATAGAATTAGAGGTGTATTGTTCCGGTACTCTGCCGAAGTGCTGTCTGATCGTGTAAACTTGCAAGAAATCAATACAACAACAATATTAAAGTGAATACAGCGTGAATAGCACCGAATTATTAGTTTCCGCCTCTTAATTCGGATACGAACTTCTCTGAACGACTCAAACAGGTCAACAAACGATCCTACAAGTGGTATCAGAGCTCAGGAGGAGGAGTTCTTGCCATTATAGCTGCTATTCTTCTGATTTTCTACACTTTCTTCACTTTTTCAAAATTTTTCACAGTAAAACAAGCTCAAAATCACACAGTGCACTCGGAAACATGAATTAACAAATCCTTGAAGTTTTCAGAACTAAAATCAAAGTAGAAATCAAGATTTTAGGTGATTTGTTCATTCAGGATCGCTCAAAAGGTGACATCAGCTTCTGGGCCGCTCCAAATTACGTGCCAGGACCGCTCCAAGGAACAGTTTTCAGTTGGATCGCTCGAAAATATAATCTTGGATCGCTCATTTGACAGTTTTTCTGGACCGCTCGTAACAGTTGGACCGCTCGAACTAAAACAGTTGAACCGCTCGAACAGATATTGTGTGAACCGCTCGAACGAACAAGCTTTTGGATCGCTTTTAGTGACATTGTTGGACCGCTCGAACGATTAACTGTCTGGACCGCTCATCTGGATTAGTTTGAACCGCTTATTTGGTCATTTAGTTATTTCATTGGACCGTTGTTGTGAACTGATTGATAAAATTTGAAAATTATTGAGAACTTTTAAACAATTTGAAAGATGGATACGGAATTTTATAACGCTTTTGCCACCCCGACTTCGATTACTCAGAGTGCTTTGATAGAAAATGAAACCAGAACGTCTCAGAAGCCACCGAAACTCATGGATATTGATGATTACAATGTGTGGTCGGAACGATTCGGAAATTGGGTTGAAGCTTATCATCTTGATGCATGGGAACATACTGAAGAACCATATGTTAGACCAGTTAAAAATGGTGTGCAGCAAACACTTCGAGAAATGAGTTCAGATGATAAAAAGAAATATCGGGATGAAAAACTCATGGTGAGTCTGCTTCAGCAAGCTATAAAAGAGGATATCTTGATTCTGCTTCAACACGATGGAACTGCATATTCAATTTGGACAGAGTTGGAAGCAAAATTTATTGGAAGTGATGATATGCTTAAGAATAAAAAATCTCTCATGAAGAAAGAATTTGATTTGTTTCGTGGTTTAAAGTCTGAAAACACCAAGCAGATTATTGATAGATATTGTAACTTGGTGAGAAATATGACAAAATTAGGTATTAAAAAAGATACTGATGAGTTAATTGAAAAACTTGCAGATGCGCTTCCATACGAAACATGGGGAACATTTCTGATGATGCTGAGATCTAACAGAAAAGATTACAAAACTATGACTTTGGGAGATTTTATCAAACATTTGGAAGCTCAAGAGATGGAGCAGAGAAAGATCGCTAGGATGAAGAACTACGATGGAGAGCAGGATATCAGTCTGTACTACAAGCATGGTGTTACTGATTCAACAAAGTTCTCTCCTAAGATCGAAACTGCTTACAGTGTTAAAGATTCTGTTGAAAAGAAGACATCTCAAGGATCAAGCAACAGCACAAGATTTTCATCTTTTGATCCTAACATCTCTGTAACAAAGAATGGTAGAAAACTTCAGTGTAACATTGTGTTAAGCCTTGAAAATGATCAAGACTACACTGAAGATATTGCTAAAAATCAGATGTCTTTGTTAGGGATGATTTTAGAATCTTATAGTTGTTTTGTTGCAGGAAAGATCGGAAATCCAATGCTCACAAAAGAGGATTACGATCAAATTGATGCTGAAGAAATGGAATTAATGGATATAAAATGGTGTATGGCGAGTGTGATGAGACGCGCTGAAAAGTTTAAACAAATTACCGGCCGTGATGATTTTCGTGATGCAAATGTTTCAGCTTTAGGTTTTGACAAATCTAAAGTTACATGTTTTCGTTGCAGGGAAAAGGGGCATTTCAAGAGGGAATGTAAAAACCGTGAAGCTACCGGTGCCCAGAATCCTTTCGGAAACAATGATTATCACAAGAAGGCCATTTATCATCAAATCACTCAACCAGCACAGCAGCATCAGGCACAAACAGCTCATGGAAGAGATGTGGCTGATAAAAGAGCATGTGTTGTTAGTCAGGGAAAATATGATAATTTTACCTGGGAAAAGTATCTTCCAAAAGATAGCAAAGTGTGTCTAGCTGAACAAGATGATGAAAAGATGGTTGAAGGTTTTACCTGGGATGATTTTTGTCCAGATCAAAATCTTATGGCCAAAGAGATGTCTAAAAACACTTCTCATGCTTTCTTTGCTAATGCGTATGATTTGAAATGTGCAGAAAGATGCAGAAAAGTCATGGAAGCTGCTGAAGAAAGACGAAGAAAGATCATAGAGGAGGCTGAAGAGGAAGAGAGATTAAAGGAAGAAGCGAAAGCTGAGAAATTGAGAAGAGCTCATTTTTTAAATTCAAGCAGGACAGCCAAAGAGGTTCCTGAATTTGAGATTAAAGTGGATGCTGAACCGGTCATGGTCCAAGAAAAGTGCATGAATTGTGATTCGCTGATTAAGCAGAACAACGAGCTGTTGCACAACATTCACAAGCTGAAAGAATCGTATGATACTATGAACAGAGAAATCAACAAATATACTGATTCTGATGGTGAACAAGCTGAAGCGATGAATACTTTGAAGATAGCTTATCTGAGACAGCTTGATACGGCAAACTATAACATAAAGAAATGTGCAGATCTCGAGCTTGAGTTGGCAACACAAAAGATAGAAACTGAGAAAGTTAAGAAATTATTAGACAGTTACTCATGTTCTACTTTTGTTGTTGACAGGATTTATCCAGTCGTGAAAGATTTGAAAACTTTTGAAGAAGTGAACATATTTGAAAAAGAAAAATCCGTGACAAAAGATGAAGAAAAATTGAAGACTTCTGGTAAGAAACCGAGTGTATCCTATAACCGATGTCCGCCCCCGGTCGAAAATGGATATTCACCTCGAAATCCAAATTCAGAAAGAGTCAATCAAGCAATCAATTTGAAATGGGAGTCTGGGTCGTCGGATAACTTACCAGAAAGTATTGATGTCACATATACGTCATCCGACACTGATCATGAGTCAAAGTTGATAAAAAGTATGGTCGATCAGGTGTTAGACACAGATGACACTGAGGAATCAAAACCCGAGTCAAAGTCTGGGTCCAGTGCGTCAAAGCCAACAGTCAAAAAGGACAAACGGGTTTATGATAAAGAATTTTTACTTTCGAAATCTAATTTGAATGATGAATCAGTCAAAGTGGCATATACTTTGAAAGATTCTGACAAATTATATTCAGATGAAAGTTTTCCAATAAGAAGTGTCAGACTTGAAATGATTCAAAAGGTTTTCAAAATTACAGAAATTAATATTTTTGAAATAAAAGATTTTAATCTTAATGGAAAATCTAAACAATACACTTCAAGAGATCAACAAAGAATCAACAAGAAAATGGGTTACAATTGTGGTTATAGTTTCCAAAAGAAACCAAACCATGATCGTAATTACAAAAAGAAAGGTCTTGGTTTTGCTCCACAGAAAAACTATAAAAATGAAAAAGTTTATAAACCAAAAACAATGTTTGTTGCAGGAAAAACTACAGAAGCTGAAAAAGAAAAATCATTCAGAAATCAGACAAATCAAGAATTCCTTGCTAAGAAGCAAGAGGATATGAAGAAGAAGGATCCGAAGAAGGTTGAAAAGAGATCTTGTTTTAAGTGTAAAGCTATGGGTCATGTTGCGAAAGATTGTCCAAAGACATTTCGACCAAAACAAGAAGTCTCAAGAAAAATGAAAGAAAAAGTTGTTGAGAAGACTGAACTATCAACCCGGAAGTTCACAGGCTTTGAGAATTCGACTTATGAAAAAGGAGAATCTTCAAAGAGTGCTTCTAAAAGAATAGACAATGCTACAAATCAGAAATGGGTTGTAAAAGGTTCAGGTAACAAGTCTGGTGATGAATCTAATTCCATAAAATCAGAGGAGTCACGTGTTGAGAAAAAGATTGAAAAGAAAGTACAGAAAGTGGATGATGTGAATTTTCCGCCACTAAGTGCTAAAAATTATAAATCTAAAATCGGAAAAGTTGATATTTCAAATCAGTTTTATTCTGACAAGGAGAAAATTGATGTTGAAAAAACTTTCAATGGAAATGTAAAACGCATCTTTGGAAAAATGATCAGTGGTAAGGCCCAGAGCATTAGAGATTTTTATGCTTCCAAAGGATGGGTTTACAGGTCGGTTGAAAGAAACAATGAAAATGATGAGGTTACACCCAAGGAAGGTCAGGCTTGGGTGGATATATTTTTTCAAGAATGAAAACCTGACTTGCCGGAGATCCCAAGATGGTATTGTGGATCATGAATCGGCATCTTTCTAAATTTGTGCGTGAAAAGTTGCAGGACTTGCCGGAACTCCCAGGTTTGTAAGCGAGGAGTAGGAATTGGCACCTTGAGAATTCAACCAAAAGATGGTAATTGGTTGAAAAACAGGATTGATAAGCTTAATTGCTAAATCTACAAGTGGTTGTATGGTAGTGATTGGTGTAAATCTTACAAGTGGTTAAATCAAGGTCATTGAATTGGACTTGATTTAATGATCATTCAAGAATTTGGTAAATAAAGTGATGATTTGAACCCCATTTTTACAAAAAGTAAATACAACGAAACTTATTTTCCAGAAAAACCATTCTGATTAAAACAAACTTAAGTGTTTTGAAATCATTATGGGAAAATAGTTTGTTGTGAGGGGGAGTTCTGATTGTTTAAGCCAAACGGATGGAGAATTGAAGCGTTTCGATATCAGTTGTCATGTTTTGTACAGTTTGTTTTCAATTTTCTTTAGATGTATTTGAATTTTAGGGGGAGTAAGAATTTTTAGAAAATCCAAAAACATCAGAAAATTTGAAAAACTCAAAAACATGATAAAATTGAAAAATGAGTTTTGTTGCGAAAAAGAGGAAATGATAGTACATCAGTGGACTATCACAACACGCTAAAGAATTGTAAAGTCAAAATGTGATAAACAATCTTACTGTGGATGTGTCAGTAGATTTTCGCACATTTAGTAAATTGAAACGAGATATAAACCTAAATCAAACTTACTTAATTCGTGGCTAACTATTCTTGGATATATAGGTAACCCCCGAAATCTTGTTTGAAAGGTCCCGTATTCTGAGATACTAGGTCTTTATACTCAGTGATATCTGGGGTATTATCCCGGGACTTCTGCTGTATGGAAATACTGACCTAGTCCCCGAATAATACTTTCTGCAAAAAGCTTTGAAACATAAGCGCCGCCCTCAGCAAACTGATTAAACAATAAAATTGGTAATCTTTGTTGTTGTAACAAAAGATCCTCTAAAGGGGACCCACCAAAAGTCGAAGCCGTCATCTCTCTGCGTATACGGAAGTATCGACCTGAGCTCTCACGGCCCTCGCACATTACCCCTTTACAGATATCATCTGTGGTATACTCACCTGTAAGACTGAATATTTGGGATCTGGATACGGGAGTATATTCAAGTGGAGTGATACACAATTAAGTTTAAATCTTTAAAACATTAATATCGTATCTCGAATCGATTGAAATTTGTGTTGAAAATTTAAGTGGACAAACATACTGACAATCTAGGTAAATTGTTTAGAAATTATCATGTAATCAAGCTTATCGGTGTTTGTGATATGCTTCAAAACTGATATGATTCTCTTGCACAAACTCACAAAAATATTGTTTGTAAATATTTCATTTCTGCGTTTATTTTTATTCAAAAATCCAAAAATAGTTTCAGAGTGTTTTAGCATAAATTTTGAAAAATCAAAAATATTTTCGACAACTGGTGTTGAGATGCTGATTTTCGAAATTCAAAGTGCTAAACCTGAAGAACTGGTTTGGGGGAGTGTTGTGTATGGTTGGTAAAGTTGTTTTGATAAGAACCAGTAATATTCTTGAATACAAAATTATTACTGTATTTGTTCAACATAGTTTCTAAATTGTTGAAAAGTTTAATCTTTGTAGAAATTTATGGTTGGGTAGAGATTGTGCAGGACTTGAGTCAGGTATTGATCCTAAGAGAGAATGGAGCCAGATTACAATCTTGAACTTGATGGAACAATCTCAGAACCAGTGAAAGTTTGAATTCCAGACTACGATCCCAGCTATGTGAGAGGGGGAGTCTGAAGACACCGAGTCAACATTCAAAATAGAAGAGTTTGATGATGATGAAGATAGAGAACGAGGATTCTTGAAATGACAGATATTTGAAAAGCAGATTGTCGACTGATGAAGACAGTAGATAGACATGTGCAAATGCAGACTGGAATGATCTATGAAGATTTATGAAGACTCCGTCAACATCCAAGGGGGAGTTTGTTAGTGCACTTACGTCTGCTGACTACGTCTTCCATCAAGTCTTGAAGATTGAATAGATCGGACATGGCACGGAATCCTAGAATAGGTTATGTGTATATGGATCGCTTATGTGTACATAGTTCTAGGATCGCCTTTGTGTCAATATCAGTCATGGATCGCTCATAGGGTAATATAGGTGGACCGCTTATATGGCTTTATGTAGAACCGCTCATACGGACTTGTCGTATGAGCGGCCCAGCTAGTCTATATATAGTAGGGGCGATCCAAGCATAGAATTAGAGGTGTATTGTTCCGGTACTCTGCTGAAGTGTTGTCTGATCGTGTAAACTTGCAAGAAATCAATACAACAGCAATATTAAAGTGAATACAGCGTGAATAGCACCGAATTATTAGTTTCCGCCTCTTAATTCGGATACGAACTTCTCTGAACGACTCAAACAGGTCAACAAACGATCCTACATATTGTCTTGTGGTTACTGATGATTATTCCAGATTTTCGTGGGTTTCTTTCTTGAAGACGAAAGATGAAACGTTTGGTAGTTTAATGGCGTTGTTCAAGAAGATTGAGAATCTATACCAGAGGCGTATCAAAAGAATTCGAAGTGATAATGGTACTGAATTCAAGAACAGCAGAATGGAAGAATTTTGTGATGAAAGAGGTATATTACATGAGTTTAGTGCTCCGTACACTCCGCAGCAGAATGGAGTCGCAGAACGCAAAAAACGGACACTAATTGAGACGGCTAGAACGATGCTCGTAGATTCAAAGTTACCGATTAATTTTTGGGCTGAAGCTGTTTCTGCCGCATGCTATACGCTCAACAGGGTTCTCACTGTCAAGAAGTTCAACAAAACATTCTTTGAGCTGATCAATAATTGCAAACCGAATTTGAAGTATCTAGAACCGTTCGGGTCACCCTGTACAGTTATAGAGCCTTATGGAAAGTTTGGTCCGAAGTGCATTGAGGGTATCTTTGTTGGATATTCATGTCCTACGCGCCGTGTCTTCGTTCCAAGTGAGAAGCGAATTATTGAAGCTGCAAATGTTGAATGTCAAGGTTATACTATGCCGCCACAAAGTCCAGGAGATTCATGGCGATATCATTATGACAAGTTGTGGGAATCATTTGACATGATGGAAGAAGAAGAAGAAGAAGATTTCTTTGATGAATTGGATATTTTGCGTGAGTACGAGTCACAGCAAAGGTTCCCAGCTGAGTATTCAAGACGACCACGGGAAACTTCAAATGATGATGAAGCAGGTCCGAGTAATGCTGGTGAACACGATGATGTCCAACAGAATGAAGTTGCTCAAGATAATCAGTCAGATCAGAATGATAACCAAGAATCAGAGAACACGCCGATCTTTGATCATGGAGATTCAGATTCTGAGGGGGAGCAGATTCAGGATTCAAGTCAAATAAACCAAATTGGTGAACAAAGTGCAAATCAAAATGTTACTAATCTGGAAGGTGATGTGGATGTTCCAAGCGAAGTGATGCCGCGAACTTTTTCTTATCATCCAGAGGAGTTGATCATAGGAGAATTGCATTCAGGCGTTCGCACGAGACGTCAAATAGACCCGGGCTTAACATGTTTTTATTCTACAGTAGCACCTTTACAAACTGAATTTTCATTAAGTTGTTTTATCTCGCAGATCAAACCGAGAACGTATAAAGAGGCGCTTACTGAAGACTCTTGGGTCATTGCAATGCAAGAAGAGTTGAGTCAGTTTGAAAAGTTGGGAGTGTGGAAGTTAGTGGATTTACCGGATGGTCAAAGGAAAATCAATACAAAATGGGTATTCAAGTGTAAGAGAGATGACAGAGGGGTTGTTGTAAGGAACAAAGCTCGACTCGTTGTTCAGGGCTTTAGTCAAAAGGAAGGGATTGATTTTACTGAAGTCTATGCTCCTGTGGCACGACTAGAAGCAATCAGAATTTTCCTTGCATTTGCGTCTTGGAAGAACTTCAAAGTTTATCAGTTGGATGTAAAATCGGCGTTTCTTTATGGGAAGGTCAAAGAGGAGGTTTATGTCGGTCAGCCGCCGGGCTATACTGACCCAATCCACAAAAACAAGGTCTACCTATTGGACAAATCGCTGTATGGTTTACACCAGGCCCCGAGAGCTTGGTACGAGACTTTGTCTCAACACCTACTAGCCAACAAGTTCATTCGTGGAAATGTGGATGCCACTCTCTTCACTAAGGAGGTCGACGGACACCTTCTGATAGTTCAGATTTATGTAGACGGTATAATTTTTGGGTCAACGAATGAGAAATTGTGCAAAGATTTCGAACAGGTGATGAAGAAAAAATTCGAAATGTCATCAATGGGGGAGATGAAATTCTTTCTGGGACTTCAAGTTGAACAACTACCTGAGGGAATTTTCATTCACCAGACGAAGTACGTGCATGATATTCTAGAGAAATTTGGAATGTCAAGTTCTACTCCAGCTGCTACCCCACTTGCAACAAATCATGGGATTCACCCAGATCTCACCGGAGACAGGGCTGATGAAACGTTCTACCGTTCCATGATAGGTTCTTTGATGTATCTAACTGCTTCACGTCCTGATATCATGTACCCAACGTGCCTCGCAGCAAGATATCAATCTAACCCGAGAGCTTCGCACATGATTATTGTGAAGAGGATATTACGCTACTTGAAAGCAACACCTACTTTGGGGTTGTGGTATCCTAGAAAAGGCGACTTTACGCTCGAAGGGTATTCCGATTCGGATTTCGGATGCTGCAAAATCAATACCAAATCAACAACTGCAGGATGCCAGTTCTTTGGACCTAGATTGGTTACCTGGCAGTGTAAGAAACAAACGTCTGTGGCGTTATCTACATGTGAAGCAGAGTACGTTTCTGCTAGCAGTTGCTGCTCTCAGATCTTGTGGATACAGCAACAGATGCGCGACTACGGTTTGCAGTTTCTTAACACACCTCTGTTTGTTGATAATGAGGCCGCTATAAATATAACAAAGAATCCAATACATCACGCTAAAACTAAACATACAGAGATTCGTCATCACTTTATTCGCGATTGCTTCGAGCAAAAGTCGATACGAATTGAGAAAATCCACATTGACGAACAGAAAGCTGATTTACATACCAAAGCTTTTGATAAAAATCGGTTTAAATATTTGTTAAAACTGAATGGTATGAAGCTTCTTTCGGTGTCGGATGGCATAATTGGCGTTGATGAGAGTACTGTTGTGGATAAAGATGAGAAACAATCTGCAATGGTTTGTCGATTGTTTACCTGTTTTGGTATTTAGGGGGAGTAGATAGATGTATATAGATATATTTTCAGAAAATACAAAAACAGTAAAAAATGCAAAAATACAAAAACATGATAAAACTGAAAAAGAGCTTGTGTATAAAGGGAAAATGATAGTACATCGGCTAGACAATTACAGTATGCTAAAGAATTGTAAAGTCTAAATGAGTTAAACAGTCTCACTAATGATGTGTCGATAGGTTTTCGCACATTTAGTAGATTTATTCGGGATATAAACCTAAAATTTCAAACTTGTGAAATTTGTGGGGAACACTACTTGGATATATAGGTAACCCCTGCAATCTCGTTTGAAAGGTCCTATATTCTGAGATACTAGGTCTTTATACTCTGTGATATCTGGGGTATTATTCCGGGACTTTTGCTGTATGGAAGTACTGACATAGTCCCCGAATAATACTTTCTGAAAATGCTTGAAACATCGCATCGCCCTCAGCAAGCTGATGAAACAATAAAATTGATAGTCGCTGCTGTTGTAATTAAAAGATCCTCTAAAGGGGACACACCAGAAAGTCGAAGCCGTTATCTCTCTGCGTATACGGAAGTATCGACCTGAGCTCTCACGGCCCTCGCATTTAACCCCTAACAGATATCATTTGTGGTATACTCACCTGTAAGACTGAATATTTGGGATTCTGGATACGGGAGTATATTCAAAAGGTGGGACACCTGAATGAGCTAAGTTCATAAGTCATCTAAATCGTATCCTGAATAGATTGAAATCTGTGTGAGAATTTAAGATGGATCAGTATACCGATGATCGAGGTGAATTGTTTAAGTCTGAGCATGTAATGAAGCTTAACGGTACTAGTAATTTGTCTGAAAAGCTGATATGATTCCCTGACACGCTCGCCAAAAATAAGTTTGTATATAGTTTACTTTGTTTACTTTCTGCATTTAAGTTTTTCTACATTTTATTTCTTAGTTTAGAACACATTATAAAATCCAAAAAGATTTTATTTCTGCTTATTTTTGGCTACGATGCATTGACTACGGGTGCAGTGCCTGGAATTAAGTTGACGCGGGATTCGACTAATCGTTGAGGAGACGATTCCGGCAAGTCTTCGAGGAAGACTTCGGGGTATTCTCCAATCACAGGGATGTCTTCGGGTTTTGGTTCTTCGGCTTCTTTTTCCACGACATGAGCCAAGAATGCAACACATCCTTTGTGCGAAAATTTTTGTGTCTTCTTTGCCTGATGATCCGTAGGAGCGTATCCTGCTCCATGAATCACCATCATTTCTCCGTTCGTCGTCGGGGTGCGGATGACAATCTCCGCTGGGTTGTTCGACAACCAGTCCATCCCAATTATCATATCGAAGCTTCCGTTAGGGTTGTTCTATCGAGAACTGGGTATCTAGGTTACTTACTACTAAAACAACTATATTTTCTGAAGCTAAAATTTGACAATACTGTCAAATAGAGCGTAACATTGACTATTATGAGACGTACCGATATCCACGCTTGGATTCTATCCCCGCTGTTGAGCTTTCATCCACGTGCCTGAGTGTTCTTAGGGCAATACTTCCTGAAATGCCCCACATCACCGCAATTAAAACATGCTTGGCCACCGCCTTGATTGTCACCATCCCTACCTTGATAGTTGTCGTCGTCGTTATTTCCTCCGTGAT
Source organism: Helianthus annuus (assembly GCF_002127325.2). NCBI lineage: Eukaryota > Viridiplantae > Streptophyta > Magnoliopsida > Asterales > Asteraceae > Helianthus > Helianthus annuus. The sequence goes on along the minus strand of NC_035444.2, from coordinate 84,217,530 downwards.
TTCCGTTACCATCTTGACCTCTATTTCCATGTTCAGTACCTTGCCGACATGTTTCCTTGACATGTCCCACCTTGCCACAGTTACCACATTTTCCATATCTACACCGCCCGTTATGGTGACGTCGACAGTTGTCGCACTTTGGTAGGATACCCGTGTACTCTTTTCTCTTTTTGGCCTTGTCGTCGCTACTCGACTGGGTACCCTGTTTGAAATTCGCCAACTTCCTCTTGTTGTCCCCAGATGACTCTACATGAGTCTCCTTCTTCTCCTCAGAGGCTGAAAATTTGTTCATCCTGATTGCCTCTTCCGTCAGGGCTACACTTAGATTGATGGCCTCAGAGATTGTGGCAGGCTTTGATGCCGTTCCCATGCTCATGATTTGGGGTGCCAATCCCCAAATGAAACGCTCAATCCTTTTAAACTCCGGATCTACCATGTAAGGAACGATACGCGATAGAACTTGGAACTTCTCCACATACTCAACTATTTTTGGACCTTCCATCTTCAAGTTCCAGAACTCAGTTTCTACCTTCTGGCTTTCTGTTCTCGAACAGTACTTTTTATGCATTAGTTCTTTCAGCTCGTCCCATGATAGAGCATACGCAGCAGCCTCGCCCATTGTCTGAACCTGAAGTTTCCACCATGACAGAGCCCCATCTCGGAACAACCCGGAAATGTACGTGACCTGTTCTCTTGGGGCGCATTTGCTCGCACGCAAAACAGTGTCCGTCTTCTCAATCCAGCGTACGAAGGCTACGACACCCCCAGTGCCGTCGAAATGTAGGGGTTGGCAGCCTAAGAACTGCTTGTAGGTGCAGCCGTTGGGTGGGTTATTTCCTTAGGTACCTCCGTTGCGCTCGGAGTGATGGGCCTCGTATTGTGCGATGACTGCAGCAATGATTCCCTGAAGTTCCGCCTCATTGGTGGGTATGCATACATCCCGTCTTGGAGGCATCTTCCTATGATGATCGTACGGGTCAGGTCATAGTAAGTAAAATGTGCGTGAGTATACAACAATATCAACACATAACATCTCATGTTATCAATAAATCAATCACATAACATCTCATGTCATAGGACATAAACAATAGATTACTTCGATTTCATTACCACAAATCGAGACCAGAATGTAAGGTTTACAGGTACCCAACTGTATCATACAACATCAATGACTTAGTAGGTGACGACCCTAGGCAAGTCGTGCGATCGCTGGACATGTTCAGGAATCTCTGGTTCGTCCATTTTCAAATTCCAGGACTCTATCTCAAGCTTCTGGATTCCAGTCTTAGAACCACATTTTTCCTCCATCATTTCCTTGAGCTCATCCCAGCTCAGTGCATAAGCAGCATCTGTGTCAAGGGCCTGAACCTGATGGTCCCACCATGAGAGTGTGCCGTCTAGAAATGCCCCGAGGTAAAGGTATCACTCTGTTGGGGCGAACAGTTAGTCTTTCTTAGAATGGGGTCAATCTTTTCGGACCAACAAACAAATGCAATGGCGCTTCCTGTTTCGTCGAAGTTCAAAGGCTTGCAGTTCAGGAACTACTTATAGGTGCGGTCAGCTGGGGGGGTTATTTCCAGTAGTGCCATTGCTGTGCTAAAAACGGAGAGCTTCATGTCATGCAATTGCCTGTGAGTTGCGTTTTTGCAGGTCGGCTTCTATCCCTGGCAACATACTAGTGTTTGTGTCACGCCTGGGTGGCATTCTCTTCTGCCGAAATGGCATGAAGTGGGTTAGACAACTTTCCAATTGTCTATGAGATACATAGCACCATAAGCCATCATGTACTCACCTAATTTTACACGTAAATATACTCAATGTATGGGTGGGGAAATAAATTACTAGGCCTTCACATAGGCTTGCCAATTTGGCTTGATGCTTGTAATAGAATGAACTCGAGGCTACATCGCCTTGGTCATTAGTTATTTCCTACTACATTCGTTTCCATTAGCTTGACTCGCAGAGTCCACCGGGATTTCTGTGCACTACAAGTCGTTATTACGTGGGCCCCCGTAATAATAAATTATCTTGCACAGTTACCCCACATATTCTCTCGTCCAAGCAGATGATCAACCAAGGAGCGATAGCAGGTGCATTGGCATGAACAGGGTCATGCTCCAATGCGGGGTCAGGAGCAACGCCTGGCTCAGGGCCACGGCTGGCTCCGGATCAACAAACTCCGTCTCAAAAATCAGCTGGATCAACCATCACAGGGGGGTTGCAGGATCCTCCAAGGGCTGGTCTAAGTGTATGAACTCAAGGTCATGGTCTGGATCAAAACTGGGTGAAAGAACAAGATCACCCTCAATACTGTGATCAAACTCAAAGCTATGTGCGGGAACCGGTGCAGCCGATGATGCTGTATCAGGGTCGGCGTTGTGTGAATGGTGCTGCACTCCCTGTATATGCGAAAATGCGGATGTTAGCAACTCAAATGAGTCTGGGACAGGGGAATGGGCATGAGTTTCCCCTGCAGGAGCGTCCGCAAGCAGTAGGCTAATACCAGCAGCAATAGGGCCTCGCCCTCGAATAGGTCCTCCTCTAGTAGATCGTTATCGTCGTCAGAGGCCACGTCGGGGGCATATCAACAATGGGATAAGCGGCAAGGGGGCACAGGAGCAGGGATCACCGCGAGTGGCAAATTCCCTACAAGATGGCCATCAGTAGGCTCTGCTACGACTTCAGGTAGCGCAAAAGGGCTGGAAGTCGTTATTGTCTGTGCCGGTAGTATCGGAAATGTACACCTCGTGCTCCGATGAAACTATGTCGTCTGATGCCCATGGGATTCGTAGTGTCCATGACGTTTGTAACACAAATACTCATACGTATAACAATCAATCATATTATCATATAAACATGTTAGTCAATAAGCAATCAAATACTTCTCCTAGTCCCACTAGCCTCCCAGCCTCCCAGACTGACACTCCTAGTCCCACTAGCCAAATTCTTCCCAGTCTCTAAGACTGACATTCCTAGTCCCACTAGCCAAATTCCTTCCAGTCTCTAAGACTGCTCTATCATCCACCTCGACCTCTCAGATCGAGCCTCGGCCTCCAAGACCGAGCCTCAGCCTCCAAGACTGAGCCTACTCTCCCTAGTCTTACTAGCCATCTACCTCGACCTCTCAGATCGAGCCTCGGTCTCCAAGACCGAGCCTCAGCCTTCAAGACTGAGCCTACTCCTCCTAGTCTCACTAGCCATCTACCTCGATCTCCGAGATCGAGCCTCGGCCTCCAAGACCGAGCCTCAGCCTCCAAGACTGAGCCTAAAAATAAATAGATAAAATGTGCTCAACATTTGTTTATAAAAAGGTTTTGGATCTGGACTTAAGTGGTATGCAGTAAAAATGTTTTCGTGAGAGCCCTAGTGATCATAGTCTAGACTCGAGAAGGAATCCTAGTTCGCTATGATCAGAGCTCTGATACCAAGCTGTCACACCCTGGCTTTGCAGAAGCGTGGTTAATTTGGTGTGACTTCTCAATACCATAGCTTAATCATAACAAAGCTATATGAATTAAAAACATGCAAGATCATCCATTAAGTTTTGAAAACCAAATACAATACCATTGTTTTAACGGGAATACGCCCTAACAACCACAACCTTGTTCAACAACATTACAAACTTAAGTATAGCATAAACACAGTTTAAGGACTGTGACTTGTCCAGGAAAGAGTCACATTCCCTAAACCCTGGATGACCTCGGAAACTAGTGCAGCGGGAAAACGTGCCATACCGTGCCAGATCCTTTAATTCCCTGAAATACATGTAAGTTGAAAAATCAACAATAATGTTGAGCGAGTTCATGTGTTTAGTATGTGCGCGCGAGTAAACCTTTATAATCATTGCAAGTGTGAATATTTTGTAAACTCTGGTATGAAAGCAAATAAGGAAACATATCAGTTAATTTGTAACCACATGGTCCAACCTGCGGGCGCATGGGAGGGGATAGGACAAGGTCACCACATGGTCCAACCTGTGGGCGCATGGGTGGTGTTACGACAAGGTCACCACATGGTCCAACCTGCGGGCGCATGGGTGGTGTTAAGACAAGGTCACCACATGGTCCAACCTGCGGGCGCATGGGTGGTGTTAAGACAAAGTCACCACATGGTCCAACCTTAGGGCGCATGGGTGGGGTTTGTTATGCTCAAATAGGCCTATCACTTGTATCCCTCGATCGTACTACGAGGACTAATGTTCTTAAGGTCTCACCTACCCAAATCTCATAATCTAACAGTTCCTTCCTTAGCTGACCATACCATGTAAGAAATATTCGTAATCATAGTAACATGTATTTCACCCCCGCAGTTTAGAAAACTGAAAACAGTTAAGAGAAAAGGGGGACATGAACTCACAGTCGGTGCGTCTCTACCAAGCACTCCAAATTAGGCAGCTGTGCAACGACCTACATGTGCTAATTCTATTAGACGGACGGCCGTACCTTAGCTTTATAGTTTAAGTTTTTGGGAAATAGTTAGACAACTATTTCGGGTTTACTTTTCGTATGTACTTGGTAGTTAATCTCCTTCCCAAGGATGGGGGATTTAATACATGTGCGTTTGAATTATATCATTAAGTCTCACTTAATATATTTTTACTTCTAATTCCAAAATATAAATATTTTTCTCAAAAATATTATATTTCCATTTCACATAATACTTCCAAAAATAATACGTTGACAAAATACGCGTTCATGAATATTTCCGTATAATGCGCAAGTTACGTTTTAACGATTAAGTGGTAATAATAATTACCGGTGTAACTTATATGTTTGTCGTGTAAGCGTTTGTATTATTTTGGATATGTTATCGTTCGAAATATTATTTTTACTCTAAAAATAATATTTATGTATTTTCACAAAATAATCATAAACAGTGTGGTGAAAATATATTTACTAAATATATATTTATCACGTTTAGTTTTGTGAAAATCCCACCTCCGAATATTTGTAATAAAGTCGTGGCGAAATATACTTTGAAAACATATCAAAAATAATTCTAACACTTGTAGTGTAAATAATTCTAAGTGTTAGGTTTTTAGAAAAATTTCGCCAGAGTTTCCTCTGTAACTGGAGGTGGCCACGCTTTCAAGCGTATCATTTTCTTTTACAAAATCAATTTCAACAACTTCTTTATTCAATCAAACAATTTCCGACACATCAAACCAGTCGACAAGTATGTAAATCGCATAATCGCATGAACTTGTAGTTTTTCCGAAAACTATAGTGTAAATCCCATTATTCTTTGTGGATCTTTATATAAAGTAGATCGATCTCGTAAAAACCTTGTTTTTTTTTAAAGTAAATCCATCTTTACAACTTCTCGTCATCTTTTACAAGTTTGTTATTTTGTCGAACCTTTCATTTCACAAGTGTCTACACACTTGTGGTTTTTAGAAAACATGTTTTCTTTGATACGTGGTTCTTTGAAAATACCATTTGTACATACGTAGATCCGCTAGTTTCAAACACTATTTTACAAGTAAAAATACTTTTACACAAGTTCATGTTTCTCGTGTGGTAGAGTTTCACTTTTTAACCCTTGTCTCATTCAAAACAAGCTTATGTCAAGATCCATGATCTTAACCAAACCGGGTTAAATGATGATCCGAGCTACCACAACGTAGATCGGGTCTAGGTAACCACAAATTTCAGTTACTACAACTTTTACACAACTTATATGCTTTTAACCAACAATACTTGTAATTTTAGTAGACTTTAATGGTTCAAAATGCAAGATTCCGAGTTTTAATCATCATATATCTTATTAACCACCTTAGATTAGTTCGAGTACGAGTTTTAAGCATTATACCTCTAGCTCGAGGCTAGGGAAGAATCTATGCGAAAAAGAGGTGGATAAAAGCAAGGTAGAGAGGTCCTTCGTCTTCCGTTTGCTCCAAGACTCCTTATGTGTGATCCTTGAAGCTTGTAGATGATTGGAATGTGAAGAACAAAATCGAAAATATGGTGTATGATCAAGGGGGTGTTCGGCCGACCCTTGTATAGAGAGAGAGATGTTTTTGAGGTGGAAAAATGGAATGTGATGAACTCTTGTGCCAAGTCTACTACTTATAGATAAATCCTTGTTCATTAACCAATGGTTCAAGTGTAGGTTAGATATCAAACAAGGGTGATTATTTTAATCACCAAAGTACCAAGTATGTCCCCCTTACATGGGGACGGTTTCATTTGGGGGGGGGGTCTTGGTTCGATTTCAACTAAAGGTTAAGTATTAGTTAGGTTAACTTTGTTAGTTTAGAGTTTAACTCGGTTACTAGTGTGTTGTGCTTTAATGCGGGTGTTAGGGTATTCAGGGACCCTAACTGGCTCAGAAAGAGACCAATAATGTTACTGTCAATATTTTTATGTCCCGTGTATAGTCCGGTTGTTCGGTTGGATAGTAATCCGTTAAAGTGCTTAACAAAGCTTTTAAGTGTCGTAAATATCATTTTTAGTGAAACAACTTATTCCCCAAAGTGTCAGGAATATTTTCCTCATGTTTTGGCACTTTATTAGTTAGCCAGAAGTTGGTATGTTAATTAAAGTGCTGTGTTTTGTGCTTAGAGTACGTTTTAGGCACATCCGGTCACTATAACTTATCCCTAGAGACGCAGTTCTACAACCCTTGTATCCCTACACTCACTATGGGTGTAGTAAAATATTTCTGGCTCATACAGGCCTTAGAGGCAGTGTCTGCCTGATGCTGGCTTTATCAGCATGTTCAATAGGTTATCCGTTCATAGTGCTACTGTGCTTTTGTGCATCATGTTTGTCACTAGAGTTCAGTATGTAAGTAATGTAGTGACGGAAATCAAAGTATGATGCAGGAGTATACAAGTATCAGAAATCAAGTAGCAGTTCATCAGTAATTTCAAGTAAGCATAGTAATTAAGCAGCAATTAATTATTAATTAAATCGTACGGATACCGGGTTTAGTGAGGGTTGTCACATTCTCCCCCCGTTAGAAAAATTTCGTCCCGAAATTTTAAGTTCTGCTTGTAGAAGCAGGGTTCTTAGGAAATAAGTGGGGGTATTTCTCTTTCATTCGGTCCTCACGCTCCTAGGTGAATTCAGGACCATGTCTGGCATTCCAACGAACCTTGACGAGCTTGACACTGCTCCGGCGGGTCTTGTTTACCTTCCAATCCGTGACCTCAACAGTTTCTTCAACGAAGTGGAGCGTGTCGTCAACATGAATTTCGTCGGTAGGAATGGCAACGGTATCTTGTGTTGGACTTCTCTTCAGGTAGCATACATGGAATGTATCGTGAACTCCATTTAGTTCAGCAGGTAAGTCCAGCTTGTATGCTACAGTCCCAATTCCTTCCCAAAATTCTGAACGGACCAATATATCACGGATTCAACTTTCCACGCTTCCCAAAGCGTGCCACACCCTTCCAGGGTGATACCTTCAACAAAACCATATCACCAACCTCAAACTCTAGAGGTTTCCTACTTCGATCCGCGTGGGCTTTCTGCCGGTCACGAGCCGCACTGATGCGATCTCGTATCTGTGCAATCTTATCGGTGGTTTCCTGGACTACATCAGGACCAACCAACTGTCTATCACCGGTGTCAGACCAACAGAGCGGTGATCTGCATTTGCGCCCATATAAAGCTTCGAATGGCACGGCACTAATACTGGTATGGTAGCTGTTGTTGTATGAAAACTCATCCAGAGGCAAATGCTTATCCCAGCTACCGCCCAAATCCATAACACATGCTCTCAGCATATCTTCCAAAGTCTGTATCGTCCGCTCGCTTTGACCGTCGGTCTGCGGGTGAAACGCGGTGCTCATATTCAACTTCGAGCCAAAAGCTTCTTGGAAGGATTGCCATATCCTTGATACGAACCTTCCGTCCCTATCGGAGATGATCGAGAGAGGTACTCCATGGCGTGTAACAATCTCTCTCATGTAAATTTCAGCCAATTTGCTTGTATTATCCTTTTCTCGGATAGGCAAGAAGTGTGCTGACTTCGTTAATCGATCCACTATCACCCAAATAGTGTCATGGCCTCTTGGCGTTCTTGGCAATTTTGTAACAAAATCCATGGAGATTTGTTCCTACTTCCACTTGGGAATCTCTGGTTGTTGCAGAAGTCCCGAAGGCTTCTGGTATTCCGCTTTAACCTTGGCGCATGTTAGTCACTTGCTCACATAAACAGCAACATCGCCTTTCATCCTAGGCCACCAATAACAATCTTTAAGATCCTGGTACATCTTATCCGCTCCAGGGTGGATAGAGTACCGTGACTTGTGAGCTTCATCGAAAATAACCTTCCTTAGACCTCCAAACAAAAGAACCCAAATCCTTTTCTCAAAACACAACGTTCCTTCCCTGTTTGGTACCAATAACTTCTCCATCCCACGGAGATATTCCTCTGCAAGGTTTCTCTCCTTGAGAGCTTCTTTATGCGCTGTACGAATGCGTGAGGAAAGGTCGGTTTGAATAATCATTTCTAAAGCCCTAACCCTTATGGGCTTGATCCTTTCTTTTCGACTTAGGGTATCGGCGACCACATTCGCCTTCCCTGGATGATTCTTTATCTCGCAGTTGTAGTCATTCAACAGCTCAACCCATCGTCTTTGCCTCATATTCAATTCTGTCTGGTTGAATATATGCTGTAGGCTCTTGTGATCTGTGAAGATCGTACACTTCGTACCATAAAGGTAGTGTCTCCAGATCTTCAGTGCAAATATCACTACGCCTAGCACCAAATCATGTTTGGTATAGTTCTCTTCGTGTACTTTCAATTGGCGTGATGCGTAGGCAGTAACCTTTTGGCGTTGCATCAACATACAGCCCAATCCTTGACGCGAAGCGTCACAGTATACCACGAAATCATCTGTACCCTCCGGTAGTGCTAAGTTTGACGCATTGCAGAGCTTATCCTTCAATATCTGGAACGCTTCTTCCTGTTTGATTTCCCAATCAAACTTCTTATCTTTCTGTGTGAGGAGCGTCAATGGTTGAGCGATCTTAGAAAAATCCTTAATGAACCCTTGATAGTAGCCAGCCAAACTCAAGAATTGTCGAATCTTGGTTGGCGTCTTTGGCGTTTCCCAATTCTTAATCGCTTCGATCTTGGTGGGATCCACGTGGATTCCATCTCCATTTACCACGTGCCCAAGGAATTGGACTTCGTGTAGCCAAAACTCGCACTTAGAGGATTTGGCATACAGCTGCTCTTTCTTTAGCAGTTCCAAAATAGCTCTTAGATGTTGTTCGTGCTCAGCCTTTGTTCTTGAATAAATCAAGATGTCGTTGATAACACAATCATGATCTTTCCAAGTACGGCTTGCAAACTCTATTTATCAAGTCCATAAACACTGCAGGTGCGTTGTCAAACCAAACGACATAACAAGGAACTCGTAGTGTCCATAACGAGTTCTGAAGGCTGTCTTCGGGATACTTTCCTCTTGTATCCTTAACTGATGGTATCCAGATCGCAAGTCGATCTTTGAGTAAAAGCTTGAACCTTGCAGTTGATCAAACAGATCATCAATTCTTGGCAGAGGGTATCTATTCTTGATCGCCGGCTTGTTCAGCTCCCGGTAGATGATGTTTATTCGAGTGGTAATGGGGTTACCCCAAAAGCGAATTTTGATCTGTTATCTTCCTTCTCTATCCATTGCTAAAGCTTCTCTGTCAATCCTTGCATCTCCGAAAATGTAAGTCGCTACGATGCATTGACTACGGGTGCAGTGCCTGGAATTAAGTTGACGCGGGATTCGACTAATCGTTGAGGAGACGATTCCGGCAAGTCTTCGAGGAAGACTTCGGGGTATTCTCCAATCACAGGGATGTCTTCGGGTTTTGGTTCTTCGGCTTCTTTTTCCACGACATGAGCCAAGAATGCAACACATCCTTTGTGCGAAAATTTTTGTGTCTTCTTTGCCTGATGATCCGTAGGAGCGTATCCTGCTCCATGAATCACCATCATTTCTCCGTTCGTCGTCGGGGTGCGGATGACAATCTCCGCTGGGTTGTTCGACAACCAGTCCATCCCAATTATCACATCGAAGCTTCCGTTAGGCTTGTTCTATCGAGAACTAGGTATCTAGGTTACTTACTACTAAAACAACTATATTTTCTAAAGCTAAAATTTGACAATACTGTCAAATAGAGCGTAACATTGACTATTATGAGACGTACCGATATCCACGCTTGGATTCTATCCCCGCTGTTGAGCTTTCATCCACGTGCCTGAGTGTTCTTAGGGCAATACTTCCTGAAATGCCCCACATCACCGCAATTAAAACATGCTTGGCCACCGCCTTGATTGTCACCATCCCTGCCTTGATAGTTGTCGTCGTCGTTATTTCCTCCGCGATTTCCGTTACCATCTTGACCTCTATTTCCATGTTCAGTACCTTGCCGACATGTTTCCTTGACATGTCCCACCTTGCCACAGTTACCACATTTTCCATATCTACACCGCCCGTTATGGTGACGTCGACAGTTGTCGCACTTTGGTAGGATACCCGTGTACTCTTTTCTCTTTTTGGCCTTGTCGTCGCTACTCGACTGGGTACCCTGTTTGAAATTCGCCAACTTCCTCTTGTTGTCCCCAGATGACTCTACATGAGTCTCCTTCTTCTCCTCAGAGGCTGAAAATTTGTTCATCCTGATTGCCTCTTCCGTCAGGGCTACACTTAGATTGATGGCCTCAGAGATTGTGGCAGGCTTTGATGCCGTTACCATGCTCATGATTTGGGGTGCCAATCCCCAAATGAAACGCTCAATCCTTTTAAACTCCAGATCTACCATGTAAGGAACGATACGCGATAGAACTTGGAACTTCTCCACATACTCAGCTATTTTTGGACCTTCCATCTTCAAGTTCCAGAACTCAGTTTCTACCTTCTGGCTTTCTGTTCTCGAACAGTACTTTTTATGCGTTAGTTCTTTCAGCTCGTCCCATGATAGAGCATACGCAGCAGCCTCGCCCATTGTCTGAACCTGAAGTTTCCACCATGACAGAGCCCCATCTCGGAACAGCCCGGAAATGTACGTGACCTGATTTCTTGGGGCGCATTTGCTCGCACGCAAAACAGTGTCCGTCTTCTCAATCCAGCGTACGAAGGCTACGGCACCCCCAGTGCCGTCGAAATGTAGGGGTTGGCAGCCTAAGAACTGCTTGTAGGTGCAGCCGTTGGGTGGGTTATTTCCTGAGGTACCTCCGTTGCGCTCGGAGTGATGGGCCTCGTATTGTGCGATGACTGCAGCAATGATTCCCTGAAGTTCCGCCTCATTGGTGGGTATGCATACATCCCGTCTTGGAGGCATCTTCCTATGCTGATCGTACGGGTCAGGTCATAGTAAGTAAAATGTGCGTGAGTATACAACAATATCAACACATAACATCTCATGTTATCAATAAATCAATCACATAACATCTCATGTCATAGGACATAAACAATAGATTACATCGATTTCATTGCCACAAATCGAGACCAGAATGTAAGGTTTACAGGTACCCAACTGTATCATACAACATCAATGACTTAGTAGGTGACGACCCTAGGCAAGTCGTGCGATCGCTGGACATGTTCAGGAATCTCTGGTTCGTCCATTTTCAAATTCCAGGACTCTATCTCAAGCTTCTGGATTCCAGTCTTAGAACCACATTTTTCCTCCATCATTTCCTTGAGCTCATCCCAGCTCAGTGCATAAGCAGCATCTGTGTCAAGGGCCTGAACCTGATGGTCCCACCATGAGAGTGTGCCGTCTAGAAATGCCCCGAGGTAAAGGTATCACTCTGTTGGGGCGAACAGTTAGTCTTTCTTAGAATGGGGTCAATCTTTTCGGACCAACAAACAAATGCAATGGCGCTTCCTGTTTCGTCGAAGTTCAAAGGCTTGCAGTTCAGGAACTACTTATAGGTGCGGTCAGCTTGGGGGGTTATTTCCAGTAGTGCCATTGCTGTGCTAAAAACGGAGAGCTTCATGTCATGCAATTGCCTGTGAGTTGCGTTTTTGCAGGTCGGCTTCTATCCCTGGCAACATACTAGTGTTTGTGTCACGCCTGGGTGGCATTCTCTTCTGCCGAAATGGCATGAAGTGGGTTAGACAACTTTCCAATTGTCTATGAGATACATAGCACCATAAGCCATCATGTACTCACCTAATTTTACATGTAAATATACTCAATGTATGGGTGGGGAAATAAATTACTAGGCCTTCACATAGGCTTGCCAATTTGGCTTGATGCTTGTAATAGAATGAACTCGAGGCTATATCGCCTTGGTCATTAGTTATTTCCTACTACATTTGTTTCCATTAGCTTGACTCGCAGAGTCCACTGGGATTTCTGTGCACTACAAGTCGTTATTACGTGGGCCCCCGTAATAATAAATTATCTTGCATAGTTACCCCACATTTTCTCTCGTCCAAGCAGATGATCAACCAAGGAGCGATAGCAGGTGCATTGGCATGAACAGGGTCATGCTCCAATGCGGGGTCAGGAGCAACGCCTGGCTCAGGGCCACGGCTGGCTCCGGATCAACAAACTCCGTCTCAAAAATCAGCTGGATCAACCATCACAGGGGGGTTGCAGGATCCTCCAAGGGCTGGTCTAAGTGTATGAACTCAAGGTCATGGTCTGGATCAAAACTGGGTGAAAGAACAAGATCACCCTCAATACTGTGATCAAACTCAAAGCTATGTGCGGGAACCGGTGCAGCCGATGATGCTGTATCAGGGTCGGCGTTGTGTGAATGGTGCTACACTCCCTGTATATGCGAAAATGCGGATGTTAGCAACTCAAATGAGTCTGGGACAGGGGAATGGGCATGAGTTTCCCCTGCAGGAGCGTCCGCAAGCAGTAGGCTAATACCAGCAGCAATAGGGCCTCGCCCTCGAATAGGTCCTCCTCTAGTAGATCGTTATCGTCGTCAGAGGCCACGTCGGGGGCATATCAACAATGGGATAAGCGGCAAGGGGGCACAGGAGCAGGGATCACCGCGAGTGGCAAATTCCCTACAAGATGGCCATCAGTAGGCTCTGCTACGACTTCAGGTAGCGCAAAAGGGCTGGAAGTCGTTATTGTCTGTGCCGGTAGTATCGGAAATGTACACCTCGTGCTCCGATGAAACTATGTCGTCTGATGCCCATGGGATTCGTAGTGTCCATGACGTTTGTAACACAAATACTCATACGTATAACAATCAATCATATTATCATATAAACATGTTAGTCAATAAGCAATCAAATACTTCTCCTAGTCCCACTAGCCTCCCAGCCTCCCAGACTGACACTCCTAGTCCCACTAGCCAAATTCTTCCCAGTCTCTAAGACTGACATTCCTAGTCCCACTAGCCAAATTCCTTCCAGTCTCTAAGACTGCTCTATCATCCACCTCGACCTCTCAGATCGAGCCTCGGCCTCCAAGACCGAGCCTCAGCCTCCAAGACTGAGCCTACTCTCCCTAGTCTTACTAGCCATCTACCTCGACCTCTCAGATCGAGCCTCGGTCTCCAAGACCGAGCCTCAGCCTTCAAGACTGAGCCTACTCTTCCTAGTCTCACTAGCCATCTACCTCGATCTCCTAGATCGAGCCTCGGCCTCCAAGACCGAGCCTCAGCCTCCAAGACTGAGCCTAAAAATAAATAGATAAAATGTGCTCAACATTTGTTTATAAAAAGGTTTTGGATCTGGACTTAAGTGGTATGCAGTAAAAATGTTTTCGTGAGAGCCCTAGTGATCATAGTCTAGACTCGAGAAGGAATCCTAGTTCGCTATGATCAGAGCTCTGATACCAAGCTGTCACACCCTGGCTTTGCAGAAGCGTGGTTAATTTGGTGTGACTTCTCAATACCATAGCTTAATCATAACAAAGCTATATGAATTAAAAACATGCAAGATCATCCATTAAGTTTTGAAAACCAAATACAATACCATTGTTTTAACGGGAATACGCCCTAACAACCACAACCTTGTTCAACAACATTACAAACTTAAGTATAGCATAAACACAGTTTAAGGACTGTGACTTGTCCAGGAAAGAGTCACATTCCCTAAACCCTGGATGACCTCGGAAACTAGTGCAGCGGGAAAACGTGCCATACCGTGCCAGATCCTTTAATTCCCTGAAATACATGTAAGTTGAAAAATCAACAATAATGTTGAGCGAGTTCATGTGTTTAGTATGTGCCCGCGAGTAAACCTTTATAATCATTGCAAGTGTGAATATTTTGTAAACTCTGGTATGAAAGCAAATAAGGAAACATATCAGTTAATGTGTAACCACATGGTCCAACCTGCGGGCGCATGGGAGGGGATAGGACAAGGTCACCACATGGTCCAACCTGTGGGCGCAAGGGTGGTGTTACGACAAGGTCACCACATGGTCCAACCTGCGGGCGCATGGGTGGTGTTAAGACAAGGTCACCACATGGTCCAACCTGCGGGCGCATGGGTGGTGTTAAGACAAAGTCACCACATGGTCCAACCTTAGGGCGCATGGGTGGGGTTTGTTATGCTCAAATAGGCCTATCACTTGTATCCCTCGATCGTACTACGAGGACTAATGTTCTTAAGGTCTCACCTACCCAAATCTCATAATCTAACAGTTCCTTCCTTAGCTGACCATACCATGTAAGAAATATTCGTAATCATAGTAACATGTATTTCACCCCCGCAGTTTATAAAACTGAAAACAGTTAAGAGAAAAGGGGGACATGAACTCACAGTCGGTGCGTCTCTACCAAGCACTCCAAATCAGGCAGCTGTGCAACGACCTACATGTGCTAATTCTATTAGACGGACGGCCGTACCTTAGCTTTATAGTTTAAGTTTTTGGGAAATAGTTAGACAACTATTTCGGGTTTACTTTTCGTATGTACTTGGTAGTTAATCTCCTTCCCAAGGATGGGGGATTTAATACATGTGCGTTTGAATTATATCATTAAGTCTCACTTAATATATTTTTACTTCTAATTCCAAAATATAAATATTTTTCTCAAAAATATTATATTTCCATTTCACATAATACTTCCAAAAATAATACGTTGACAAAATACGCGTTCATGAATATTTCCGTATAATGCGCAAGTTATGTTTTAACGATTAAGTGGTAATAATAATTACCGGTGTAACTTATATGTTTGTCGTGTAAGCGTTTGTATTATTTTGGATATGTTATCGTTCGAAATATTATTTTTACTCTAAAAATAATATTTATGTATTTTCACAAAATAATCATAAACAATGTGGTGAAAATATATTTACTAAATATATATTTATCACGTTTAGTTTTGTGAAAATCCCACCTCCGAATATTTGTAATAAAGTCGTGGCGAAATATACTTTGAAAACATATCAAAAATAATTCTAACACTTGTAGTGTAAATAATTCTAAGTGTTAGGTTTTTAGAAAAATTTCGCCAGAGTTTCCTCTGTAACTGGAGGTGGCCACGCTTTCAAGCGTATCATTTTCTTTTACAAAATCAATTTCAACAACTTCTTTATTCAATCAAACAATTTCCGACACATCAAACCAGTCGACAAGTATGTAAATCGCATAATCGCATGAGCTTGTAGTTTTTCCGAAAACTATAGTGTAAATCCCATTATACTTTGTGGATCTTTATATAAAGTAGATCGATCTCGTAAAAACCTCGTTTTTTTTAAAGTAAATCCATCTTTACAACTTCTCGTCATCTTTTACAAGTTTGTTATTTTGTCGAACCTTTCATTTCACAAGTGTCTACACACTTGTGGTTTTTAGAAAACATGTTTTCTTTGATACGTGGTTCTTTGAAAATACCATTTGTACATACGTAGATCCGCTAGTTTCAAACACTATTTTACAAGTAAAAATACTTTTACACAAGTTCATGTTTCTCGTGTGGTAGAGTTTCACTTTTTAACCCTTGTCTCATTCAAAACAAGCTTATGTCAAGATCCATGATCTTAACCAAACCGGGTTAAATGGTGATCCGAGCTACCACAACGTAGATCGGGTCTAGGTAACCACAAATTTCAGTTACTACAACTTTTACACAACTTATATGCTTTTAACCAACAATACTTGTAATTTTAGTAGACTTTAATGGTTCAAAATGCAAGATTCCGAGTTTTAATCATCATATATCTTATTAACCACCTTAGATTAGTTCGAGTACGAGTTTTAAGCATTATACCTCTAGCTCGAGGCTAGGGAAGAATCTATGCGAAAAAGAGGTGGATAAAAGCAAGGTAGAGAGGTCCTTCGTCTTCCGTTTGCTCCAAGACTCCTTATGTGTGATCCTTGAAGCTTGTAGATGATTGGAATGTGAAGAACAAAATCGAAAATATGGTGTATGATCAAGGGGGTGTTCGGCCGACCCTTGTATAGAGAGAGAGATGTTTTTGAGGTGGAAAAATGGAATGTGATGAACTCTTGTGCCAAGTCTACTACTTATAGATAAATCCTTGTTCATTAACCAATGGTTCAAGTGTAGGTTAGATATCAAACAAGGGTGATTATTCTAATCACCAAAGTACCAAGTATGTCCCCCTTACATGGGGACGGTTTCAATGGGGGGGGGGGGGTCTTGGTTCGATTTCAACTAAAGGTTAAGTATTAGTTAGGTTAACTTTGTTAGTTTAGAGTTTAACTCGGTTACTAGTGTGTTGTGCTTTAATGCGGGTGTTAGGGTATTCAGGGACCCTAACTGGCTCAGAAAGAGACCAATAATGTTACTGTCAATATTTTTATGTCCCGTGTATAGTCCGGTTGTTCGGTTGGATAGTAATCCGTTAAAGTGCTTAACAAAGCTTTTAAGTGTCGTAAATATCATTTTTAGTGAAACAACTTATTCCCCAAAGTGTCAGGAATATTTTCCTCATGTTTTGGCACTTTATTAGTTAGCCAGAAGCTGGTATGTTAATTAAAGTGCTTTGTTTTGTGCTTAGAGTACGTTTTAGGCACATCCGGTCACTATAACTTATCCCTAGAGACGCAGTTCTACAACCCTTGTATCCCTACACTCACTATGGGTGTAGTAAAATATTTCTGGCTCATACAGGCCTTAGAGGCAGTGTCTGCCTGATGCTGGCTTTATCAGCATGTTCAATAGGTTATCCGTTCATAGTCCTACTGTGCTTTTGTGCATCATGTTTGTCACTAGAGTTCAGTATGTAAGTAATGTAGTGACGGAAATCAAAGTATGATGCAGGAGTATACAAGTATCAGAAATCAAGTAGCAGTTCATCAGTAATTTCAAGTAAGCACAGTAATTAAGCAGCAATTAATTATTAATTAAATCGTACGGATACCGGGTTTAGTGAGGGTTGTCACAGATTCAGCCTTCGTATGTGAAGATGAACGTTCTCAACTGACTATTTAAGGTCGGAACACGGTCCAACAGCACGAAGGATACTTACCCTTCGCACGAAGAGCTGTTTGACCAAGTTTTGACTTTTTCAGATATTTTTCACGAAGTTCAAGATTCTGACTATGGATTCTGAATTCTACAATGCTTTTGCAACGACTCCTAGTTGGGTGGCTCAGAGTTTGAAATGAGAGAATGAACTTAGAACACAATAGAAACCACCAAGGTTGATGAGAATATATGATTTTAATGACTGGGAAGAACGGTTTTGTAACTGGGTTTACGCATATCATACGGAATGTTGGTACTCAATGATACGTGAGTATTTAGAACCAGTAGCAGATGATGGCCAAAAGAAATCATTAATGCAATTTGATGAATGTGAGAGGACTAAATTCATAAATGAGATGAAAATGATAAATGTTTTGCAACAATCAGCAAAAGATAATATTCTCACACTCTTACAGCATAAAGGAACTGCATTTTCAATGTGGAATGCGCTTAAACTCAAATAGGTGGTCAACAGATTTTAAAAACTAAAGAGCTTTAATGAAAAAAAAGTTTGATATTTTTATGAGCTTGAAGGATGAATCAATAAAACAGTTGATCGAGAGATACTGCTATTTGGTAATAGAATTGAAGATATTGGGAATTGAAAAAGGTAAAGAAGAATTAGTTGATAAGTTGGTTGATGCATTGCCTCAGGATGGTGATTGGCCAACATATCTGATGGCTTTGAAAAATGGTGGAGAGTATTATGGTTTTACTCGTGAAATGTTTATCGAAAAGCTGGAAGGACATAATTTAGAGTTAAGAAAGACAACTAAAATGAAGAGCTCTAGCTCCCCCTCAGCCTATCACTTAACAACTATGTTTGTACAAGGGAAAAGGTGATATGTGTGACAAATAGATCACTGACAGGTGTGATTTATTTATACTAAGTATACTAAGTAAGAAAGCTGTGTTTCGTGATTGGCTGACATCACCCAGATAGTGACATCTAACATTTATAATATAAAATATTCCACAGATGTTGCAAACATCTATGCAAATCTAAACATCTATTCTAACTAGTCTAAACATTGATTAAACAAATACTGTTACATTAGGAAACCAATGTTGGAGCTATCCTCTGTTGCTTTGATCCAAACATCTGTTTAGCCATACAGATGTTTGGTCTTCTTCATCAGACCTTTGGCTTTAACAGACTTTAGCTTTCAACAGATGTTGTTTCTTCTTTAACAGCGGTTCCAAGGCTTGATCAAATGTTTGTTTTGTCTTCAACATATGTTCTGATTAGGTGTTCAAGATTCACTATCTTTGGGGAGAATCTTTGTAAGATCGAATTCTGACCCGAATGAGTCTATCAGAGGAGTTTTGATCAGATACAGGTGCGGAAAACAAGTACCTGACGTAGAAATAGCTAGATCTTCACTTAAATCACTTTGTTGATTGATATAACAGCGTTTACAACCAATTCTCACACCGGCAGCACCTCGGTATGGAAAACAAGAACGTTACAAATGAGTTCGCTCATGTGGTATATATAGTGTTGTACGTATAAGCGAAACTATTCAAAAGGTTTCCCATATACGGACATGTACGAATAAGCGGAACTATTAGTTTCCCATATACGGACATGTACGAATAAGCGGAACTATTAGTTTCCCATATACGGACATGTACGAATAAGCGGAACTATTAGTTTCCCATATACGGACATGTACGAATAAGCGGAACTATTAGTTTCCCATATACGGACATGTCGGGAAATCTCGTACAATGAGCCCTAATCTAACATTCTAAGACTAAGACTCGATACAAGACGAAGTCGACAGATGTATGCACTAACAGACTACCCCTCAGATGTTGACGAGTCTTAAGTGTCGAGTCTTCGCATCTTCAGTCTTGATCTGTCTCTGGGCTTCTCTCTCTTTAATCTTTTCACACAAGTCTTCAGACGCCCCCTTGCGATATGCTGGCATTTCTTCAGTTCATCAGCATCATCAGCTTAAGGATCGTTTTCTGGCTTTCTGTCTAACAGCTTCTTATCTTATCCTGCAAAAGCTCTACCTCAAAGTAAATTTCTCTCACATACATATTTCAAACATAAACTTGCACTAACTCAGACTCTTCTTCAAAACAAACACAGATTTTGATGAACCACTTGAAAGGTTAGATTATGAAAACATTTAATTTCAAACATACACTTCCCCTCAATTATTGCTCATCATGTTTAGCACTCGAAATTTTGAAAATCTGCTTTTCAATACCAGTTGTCAAAAATCTTTTTGAATTTTCTGAAACTTTATGCTAAAACACACTGAAAATCTTTTTAGATTTTGGAATAAAGAAACATGTAATGCAGTAAAGAAATATTTACAGACAATATTTTTGTGAGTTCGTATAAGAGGATCATATCAGTTTTTGAGACAAATCACCGACACCGTTAAGCTTCATTTCATTTTAAGTTTTAAACAATTCACCTAGATTGTCAGTATATTTGTCCACTTAAATTTTCGCACAAAGTTCAATTGATCCGAGATACGATGTTAATGTTTTAAGAACTTAAACTTATCCGTGTGTCCCACTACTTGAATATACTCCCGTATCCAGATCCCAATATTCAGTCTTACAGGTTAGTATACCACAGATGATATCTGTTCAGGGGTTAAATGCGAGGGCCGTGAGAGCTCAGGTCGATACTTCCGTATACGCAGAGAGATGGCGGCTTCGACTTTTCGGTGTGTCCCCTTTAGAGGATCTTCTGAATTACAACAGCAGTGACTATCAATTTTATTGTTTCATCAACTTGCTGAGGGCGATGCTATGTTTCAAGCATTTGCGAAAAGCATTATCCGGGGACTAGGTCAGTACTTCCATACAGCAGAAGTCCAGGGATAATACCCCAGATATCACTGAGCATAAAGACCTAGTATCTCAGAATAAGGGACCTTTCAAACAAGATTTCAGGGGTTACCTATATATCCAAGATGTTGTTACCCACAGAATAAGCAAGTTTGAGTTTTTTCGATTTATATCTCGTCACAATCTACTAAATGTGCAAAAACCTACTGGCATATCCGCAGTGAGATTGTTTATCACATTTTAACTTTCCAATTCTTTAGCATGTTGTGACAGTCCACTGATTTACTATCATTTCCTCTTTTTACAACGAAACCCATTTTTGAATTTTATCATGTTTTTGGCTTTTTCAAATTTTCTAATGTTTTTGGATTTTCTGAAAATTTCTACTCCCCCTAAAATGCAAACACATTAACGAAAATTGAAAACAAAACTGTACAAAAACATGACAACCGATATCAAATCGCCTCAATTCGCCATTCACTTGGCATAAACAATCAAAACTCCCCCTATCAACAAACTATTTTCTCATTTAGATTTCAAAACACTTAAGTTTGTTTTAATCAAAATGATTTTTCCGGAAAATAAGTTTGATTGATTTTATCACTTGTAGGAATATCAATGCTAAGTTCAGGGATGTGGTTCATCATCTTGTCTCTCAATCACTTGTAGGAAAATGCAAGTACAAATTAATGTCCTTGATTTACCATATGCACAGGTTATTCACAATCAAATCTTCTAATCACTTGTAAACAAACACAAAAAAAACCTTTTTTACCGTTTGCATGATTGAAATTACCATAGTAAATTCCTCAAGAAAGATGCCGATACCTGCTCCTCGCTTACCAACCTGGAAGCTCCGGCATAGTCCTTCAACCTGTAAAATTTTAACGATTTCAAACACTTCCAAATCATCCTATTTAAACATGAAAGATGCCGATTCCTGATCCACGATTACCAACTTGGGATCTCCGGCATAGTCTGGTGTTTTACTCAAACATAGTGTCCACCCAAGCCTCACCAGTCTTGGGTGACTTTGGAACACATCTGTCCCACCAACATTTTGATTTATAAAATTCTTTAGCACCTTTTACCTTCTTATCAACCATCTTCCCAAAAATATGTTTGACTTTCCCGTTGAAAGCCTTCTCAACATCAAATTGTCCTTTATCAGCGAAGAATTGAGTTGAGATCTCAACCTTTCCAACTTTCTTCATCAAATTTACCTTTGACAATGACGGAAAATTCTCATCGTTCACCACTGGAACGGAATTCACAATCTTTTTATCAACCAATGACTCCTCTGATTTTATGGAATCAGATTCATTGTCAGAATTACCCTCAGATTTAACAACCCATTTTTGTTTACTTAAATCACCTCTTCTTTTGTAAAACCTTTTTGAACTTTATCCTTCCTCAGAAGTAGAATTTTCAAACTTTTTAACAATTTTTACAGATTGTTCTTTCTTATCAACACAAGCTTCTCTCAAAACAGAGTTAGAAGAAACCCCCTGTTTTTGGTAGTTGGCTTTGGGGCAATTCCACGCTATGTGTCCAACTTCTTGGCATTTGAAACAGGTTCTTCTGTCAACTCTTTGAGCAGATTTTCTCACATTCTTCTTTACTTCAGCAAGAAACTCTTGATTTGACTGTTTCCAGAACGGTTTCTTCTGCTCATCTTCAGAAGTCCCACCTGAAACAAATTTTGTTTTTGATTTATAAGTTTTCTATTTTTTATAATTTTCTTGTGAAATAAAACCAAGACCTTTCTTTTTGAGATTACCATTATGGTTTGGTTTCTTTTGAAAACTATAACCACAACCATAACCCATTTTCTTGTTTACTCTTTGTTGTATCCTTGAAGTGTAAGGTTTAGGTTTTGCAGAAAGATTTAAATCTTTTATTTCAGAAATATTAATTTCTGTTAATTTGAAAACCTTTTTGATCATTTCAGTTTTAACACTTCTTATTGGGAATTCCTCATCAGAATATAATTTGTCTGAATCATTCAACGTATATGCTACTTTGACTGATCCGTCATTCAAATTAGATTTTGATAACAGAAATTCTTTATTGTAAACCCTCTTAACTGGCGAACTCTGACTTTTCTTAGACGAACTCGAACTATCTGACTTAGACTCCGACTTTGACTCTTCAATATCCAACACCTGATCGACAACTTTCTTAACTAACTCGGACTCATGAACAGTGTCAGACGCTGTGAATGTAACATCAATATTGTCTGGTAATTCATCAGTGATTTCAGCCTTTAATTTGATGTTTAGAGCCTTGTCTACTTGTTCCTCATTTGGTTTCCTGGGGGAATAACTCTCAAAGATAGGAGGCGGACATCTGTTATATTTGACACTTGGTTTCTTACAAGTATCCTCTTCTTTTTCTTTTTTCTTGAAAGCTTCAAGACCTACAACAGTAGGATAAACACGATCAATCAAATAATCGCAAGTAGTATAACTCAAAACTAATCGGTTAATCCTTTCACTCTCAATTCTCTCAAGTTCCAACTCCTTCTTCAAGTTAGCACAGTCTTCAATATAGTATTTGATGACACTTTGCTTTGTCATTAAAGTTGCACTCATCTTGTCATTTGCTTTTTCGATTTCTGCATTTGTCCTTTTCAGACCATCAGCTGTCCTGTTTAGAACATCATAGGACTCTTTAACATACTTCACATCAGACAGTAAATCTTCCTTCATTTTCTCTAACTCAGCAATCTTTTTGTCTTTCTCATCACACTCTTTGCAAGATTCTGAACATTTCTCACAAGGCTTAATAACTTCAACCACCTTTTCAACTATCTTTTCGACTTCGACAGTCTTTTCAACTTCAACAAGTTTCTCGACCTCAAAATATTTTCTATTTCAACAATCTTCTCAACTTCTACAAGTTTTTCAACTTCGACAATTTTCTCAACCACTTTCTCTACTTCAACAATCTTTTCTGTTGCATTCTCAGTAGCTGCTTCATCTTTTGTTTTTCCAATTTCAGTCTTCGCCTTTTCATCAGCGAGTAGCTTTGCTGCTTCTAGCTCTCTCTGCAATCAAGCGATCTTCTTTTGATTCAGCATCTCAACTTTATCTGCATAGAAAAAATTAAAACTGTCAGGATCAATGCTTTTTCTACATTTGTTAAGATACTCTTCCTCATCATCCGTATCAACATCACTTCCAAGATCTGGAAATATCGGAATCCTTTTCTGACAATCCTCATTTTGGTCCAAAATTCTGGTAACAAGTGCCACATCAGGACTAGTTCCACTAGGTATATACTTGTCCCAGCTAAACCCCTGTGCAACAACCTCATCACTTTGATCTATTATCCCAAAATAAGCTTTCCTATTGGCTTCTTCAATCAATTTTCCATGAGCAGTTTGCGGTTCCTTTTGTTTAGGTTGTTGATCGATTTGATGAAAGATTGATTTCTGATAATAATTGCTCTTTTCTTGACTTCCAGTTGATTCTTGATTTTTACATTCCCGTTTAAAGTGACCCTTTCCTTTACATCGGAAACAAGTAACCTTTGACTTATCAAAACCAAGAGGAGAAGTAGCCATTCCTCGAAACTCGTCTCTGCCAGTAATCTGTTGAAATTTTTCAGCTCTCCTGCAGGCACTAGCTAAGCACCACTTCACATCCATCAGCTCAAGCTCTTCTGCATCGATTTGGTCGTAATCTTGCTTTGTGAGCATCGGATTACCAATTCTTCCAGCAATCAAACTTTCATATAACTCTAACATGGCGACAAGAGATGCCATGTGTTGCTTTGCCACCTCAGGAGAAAGATGTTGACCATTCTGAATGTTCAAGGTCACATTACACTGCAGATTTGTAGAATTTTGCTTCTGAGGGCTAGGCATGTTGCTGTTTGGATCAAAGCTTGAGAATGATGAAGTAGATCCACCACTTTGAGTTGTAGTACTTGCATTTGGACTTGCCGAACCATCTAATCTTTGGACTTTGACTGGGAGTGGCCTCAAACTTGTTCCCTCGATAGTACAGACTGACATCTTGCTTTGCATTTGGATTTGTCATGATAGCTGTCTTTTGAATATCCAGCTCCCGCTTTTCGATTTTCTGAATAAACTGAGCCAAATTCATGCTCTCGGACTTTCTCATCAGTTTCACAACCATCAAATATGTTCCCCACTTATGCTGTGGTAACGCCTCAGCTAGGTTGTCGACCCACTCATCGTCCTCTTTCTTGATATCCAACCTACCCATTTCCAATACCAGATGACAATACCTATTAATGGTCTGTTTTGTAGTTTCATGGTCGAAAGCTGTAAACATATCGAATGATTTTTTCAATAACGCCTTTTTGTTTTTGATCATATCAGCACTCCCTCTGAATTTCTGAATCAAAGCCTCCCAGATGGATCTAGCTGTTCCGTTATGTTGAAGTAACACAAAAATATCTTCTTTAACAGCTTGCTGAAGAATGCTGATCATCATCTTTTCACTTGTGTATTTCAACTTGTCAGCTTCTGTAAAATCATTAAAACCCTTCTCTAATCCACGTTCATTCTTTGGTTTCTCATAATCTTTTAGCAATGAACACCATGCATCGAATCTGTAAGCTTGAACCCAGTTCTCGAATCGGTTTTTCCAACCCTGAAAATTTTCAATGTACATGAGTTTCGGTGGTTTCTGATGAGTTCCCGTCTCATTCTCATTATACAAAGCTTCAGCAGCTGTTACAGGGGCAACCGGTGTTGCGAAAGCATTGTAAAATTCTTCAGCCATGTTTCAAAACTCAGATGATACTTCGGGAAATACCTGACGTACACAAACAAACAAAACACAATCAGTTTAAACGCTTATCAAAACAATTGAATCAAACTGATACTCTGTGTGAACTGAATCACTCGAACTGATGAATATTCTATGCAGACTGAGGGTTGACACACTGTGCGAACTGATATGACCCGGATCAAAATCGAACAATCTTTTCCAATGACCTGGCTAAACCACAAGACCTTGAACGAGTTTGAATTCAAAACAAACTGAAACACCACTTGTGAACTAGTAATCTAATTCAAACTGTGATTAGGCTTCTATATTTAATGGATTTGATCTAATAAAACCACTATATCGACAAACAACAATCAAACAATTCACGTGTCCGACAACTTTAATTGTATGTTTGAATCTATTGGGCCGTTTACCTTATCAACATATGAGCTGCCACTTGTTAAATGATCTTTGACAATTAGAATATTTTTGACAAAGTGACTGACAAACAATCAATAGGTAAACAAAAATGATTGGGCCGCAAATGATATGGTCAAACTAACAAGATTGGACCGATTACTTTATGTTGAAAAATGGGCCTCTAAAAACAACTAAACTGAAATATGATTGGACCGTTTGTAACACTTTTCAGTAAACACACATGTATTTTATCTTTTATCAGTACACTTTAACTTAAATGATGGGACCAAACAATTCAAGTGCAAAGTCTAATTATCCGACACCTTTTTAATTGTTCAACACAAACTTATTGGACCTCAACCTACTGATCACATGCAACACAATCACACAAAAACAAATCTTGGGCGACTACCAAAGTTGTTTCTTAATTCCGATTGGGCCGACTTTATATGAAATAATCAATTCAACTTATGACACAATCTAACAGGTCTACCTTTTAAGTCTGAATCAATATTGTGATTGGGCCGATGACTTTATAGTGGGCTGCTAACACTTAATATTCACAGTTAAACAATCACACAATATCAATTAAGGAGCCGACATCATTACATGTTCATTTCTTTGTCATTGGACCTTTCAATTAAAAGTGGACGGCATATACTTTGATTCTTGGGCCGAAAATCTTCACATGCAAATTCTAATTAGTCTGACATTTGAAAGTATTAAATGTATTCTGATTGAGGCGACAATGTTTGATGTTAGTTCAATTAATGATTGGACCTTAAAAGCGAAACCAAGATTATAGAGGTGTCATATAAGTGAAACTATATGAGCGAAAGGTCCTATGAGCGAAAGGTGTCACATGAGATGTCCAGATAAGCGAAACTTCTTGTCAAATATAAGTGAAACTATATGAATTGAAGGTCCTATGAGATAAAGGTGTCACATGAGATGTCCAGATAAGCGAAACTTCTTGTCAAATGAGCGAAACCTTGATGTACTTCAAGCGAAACCTCTCAATCAGTGACACAAAAGCGGAACTGTTAAGTAATTTGGAGCGAAACCTTATGTGTAATGTGTCACAAAAGCGAAACTAATGGTTCCAATAAGCGAAACTATCAGATGTTCGAAAAAGCGGAACCTAATCGGAGGTCCATTTGATCCATTTTTAGTGTGAATTTTAAGCTCAAACTTTCAGGGATTTGACTATGATCAACAACACACAATCTGTGAAATTTTGAGCGGATTCCGACCGTAAAATCTCGTTCTGATGAAGAAAGAAGGTGTAGAAGTAAGAATTTGTGATGAAATCCAGCAAATCTTTGTAGAACTCCTCCTCCTGAAGCTCTGATACCACTTGTAGGATCGAATTCTGACCCGAACGAGTCTATCAGAGGAGTTTTGATCAGATACAGGTGCGTAAAACAAGTACCTGACGTAGAAATAGCTAGATCTTCACTTAAATCACTTTGTTGATTGATATAACAACATTTACAACCAATTCTCACACCGGCAGCACCTCGGTATGGAAAACAAGAACGTTACAAATGAGTTTGCTCATGTGGTATATATAGTGTTGTATGTATAAGCGAAACTATTCAAAAGGTTTCCCATATACGGACATGTACGAATAAGCGGAACTATTAGTTTCCCATATACGGACATGTACGAATAAGCGGAACTATTAGTTTCCCATATACGGACATGTCGGGAAATCTCGTACAATGAGCCCTAATCTAACATTCTAAGACTAAGACTCGATACAAGACGAAGTCGACAGATGTATGCACTAACAATCTTGTCCAAACTCTTGTTTATTTCTTGATCAGACTATCATACTTTGGATTTTGGATTAATCTTTATTCCTTTTCAAATTACTTCCAATTTTTGCTTTAAATTGTTTTTTAAATCTTTTTGAAAGTAAGTCATCGGCGTCCCTTTCAAGTGGAAGACCTAGTAGATCTTGTAGATCTTCAATTTTCAGGCTTATCACACTATTCATTGAAGTCTTTTTCACTTCTCCATTCGCCTTAACTATTGTCAATTCATGACTGGCTTTGTCTGAGGACCATTTTTGAACTTTAGAGGCAGATAGAGTTACTGGGAGCGATGTTATTGGAGGAGGTGAGGGAATATTCTTTCCCAAGACTTGCCCTAACAGTTCTGTTGGATGGGCATCATGATGCCCATACATAATCACATTTCTGATCCCTTCCTTTCAAAAATCATCTTCATATCTTTTTATCTCTTCTACTCTCATATCCTTTTGTCTTTTAAGATGGCTTATAACCATTGAAAACACATGTTTAGCAGATGGAAGTTCAGATGTAGTAGCCTGAGAACAGATAATTCATAGTTAGGCATTTTTGGGACTGAGGGATCTATAGCTCTTAAGGCTTCAAGCTTTTTGTAGCTATCTTTGATGTTGGGATTGAACCCTACAAAGGAACAATTGATTAAAGCCAAAACTAGATCAGATAAGTGGATTCACAATAAGCAGTTGTTTACATCAGTCTTTCCCCTTGAATGTGGCCTAGCATCTGATGATCTCTAAGTACTACCCTTCTACAACAACTGCTGATCTACAACAACTGATAAACACTAAAGACTGTTGAAGACAAAGGACTGTTGCTTAATCTGCTGTTATGGTTCAAGTACTGCTGAAGACACAAAGCACTGCTGGGGCTAAAGTAGTGGAATGAATAAGCAGTAGTTTACCTTCTTTATTTGTATTATTCGTAATCAGTAGTTTAGTAAGCAGTGTTTGTAATAAATCAGTTATTAGAGGTTGTTAGGAGGTTAGATGTCACTTTCATGGTGACGTCAGCAAAGATGCCACCGTGGTTTGTTCTGTACTATAAATAGAAGAGTACCCTGTACTGTTCTATTAGCTCTCTTCATCACAAAGTCATTCTGTACGAACATTCACTGTGAGCTCAGGCTAAGGGGGAGATTGTATGCATGCATGCATTGTAATTGAAGATTGTAATAAATATAATCATTCGATTTCATGTTAAACATGTTTTGCTTAAAACAATTCTCTCTTTGATTGTGTTGAAAGTTTATTCATCTATTTCCGCTGCAATTATTTCTAATTCATCTTCGTTTTAGTTAAACAAACACAATCTTATTAAACTCAGATCCTAACAATTGGTATCAGAGCTTGGACAGTCAAACTTGATCTAACAATCATTTTGACGTAAAAGTTTAGCTCAAAATCGTTGATACTTTTAATTGTTCGTTTTGTTGTAAAACAGAGTAAGGTATAATCACGTACAAATTTGATTATTCAGTACCTGAAAAACAATCAGAATGACGTCACAATCACAGGATGTCAATAATAACATTGGTTCACTCTTCAAACCACCTATGTTGAAGAGATCTGAATACAACATCTGGGAGCGAAGGATGGGTCACATCCTAGCTCAACAGAATACCGGATGTTGGAAGTCGGTTATCTTTGGACCACATGTTCCATGGTGCCGAGTGCTGAGGATCTAAAGTTCATGGTTCCTAAGAAAATTGAGAACTATACTGAACAGGATTTTCAGAAAATTGAACTGGATGCCAAGGCATTTAGCATCGTTGCATCTGCACTACCAAATGAGATCTATGCTGGACTGTTACATTGTAACAGTGCCAAGGAACTATGGGATGCACTTAAGGAACAGTTTGGGTGGACTGAAGAAGTAATTGAAAATAACAGGGAAATTTTAAACTAACAGTACGAAACCTTTTATCACATTAAGGGCGAATCATTAACACAACAACTTGAGCGATTTAGTTGTCTCATAAGTGAACTAAAACTTGTTAAGGTTGAATTTCCAAATGCAACACAAAATAGCAGGTTTCTTAGGTCACTTCCTGATAAATGGGACATAATTGCTTTTGTAACCAGGAATTCAGTTGGGTTCAAAGATCTGACCCTAACCCAGCTTCATGATAGACTCCTGACCTATGAAAGGGAGTTGAACCAGAAAAAGAAGTTACATGAGTCTGGAAAAGTTGCAGATGACTATTCATTTGGTAGCACAACTGGGTCAGGAAGAATCTGGTAGTAGTAAGGATCAGGGTTATGACCATTACATTGACATAACAACTGGTGGAGCCTTTAATGACTCTGATTCTTATTCATCTAATTATGCTTTTACAACTAATGGAGAAAACAAGAATTCTGATAATCTGTGCTTTGAACTCAATGATCTCCAGCATTTTGATCCAACTGATTTCGAGGAAATGGACATATTACACCAACTTGCACTGCTGAGTGTTAGAACCAACAAGTTTTACAAAAGGACAGGGAGAAAATTTCCAAGGTTGCATGGGAATCTAAAAGTAGGGTTGGATAAATCAAAAATAAATGCTACAAGTGCAACAGGTTAGGTCACTTTGCTAGAGAGTGTAGGAGTCAATACAGTGGACCAATTATCACACACCCTAGCCCTAGACCACAAAATAACCAAAACACTGTGCAGTATTC
Source organism: Helianthus annuus (assembly GCF_002127325.2). Taxonomy (NCBI): domain Eukaryota; kingdom Viridiplantae; phylum Streptophyta; class Magnoliopsida; order Asterales; family Asteraceae; genus Helianthus; species Helianthus annuus. The sequence continues at coordinate 84,187,698 of NC_035444.2, read as the reverse complement.
ACAATATGCCCCTGCTGCCCATGTAAACACTGCTCATTATGCACATCCTGCAACCCCTGTTCCTGTGCATTATGTCCAAGCCACTGTTCCTCAAATTCAGTATGTCCAAGCCCCTGTCCCTCAGGTTCAAATGCAACCAGTTGCACCTCAACAAGCTGCACCAGCAGTGGTTCAACCAGATCAGCAAGGCTTTTTCACCCAAGGCTTTGTTGACTGGAGTAGCTTACCTGATGAGCTAGGTGATGAAAATTTTGCACTCTATGCTACCAATGATGCTTCTAATGATGATTACTGTTTTGTAGCATTGGAGTCAATACCAGAAGGGCTGGAAACTGAAGAAGGACAGTCAAATGAAGAAACAGTGGATGAAATTGCTAAAGCAATGGTTACTGCTGTTACTGGTGAAATACTGTTGGGAGAAAATTCAGAACCCCTGTTGGAACCACTGTCTAACCCCTGGTCTGAAGAAGAAGAGAAGAAACAAGGTGAAAAAGAAGAGAAAGTGCCAGATGAAAAAGAACATGTCTGTGAATGTGCCATGATGGCTGCAACTAAGGTATCACCTCAGGTTCTTAAAAACCTTTGTTCAGACAAATGCATTATAGCATTTGCTAACATCAAAGAGGTAAATGAAAACCTTAGGGATAGAGTGTTAAATGATGAAGTACAATTTGAAAAATCTTTAAAAGAATTGAAAAACAAATTGTTAGAAAAAGAAAATGAGATTTGCAGCCACAAACAAGAGCATAGCATAACCAAGGACCAACTCCAGACCATTATAGAAAAATATCAAGTCTGCAAAAAGGAGTTGGAAACCACCCAAATCACTTGTGAAAAATGGGTGGAATCCTGCAAAGGTTATGAGATTATGCTTGAAAAACAGCTTGAAAGCAATGTAAAATTTGGCATAGGGTTTAGAAAAAATGACCAAGTTGAAAACACTACTGCAAATCAAACTGGTTCTGTTGAAATCATACCCACCAACAAGGATGGCCAAGAAGTTAAAATAACTGATAAACCTGGTAACAAAATCACTCTGGAAAGATCTGTGGGTTCCTCAACCTTTGAGGAGATTGAGAAATACCAATTCAAACCCACATGGTCTGATGAGCGTGACATCCTTGAAAATTTCAAACCCATGGACTTTACAACTGTAGATGGTGTCAAAGCTCCTAACGTCACACCCCAACCGATGGCGGAATCATCGGGGCGCGACACTGAGGGAAACAGATTGTCCAGAAGTTTTCATTACAACTATAATTACCAATTATTTAAAGCAACACGTCCCATACCATGTCATAAAAGATAATACAATTACTACAGAAAAGATCTAGTCAAATTGTTCTGTTCCGACAACTCAGATTTTTATTACAGACAATTGTTTATTGTTGACCTAGGTCTTTCCTAGCCTCGATTTCACAGCAAAGTAAGCAAATAAGCATCCTAAGCACCTGTCACATACGTTAAAGTAAAATTCAATACACATAGTGTAAAGGTGAGCATACAAGTTTAATAGATATACTAGAGTTCGAAATTGTTACGCATAACCAGCACGTACACGGTGTAAAATGAGGCATGTTAGTTATCGACAGGAACCTATCGATACCAATGACTGCGGGTTGACTGCCAAAGGCAGTTCGCGATACACACTCACCACTGTGAGCCATGTAACTAATTGTCCTTAACAACCCCTGAGTGAATAGGTGCTAGTCCAAACTATAGTACTATCGTTGCTAAGGCAAGTAGACAACATTCCATGTGTAAACATAACAAACAAGCATTCATTAAGTCACGTATAACATGCGGTAATGGTTAGCGTTAAAGTATTGCGCAGTGTGATTGATGTGATTTAGAATAAGTAACATATGTAACACCCAAAAGTGCATAAAGCAAAAAGGGATCGAGTATACTCACATCGATTGATGGATTGAAGGGAGCGCTAGAGAGTAGGGTTAGCGTGATCAGAACGATAGCGTAACGATAAGTGACGCGTAAAACGATACAAGTGTTAGTGGGTCGAACGACAGTTCGATCGGATGGTATTCCGATCGGACAGCCGGTCGTTCGGATGACAGTACGCTCGGATGGTCATCCGATCGGGTGACCTTTCGAGTGGATTGTTTCTTCCTTTGGGAAGAATGTGTTTGTGTATGATGGCTTGACTTTTGAAGTTTTCGTTGTAGCATTTTGAAAACATAGAAGTATCTCTGCCTTTCAGGTCGGTCGATCGAACGGACGTTCGATCGGACGACAACCCGATTGGTTGGACACTTCAGTGAGAAAAAGTTCACCGCAGTTTGCCATTCGATCGGATAATAGTCCGATCGGGTGGCAATCCGTTTATATTGAACATGTTGAAAATTGTTTAAGTGTTGAAGTCTGAACATTACATGGTTGAATGGTAGTCCGATCGGGTGGAAATCCGATCGGTCAGCCCTTCGTTCAACGTTCATCCTTCAAGGTTTTGAAAACAAAAGTTAAGTGTGGGGCCAAGGTGTAAGTCGATCGGGTGGCAACCTGTTCGGATGACAGTCCGATCGGACGGCATTCCGTCCTGGTCGTTCTGATCGTCTTACACTTAGTTGTTTTGATAGTTTGTCGGTTTATCGAGACGTTTTGATATCATGTTAAGCAACGGAAACCTCGTCAATACTTGGTACTCCTGATCGGACAGGAATCACCCAAATCCGGTCAGTTAACTGTTCGAGACGGTGTTCCATGTTTAACCCGAGACCAGTAGTCCCATGGATAGAATTCAGATCTTGAACCAACACATCAACAAGAAGGAGTAGACGGTTAGAACAAGCTCCGATTCCATCGGTTTTAAGTGCATTGAGTGTAAAAGAGTTGAAAGAAAGTTGGAAAACCATCTTTCAATCCTTTTCACCGTGAATATGTTTAGATCTATGAGAGATCTTTGTTATTTGTGTGGAAATCATTTAGATCTAAGTTTTTCTTTGTGGATTGAGGCCAAAACATGAAGTTCTCAAGAACACCATGATGACATCATCCTAGAACACCTCAAATCTAGTGATTTCACGGTTAAAAGTTAAGATTCGAAAGGTAGAAAGGTGTAGAATCAAGTATAGATCAAAGAAGTACAAAGATTAGGTTGAAAACTTACAAGATTTGAGAGAAATCGGAGAAAAAGTAAGGTTGGAGCGTTGGTCGGACAGGAGAGTGCCAAAAGTGGTAAGTTGTGATGGTGACAGGGGGTATTTATTGGGTTTCCCAAAGTGGAAAGAGTGGATCGATCGAGTGGCAGCCTGGTCGACTGACTGATCGATCGAGCGGTAGCTCGATCGAACGGCTGGTCGATCGGCGAGTCGCTTGGTCGATTGGCCAGTTAGTTCGAGTGTTCGGTGCGACGAGTTTTGCTGTTTCGATTGCGATTGCGGGCGTTGCGATGCGATAGAGTTTCCTATTCAAATTACTTTTAATCCCAACTACTATATCTAACGTATAATCATCCTAAATTACTTGCGTTTAGCGTTTGCAATTCGATGGCGATAGCGTTGCGATTCGAGTTTCGATTGCGTTTCGATTAATCACCACAACATAACATAATTTAAACTTGCACAAGTAACACATAAAAGGCACACACACATAAAATAATCCCCAGAATGCGTAATTCGAGTTGCGAGTGCGATTGCGATAAGCGTTAAGCGATCAAATATGCGATAAATATCGAATAATCCTCGATTAGTAATAAGTACTTCACATAATACAACTAACGTAAAGCATAAAAAAAGATTAACTAAAAGTCAAAGAAGTCAAAGCAGGAATTGAGCAAGGAGTGACAGATCGTAATTAGCAATCTTGTCCCCCTTTGACTTCAATCTTAACTTTGACTTTGACTTTCGAAACACAGGGTGTTAAAGCCTCCCCTACTTAAGGGAATTTCGTTCCGAAATTAGGCCGAAGCCGTATCAAACAACTGCGGGTACTTCGCCTTCATGTCGCTTTCGAGTTCCCAAGTGAATTCTGCGCCTCGTTTGCCTTCCCATCGGATTTCACAATAGGAATGCGCAAGCGTCTGAGCTGCTTGGTTTGGTTATCCATGATCTCGACAGGCTTCTCCACGAAGTGTAGTGTTTCGTTTATTTGGAGATCATCAAGAGGTACAATTAAATCATGCTCAGCCAGGCACTTTCGGAGGTTCGAAACATGGAAAGTCAGGTGGACGTTACTAAGTTCCTCCAGTAGTTCGAGTATGTAGGAGACTTTTCTGATCCTTTCCAGAATCTTAAAAGGTCCAACATATCGAGGCGCTAGTTTCCCTTTCTTGCCGAATCTGACCACACCCTTCTAAGGTGATACCTTTAGGAGTACGTAGTAGCCAACGTCAAATTCAAGGGGCTTGCGTCGTCTATCAGCGTAACTTTTCTAACGACTCCGAGCTTTCAGCAGATTGTCTCGAATTTGGAGAACTTTTTCAGTCGTTTCTTGCAATAACTCAGGACCGGTGAGTTGCGAGTGACCGATCTCGTGCCATACCATAGGCGATCGACATCTTCTTCCGTATAAAGCCTCAAACGGTGCCATCTGAATGCTGGAATGATAACTGTTATTATACGAGAATTCGACTATCGGCAGGTAAGTGTCCCAATTACCACCGAAATCTATGACACACGAACGGAGCATATCTTCAAGGGTACGGATCGTTCTCTCAGTCTGACCGTCAGTTTGAGGGTGGAATGCGGTACTTAGGTTAAGCGTAGTACCGAGAGCCGCTTGAAACGTTTCCCATAGTCGTGAGGTAAACCGAGCATCACAGTCAGAGATGATGTCGCGACGCGTCCCATGATTACAAATGATCTCATCGGTGTAGATACGGGCTAATCGTTCTACCTTGTATTCTTCCCGTATTGGATGGAAATGAGCAGATTTGGTCAAACGGTCGACACAACCCAGATGTTGTCGTGTCCTGATGGCGTACGCGGGAGTTTGGTTATGAAGTCCATGGCTATACTCTCCCACTTCCATATAGGGATCAGGGGTTGTTCGAGTAAGCCAGAGGGTCTTTGATGTTCAGCCTTAACCTTCGATCAAGTCATTCATCTTCCAACGTAAAGAGCGATATCCCTCTTCATGCCCGGCCACCAGTACTTATAGCGAAGGTCCTGGTACATCTTATCGGCACCGTGATGAATAGAATATCGGGATTTGTGGGCTTCGTCCATCAAAATCTGTTGCAGATCGTTCCGCTTAGGGATCCAAATTCGGTCCAGATAATGGAATATCCCATTCGACTTATTAACAAGATGGGCTCCATCGTGGTGAATCCTTTCTTTCTTCAATGTGCGTTCAGTAAAACATGCTTGCTGGGTTTCGCGAATGAGGGTTTGGAGATGATGCTGGGCGGGAATATTAGGAATGCTATGCAGATAGCTTCGTCTGCTGAGAGCGTTGGCAACGACATTTGCTTTGCCTGGATGATAACGAATCTCACAGTCGTAATCGTTGAGAAGTTCTACCCATCGGCGTTGACGCATATTAAGTTCTTTCTGATCTAAGATATGTTGGAGGCTCCTATGATCGGTGAAGATCGCACACTTGGTACCATACAGGTAGTGTCGCCAAATCTTTAACATAAAAAAAACTGCGCCTAGCTCGAGGTCGTGGGTTGTATAGTTCTTCTCTTGGATCTTGAGCTGACGAGATGCGTAAGTGATAACCTTGTCTCGTTGCATGAGAACACAACCAAGACCAAGGTTCGAGGCATCGCAATAGACGATAAAGTCGTCGTTTCCGTCGGGTAAAGTGAGGATAGGAGCATTGCAAAGCATATGCTTGAGGTTTTGGAATGCAGACTCTTGTTCAATTCCCCAAATAAAAGGCTTGTCTTTATGCGTGAGAGCGGTAAGCGGCACAACGATTTTAGAGAATCCTACGATAAACCATCAATAATAGCCTGCCAATCCGAGGAAAGAATGGACTTCCAAAGGGTTCTTGGCGTAACCCAACTCTTAACTGCTTCAATCTTCACAGGATCAACATGAATACCTTGACTATTGACAATGTGACCGAAGAATTGAACCTCCTCAGCCAAAATTCGCACTTGGAGAACTTGGCATAGAGTCGATTCCCCTGGAGTAGCTCGAGAACCAAACGTAGGTGTTGCGCGTGTTCAGCTTTCGACTTGGAATAGATCAGGATATCATCGATGAACACGATGACGAAGTGGTCAAGAAATGGTTTACACAGCCGAGTCATCAGATCCATGAAAACCGCGGGTGCGTTAGTTAAACCAAAAGGCATAATAACGAACTCATAGTGACCGTATCGGGTGAAGAATGCGGTTTTGGATATATCCTCCTCTTGGATGCGTAGTTGGTGGTAGCCTGAACGTAAATCGATCTTCGAGAAACACGTAGCACCGTGTAGCTGATCAAACAAATCATCAATTCGAGGCAGGGGATAGCGATTCTTGATTGTCAACTTATTCAACTCCCAATAGTCGATGCATATCCGGAACGACCCACCCTTCTTTTTGACGAAAAGGACTGGCGCGCCCCAAGGAGAGGTGCGCGAGCGAATGAAGCCTTTATCAAGTAGTTCCTGGAGCTGACTCGAGAGTTCACGCATTTCGGACGGAGCGAGTCGGTAAGGAGCTTTAGCAACAGGGTTGGCTCCAGGAATGAGGTCGATACGAAAGTCGATATCACGACTTGGAGGCAAACCAGGAAGATCATCAGGAAACACTTGAGGAAATTCACAAACGATAGGAACATCTTTCACTTCTGTCTTCCCTTTCTTTTCCTTCTCCGCTACTACAATGTTAGCCAAGAAAGCTCTGTATTCCTTGCGGAGATACTTGCTAGCTTGGACACACGACATAAGCTTAAGACCTTTCGAAGGAGTTTCGCCATAACCACATAATAAATCACCGTTAGCGAGAGCGAATCGAATCATCTTACCAAAGCACACAACTTCAGCATGGTTTTCGTGAAGAAAGTCCACGCCTACGATGATGTCAAAACTTCCGAGCTGCATCGGAATAAGGTCAATTGGAAAGATGTGATTGTTGAGCTCAAGAGTACAATCACGGAGAACAGAATTGACATCGACAGTTCTTCCGGTGGCGACTTCGACATCGAATGTCGAGGGGAGATGGGAGCGCCTACGATTTAGGAGCTTCTCGAATTCAAACGACACTAAACAGTTATCGGCTCCAGTATCAAATAAACACGAAGCATAAACACCATTTATGAGAAACGTACCGTCAACCACGTTGTTTTCGGCTTGAGCTTGGCGCGCATTGATGTTGAACGTTCTGGCGCGGGCAGCTTGTTGCTGTTGCTGTTGAGGTTGTTGCTGCTGCTGGGCTCCTGTTTCACAACCCTATTCGGGCACATGTTCGCAAAGTGGTTGGGATCACCACATGCGAAGCAGACTCTGGCGTTGACCGCGGGTGCCTGAGCCGTTTGCTGTCCTTGGGGGGCTGGGAGTAGAGCTTGATGAGCAGCGGCTTGAGCTGGTGCTTGGCGAGGACCAAGACGGCAGTTTGCGGTGAAGTGGCTGTACATTGTGTAGTGCGCGCAAAAATGGCAGGCTAGACCCACCGGGTGATGATAAGTTCATGTCGGGCAGGCAGGGTGGGGACCACTATACGCACGCTTTGCGGGCGGCGCATAGGTGATTGGAGCTGGAGCTGATCGGTGTTGTTGTTGTTGCTGAGCTGGAACCGCTTGAAGTGGAGCAGCGGTAGTAGTGACAGCACAGTTCTTGTTGCTGGAGCTGCTGTTGTTGTTCTTCCTCTTACGACGAGAGGGCATTGATGTCTGAGATGCGGTGGCGGTGGTGTCGGCAGTTGGTGCGGCGGTAGCTTGGTGCAGGTTCTTCGAAGCTTTATCCCAGTAACCAGCTTTTATCCGCTTGTCGTTGATTTCAGCGGCAAGCAAGTAAGTTTCTTCGATCGTTGCTGGTTTTGAAGCTTGCACAAAATCTGCAACATAATCCGGCAGAGCGCGGATGTACTTCTTGATCGTTCTGTCAGTAGTCTTCACCTGATCAGGACAGATAATACTGAGCTGCTTGAAGCGAGCAGTCAGGGCAGCGTTGTCACCATCTTTCTGCTTGATGTACCAGAATTCATCCTCCAGCTTCTAGCACTCATGGGGAGGGCAGAACTCTTCGAGCATGACGTTCTTCAACTCGTCCCATGACAGACCATTGGCTGCATCATTTCCGCGCTTGTTCCTTTCGGCAGTCCACCAGTCTAGTGCGCGGGACTGGAAAACGCCGGTAGCATTCAGTGTGCGAAGATTGTTAGGACATCCACTCTGACGCAAAGTGACTTCGATCGATTCAAACCATTGAAACAAAGCCGTAGGGCCATCTTCGCCAGTGAACTCTTTCGGTCTGCATGCCTTGAACTGCTTGAAGCTGAAACCAGCTTTGGGGGTTTCAGCTCTGGATTCTTCAGACGATTTGCTCATGTTTTCGTATAGTTCACTGACGACTTGGGGTACGACCTTTGCCATTTGCTTAGTAATCATGGCAGCAAGGCGTTTGTCTGCTTTCTTTCAGCGAGCGTCTCGGGTAGCGCGAGATCCAGATGACGACATTGTCTGCAACAGACATCGCCACAGGACTCAACACAACATAATCGAATCTCATCTCACAAGCCTAATACTATTAAAGCTCAGGAATACGTATAATTACTCAACACATAGACACATAGGCACATAATCACAGATTCACATAAGCACAATAGCACATAAGCACGTAAGGCACAGAAACACAGAAGCACATACGCATGTAATCACGGGAAGCAGTCAGAATACAGAAACCTATCATTCAAAGTTTGTGAGCGTTCGAGAATAGCGATCGCGAATAACATAGCGAGTAGTATAGTATAATCGAATAACTTAGCAAACAATATGGCGTAAGGTCGTTCCTCATGTAGTAGCGATTTGTTAACGTTTTGAGATAGAGGTGCAGTGCGAGTCGTGTGTGTTGTTCAAAGCGAAAAGTGAAAGCAAATAATCACCAAAAATTCGTAACATATAAACAGATAAGGTCACATAAAGCACATAAAATCCACAAAAATAGCAAATATCAGAGTCGGCAGTAGCGAACTCAGAATCAAAACTCATAAAAATCGAGGAGTAGATTGTCTGCGGCTATTAGACGCCGACTAACCAAAGTGATTCAACTATTCACAGAGACTCTTGGTACACACTTTGGCCTTTAGGACTGTGCTCTCGCCTCGAATCTGGGCGATTGGCACGCATCCTTCCAGTCACATCGTGACTTCAAGTCGTTGGAGTCCGTCGAGACTTTGGTGAGAGTTTTTAAAACCAAATGAGATCGGAACGAGTCGTCAAGGTTCAGGTTTCACCCCTGACTTAATAACTACGTTCCTGTTTTAATAAAATGAAGGAGAATCATGCGCCAATGTATGGATTTCACTCCTGATTCAACGCAAATTCGCATGTTTTATAGATAGAAATGCGGGTTGAACAAACAATTTGGTCGAGAGTTTGCGGTTTTCACACCTAATATTGACCTAATCGTTCATTCATTTTGAAATAATAGAGTGCAGTGATAGTGTAGCGTGAGCGAGAAGTAGCGAGTAATAGCAGGTAAGCTTGTACCTAATCCCTACAGGATATGCACAAGTCGGTCTGTTGGTACCTGACTATAGACTAGGTCGTTTCTAAGACATCTTCCCGGACTAGGTCGAGTCTCGCCTAATTCCCTATAGTTATGGCTCTGATACCAATCTGTCACACCCCAACCGATGGCGGAATCATCGGGGCGCGACAGATTGTCCAGAAGTTTCCATAACAACTATAATTACCAATTATTTAAAGCAACACGTCCCATACCATGTCATAAAAGATAATACAATTATTACAGAAAAGATCCAGTCAAATTGTTCTGTTCCGACAACTCAGATTTTTATTACAGACAATTGTTTATTGTTGACCTAGGTCTTTCCTAGTCTCGATTTCACAGCAAAGTAAGCAAATAAGTATCCTAAGCACCTGTCACATACGTTAAAGTAAAATTCAATACACATAGTGTAAAGGTGAGCATACAAGCTTAATAGATATATTAGAGTTCAAAATTGTTACGCATAACCAGAATGTACACAGTGTAAAATGAGGCATGTTAGTTATCGACATGAACCTATCGATACCAATGACTGCGGGTTGACTGCCCAAGGAAGTTCGCGATACACACTCACCACTGTGAGCCATGTAACTAATTGTCCTTAACAACCCCTGAGTGAATAGGTGCTGAGTCCAAACTATAGTACTATTGTTGCTAAGGCAGGTAGACAACATTCCATGTGTAAACATAACAAACAAGCATTCATTAAGTCACGTATAACATGCGGTAACGGTTAGCGTTAAAGTATTGCGTAGTGTGATTGATGTGATTTAGAATAAGTAACGTATGTAACACCCAAAAGTGCATAAAGCAAAAGGGATCGAGTATACACACATCGATTGATGGATTGAAGGGAGCGCTAGAGACTAGGGTTAGCCTGATCAGAATGATAGCATAACGATAAGCGACGCGTAAAACGATACAAGTGTTAGTGGGTCGGACGGTAGTTCGATCGGATGGTAGTCCGATCGGACAGCCGGTCGTTCGGATGACAGCCCGCTCGGATGGTCATCCGATCGGGTGACCTTTCGAGTGGATTGTTTGTTCCTTTGGGAAGAATGTGTTTGTGTGTGATGGCTTGACTTTTGAAGTTTTCGTTGTAGCATTTTGAAAACATAGAAGTATCTCTGCCTTTCAGGTCAGTCGATCGAATGGCCATTTGATCGGACGACAACCCGATTGGTTGGACACTTCAGTGAGAACAAGTTCACCGCAGTTTGCCATTCGATCGGATAGTAGTCCGATCGGGTGGCAATCCGTTGATATTGAACATGTTGAAAACTGTTTAAGTGTTGAAGTCTGAACATTACATGGTTGAGTGGTAGTCCGATCGGGTAGAAATCCGATCGGTCAGCCCTTCGTTCAACGTTCATCCTTCAAGGTTTTGAAACAAAAGTTAAGTGTGGGGCCAAGGTGTAAGTCGATCGGGTGGCAACCTGTTCGGATGACAGTCCGATCGGACGACATTCCGTCCTGGTCGTTCTGATTGTCTTACACTTGGTTGTTTTGATAGTTTGTCGGTTTATCGAGACGTTTTGATACCGTGTTAAGCAACGGAAACCTCGTCAATACTTGGTACTCCTGATCGGACAGGAATCACCCAAATCCGATCAGTTAACTGTTCGAGACGGTGTTCCATGTTTAACCCAAAACCGGTAGTCCCGTGGATAGATGTCACACCCCGATTTCCACGTTTATCACCGGTGGGCCCGGTGGGGGATTACCGTGACGATGTTGGCAACAATATAGTCAAACCACACAATTATATAAATGCACAGCGGAAGCTTTAAAGATAAATATATAACTTCAACCTCTGATTGTAATATCAAAATGTATTACAGAAGTCGAATATATCCACAGCGGATCAAATAACAAAATATTGTTCATTCAGAATACAGCATCGAGTTTGCGAGACTATTTACGATGCTTAGGAAGCCAATACCAGCCCATTTCGTATAGTACCTGCACTTAGTCTTTTTGGGGAAAATACGTCAGTTTACACTGGTAAATACGTTCAACTGACACATTTGAAAATGTTTATTAAAATTGATTTGAATGCACGAGGCACAAACTCTTTTATAACTTGGGAAAATCATAATAATCTTGTGAACGTTTTACATGTTCTTTTATGCGTTCAGTAGCCCGGGTCGTGCCGGGTTAAAGATTTATAGACACACCACATTGCGTAAAACCGTAGTATAAAAACCAACGGCTACGTCTTTTAATTTAATGTCGACAATATATACCGGGTGTACGCCTACACCGGGATGTCGATGGTCGTGGCCATTTCGTAAAATGATGCCAAGGATATCCGGGACAACGGTCATTAAACCCCCCAAAGGCTTTTAAGAAACAAAACTGTTTAAATGAGCCGATCATATTATTTAATTAACCACCTAAGCGATGGAAAAATATAATGCTCAATCAAGCGGTATTAACATACCGTAACCCAAGCCCGTATAGGGGAAATAAGTTAAAGTATTTACCTTTGCAAGTATTATTCCTTAGTTCGATTAAATCACCGATAGCTTTTACTGGGCTCCTAATCTGGAACGAAGGTTTTAATTAACCTCTTAGAATCCTAACGGGTCTTTATATTGGCCGTAGCCTAGACCGGTTGGTTCCGGAATATAAATATGGTTTAATCGCGCGAAAAGGCGAAGACCGAGAATGGAATGTGACTCTGTCCCAAACAAGTTCAGAGACTTGTTTTATATGGGTTCAAGGTTCACACTCTGGATTTTGGGGTTCAAATAATATAATTTGACCCGTATCGGCTAAATTATGAAAACTAGTTTCATAAGCCGAACCGTGCGCGCAATAGGCGGAACGGTTAACCATGAGAGTCTTACGCTTATTTCCTAAGTCAATATGCCTCAAAGAGGTTGTGGTATCAGTAGGATACCTTCCGTGATGCCGTAACGAGTTTAAGTTAATATTACGCCCCGTAGGGGCTTTTCGGTCATTTTAAAGACTTTAAAAGGGCTTTTCGAGTTCTACAGGAAATCTGAGTTTCCCGAACAGTTTATAAAGTCCAAAATACTTTATTTATTATTTAAAATCAGTAGCAACTGGAATCGGGTCAAAAGACCTTGTAGAACTCAAGTTTTGGCCGAAAAGGGCATATTCGGTATTTACCGAACCGTAGCCATAACCGCAGGTTATGAGCAAGGTAAAAATTATTAAAAATCTCTAAAATTCCCAAAATATTATTTTATAACAGTGGGTAAAAGTTTTGGTGACGAAATCTTGGTTTAGATAGGTGTTATGCTAATTGCGCCTTTTATTACAAAAGTTTATTTTAATTGCGCTAATTAGCATAACTCTCATTCTAGACCTCGGATTGACGTGAAACTTTAAGGACATGCTTATAATTTAATAAGCAAGGTTCTGGTCCGTTCACGTGTCCGAAATACTCGTTTTATTTTCAAAATAGCGTTACGGTCAACTTGTAGGCGATTAACGGAAGTGTGCAAAAGACTCGGATAACTCATGAACCGATCACAGAGGTTTATACCATCATGTAACCTGGTCCTAAGAGAGTCCTAAGGCATATCTATACCTCACTAAAATGGGTCAGAACTGAAGTCAAAGCAAAAGTCAAACTTTTGCGACATTCGGCTCCGAACCGGGTCAATATAGCAAACGGTCGATTCAAACGAGCGCAAACAAGTTTATATACTTATTATCATGTTTTATGATTGTCAAAACAGGTTTCATAGCATATACATTACAGATTATGTACAAAATGGCAAAACGACTTTCTGTTGACTTTTTAAGTGCGCGTTTGACTCGATATTTGACATAGTTAGAGTGGTGATCAGAGGGAACCCTTTTAGGGGTTTATTACCCACATAAATACCAACTCAAAACTACTTTTGATCCGACAATTCACTGGACCATTTGTGATTTATCGCTATGACAACAGTTAGTTACGACGGTTGAGTTTATAAGCTAGAACTATGGAAATGTAAGACCAAAATGGGTATGAACGACTTACAGAAGTTGTATCTTGCTTAGAGAGCAGAAGAGAATGCTAGAGAGCTTCTTAGAATGATCAGATAGAAGTGTTTGAGTTGTGTGAATGTTATGACCACAACATGGCTATTTATAGTGAAAAATGAGCTCAAGATCAACACACAACAGCCTACAACTGATCATGGATGATGGGCATGTGTCCCCTGGAGCTATGGGTCAAGTGTAGGGTGCCCATGCCTCATTTATTGGTGTTTGATCGTTCATAATGCTCAAAAGGCAAGGAAATACAAAGTTTCTGCATCTGGGCGTCCCACGCGGCCCGCATGGAGAATCCATGCTACTTTTACGCGGGCCGCCTGAGATTCAAAAATCAGGCGAGTAAAAGAGGAGGCTCGCGGCCCGCCTCAACTTAAGCCAAAACCTCACGCGGGCCGCGAGAGGTTATATTTTCAGAACTTTTAAATCTTTTGCAATGATGACAGAATCGGGTAATTAATAACGAAATCTTTCGTAATGCTTTACCTGACCTTTCGGGTTTGAAGGGGTAACTTTGCGGTTTGGCCCTCGGTTAATTACAACTAGGGACCTCGTGTTACTTACCCGCGTTGTTAAGTCCCCGGTTAGTTTATTAATTATTCAGAAAGCCTTAACTTTCATTATTGACGCTTTTAACCCTTCTCCTACGAATTCGATCGTAACTTTCTCGTTTCATAACGAAACTTCGCGAAATTTATATATTACATTCTAGTGAGTGTATAATACCGTTACAAAGCCTTGGGAACGTTAAAGGGTCACTCAGAGGTATAATTAAACATGTTGACACGGTTAACCCCTGTAGCTTGTAATCTCTCACTTTCTTTCGCGTTTCGCTTCTGTACGATCTATGATTTATTCGTTTGAAGGTTCAAGCATTATTTAGGGTTACTATACAGTATATTTACCCTTGTTGACATTTATAACCCTAGAATTTATATACTTTCAAGGTTTGTCAAAATTTGTCCTTTATTTAATATAAATGCCACGTGTAATCAAATGACACGTGTTAACACATTATTGGACGCAAAAATTCGAGGTGTTACAATAGAATTCAGATCATGAACCAACACATCAATAAGAAGGTGTAGACGGTTAGAACAAGCTCCAATTCCATCGGTTTTGAGTGCATTGAGTGTAAAAGAGTTGAAAGAAAGTTGGAAAACCATCTTTCAATCCTTTTCACTGTGAATATGTTTAGATCTATGAGAGATCTCTGTTTATTTGTGTGGAAATCGTTTAGATCTAAGTTGTTCTTTGTGGATTGAGGACAAAACATGAAGTTCTCAAGAACACCATGATGACATCATCCTAGAACACCTCAAATCTAGTGATTTCACGGTTAAAAGTTAAGATTCGAAAGGTAGAAAGGTGTAGAATCAAGTATAGATCAAAGAAGTACAAATATTAGGTTGAAAACTTACAAGATTTAAGAGAAATCGGAGAAAAAGTACGGTTGGAGCGCTGGTCGGACAGGAGAGTGCCAAAAGTGGTAAGTTGTGATGGTGATAGGGGGTATTTATAGGGTTTCCCGAAGTGGAAAGAGTGGATCAATCGAGTGGCAGCCTGGTCGACTGGCTGATCGATCGAGCAGTAGCTCGATTGAACGGCTGGTCGATCGGCTGGTCACTTGGTCGATTGGCCAGTTAGTTCGAGTGTTCGGTACGACGAGTTTTGCTGTTTCGATTGCGATTGCGGGCGTTAAGATGCGATAGAGTTTCCTATTCAAATTACTTTTAATCCCAACTACTATATCTAACATATAATCATCCTAAATTACTTGCGTTTAGCGTTTGCGATTCGATTAATCACTGTAACGCCCCAAAATCCGAATGTTTATAATTGACATACATTTTTATATAATGTACCCCGAAATAAGTGATTTAGACCATTTTACCTAGTTAAAGTTTATGGCCAAAACTATTAAATGAAGAAAATTTGTGCCAAATATGTTAAGTGGTAAACATGAGGGGCTAGATGGATTAGAATGAAAGTGAGGGATTAAAAAGGGGTTAAACCAAAAACACACACCCTGGTGCGTGTTTTGGATCGATCAGAGCAGGGGAAAAACAAGGGTTAACCCTTGTTCATGCAAGTTCATCAAATCATCAAGGAAATGCGATGTTAAATGATTGCATGTCTTCAAATTTTCAAGTAGCTCAACATACCCAATAGAGTGGTAAGTTCAATTTTGGCGAGCATCCCATTTGACCTTTACAATCGGGACCTCTACGAGCATCCCATTTGACCTTTACAATCGGTACGTGCTTTCTTCGAAGTTTCTTCACCTGTCGATCTTCAATCGACAAAGGTTTTTCTATAAACTTTAAGCTCTCATCTATATGCACATCTGTGTGTGGAATCACCAATGATTCATCGGCGAAGCACTTTTTGAGATTGCAGATGTGGAATACATTGTGAATTCCATTGAGCTCTTCAGGCAAGTTCAACTTATAGGCAACTGATCCGACACGTTCAATGACCTCAAAAGGTCCTATGTATCTCGGACTCAGTTTGCCCTTCTTGCCGAAACGCATCACTCCTTTCCAGGGCGATACTTTAAGCAACACCTTTTCACCCACTTCGAAGTGAAAATCCTTACGCTTTGGATCAGCGTAGCTCTTCTGCCTATCGCGGGCAGCCTTGAGACGTTCCCTTATCTGGACAATCTTGTCCGTTGTCTGGAAAACTATCTCTGGTCCCGATAATTGGACCTCTCCTACTTCCGCCCAACAAACAGGCGATCTACATTTCCTACCGTATAATGCCTCGAAAGGCGCAGCCTTTATGCTGGTGTGGTAGCTATTATTGTAGGAGAATTCGATCAGGGGTAGATTCTTATCCCAGTTACCGCCTAAATCGATTGCACATGCACGAAGCATGTCTTCTAGCGTTTGGATAGTACGCTCACTTTGACCGTCCGTCTGTGGATGGTAAGCCGTACTAAAGTTCAAACGCGTGCCCAAAGATTGCTGGAAACTCTTCCAGAAATGAGACGTGTACCTGGTATCCCTATCGGAGATAATAGTCACAGGTATGCCGTGTAAGGCTACAATCTTATCAACATAAAGTTGGGCTAACATATCGGAGCTATACGTCTCCTTGATGGGTAGAAAATGAGCTGATTTAGTCAGCCTATCGACTATGACCCATATTGTATCGTTTCCTTTCCTGGTTTTGGGTAACTTGGTTATGAAGTCCATAGTTACGCATTCCCACTTCCACTCGGGAAGCTCAGGCTGTTGTAGCAAGCCGGACGACTTTTGGTGCTCGGCTTTGACTTGAGCACAAGTCAAGCACTTTGCTACGTGGGCGGCCACAGACTTTTTCAAGCCTATCCACCAATAGTTTGCCTTTAAATCTTGATACATCTTGTCTGCACCAGGATGGACAGAATATTTGGAACTATGGGCTTCCTGGAGGATAACATCTGTAGTCCCCCATAAATTGGAACCCATATTCGTCCGTTTAACCTAAGGATTCCATCCTTGCTAAGAGTCAACTGCTCCTCAGTTACTCCTAACTTTTCATTAGGATAATTAGCTTCCAACACAGCCTCTCGCTGTGCAGCTAAAATCCTTTCAATTAAATTGTTCTTGACCTCAATGCTCTTGGCATTGATTCGAATAGGTTTTACCCTTTCTTTCCTGCTTAAGGCATCAGCGACCACATTCGCTTTGCCGGGATGGTACCTGATCTCGCAATCATAGTCATTTAAGGTTTCCATCCAACGACGTTGCCTCATGTTCAGCTCTTTCTGATCGAACAGGTGCTGGAGGCTTTTGTGATCAGAATAAACCACAAATTTAATACCATAAAGGTAATGCCTCCACAATTTCAGTGCAAGTACAACGGCACCCAACTCCAAGTCGTGGGTGGTGTAATTCTTTTCGTGCACCTTTAATTGCCTTGAAGCATAGGCAATCACCTTACCCTTCTGCATAAGCACACAACCCATGCCCGTGTGTGATGCATCGCAGTAAACTACGAATTCATCTGTACCTTCCGGTAATGTCAGCACAGGTGCGTTGCTTAGCTTTTGCTTCAGTATTTCGAAGGACTCTTGCTGCTTTGGGCCCCAAATAAACTTTTCTTTCTTCTTGGTTAGGGAAGTCAAGGGCGCAGCAATCCTCGAAAAATTTTCAATAAACCTCCTGTAGTATCCTGCTAACCCCAGGAAACTACGGATTTCGGTAGGCATCTTTGGCTCTTGCCAGTTCATGACCGCCTCTACCTTAGCGGGATCCACTTGGATACCACGCTCACTCACAACGTGACCTAAAAACTGAACCTCTCGTAGCCAGAATTCACATTTCGAGAATTTGGCGTAGAGTTTCTCACGCTGTAGTAATTCGAGAATGCAACGAAGGTGCTTCTCGTGGTCAGCTTGGTTCTTGGAATATATAAGGATATCGTCGATGAAGACTATGACAAATTTGTCCAAATACGGCTTACAGACGCGATTCATGAGATCCATGAACGCAGCCGGTGCATTTGTGAGCCCAAAAGGCATCACTAGGAACTCGTAATGACCATAGCGAGTCCTAAATGCTGTCTTATGTACATCTTCATCTCTGACCCTTAGTTGATGATAGCCCGACCTCAAGTCGATCTTCGAGAAATAGCTCGCTCCTTGCAGCTGATCGAATAGATCATCGATCCTCGGCAAAGGATATCTATTCTTTATGGTAACTTTATTTAGCTCTCGATAGTCGATGCACAACCGCATCGATCCGTCCTTCTTCTTTACAAATAGGACTGGTGCTCCCCAAGGAGATGAACTAGGTCTGATAAAACCTTTCGCCAGCAGTTCATCCAACTGGGTCCTCAGTTCTTTCATTTCCGTTGGAGCTAGCCTGTAAGGTGCTCTTGCTATCGGAGCTGCTCCAGGAATGATGTCTATTCTGAACTCCACTTGTCTATCTGGTGGCAAACCAGGTAGTTCTTCAGGAAAAACCTCGGGGTATTCAGAAATGACAGGAAGATCATCGATCTTCGGCTTAGGTTCTTCTATTATCACCTGAGCCATGTAAATTACGCAGCCTCTGTTCAAACACCTTGAAGCTTTGAGCATAGATACGTCCTCGGGCAATCCGTACTGTGTATCTCCTCGAATGGTAAGCGATTCACCACTCGGAGTCTTTAATACTATATGCCTTTTGCCGCAAATGATTTGGGCCTGATTACGGGATAACCAGTCCATGCCTAGGACTATGTCGAAACCCGCTAGTTTGAAGGGAAGTAGAGATAGAGGAAAAAAATGGTTCTTAATGGACATTTCACATCCTTCTAGAACAGTGGAGACGGTTTCTATCGTGCCGTCTGCTAACTCTACCTCGTATTTCATATCTAGGGTTTTGATCGGCATGTTCAATAGTTTACAAAACTTTTGGTCTACAAAGGACTTATCAGCGCCAGAATCGAAAAGTACTCTTGCAAATATATTATTTACGAGAAAAGTACCTGTAAGCACATTGTCGTTCTGTACTGCCTCCTTTGCATCCATGCGGAAGACTCTCGCGTTTGTCTTCTTGGTCTCCTCCGCCTTCTTGGCGTTCTTAGGGCAGTTACTCTTGATATGCCCCTTTTCATTACAACCATAGCAGGTTGCGTCTTTGATTTTCTTGCAATCTACAGTCTTATGATCCTAGGACTTGCATAGTCCACAGGAAAAAGTCTTTGGTTGTGACTGTGAATTCGATGCAAACCTGCACTTCCCAGAGTGGGGTTTCTTGCAGATTTTGCAGTTGGGCCTTTCACCAGCTTGCCCATCTTTCTTTGCCTCCGACCCTCTTTTGCCTTCACCGTTTCCACGGTGCTTCTTCCCTGATCTTCGTGAGGTATCATCCTCACGTTTTCTCTTCTCAGCCTCCTTGCTCCTTAGTGTCCTCAGACGGACAGCGTCTAAGGTGAGAGACAAGGAGAGGTCAGTAACTGACCTGAAGGTCATCGGCCGGGAGGCCTTTACACTCGCCTTTATCGCAGGCTCCAAGCCCCCAATGAAACGGGCGATTCTTCTAGACTCTGGTGTCACAAGGTATGGAACTAGGCGAGACATCGTATTGAAGCTCGTCAAATAAGCCTGGCAGTCCAGGTTCGTCATCACCAGTGACACAAAGTCAGCCTCGATCTTCTCAACCTCATGCTGAGGGCAGTAGTTTTCCTTAATGAGAGCAATAAATTCCTCCCATGTCATCTTGTATAAAGCAGACTTACCTGATGCCTGCACCAACGCTCTCCACCATGCCAGGGCCTCGCCCTTAAATGACTGGGACACATACTTCACCACTCCCTCTCTGCACACCCGCTGATGTCCACAATAGTGTCCATCTCATTTAGCCAGGTGATACAATCAACAACACCTTTCTCCCCTGTAAATTCCCGGGGCTTACAAGATACAAAGTATTTGTAGGTGCAACCCTTAGCATTGGATGCATCAGTATATTCTCTATCGCGATGAACGCTGTTCTCAGTGGACGAGTGTTTGTCGTCATCTTTCTTGGGTTGAGAGGGTGGTTTGGAGTGTGTCTTTGGTTTAGAGGGTGGTTTTGATACGGTTCTGCCTTGGGACTCAGTATATTGACGATCAAGAGCTGCCTGAACAGCATTGTCAATCAGAGCCTTTAGCTGTGCGCCTGTCAGATTCATCTTCATTTGTATGGCTGTTCTCTCCATTGGGATCCGCCATTGTAACTTGAATCTGCTACAGAAGATAACAAAATTTTATTCAGGAGATTATTATATAATTGTCTTTTATGACAATTTGTCAACCATGGTAACAGAGACCATATTTGGTTAACTTATTACTCATTAATTATTAGGATTTGAATATATCCTACTTCAGCTATATCAATAACATTGGCGGCATAAAGCCTAATTACGAGGATGTTTTATATTATTAGCCGAGATTTCAGAGAATCAAAGGCATAGAGATTTGAATCGTAGTTCTTTTATCTCTTTCTGACAGAGAGTCATAGACCACCACTGCCTTTTGTCTTTATAAGACAATTATTATGGCCCATAGGCACTACACCTCTAATGGATGTTTCAATATGGTTGGCCCGTAGGCACTACATCACTAATGGATGTTTCAATATGGTTGGCCCGTAGGCACTACATCACTAATGGATGTTTTAATAAGATTGGCCTGTAGGCACTACATCACTAATGGATGTTTTAATAAGATTGGCCCGTAGGCACTACATCACTAATGGATGTTTTAATAAGATTGGCCCGTAGGCACTACATCACGAATGGATGTTTTAATAAGATTGATCACTTGCATAGGTGATTTAACCCACGATTTATAAATCATTTAGTTGGGCTTTGAAATCCTTAAAGGATTATTGTATAAGAATAACGCGCGTGATTTTAACGAATCACATCTGCCATGATCGTTAACATGCTTGCAGCGGTTAACAGGGAATCTGAATCTTTTAATTAAGTCCTACCATCTTGGCCGGATCTTTAAAAGACACCAGGCTAGGTTTCACTTGTAAGATTCCTTATTTAGGCAGATCAATATAAAAGGAATGGTTTTGATTTATTTCATACATATTAAAACAAAACTCATAACATACATTCCATAATCTCAAATACAATCACATATTGCCCTAAACGGGTCTTTCAAATAGTACATACCTCCATAGAGGTATAAAATAAGTGACAAGTCCACGCAGGGACTAACATAAGATAAGTGTCCATGCAAGGACTAAAAGATAAGTCCACGTAGGGACTGAAATACAATAAATGTCCACGCAGGGACTTCTTTTAAAATAGAAATTACATTAGTACAACTATTAAGGGCTAATGGTCACGTTTCTTCTTTTTGCCCTTTAGTAGGTTCGCCAAGCCTTTGAGAAATCCTCGGTGGCTCTTTTTCTCTTCTTCGAACTCTCTCTCCACACGATCTAGTCGATGGAGTATCTCTTCCTGTTCAGGAGGAGAGAAACGTGGTTGTGGCGCTTGTTGCGGAACTGGGGGTCTGGGAGGTATTGGATACCCATGAGCTGAGTAGTCCGGTGGTCCCATGTTCCCATGAGCTCCGTCGGGGTAGCGCGCATTATATCTAGCCGACACCACATATGGGTCGCGCTCATAATTATAGTTGTATTGTGCTTGTGACGGTTCGAACGGGTTGTAAGCCGTTGGACCCGTATAAGCAGGTATGGGTTGGTCATACCCAAATGGCGGCGAATTTGGTGCAGCTGGTGCGGAGTTCGCCTCCTGTATAGGACTTGAAGGTCCTTCTTCTTGTAGTGGCGGATAGTGGCTACTACTAGAGTGTCGAGGGGTGCTGAATTGGATACCCCCTCCTCCTCGTGTGGACATACGAGCATTTGTCCTCCTACGCCTTGGCGGATCAGGCATTACTGGTTGCGTCGGTGGCGGAGGTGGTGGCGTAACTGCCACAAAGCGTGAATCCTCAGAGGGATCCTGTGGATGTCGCGGTTGTTGAGATGTCTGTTGAGGTGGCGTGTAGTACCACTCATGTCGGTCGAACAACGCTTGGAAACTGTCTGGTCCCTGATAGGGTGTGCCATGGAAGGATGACCCATCAGAGACTTCTATCGGATGCGTGGGCATACCACGAGCAGGTTCAGTTGGATCAGTATCTTCATCCATATGGTCCTCGGAGAAGTGATCTTGTGGCCCTAGTGGAACAAAACCTGAAGGTTCCTGTATGTAGTCAGCTGGATTAAACTGACCTATGAAGTATGGAGTAGGGTCGTCGTAATTTCGGTGCGATACCGAACGTTGTAGAGGTATGAAGGAAGGTTGTGGGTTGTTGGGATCATTCTCTGAGTTTGGCCCAAAGGAGTGCCGGTATGATGGCGTTGAGCTGTGCGAGGTGGAATGCCTCGCGGGTTCGTAAAGGTCTCTTCGTCGTTGTGGTTCTTCGCTCCTTGTCATCGAAGGAGGTCTTGTACCTGACGGTCCAGCTTCATGATCGTGATGTGTCACGATATCTCCTCTGCCTCTTCTTCCCCTTCCTCTTCCTCGGAATATAACAGGTGGCATTTTCCTGCTCCAAAACTTATTAAAAATCAAAATGAAAGTAATGACAAAAAGGAGTATTAATCCGAATTTGTCCTAAGTTATTGTCTAGACTCAAGTATGTGCAATTGTGTCATTGAGATTAAACACAATAGAATAGTGTTTAATTCGCTCAACGTTGGCTCTGATACCAACCTGTCACACCCCGATTTCCACGTGTATCACCGGTGGGCCCGGTGGGGGATTACCGTGACGATGTTGGCAACAATATAGTCAAACCACACAATTATATAAATGCACAGCGGAAGCTTTAAAGATAAATATATAACTTCAACCTCTGATTGTAATATCAAAATGTATTACAGAAGTCGAATATATCCACAGCGGATCAAATAACAAAATATTGTTCATTCAGAATACATCATCGAGTTTGCGAGACTATTTACGATGCTTAGGAAGCCAATACCAGCCCATTTCGTATAGTACCTGCACTTAGTCTTTTTGGGGAACATACGTCAGTTTACACTGGTAAATACGTTCAACTGACACATTTGAAAATGTTTATTAAAATTGATTTGAATGCACGAGGCACAAACTCTTTTATAACTTGGGAAAATCATAATAATCTTGTGAACGTTTTACATGTTCTTTTATGCGTTCAGTAGCCCGGGTCGTGCCGGGTTAAAGATTTATAGACACACCACATTGCGTAAAACCGTAGTATAAAAACCAACGGCTACGTCTTTTAATTTAATGTCGACAATATATACCGGGTGTACGCCTACACCGGGATGTCGATGGTCGTGGCCATTTCGTAAAATGATGCCAAGGATATCCGGGACAACGGTCATTAAACCCCCCAAAGGCTTTTAAGAAACAAAACTGTTTAAATGAGCCGATCATATTATTTAATTAACCACCTAAGCGATGGAAAAATATAATGCTCAATCAAGCGGTATTAACATACCGTAACCCAAGCCCGTATAGGGGAAATAAGTTAAAGTATTTACCTTTGCAAGTATTATTCCTTAGTTCGATTAAATCACCGATAGCTTTTACTGGGCTCCTAATCTGGAACGAAGGTTTTAATTAACCTCTTAGAATCCTAACGGGTCTTTATATTGGCCGTAGCCTAGACCGGTTGGTTCCGGAATATAAATATGGTTTAATCGCGCGAAAAGACGAAGACCGAGAATGGAATGTGACTCTGCCCCAAACAAGTTCAGAGACTTGTTTTATATGGGTTCAAGGTTCACACTCTGGATTTTGGGGTTCAAATAATATAATTTGACCCGTATCGGCTAAATTATGAAAACTAGTTTCATAAGCCGAACCGTGCGCGCAATAGGCGGAACGGTTAACCATGAGAGTCTTACGCTTATTTCCTAAGTCAATATGCCTCAAAGAGGTTGTGGTATCAGTAGGATACCTTCCGTGATGCCCGTAACGAGTCTAAGTTAATATTACGCCCCGTAGGGGCTTTTCGGTCATTTTAAAGACTTTAAAAGGGCTTTTCGAGTTCTACAGGAAATCTGAGTTTCCCGAACAGTTTATAAAGTCCAAAATACTTTATTTATTATTTAAAATCAGTAGCAACTGGAATCGGGTCAAAAGACCTTGTAGAACTCAAGTTTTGGCCGAAAAGGGCATATTCGGTATTTACCGAACCGTAGCCATAACCGCAGGTTATGAGCAAGGTAAAAATTATTAAAAATCTCTAAAATTCCCAAAATATTATTTTATAACAGTGGGTAAAAGTTTTGGTGACGAAATCTTGGTTTAGATAGGTGTTATGCTAATTGCGCCTTTTATTACAAAAGTTTATTTTAATTGCGCTAATTAGCATAACTCTCATTCTAGACCTCGGATTGACGTGAAACTTTAAGGACATGCTTATAATTTAATAAGCAAGGTTCTGGTCCGTTCACGTGTCCGAAATACTCGTTTTATTTTCAAAATGGCGTTACGGTCAACTTGTAGGCGATTAACGGAAATGTGCAAAAGACTCGGATAACTCATGAACCGATCACAGAGGTTTATACCATCATGTAACCTGGTCCTAAGAGAGTCCTAAGGCATATCTATACCTCACTAAAACGGGTCAGAACTGAAGTCAAAGCAAAAGTCAAACTTTTGCGACATTCGGCTCCGAACCGGGTCAATATAGCAAACGGTCGATTCAAACGAGCGCAAACAAGTTTATATACTTATTATCATGTTTTATGATTGTCAAAACAGGTTTCATAGCATATACATTACAGATTATGTACAAAATGGCAAAACGACTTTCTGTTGACTTTTTAAGTGCGCGTTTGACTCGATATTTGACATAGTTAGAGTGGTGATCAGAGGGAACCCTTTTAGGGGTTTATTACCCACATAAATACCAACTCAAAACTACTTTTGATCCGACAATTCACTGGACCATTTGTGATTTATCGCTATGACAACAGTTAGTTACGACGGTTGAGTTTATAAGCTAGAACTATGGAAATGTAAGATCAAAATGGGTATGAACGACTTACAGAAGTTGTATCTTGCTTAGAGAGCAGAAGAGAATGCTAGAGAGCTTCTTAGAATGATCAGATAGAAGTGTTTGAGTTGTGTGAATGTTATGACCACAACATGGCTATTTATAGTGAAAAATGAGCTCAAGATCAACACACAACAGCCTACAACTGATCATGGATGATGGGCATGTGTCCCCTGGAGCTATGGGTCAAGTGTAGGGTGCCCATGCCTCATTTATTGGTGTTTGATCGTTCATAATGCTCAAAAGGCAAGGAAATACAAAGTTTCTGCATCTGGGCGTCCCACGCGGCCCGCATGGAGAATCCATGCTACTTTTACGCGGGCCGCCTGAGATTCAAAAATCAGGCGAGTAAAAGAGGAGGCTCGCGGCCCGCCTCAACTTAAGCCAAAACCTCACGCGGGCCGCGAGAGGTTATATTTTCAGAACTTTTAAATCTTTTGCAATGATGACAGAATCGGGTAATTAATAACGAAATCTTTCGTAATGATTTACCTGACCTTTCGGGTTTGAAGGGGTAACTTTGCGGTTTGGCCCTCGGTTAATTACAACTAGGGACCTCGTGTTACTTACCCGCGTTGTTAAGTCCCCGGTTAGTTTATTAATTATTCAGAAAGCCTTAACTTTCATTATTGACGCTTTTAACCCTTCTCCTACGAATTCGATCGTAACTTTCTCGTTTCATAACGAAACTTCGCGAAATTTATATATTACATTCTAGTGAGTGTATAATACCGTTACAAAGCCTTGGGAACGTTAAAGGGTCACTCAGAGGTATAATTAAACATGTTGACACGGTTAACCCCTGTAGCTTGTAATCTCTCACTTTCTTTCGCGTTTCGCTTCTGTACGATCTATGATTTATTCGTTTGAAGGTTCAAGCATTATTTAGGGTTACTATACAGTATATTTACCCTTGTTGACATTTATAACCCTCGAATTTATATACTTTCAAGGTTTGTCAAAATTTGTCCTTTATTTAATATAAATGCCACGTGTAATCAAATGACACGTGTTAACACATTATTGGACGCAAAAATTCGAGGTGTTACAATAGAATTCAGATCATGAACCAACACATCAATAAGAAGGTGTAGACGGTTAGAACAAGCTCCAATTCCATCGGTTTTGAGTGCATTGAGTGTAAAAGAGTTGAAAGAAAGTTGGAAAACCATCTTTCAATCCTTTTCACTGTGAATATGTTTAGATCTATGAGAGATCTCTGTTTATTTGTGTGGAAATCGTTTAGATCTAAGTTGTTCTTTGTGGATTGAGGACAAAACATGAAGTTCTCAAGAACACCATGATGACATCATCCTAGAACACCTCAAATCTAGTGATTTCACGGTTAAAAGTTAAGATTCGAAAGGTAGAAAGGTGTAGAATCAAGTATAGATCAAAGAAGTACAAATATTAGGTTGAAAACTTACAAGATTTAAGAGAAATCGGAGAAAAAGTACGGTTGGAGCGCTGGTCGGACAGGAGAGTGCCAAAAGTGGTAAGTTGTGATGGTGATAGGGGGTATTTATAGGGTTTCCCGAAGTGGAAAGAGTGGATCAATCGAGTGGCAGCCTGGTCGACTGGCTGATCGATCGAGCAGTAGCTCGATTGAACGGCTGGTCGATCGGCTGGTCACTTGGTCGATTGGCCAGTTAGTTCGAGTGTTCGGTACGACGAGTTTTGCTGTTTCGATTGCGATTGCGGGCGTTAAGATGCGATAGAGTTTCCTATTCAAATTACTTTTAATCCCAACTACTATATCTAACATATAATCATCCTAAATTACTTGCGTTTAGCGTTTGCGATTCGATTAATCACTGTAACGCCCCAAAATCCGAATGTTTATAATTGACATACATTTTTATATAATGTACCCCGAAATAAGTGATTTAGACCATTTTACCTAGTTAAAGTTTATGGCCAAAACTATTAAATGAAGAAAATTTGTGCCAAATATGTTAAGTGGTAAACATGAGGGGCTAGATGGATTAGAATGAAAGTGAGGGATTAAAAAGGGGTTAAACCAAAAACACACACCCTGGTGCGTGTTTTGGATCGATCAGAGCAGGGGAAAAACAAGGGTTAACCCTTGTTCATGCAAGTTCATCAAATCATCAAGGAAATGCGATGTTAAATGATTGCATGTCTTCAAATTTTCAAGTAGCTCAACATACCCAATAGAGTGGTAAGTTCAATTTTGTGTTTTGATGAATAGTAGGAGTTGGGTTTCACCCGAATCATGAGTTTATGAAACACTTTGTGTAATTGGAGGTTAAGAATATGGATTGGAGCAGAATTTATGTTTGGCCTTGGTGATTTGGTAAGATTATGGCAAAAACCCAAATTTTTAAGAAGTTAGTATAAGTATGATAATCAAGTGAAATCATACATATGAATTTTAGGGTGAATAATCTGGTTTGTGATACATGAATGGTGAATAGGTTGATGTAGGATGAAATAATCATGTATAATAAAATGATTGTAAATGTTATGTGAAGATGAACTAGTAGAGATATGCTTTATATACTTGTACATTATGCTTAGATGATAGTACGCACACCAAGTGTTTGATGAAATGTCTATGTGACAATAATATAGGAAATTGTATGCAAGTTGTGGGTCAATATGTATAAAGAGTGATAATGATGTGTTTGTTAGTAAACTACCATGAAGAAGACGTGTTAGATTGACTCCATGTGGAGATTTTGTTGATTTCATTCCCGGGTAGAAGTGTGCACTAATGGCTTGCACTATGCGTTTAAATGATGTGATGCACACCATGTGGTGGTTTGATCCGCTAGTTGTGAACTTGAAGTATATGTGAAGCATATGAGAGTCCTAAAAAGAATCATTGTTGGAATAGTATAAGGTTAGCTTAATACGTGTTATAGTGTTAGTTGTGGAGTTATAGAAATACTAGTATGAATGGAATGAATTACGTGTATGTTTGTGTACATAGACAAGTAATTATATGGGTGTATGTGTTCAAGAATATGATTACAAAATGCATAGGATGTCGTTAGCATGGTCCACTAACATCAATATGGACATATGTTCTTGAGTTGGAAATTTGTATGCTTGATGGTTGACTTTCTGAAAAGTCAACGAATATGCGAATGGTATGGTTCGACTTATGAATGCTACTGTAAGGTTTAGGAATAAATATGTGTCATGAGTTAGGCTAATGACGTGTTAGACGTGCGTGTGTTTAATACGATGACACGACATATTACATGAGTTTGAAATGACATGAACTTGGTTACATGTATTATGCTTGTTGGAAGTGACTATAGACTTCTAGTATGAATTATGTGATCGATATGATCGTTATCATGTACGATTGTGTATGCTAATAAGAATGTGATTTTGATGACATGGAAGTATAGGAATCATGTCGAGACGGAATCAAGCACGGAAGACTACGGGTCAAGAAGTGGCGAGGAAACAAATATGAACACGGATGCATGAGGTAAGTGATTCCGCAATCACTTCCTAGTTGTTATGTAATGTTATATGCAATCTAATTATATGTGATAATTGAGGTTTGACCAGGAATGAGTTGTATGATGTCAATAAAGTATTAAAAGGATCTTAGTTTGATCCAAGCTAGGCAGGTGTGATTAAGAAATTGTAGCTAAGTAGTGATGATTGGTTACTCATGCAAGAAATTCCTTTGTTATTAAGGATATAACATAATTGACTAAAATGCCCCTGATAGGTATATCGGGCAAACGACCTTAGAAGTCGTTTGGAATCAAGATATTCGATTAGTATAATATTTAGGTCAAGCATGAAAATGTGGAGTATGTTTTTGTATGTCATAAACTACTTAATGCATAAATACCCATAACGGGTCAAGGTAAGCTTCTGACCAAAAATATGTTAAAAATAGGTAAGACATCCAAGAATTTAATCCTCTATGATAAATAACGTTGATATTAAAAGGTTCATGAGGAGTCGAGGTTAAGTAATCAGATTATGTTGATAAATGCACGAACGGGTCAAATAGTTAGAAAAGGGTAATATGTCGAATGCACGTAAGTTAAGAATTTCCTTAATCCGGAGGTAGGATTTTAAGATGATATGATAGAATGTGAATTTACAAGCATGTAGGAAGAAACGGGAGGTTAAACGGGTAAACGGTTCAAAAGTTATGCGCGTTTTAGTGCGTACGGACGACGAAACGGAACTGCAGAAAACTGCAGTTTCTAGAGGGCGTCGCCGACGGGTATGGGGGCGTCGCCGACGGGCTCCAGAAAGTGAATTTTTGTGCTGACGGGTTAATTTCCTGTCTACGGGTTTTTGGGCTACGGGTAAACGCAAGGCCCGTCGCCGACGGCCCTAGGGGCGTCGGCGACGGCCTCCCCAAGTTCCAAAAGCTGAAATCTTGTTATTTAAGTTAATTTATGTATCGTAGGCTTCGGTTTGTCATCCGTGGTCTACGGCGGACCTTCCAAACATGATTTTGATGGTTCCTTAGATGTTTATGAGCTATAAAGCTAAGTCTAAGACCCATGTAAATAATGTATGATTATGTAAGAGGTACGCGTGATCTAGCACGTGTACATAAAGGTATGCATGTATGTAATGAGTAGGAAAGGTATGAACAAATGTAGATGTGTATGTATGTATGTATAAAGATATGTACGAGTGTATGCATGTATGTAATGATGTAGGAAAGGTTTGTACGTATATAGATGTGCATGTATGTATGTATAAAGATATGTACGAGCGTATGCATGTATGTAAAGATGTAGGAAAGGTACGTACGTATGTAGAAGTACATGCATGTATGTAATAAGACATGTATGAGAGTATACTCGTATGTAAAATTGTAGGGAAGATATGTACGTATGTAGATGTGTATGTATGTATGTATGTATGTAATTACGCATGTATGCATAATTTAGTCACGTTGAGGGTTAACGTTATTAATGGTGCACCTTGAGATTGAAAAGTAATGCAGGTACATTATTGAAGCCTCACCAGGAAAATGGATACGCATGAGAAATGCTTAAAGTTTGAAAGATGACGAAATGTGAAGTGTACGCGAATGAACCTTGTTTATATAATGTGTACTAATGTTATGAATGTATGTGGTGCGTGCAGGTTATACGGTTAACGGGCGAATTATCACAAGAATTAGAGATCGAAGACCGAGTCACGAGATAGATTGTACGGGAATAATTAAGTATGTACTATTAGTAAACATGACTTATATTTTATCTTTGTAAAAGATACATTTTAAAACGAACTTTCAAGTAAGTCAAGACGTTTGTAATGAAAGAAATTTTATGGCACGAATTTCCGCTGCAACTTTTGATAAATACGAATTAGGGCGTAACAATCACCACAACATAACATAATTTAAACTTGCATAAGTAACACATAAAAGGCACACACAGACATAAAATAATCCCCAGAACGCGTAATTCGAGTTGCGAGTGCGATTGCAATAAGCGTTAAGCGATCAAATATGCGATAAATATCGAATAATCCTCGATTAGTAATAAGTACTCCAGATAATACAACTAACGTAAAGCATACAAAAAAAGACTAACTAAAAGTCAAAGAAGTCAAAACAGGATTTGAGCAACGAGTGAACAGATCGTAATTAGCAATCTTGTCTCCCTTTGACTTTGAGTTTCGAAACACGGGGTGTTACACCTAAGGAAAAGGTAATTCCTCTTAAGGACATCCCAACAGTGGTTCAAAAACTCTGTTGCAAAGGAGTCTGAAAAGAAGAAAAGAAAAGAAAAGATTAAAAACTTGTTTTGAGACTTTTGTGAAAAGAAAAATCACCTGACCAAAGATTGTTTTCACTTAAAAGCTTATGATCTTAACAAAACAAGTACCATTGTGCCTTCAAAGAGCTGCACCATCTGTTGTAAAACAAACCATTCTACTCAGCAGTGTGTGTACCTGAAATCCTTTGAGGTCAAAAAGGAAGAGTACATTTCAAAAACACCTGAGTTTATCAAAACCACAAGTCAAGAAACAACCAATTTTTGTGCCAGTTCAAACAGCTGTTACAAAATAGCTAAACCAAACCTCTGTTAAAAGAGAAGTTCAGGTGACTGATGCACCTCCTGCAAACCAATACCAAAGAGGTAAAGGTCAACCACCATACCCAAGGGTCCCACACGTTTATCAGGTTTACAAAAAAGCCTTCTAAACCAAGAGTGAACAGGCATCCCTTTGGGTATCAACAACTGATAGGACAGGACCCCCAACAGTGGTTAGAGAAAAATAGTTCTAAAAATGTCCAAACACCTGAGCTAACCACTGTCCATCCACCTGAATTTAACACAGACACTGTTGAGAACCCATCCAAAGCCTTATTGGCTTTGGAGACCCTCCTGAACTAATTATTTACTTGATGTGCAGGGAGCTTCTGCATGCTTAGATAGTCTTTGGTATGTAGATAGTGGAGGCTCCAGGCACATGACTGGATGTAGGGCCCTACTCAAAGAATTCAAAACTCATGGAGGGGGTGATATATCTTTTGGTAATAATAGTAAAGGGAAGGTGATGGGGTTCTGGTACAGTTCAATCTGGAAATGTTAAGTTTGAAAATGTCAATCTAATAGACAACCTAAAATTCAACCTCCTTAGTGTCTTACAAATGAGTGATAAGGGCTATGGCTCATTCTTCACTAAGGATTGTTGTAGGATTGTTGGACCAGAAATGGTTAAAAGATTGACGAAATAATAAAAAATGGAAAAACTCAACTTGTTGCTCAAAGGAGTGGCAATGTTTATGTAGTTGACTTGTCAAAAGAGAGCCCCAGGACTGATGCCTGTCTTTTCTCAGCTGCCTCTAACAAAGAGACAGAACTTTGGCACAGGAGATTGGGGCACACAAATCTCAAGACAATCACTGCTTTGTCAAAACAGGGGTTAGTAAGAGGTCTACCTCATAAACTGTTCACCTGTCCTGAGCATTGTGTTTCTTGCTTAAAGGGAAAACAACATAAAAGCTCACTTAAGTCCATTGAAGAGTCTAAAATAACCAAGTGCTTGCAAATGCTGCACATGGATCTGTTTGGCCTAGTAAAAGTCACGAGTCTTAAAAAGAAAAGATATTGTTTGGTAACTGTAGATGACTTTTCTAGGTTTACAAGGACTTATTTCTTACATTCCAAAGATGAGACTGCAGGCATTCTGCAAGACTTTGTCAAACCGGTTGAAAAGCAGTTTGACTTGCTAGTAAAAGTCTTCAGGAGTGACAATGGCACAGAGTTCAGAAATAGGGAGTTGGATGAGTTTTGTGTGTCAAAAGGAATTGTATGGCAGTACAACATTCCAAGGACACCAGAGCAAAATGGGGTTGTTGAGAAAGAACAGGACACTTATTGAGGCTGCCAGAACCATGCTTGCTGATTTAGGTTTGCCATTAACTTTTTGGGCAGAGGCAGTAAACACTGCTTGCTATGTCCAGAACAGAGTTTTAATCAACCCCATGCATCAAAAGACTACCTATGAACTTCTGTATAAAATCAAACCACTGATCTCATACTTTAAAGTATTTGGTTGCCCATGCTTTATTTTGAACATAAAAGACTCAATTTCAAAATTTGCAGCCAAAGTAGACAGTGGATATCATTTGGGATACTCAACCACTGCTAAGGCGTACAAAGTGTTTAACACTAGGACTAAGACATTGGAAGAGACTTCGAATGTAAAGTTCAATGAACTTTCTTCAATGAAAATCCCTGCAAACCCTGCAGAGTTATTTGATCTTGATAAATTTACTTTTGAAAATGTATCTGTCAAGACTAACAGTGCAGGTCCATCTCAAAATCCTCCATCAGACAATGGCTATGAAGTGATCATTCCACAACAAAACTTCAAATCCATTGCCAGAGCACCAGATGTTCAAAACAGCTGTCAAAGCTCAACCACTGCTACATCAACAGTTGTTGATCAAAGTAGCCATAAAACCCCTGCTTCCACATTATCAAACACTGTTGATAAAAGTCCTCAAACAGTGGATAAAAGTCAACATGTTTCCACACCAATTCCACCTATTCCTCCACTTCCATTTCAAGACATTGTTGGATCATCAAAGTCACAACAGTTGTTAGCTCAGATGATTCACATCTGCAGCCCTCACCTTTAAATGCCATTATTCCATACAAAGGAGATCTGATCTTCTTGAAGTCTCATCCACCTGACCAAATCATTAGCAACATCAGTGAAGGTTTGCTCACAAGAAGCCAATCCCAAAACATCTGTCTTTTTGCTGGCTTTCTATCTCTCCATTAGTCAGTCAAGTACCAAGAGGAACTAAAAGACAACAACTGGGTAGAGGCCATGCAGGAAGAGCTCCAACAGTTTAAAAGACAACAAGTATGGGAGCTTGTACCATTGCCAGAGGGTGTGAGTCCTATTGGCACAAAATGGGTCTTTAAAAATAAAACTGATGAAAGGGGCATTGTTGTCAAGAATAAAGCAAGGCTAGTGGTTCAAGGTTTCAGACAGGAAGAGGGTATTGACTATGATGAAACTTTTGCCCCTGTAGCAAGACTGGAAGCTATCAGACTGTTCTTGGCCTTTGTTGTCAACCACAACATCAAGGTGTTTCAAATGGATATCAAATGTGCTTTCCTCTATGGTAAAATTCAAGAAGAGGTATATGTTTGTCAACCTCCTGGCTTTGAGGATCCATTTTATCCAAATCGTGTCTACAAGCTAAATAAGGCTTTGTATGGCTTGAAACAAGCACCTAGAGCCTGGTATGAAACTCTTTCCACCTTTCTTCTTTCCATTGGTTTCACAAGACGTAAAATTGATAAAACTTTGTTTCTAAAATGGAGAGGGAAAGATTTGATGATTGTCCAGATTTATGTGGATGACATCATCTTTGGAAGCACATCTCCTAAAATGTGTGAAGAGTTCAGACAACTCATGACAACTAAGTTTGAGATGAGTGCAATGGGTGAACTACAGTGCTTTCTTGGTCTCCAAGTAAAGCAACTGCAAAATGGTACTTTCATTCATCAAGGAAAATATGCCAAAGAACTTTTAACAAAATTTGATATGAATGACTGCAAACCATGTAGTACACCCATAGCAACCAACAAGTTAGTCATGTCTGATGAAAAGGATGATTTGGTTGATCAAACTCTTTATAGAAGCATGATTGGGTCTTTATTGTACCTAACTGCATCTAGGCCAGACATCATGTTTGCAACATGTTTTTGTGCAAGATCCCAATCAGTCCCTAGAAAGTCAAACCTAATTGCTGTAAAAAGGATATTCAGATACCTCAAAAGTGCTCCCACACTTGGTATCTGGTATCCAGCTGATGGAAATATCAAGTTTTCAGGTTTCTCAGATAGTGACTTTGCTGGATGCAATACAACAAGGAAGTCCACATCAGGAGGGTGCCAATTCCTAGGCAATTGCTTAGTATCTTGGCAAAGCAAAAAGCAAGCAACTGTTTCAACATCCACTGCTGAGGCAGAGTATATTGCTGCTGCAAGCTGTACAACCCAACTGCTATGGCTTCAAAATCAGCTGCTGGATTTTGGTATCACTGCCTTAAAGACACCTCTCATGTTGGACAGTCAGGCAGCAGAAAATATCATCAAAAATCCAGTTTCACACTCAACCACCAAGCACATTGATATCAGACACCACTTTGTGAGGGATTGCTATGAAAAAGGTTTGATTTATCTGCACCATGTTCCAACTAAAGATCAGCTGGCAGATGTGCTAACAAAGGCTTTAGACACATCCACCTTTGAAAGCTTGATCTCTAGGATTCGCATGCTGAACATGGAATAACAGGCAAAATCTTGTTTTTTTATGAATAAAAGCATTAAAATGTTTTCAGAAAATCAAAAATTCATCCTTAAAAATAGCTAAAAATGAAAATTTTCATTAATCCTTAAAAGTCTGCCATAACCACTGTTTTGGTTCAAATATCTGTTATGCTGAATGTTGTCCACTGCTGAAAGTCAACCTCTGTTCTCTCATTCTCTTTGATAATCACTGTTGTTAAACCTCAGTGTTCTAATCCACTTATAGTTATAGTCAGCCACTGTTTTCATCTTTACCGTTGTAAACCACTGATATTGTTCCATCAGTGGTTTCCTAACAACTGTCATCCATTATTCATCAGAGGTTGTCACGTGGACAGTACTTAGCCGTCAGATCTTTTGTAACCGCTGCCACGTCAGCATACACTTTTTCATCCTATAAAACCCTGATCAAAACCCCAAACACGGTTTTCACTGTTGAATCGAATTCAAAATTCCTTTCAAAAGCAGTTTTCATCAAATACTCTCAAATCACTCATCTTCTTCATTCGTTCTAAACCACCTTCGATTCACCATGGCTCTCCCATTTAAAACTCCTCATAACTACCTGTGTATACTTGAAAAACCAAGTCAAAACACAACCTTCAACTCCGTGATTGATGCGCTCTCGTCTTCAAAGTACAAAACTTTATTGACCTGTAATGCACCCATCTTTCTGGATACGCAACAAGAATTCTGGAAAAATGCTAAACTTGAAACAAAGGAAAAAAAACCCTTAGCCATTACTTCATCAATAATGGAAATTCCAGTTACCATCACACCTCAAACCATTTTAGAGGTTTTTGAAATCGATGAACTTACAGGTAAAAGCTCTTTTCCAAAAACAGAGTATCAAACTAATTTCGTTGAGAGAGGGTATGAAGAAGAAATGAAAAAAGATACTTTGCAAAAGGGCAGATTTCCACCTGCCATGAGGTTTTTATTCTATACCCTCCTCATGTGTGTGTCAAATAAACTACTGCTTTCAATGTGATACCATTGAAAATCCAATACCTGGGCTATGCTATCATGGCTGAAGAAAATTTTAACTACTCAATAATTTGGTTAAAAATGTTAATAACAAATCATTTTTATTATTTCCAAGGTTTTTAAGTTTTTATTTTCAAAAGAAATTTTCAAAGGATAATGCTCATTTGCTTATCCAAGGAAATCCTTTTCAAATAAACAGCCTAACTTCTGAAACATTCACAAGGCTGTCAAAACCTTCAAAAACACAAACAGAGGTACCTGAGCAGAATTTAGCAGCAACAACTGCTCCTCAGGCCCTTGCTGTTGAGCCCACTGCTCCTGGTGATCACAGCAGCACAACCCCTGCTGTGAAACCCACACGAAAAATCATCAAAAAGCCAAAGAAAAAAAAATCCCAAAAGCCCCCCAAACCTACCAAAAAGGTAACACTGGAAGATGAGGTCCTAGAGGTTATACATGTGACAACACAAAAGTCACCAACAACCACTGCTGCTACTTCCTTATAGCAGTTGGAAGAAAGACCTCAACTTGAGCCTCAAACACCTCCTGTATCCTCTAAAAAGGACCAGGTTGTATCCACAGGGACACCACATAATGAAGCTCTGGAATCACTTGATTCCATCTTCCACATCCCTCCTCCCGGGGCAAATTCTCTTTCTACCCCAATCCTCACTGCACAACTTCCACCATCAATGATACCTCTGTTGGATGCACTTGATATAGCCCAGACACAAATCACTTCTTCTCAATCACCTGTCAATGAGAATATACCACAACAAGTGACTGAGTCTGGTGCCTCTATCATTGCTAACCCACCAACAGTTGAGGAGGCTACACTGCAGGTATTACAAGTAATTGTTGTCAGTAGTTCAAGTGGAGCAGCTACTACAGGTGTTGAACCCACTTGTTTACACCTGGATAGTAGTTTCATAAGTAAGACTCCCTTGAAGGCAATTTCTTCTTTGGGAACCATAGTGTCCACTGGTGTGTTACCATTATACACTAGTGACCTTAAAATGGTAACCTCTGCTGAATAAAGAAGTCCCCAGTACCGAGAACAAGGGGCATCAGTGGATGATTTTTGGGAAACTTTCCCTAAGTCAACCACTGATACAACCACCACTGGTGGGAAATCAGATGATCCCATTAAATTGGGGGATGGTTTAAAATACAAAGAATTGACGGAGAGAGTTGATAAACTTGACACATCTGTTGCAGAAATCAAAGATATGCTGCAACAGTTGTTACAAGCTCAAAAGGCTACACCCACTGCTACAACATCTGCTCCATCCCCTACTGAGCTATGGCATCTGTTTCAACCTATGCTTCACAAACAAAGACAGTATGCAGATCAACAGCATGAAGTTCAACTTCAAATGGTCAGAAATGTCATGGAAGCTAGGTACAAAGATACTCAAGCAGATATCAAAGCCATAAAAGCTCATTTGCTTCAAACCACTGGCACTACTCCTCCTTCAATAATCTTTGTTGAAGCCCTTGATGATGCCAAAAGGGGGGGGGGAAGGGTAAAAAGGGAAAAGATTGTCTATACATTAAACCAGATCCAATGTCTAAACTAGTGGTAGAAATCCCAAGGCCAGATGTTTCCAAAAAGGTTGATGAGACTCAAAATGCTTTTGCTGCATTAAAGACAAACATGAAAGAGTCAATGGAAATAAAAGGGTCTAAAAGGTTTGCTCAGGAGAAGAAAATTTTGATGGAAAAGGAAGAGCAGGGTACTTCTTAAAAGAAGACAGCCTACTAGAAAAGTAAGCCAACCCAAAACCACACCTTCCAAAACCACCAAACATACTCCTCAAATCCCCAAAAGTTCCTCTCATCAAACCTCCAAACCAACAGATGTTATCCCAACAACTGCCATCACTACTACATCAACTCACACTCAATCCACTACCATACCAAAAACAACTTCACCACCACAAAAACCACCTGCCAAAAAGCAGAAGACAACAGCTGACACATCAACTGTTGTAGTGACAACAGTGGTTGAAACACCAGTTGTTTCAACAACTGTTAGTCAGCCACCCATCACTCAAATCACCACCACTCAACCCACAAACACTCCACCAATTTCTCCAAAAGCCCAAAACAAGAAGGGTAACAAATATTGTACTGGAAGATGATACTTCTCCACTTCCAACATCTTCACAACCACTGACCCTTGTCACCATTCCAAACCCTGTTCCAATATCTTCACTTAAAGTCTCCAATCAAAACACTGCCATTGTCCCTGCAGGAGTACAATAACCTCTAGATCTTCCAGCAGTTAGGGAGGAAATCAAATCCTTCTACTCTGAAGATGACCTAGAAAAGAGGAAACTCCCATCTGTTCAAGGTTACCCTTTCCCAAGAAACATAAAAGAGTATCTCAAAATAAAGGCCAAACAAGCAGAAGATATTTCTCAAAGAGATACAGAGGGAAAGTCTGACAAGGAGATTCAGAGAAATCTGCAATACCTGCTCACCAAGGTCAGAACTTTAGAATAGTTCTCAAAAGACCTTTGCCAAAAATTGTCTGAAAAGGATAAGGAAAGTATGAGACAATACTACATTGAACACATCATGGCATACAAGAAATATAGGGCAGAAAAGATTCAGTACAAGGAATGGACCATCAGTGAACTTAAAGAGGAGTTAGCCAGAATTGAGAAGATGATTGAAGACAAAGTAAAACGAACTCCTCCAATCTGGGCCAATTACAAGAAAAATGTACCAGAAAGGGCCTTGAAACTGAAAAGAATGAAAGAAGAGCTGATAACTGCTGATTATGGGTCAAGGAACCAGGTTACAAGATGGTCAGAAGACAAGGTGTTAGCTACCTACAAAAAGTTGGAAGAGTTAAGGAAGAGAGATCCCACTACTCTTAAAAATCCTGATTATCCAGAAGCAGTGGTTCCAGTCAAACAACAAAAGTTAACAATCAGGAGACCCACTGTTCCAACTGCTGCCATCCATTATCAAAGAAGGAAACAAAAGCAGATGGATGCAGTAACAAAAGAAGACAAGGCTTCAGAAGAGTATATCATGAAGACGGTTCTTCAGACACTTATGGCAGAGAAACAACACTTAGCACCATCTCAAGACCCTGCCAAAGTTGTCATCACCAGGCCTCAATCTCCAAACTCAACAGGAATAAAAACTCTCCCAAGAAACCCAAAGGATTCAAAAATACTAAAGTGGAAGTCTGAATAAAAGACCCACATAAGAAACCCAAAGGATTCAAAAATACTAAAGTGGAAGTCTGATAAAAAGACCCACGTACTGACTCTGCTCAAATCCAATGGTGAAATGAAGCATATATCAAGGGAACAAGCACTAGGCCTGGGTGTTGAAGATCTACAAGATCTCCTTGAGCTTACACTGTGTAGGGATGAGAATGATGTAGATTCCATGGACTTTGAATTACAATTCAAAGTTCAAGTCAGGGAATTATTGATGAGGCAATAAAAATCCAAAATAATGAAGAGTTTTGGCATCATCTGTTCCAGGGGGAGATTGTTGGGATTGAACCCTATAAAGGAACAGTTGATTAAAGCTAAAACTGGATCAGATCAGTGGATTCACAATAAGCAGTTGTTTGCATCAGTCTTTCCCCTTGAATGTAGCCTAACATCTGATGATCTCTAAGTACTGCCCTTCTACAACAACTGCTAATCTACAACAACTGATGAACACTAAAGACTGTTGAAGACAAAGGACTATTGCTCAATTTGCTGCTATGGTTCAAGTACTGCTGATGACACAAAGCACTGCTAGGGCTAAAGAAGTGGAATGAAGAAGCAGTAGTTTACCTTCTTTATTTGTATTGTTTGTAATCAGTAGTTTAGTAAGCAGTTTTTGTAATAGATCAGTTGTTAGAGGTTGTTAGGAGGTTAGATGTCACTTTCATGGTGACGTCAGCAAAGATGCCACAGTGGTTTGTTCTGTACTATAAATAGAACAGTACCCTGTACTGTTCTATTAGCTATCTTCATCACAAAGTCATTCTTACGAACATTCACTGTGAGCTCAGGCTGAGGGGGAGATTGTATGCATGCATGCATTGTAATTGAAGATTGTAATAAATATAATCATTCGATTTCATGTTAAACATGTTTTGCTTAAAACAATTCTCTTTTTGATTGTGTTGAAACTTTATTCATCTATTTCCGCTGCAATTATTTCTGATTCATCTTTATTTTAGTTAAACAAACACAATCTTATCAAACTCAGATCCTAACATTTGATTGTTGGCTCATCCCATCTAGCCATAGATTGTATGGATCCAAACTTTACAGCAACCATCTCCTTATTCATTCTTCTAAGTTCAACTGCTTTTTGACCAACAGGTTTTCTACCTGCAGCCCAGTTGGGTGGAGTGGGCTTGATATCTGGATTGAGCCTTAACATCTCAATCCTTGTGATTTCTTCCAGAAGGACTTCTGTAGTTCGACCAGAGAATTGAGCTCTTGAGGCTCTATAAGGTATATTTTTCATGATGAACTCCAGATAATCTTCCCTTAGTTCCTTTTTGAGGTTAGGGTTACTTACTAGTCCTTGAGAAGCCTTTTGGCTAACATCTTTTGCGAAATCTTCAAGTCTGTTCAATTTTGTGAATTCTACACACATAATTCGCTGAGCCTCCTTATCACTTTTCGTTTACTTTTGAAAGCAACTATCTTTTCAGCCTGTATAACCTTCAGTTCTAGGTACTCTTGTACATTTTTAGGCTTTTGATATCTTTTGAGGGATGGAAAGTTAAGTTGGCTGATGTTAGTTGTGGAATAGAAAGATTGTATCTCTTTTGTTATATTTTCTAATCCCATGGGTCAAGTATGGTGGGGGTTGGTCTTGCAGGTGGAGTTATCATGGTAAGAGTTATGGTTGTGGTAGTTGATGGTTGAGATGAGATGTATGAGGTTGTGTGGGTTGTGGTTTTAATAGGAGATGCATCAGGAGTTTCTTCATCATCGTCTTGGGAAATGAATTTAGTTCTCCTGGTTCTGGTTTATGGTGTTTGTGTTTTTTATAGTGGTTGTCGAGGCAGTGTTGTTGGTTTTCTTTTGAGGAGTCCTTTAGGGACTTGTGTGTTAGTGGTGGTGGTTGAGTAGTTGTAACCTTTGTTGCCACTTTTGTAATGGCAATAGATGTTTGGACAGTGGAAGCAGTGGTTTGAGTGATGGATGTTGTGACAGTGGTTGGGATAGTTGTAGTAGTGTTTTGAGTATCCTCTATTGGAACCTCTATTGAAGAACCCTGGTTATCTTGAATTTTCTTTCGTTCAATGATCTCTTGCACTGTTATCAGCATGTTGGCTTCCATTGTATCCCTCTTCTTTCGCTTCTCCACTTCTTTGGCAATTTCTTCTTGTCTTGCCTTTTTAAGTGCAACAATGTCAGGCCTTTTTCCAGCCTTTTTACTAAAGGTGGGAGCTTCTTCATGCAATCTTCCTCCCCCTTTTGGCATCATCTTCATACTTAGGGAGAGTGAGAGTTTTACCAGTATTTTCAAAGATAAAGTCTTTGATGGCTTTAACTTCATCCTGAGTATCTTTGTACGTGGCATCCACTATTTGACGTATCAACTCTATTTGCATAGAATATCTTTCTTCTACAGATTGCTTTTGAAGGTGTAGGTATGGTTGAACACGATCACACATTTATTTTACAATTTCTGCATTTGATGGTGGAGTTCTAGAGTTTTCGACGAAAATTTTCATCATGTCTCTGATTTCTTCAACAGATTTTTCCAATTTGGTGACTCTCTACGT
Source organism: Helianthus annuus (assembly GCF_002127325.2). Lineage (NCBI taxonomy): Eukaryota > Viridiplantae > Streptophyta > Magnoliopsida > Asterales > Asteraceae > Helianthus > Helianthus annuus. The sequence continues at coordinate 84,145,970 of NC_035444.2, read as the reverse complement.
TAATTCAGGATAGTTTAATCCATCACCTAAGCTAAAAGGATCATTTGAATTCCCACCTGAGGTAGTTGTACCTAGTTTTGAACTAGGTACCCCTTTTTCTTGGTACTGGGGACTTCCAACTGGTAAAGAGACTATTATCTCAACACTTGTTGCCTTTAAGGGGGTCTTAATAATGTAATAACTATCCAATTGTGAGACTGTTGCATCTATAGTTGTAGTAGCTGCCCCACGTGAATTACATGCCTTTGTGTCTTGAGACACAGGAGGTGTTGCCTCGTCTGCTTGTGGGGTAGCAATGATCCTTGAACTTGCCCTAGTCACTTGTTGAAATGTACTCTCTGTGATTTATCGTTGAGGGGAACTAGGTATGTTCAAGTCAGTTGTATCAATTGCATCAAGCAATTTTTAAAGTGATGATGGGACAGTTTTAGTTAGTGGAGGTGTGGTCAGAGAAGTGTCCTATGTGCTTACACCACTCATCTTTTGTGAGGATGAGTGAGGAGTTTGGATAGGTGGAGATTGTTTGCATCTGTTGTAAGGAAGTAACAACATATGTTAGCTGCATTTGTGTTACAACAGGTATCTCTGGCATCTCAACCCCTAGTGATCCTTTCTTTTTAGTTTTTCTTTTGGATTTGGAGATGGGAATGGAAGTGGTTTGTATGGAAATTTCTGGTGTGTGTTCCGTAGTGCTGGGTTGTGCACTTTGTCACCAGGAGTAGTGGGCTCAACAACAGATGTTACAACATCTGTTGCTTGGTTTTGTAAAATGTTTTATTCTACCATATTTTCTCGACTCTTAGTCATCATGCGTGTAAAAGTTTCATCTGAAAGACTGTTACTTTCAAGCGTTTCACCTTATTCAAAGCTCTATTGTCTTAAGACATTTTTGAGGTAAAATCTTAACAATCGTGGAAAGATTTAAAAGGACTACCAGTGCCTCTCTTGATTGCTTTTATGTTTGCTACCAAATCCATAAACAGTGTCTAGGATTGCTTGTGATTTGAATTTCCCAAAATTGCATACCCCAGATATAGGGGAATTTCATTAAAAGTAGTGGTCTTTGCTGATAAGCAAACCAAGAAGGTATGGAATAAGAATTTCATTTCTGGTGGGAACTTTGGTTTATAAAGTGTTGCTCCCACCATTTGACCTTCATAGCCCCTTTCTATGAACTCATTTTGCAAGTCATTTTTGGGGAAAGTTTCCGTACCTGCCAAATCTTGTAGACAGAACATGTTGGAGATGGATTTTGCAGTAATTTCTACATGTTCTTTATTGATGGTGGAAGTGATGAGATGAGGCATTTTGTTTTGAAGCGAAAGTTTTCCATTCGCACGAAATTCCATGAGGGTGGTTAGATGGATGGGGGCTTTTTGCAATGAGTATATGAATGTATTTGGATGAGGTGATAATGTCAATGATGGTATGGAAGACCGTGTTCTTGCTATGTTTTACAAGATACGAAAAATAGTTGTGACAAGTTTTCAGTTCGAGAGCCATGGTGAAATATGATCAAATATTTTGAAAATCTATTAAATTGATAATCTTTTGATTGAAAGCAATGAAAGGCGATTGCGATTTCAGATTTTTTCTGTTTTGAAATGCTTTTGATTTGATGAAATATAGTGAAGTGAAAACTCTGTTGGAAGAGGGGAACAAGGATGCCAGCGTCGCCAACGGTTACCTTTTTGGTACATGTGGCTAGTTTCTATTTGTTATGGCAAACCTTTGTTTAGAAAGTGGGTCCTTTTAAGGAAACCCTTTGATGAAGATAGAAAAGGTCTCTTTTCAAAATATTTGTTTGAAACATCTGTTGTACTCAACAGACGTTTGGGTGGCCAAATCCGTGGTTTGAACATCTTTTTGACTTTTGGTCAACAGATGGATGTAAACCCATGTTTGAAACCTATGTTGGGTTAAATAAAGTTTTGAGTGAAAACAGTGGTGAGTTTTGATGAAATAGGGGATCAGTTTGACTTTTGTTGTCAAACACTGGTTGGTAAAACAATGGTTCTTTTGTTTTAAATGGTGTTTAACCAAGGTTAGACATAGTTTTGAACCACTTAAACAGATGTTACACTCTTTTAAACAGATTTTTGTTTTTGTTGATTTCATCCATCTTTTCTTTGTTTTAAAAACATCAATTTTGATTTTTTTCTTGTTTTAAAAAACAACATATTAATGTTGTAGGAACTTTTTGGTGCATTTTGAAACATTTTCTTTCTTTTATTAATAGGGTAGAGATATATGCTTGGGTATCATCCCTTTGCATTTTCAAATTGCCAAAAGAAGTTCCCTGCAGACAGTGGTGAATGGGTCAATTTTGCAGATGACCCAAAACATTATCTGCTTTGGGTGTGGTGTTGTCAACCACTGTAATGGTTCCTTGGGATTGGCCATTTGTCACAAGAAGTTTTTGCATTATCTCAAATAGTTATTTTGACCCCCTGCAAGTGCTTGCACATTTGGGTCGACTGGTGGTTGACCATTCCCAATGAGATAGTTGTACCCATGTAGATGTCTATTTGCCATTGGCTTTTGGGGCTGGTGCACAAGTTCTTCATACCTATAAGGTACCCTGGCGCATGGTGGTTGCCCATGGCCTCTAGGGAGTGGGTTTTGTAGTGCAACAGATGTTTAACCAACTTTGTGCATGATGTTGGTTCAAATTGTGTGGGATAGATGTGTGGTATAACTCAACTCTTTTGGGGAGTGGTTGGGGAAGCCTATTAATGGGCCCATCATCCCTTTTGAAATTCATTTTCTTTCTTGACCTATTTTCATTTATATCATAGGGTTATAGAAAGGAACATTGTTGAGTCAGATGATTGAGTTTTCCACAAATGGTGCACCCAAGTGAAGATTCATCGATGTTGTTAGTTAGATTAATATCACAGGCTTTTAACTTGAAATTGTCGTTTGCCAAATAAATTTTTTCCACAAAATTTACATGGCAAAGCTGGAATTTTATCTTTCTTGGTACCATTATCTCTCTTTTCAGCAACATATGTTTTAACATTTGTTTGAGAGTAGGTAACAGGAATAATTTTTATCTTGGGTGGGTCAAGACCATTTAGGTTCATGAAGTCAACTAGTCTGAAATTCTCAAGAACAACACATTCATTTGACCAAGTAGGTTTAAACTCATACTTTTGTTTTTTCGATTGAATGGAACTTAGTGGCTTTTCAAGGGTTATTTTCTTGCCACTAGGTTCAGCGATCTTGATTTCTTTACTAGTTGATGTGGTTGGTATAATTTCAACCATCTCAGAGTCAATGGAAGTATTGGTTTCTTGTTCTTGGTCATATTTTCTAAAACCAACACCAAACTTCACATTACTCTTTTTTTGTTTTTCTAAGAGCATATCATAACCATTGCAGGACTCCACCCACCTTTCACAGGTGATTTTTGTGGATTCCAACTCCTATTTACAATTTTGATATTTTTCTATCATTGATTGGAGTTGATCCTTGGTTATGGATGCTTCATGTTTCAAACTGCTTATTTCAAGGTCTTTTTCAACAATTCTTCTTTTAAAATCTCTTTTCAGTTTTTCAACAATTATTTCGCTGATTTGTACCTTTTCTCTAAGATTTTCTGTTAGTGCATTTATGTCTATCGCCTTCGTCAATCCGAGCCATAGCGAGAAACTGAAGATATTGTTGATGCACTGATGTCTGTTAACTTCGTCTTTATAGAGTCTTGTAATGTACTAAATAGACCAGGGCACGTAAATCGAGAAAACGAGTATATAGGTAATTCCGCTTGAAAGGTGTTTAGTGTCATTCAAAGGGAATTAGATGTTCAAGCGAAATTAACTAATTCCGCATAGAATTAGGTAATTCCGTTTGAAACTTAATTCCGCGTGAACGGTTCAAGCGGAATTAGCCTTGTCTATAAATACCTGATCTTGTCGTTCATTTGGAACGGAATTAGGTCATAGATTCAGAGTCGAGGTGCTGCCGAATTGTTATCAAAATTGTAAAAAGCTCAGAATCAATCAATAAGAAGATAATTAGAAAGGAACAAGCTGTTTTACATCAATTACACTGATTTCGCCTTTGTTTTTGATGCTGAACTCATCGGATTGACTCGTTAGGGTCACACGATGATCCAACAAGTGGTATCAGAACTCAGGACGAGGAGTTCATACCAATCAGCTTGATTTCATTGGATTCTCTTACTTCTACTCCTACTTTTCTGATTTGAACAAGATTGAACGGACAAAATGACCTGATTTTCACATATTACAAGCGAAACATAGTTTTATCTAATCCTTGAAAGAATTGGACTAAAATTCGACTTAAAACTGATAAAACTTTTAATTCCGCTTGAAAAACTGATCGCACATAATGACGTCATCATAATTCCGTTTGAACTAAATCCTAATACCGCACGAAATTAGACATATTGTTCTTAATTTCGCTTGAAATTTCAAACGGGACTTAATTTCGCTTGAAAGTACAAACGGAATTACTATTTCCGCTTCAGAGTACCTAATTCCGCTTCAATTAGCTTAATTTCGTTTGCAATTGATCTAATTCCGCACGGAATTAGAGATTGTTGGGTAATTTAGTTTGAAAAGCTTAATTCCTTTTGAGTGGGAATTCCGTTTGAGCAATTCCATTCGAACTAATTCCGTTTGAAATTGCAATTTTCAAAATTCCAAAATTTTTCTAAGTGTTTGTTGACTGTTTCAGGTACTTGAAAGATAGATGATTTCATGAATCCATTTAGTGACGTGTTTGCATTTACCAGTGGGTCAGGAGATGGCACATCAAACAACACGACTGAACTACACCAACACCGAGTGCAAAGAAAATTCTTTCGGATGCTATGAGCGTAGACAGTGCATATGGAACATATAACAAGCCGCCCAAGTTGATGGCTATTGAAGATTACAACAGGTGGGCTACAAGATTCGAAGAATGGCTTAAAGCGTTTGCTTATCCCAGTTGGAGTAGTTTGAAAAATGGCTTTGATTTGGGGAGATCAGACTATGAAAACTTGGAAGAAAATTAAATTGAAAGATATGTTGCTGAACAAAAGTGTGCTCTGCTTCACCAATCTGTCCGAGATGATATTATCGCACTGATCGAGTACAAAGATTCGAGAGACCTTTGGGAAAAATTAAAAATAAAATGTATTGGTAGTGCTGAAATAGTTAAGAAAAAAAAGAAACTGTTACGAAAAGAGTTTGATTTGTTTGGTTGTTTAAAGAACGAGTATGTTTTCAAGATGATTGAGAGATTTGGGCATCTGAAGATGGAGCTTGCTAGACATGACATCATTTACACTCAAGAAGAGCTGGTAGACAAATTGTTTGACGCACTACCGAATGAGCAAGACTGGCAGTATTTTGCATTGATGCTGAAGAATACGATAAAGCCGGCTGATTTGAAGGTTGATCTGCTTATAGAAAGACTGGAAAGCCATGAATTGGAGATCAAACAATCCAATAAAGTCAATAACACATCTTATCAGCAGAATGTGGAACTGTATTACAGAGGCAGTATGATTCCAAAGACTGCATCTCCTAAGACAGCCTTTTCAGCAGAAAGTTCAAACACAATGAATCAAGAAACTCCTAGCAGTGGCTATCATGGTGGTTCTTCGTCAAGTACTTCAAATCAATCTGCATCAAAGAATCTCTTTCAATGCAACATTGCTGTGGATATGAAGAATGGTCAGAATTTCAGTGAAGAATCTACTAAATAACAGATGGTGTTTTTAGCGTCTGTGTTAGAATCGTACGAAAGTCTCGTTGCAGGAAAGATAGGCAACACCAACCTAACAAAGGAAGATTACGATCAGATCGACCCTGAGGAGATGGAGTTGATTGATATAAGGTGGTGTATGGCTAGTGTAGTGAGAAGAGCGCAACGATTCATGGAGATTACCGGAAGACAGTCTATTGGTGGACCTTCTACCAAGTTAGGCTTTGACAAGTCAAAAGTGACATGCTTTAAATGTAAATAGAAAGGTCACTTTAAGCGTGAGTGTAGAAATGCTTACACTAATGATACTGCAAATGCTTTTCGAGAGGATTATTACGAAAGGGCAATTTATCATCAGAATAAAGCAGAACCTCCCAGGATGAAGCAGATAGAGGAGGCACCCAAAGAAAAATCCAGGGCACTTGCAGTTTTTCATGATGATGAAGGTTATGATTGGAGTGATGTTTTGCCTGAGGAAGGCGCAGTTGGATATGCCTTCACAACAGCAAAGATTGTTCCGTTTAAAGATAACAAATCTGAAGAAGTGAAGTATGTGAACAGGAAGGCAACATCTCAAGTCATGAAAGGCAAAATCTATCGTACATGGATGGAAGTAAAGAAAGCAAGGCGATGGGATCCTGATAGAGAATGTTATCTTGATCCTAATGGGAACATAGTTGTGGTTCCAGATACTGTTGATATTGAAGTTCTCACTAAATAGCTTGCTGATGAAGAAAAAGCCAGACAGAGAGAATGGTGGGGAGGAGGAGAATCTGATGAGAAAGAGAAAGAGAAAGAAAAAGAACTGCAACCTAAGAAGATTGATGATGGAATTATTGATACATCACAAGAATTCACTGCTGAAAACTTGAAGAAGATGGCTGACAAGGTCCTAGCTGCAAAAGAACTAGAGGTAGTTTATGGTTCTGGAACTGAGTCCAAAAACAAGGTCAGTTCAAATGATACACATGAGTCAGATAAGAATGTTAAATCTGAGAACAACTGCAAAAATTGCATGAAAGAGTGCAAAGTTTGTAGTACAGTTGCTTACCTTAGTGGTAAGAAGGTTGAAGAACTGACTGGTAGAGTCAGAAGTGTTGAAGATCAGATCTTAAACCGTGATAAACTGTTGAAAGCTTCGAATGACAAACTAAAAGAATTAACTGAGAAAATTGAAAACGATAAAAATGACGTAGAAAGAATTAGGAAAGAAAATGAAAAATTGATTCTTGAAAATCGTCAAATCTCAGAAAATTTTCAGAAGCTAAAACGAACGGTTAAAGATTCTGATGAAAGAAATGGTAAGACAGACAAAGAAAATGTTCAACTGAAAGGTGTTCTTAGAGTTAAGGAAGAGTTAATCAACCAGCAACTGGATGAAATTGCTAAGTTGAAGCTTCAATTTTAAGAAGCTAAACTTGAAAATGAACGCATCCATTTGAAACTGAACAGTTACAACTCCGCAAGCTTTGTTTTACAACACATTGTTCCCAAACCCATTGGGAAAAACAAAGCAGGCGAAGATGTCTTTTCGGATGGAACAGGGGTGGGGTATCATCAAGTTCTACCACCAGTTTTAAACAATTATTCAATGAAACAATCAGGGCTGGTTAATGATGAAGATGTTCATGAAGTGAAACTTCCGGACACAATTGATGTCACATTTACTTCATCTTCCGATGAAGATAGTGTCCAATCTGAAGTTGTGAAAAGTGTGGTTAAAAAAGTTTTAAAGTCTGAAAGTGACACTACTGAGGAAGATGAATGTTTCTTGGACAAATATATTCCAAAACAAAAGTCCAAAAAACAACTTAAATGAAGAACCTACTCTTGTCATGTACAAGATGTCGGGATCGGATAAGTTGTATTCGGATTCTGAGTTTCCACTGGAGAATGTTAATGTTGCTAAATTGACAAAAGTGTTCAAATTGATTGAAATTCATCTGTCTGAAGTAAAAGTTTTAAATCAGACAAAGAGGCAAATGAATTTTGAAAAAGATAAAGCTTACTACAAGAAGCCTGTTGTACCACCACGTTTTTATAACAACAATCAAAACAAATGGTCGGGTGGATATCAGGGTGGTAAGAAATATCAGAAAAAGAATGTTCAAAACAGAAGGTTTGCTGAGAAAAAGGTGTTTGTGAAAAGTTCAAGTTCGAGTTCACTTTCTGATGAAGAATCTAAAATTTTTTCAAAATCAAACAAAGAGTTCTTTGAGAAGAAGGTCTCACAGCCTCAGTCTGAAGGCACAAGTCGGGTAGTTGACACCCGAACATGCTTCAAATGTAATCAAGTTGGACATATTGCATGAAAGTGTACCAACTTGAAGCCTAAGACTAAAGTTGTTGAGATCCAGAAAAAGAAACTTGTTGAAAAGGGCAAAGCTTCATTGGTTGTTGAGAAAAAGGTTTTGAAAAATGACAACACCAAAGTCAAAACTGAACTTGTTAAGAATTTGGTCACTAAAAATGACAAATTTTACAAGCGGGTTGCGTCATCTCAACAAACATGGAAGCCAAAAGTTGTTGAAAAGAAAACTGTAGGTCCCCTTGATGTGTATGGATCTTCACAGAATTGTCAATCCGATCAAGAGTGCGGAATCCTCTTGATCAGAATATAGCAGAATGAGTAGAAACAGAAATCACTTTTAATCCGGGTTTTCTATTGATTATCAAACCAAGGTATTACAATCAATTAAAACCCTAATCCTCTCACAAATTCGTCCAAGCTAGTAAGCTCTCACGAAATTCTCTCTAACAACTGTTTTGGCTGATTTACCTAAACCCTAAAGCCTAACCTTGTTTATATAACACAAGGTTTACAACTTGGGCTAGGGTTTACTACATGGGCAAGCCTAATTCGTCCCACTAGACCCAAACTGGGTTTAGTTTAGCCCAAACTCAATTATCTCACTAATACAAAGCTAAACCCGCTAACTGTTTATCGTTTAACTAATTACAAGATATCCAAAGACCAAATCTAAGTTGTTGTCACAAATATACACCAACAAACTCCCCCTTGACAATAGCTTCATAAAAACTTTGTCTTCAGTCTTCTTGCAATCTTCATGTAGTCTTGCACTGTCTTTGGTCTTTGGATAACTTCAGCTTCAATAGCTTCTGTCAGCAACAGACTCCCCCTAAGCTGATGCATCCAATCACCAAATCTTCAACACGTTAGCGTTTGAGTAAACTCCAGTTTAGCATTTGCACAGCAACCTTCAAGCTCTCCAACTTTGTCTGTAATATAGAAAGGAGGTTCTACCATGCATCCAATTAAACTCTCATCTTTTCAGCAACTTCTCAGCAACATACCGCTTCAATCTGTATACTATGAAACAAACATCTCGAAAAACTATAAGAATTTTTCAATAAATTATTATTATTCAAGAGATATGTAAACTGTATCACTAATTAAGCATTTTCAAATTCATCACCAACACACAAAAATTTTTGTTCAACACACAAGAACCTGTCTGATTTAAAATTTTGAACTCACTTTCTAACACCGTCTCCCCCTATCAGTAACAATTCCTCCAAGAATAACAGTTTTCCGTACGTTAAGAATTTTAAACAGAAAAAGACACTATTTTTGGATTTTTGTATTTTCTGAAAGCAAGTAAATAACAAAACAATAAACACTCTATTTTTGTGAGAATCACTGGTAAGAAGATCATATCAACATAATAAACTGTTTCACACAATTATATAATTCTTTATGTAATGTTTTAGTGAAAAACAGTTCAAAACGATTACCAGTATGTTTGTCCACTTAAACAAAATGCATGAACATTTCAAGTACCATTACCATATGATACATTAAGGTAATTTTAATACTGATATACTAGTGTGTCCCACTTCAGGATATACCCCCGCGATCAAGGTATGCACAAAGATTCATCGTAGTCGGTGAGTTATACTGATGTCATCCTTTAAGATATCCTGACTGTGTCTAGGTCTGCATATAATCTGTTTTATCATGTTTTGATTGCTTAACTATGAACACCCAAATAAATACTAATCAAATCCTGGAAATATAAACAACACACTCTATCATGCAAGTATCTTCCCTACCACATATTTCACAAGTCCAATCCAGATTTCTGAAATCTTAACTGGGAATAGGTTGAGAAGAGAACAGAATAGATCTTTAGCAGAGATGGTATAATATACAGATCAAATGAGTTTTTCTCAGTTTGATATAGGTTTCTTGGGTTTCTTTTGGGCACTTGAGGGCCTCTTTCGGGTGTATCAGATCTATAGCGCGACAACGTACAGCTAGGTCAGCATGTATCTGGATGCAGCAGAAGCTGTCGTTGCCCAGCACCTCCAGGTCAGCATATATCTTGATGCAGCAGAGGAGGTACACGATTTTTTTCAGAGAAGATTTCAGAATCAAATCAAAATTGTGTGTATCGGGACAACATACAGACATTTAAATAAAAATGAGTTAATTCCAAGTGACTTTCTTTCCTGAGGTCATGTACAATTTTAGTTCTGTACAGAAAGACAGCCAAGATATCCCCAGATGAAATAACAGTATAAAGACCCAAAACTTCAGATTTTTGCAATCTATCAACGCAAGAATTAAGGTCATTAAACCATACACCACTGATGTGTTCCCCACTCATATTCAGTTCATTTATGTTTATATCACATTGGTAAGTTGATTATTTCATGCTTTTGCCTACTGGTACATCATATGATGAAGCTGCTATCACACTTAAGCAATGTAGGTTCAATTTCAGTGTGACAGTCTAACTTGCTGATGTACTATCATCTCTCCTTTTTCACGCAGTGATAACTCATTTTTGATTTTCTTTTTTTTTGTTTTTGATTTTTCAATTTTTTTTTATGTTTTTGATTTTTATGAAAAGTAGTAAACTATTTACAAAATTCTTATGAAAAAACAGATATTCAGGATTCCTCATCCCGTTGAGTTCGACTAAGTGTTCAAAGCGAGCCCTGTCAAATGCTTTAGTATAAAGATCTGTCAGGTTATCTTCTGTGTCGACTCAACACTTTGAACTTCAATTTAAATCATTTAATATATATAAATCAACAATCTCACATCCCCCATCATATGCCTGAAGCAGCCATTATCAATATAAGTTGATAATCCTCCTTAGCAGCTCCCGCACACACCAACTTAAGAAATTAGTTAGATTGGGGGACCCAAGCCTTAGTGGTCTTGGGTCGTCCAAATTCACCAACTATTTGAACATCCATCCAATATCCATTACTCCTAACTGGAGTCTTGGATCTTAGACCTGTTGATGGAATTTGATTTTGATTTCCATAAGGTCTCTGGTCCTGAGGGTTCCTATATACATTTGGACTATTTGACCTTTGGAAATTTTGATTTTGAAACCATGAATTTTGATTCCAAGAAGCTTGAATGTTATAATTTCTAAAGCCATTGTTATAAAAAGTTCGACCACCATTATTCTGGTATCGATTTTGATATTGACCTTGACTTCTGAAATTATTTGAATTATAATTGTTCATTCTAGGTGAACTGCTTCTAGGTCTCTGATATCTGCCTGGTGGAGATCTAGGATGAAATCTAGGTTGATTTCTTTGAAAACGAGGAACTTGTGGAGTTCCTTTTCAGCCTTATCCTCACCAACAACAACTTTCTCTGGTTGCTTAGGAGCAGATTTCTTTGGAGAGTTAGACTCTCTCTCTTGCTTATCACCACTTTTCTCTGGTGACTTCTCTCTCTTTCTCTCACTAACTTGTGCTTCACTCTTTTTGTTAGGACAGCAGCTAGCTACATGTCCCTTTATGTGACACCTGAAGCACGATCTCCTTTTCAAAGACTTCTTAGCTGGAGTCTCTGAGGTAGACCCCTTATCAGATGGTGACGATGCCTTCGAAGAATTTGGTTCAGTTTGCTTGGATTCAGATATTTCTTTGTTTTTATTTTTAGCAAACTCTACATTGGATTCTTTTTCAATAACAGTGGTTTCATTTTTCATATCACTACCTTGAACAAAATTAATCTTTTTAACAAAAGTATGATTTTTGCTCTTAGGAGGTGAATTTTTCTTTTTCAAAGGTTCCCTGTTATTGTTCTTCTTAGCATCATCACTCTTTGACCCCTCACCTTGACTTGATGTAGACGCGAAACTACTTGGTGCAGTTGACATAAAGTCTGCTAGCTCATCTTCATCAGGGAGGAAAGAATAGTCATGACTAAGAGAAGGTGGGACTTCATTAAAGCCCTGGAAGCCCACAGTGGTCTTGTCATTACTTTTCTTTAACCCACCCATCATGTGTTTCATTACAAAAGACGAATCTCTGAATTGACTTAATTTCTTTTCAAGTTCAACAATTTGGAGTTGTGCATCTGACAACTCTTTGTTTTTTTCAGAAATCTCTTTTGTTTTCTCAGCCATCATGTCGTGAGCTGAGTCTATTACTTGAAGTTTTTCGTTTAATTTGCATGTTAAAGCTTCGATTTCACTTTCATAACCTTTTATCTTCTTCAAGTATAGAGATTCATTTCTTTTAGCAAAAAAGTTTGACTCTTTAATGCTAGACATCTCGCTCACCAGACTTGGGTTTTGTGTTGACAACCTGTCAACCTCACCCTGTAGTTCACGACATCTTAAACACACAGAATTAGATTGTACCTCTTCCTCATGAACTTCTGAAGTTTCATCAGCACCAACCTGTTCAGTTTCACTTTCTTTCTCTACTTCAACATCCACTTTTGCTTCAGCATTTTTCACTTCAGATTCAACATCACTCACAGTACTTTTAGCCTCATCAAATGGCACTATCTCTGCCATGAATGCCTGAGCAGCACTCTCATTTCCCTGATATCACCTTTGTAATGCATCCCATAAATCCTTTGAATTAGTGTACTTATTAAAGATATGCTTGATGCCATCAGGTAAGGACATCCTGATAGCGGCTAAGGCTCTCTTTTCAGCTTCATACACTTTCTTATCAGCCTCTTTCATGTTCACGTAGTCTGTTCTACGTGGTCTGCCCTCAAAATCATGTACTGGGTTTATGTACCCATCTTCAATACATATCCACATGCGTGCATCCTGAGATTTAATGAAGGATTTGAAGTTGTCCTTCCATGTAAGATAGTTCTCCACCTTCATCATCTTAGGAGCATTCAAGGTCTTCATGTTCGACATTTTAAACGTAACAGACCGGTAAAACCGTACAAAATATGTCTGAAAACAATGGTTAGCAAATTACACCTTTAGAATTGTCTCGAAAAGACGAATCCAATGATATATAATGTCAAAAACCGAGCTACGGATCACTTTCTATTTGCAAAACACTGAAATTTTTCCGACGCTTGCCAACTAAAATTCCACCACTTAATTTCTCAACCAATTTCGCTGGAAAGTCAAATTAAATTCGCTGGTCAGTTTAAATTCGCTGGTTATTTTAAATTCGCTGGTTATTTTGCTGAAAAGGTTAAATTTGCTGACAAGTTCGCTGATCAATTTCGCGATTACGATGACTTGTAAATTCGCTGAAAACCGTAGTAATTTCGCTGAGGATAATTACACGGTTACCAAAGTCGCCTTTGGATTTTAAGTTCGCCGTCAAGTTTGCAGATCAGTTAAATTCGCAGGACCAGTTAATTTCACTGGTCTGTAAATTTGGAAATTCAATCTTCTCAGAATTCAACAGATTTCGTATCAATTTCCTGCAAAATCGAACAAGCAAATCAGCAGACTTTTGACACAAATTTAATGAATCTAATGAAGAACACGAAGAAAAGTCTTTGAAATCCAGCCAAATATTCTTCAAAAACAACCAAATACTGTCCCAAAAACCTGCAAATCAGCCAAAACAAACAAACAAACTGATCAAACACCAACAAATTCGCAGAATATTATCAGAATTAACAGAAATTTTCGAAACCCTAGTTTCAGGTTTCAAAATTTCGAAAATTTTAAACCCTAATATCAAGAATCCTGAAAACTCCTTGTTTCTACAGAACACAATTCTGAACCGAGCCTTCAAGAGCCTAATGCTTTGATACCAATTGTAGGTCCCCTTGATGTGTATGGATCTTCACAGAATTGTCAATCCGATCAAGAGTGCGGAATCCTCTTGATCAGAATATAGCAGAATGAGTAGAAACAGAAATCACTTTTAATCCGGGTTTTCTATTGATTATCAAACCAAGGTATTACAATCAATTAAAACCCTAATCCTCTCACAAATTCGTCCAAGCTAGTAAGCTCTCACGAAATTCTCTCTAACAACTGTTTTGGCTGATTTACCTAAACCTTAAAGCCTAACCTTGTTTATATACACAAGATTTACAACTTGGGCTAGGGTTTACTACATGGGCAAGCCCAATTCGTCCCACTAGACCCAAACTGGGTTTAGTTTAGCCCAAACTCAATTATCTCACTAATACAAAATTAAACCCGCTAACTGTTTATCGTTTAACTAATTACAAGATATCCAAAGACCAAATCTAAGCTGTTGTCACAAATATGCACCAACAAAAACAAGTTCTCCAAAACCAAAGGTTTCGGAGTCAGAAAAACAATCATCTTCTACTACACCAGTAAAGATGAATGTTCCTTTGGATTACTATGTGAAACTTGAGAAAGAAATGCAAAAGTCTGAGAAGAAAGATGTTCCAAAGAAAGACCAACCATCTGGTCAACCTCAGAAAGATGAGTTTTTCTTATACAAAGAGGATGAGGTTGGGTCTGAAGAAAGCTTGAAGATCAATGATAAGAATTTTCCACCATTGATCACCAAAAGAACTGTCCTTGATGTCCAGTTACCTGTGTCCAAAGAGGCTTGGGTAGCATCAAAATCTAACTAAGTGTTTTTGAATTGTGCAGGAGCTTCCAAGATCCGTTTCACGTTGGATTATGGATAGTGGAGCTTCTCGGCACATGACGGGGAAGAAGACCCTGCTGTACGATGTTAGAGAGTTTAATGGAGGTTATGTGGGTTTTGCAGGAAATCAAGGAAGTAGGATAATTGGAGAAGGAACGTTATCCAATGGGATTGTCACGTTTGAAAGAGTTAATTACATTGCCGAGCTTGAGAATAATCTACTGAGTATTTCTCAGATCTGTGATAGGATGTATACAACGCACTTCACAGACAAAGAGTGTTTGATCTTGAAACCAGGATTTGTTGTTCCCGAAGAATGGATTATCATGAGAGCACCAAGAGTCAATGATCTGTACGTGTTGGATATGAGCGTAGCAACTACAACCACGGGTCAGGCTCATTGTTTTATGTTTAGAGCAACAGAGAAAGAATCACAGTTGTGGCACCGAAAAATGGGTCATATACATTTGCGAAAAATGAATCATCTGGTGTATAATTATTTGGTTACTGGTGTTTATGTGAGAGGTTTTCATCTTGAGGGGGACTGCATTAGCTGCATCAAAGGAAAGCAAACGAAGAAATCTCACCCCGGGAAGAAAGAAAATTCAATCTCAAGACCTTTAGAGAGACTACATATGGATTTGTTTGGTCCAGTGAACGTCAAAAGCATTACTAGGGATCTCTATTGTCTTGTAGTCACAGACGATTATTCCAAATTTTCTTGGGTATTATTTCTGAAGTCAAAAGATGAGACATTTGATCGTTTGATGATGCTTTGCAAGAAGATGGAAAACTTGTACCAGACACGCATTAGAAGATTACGTAGTGACAATGGTACTGAGTTCAAGAATATCAAGATGGAAGAGTATTGCGATGAAAGAGGTATATTGCATGAATTTAGTGCTCCTTACACTCCACAACAGAATGGAGTAGCTGAAAGAAAGAACAGGACGCTAATTAAAACGACAAGGTCGATGCTTGCTGATTCCAAGCTACCCGTTAACTTTTGGGCAGAAGCAGTATCAGCCGCATGCTATACGCTCAACCGGGTTCTTACTGTAAAGAAATTCAACAAGACATGTTTTGAGCTGATCAATAACCGCAAACCGAACCTGAAGTATTTAGAACCGTTTGGGTCTCCCTGCACTGTTCTAGAGCCTTTTGGTAAGTTTGGTCCAAAGAGTATTGAGGGAATATTTGTGGGTTACTCAAGTCCTTTGAGACGAGTCTATGTTCCAAACTTGAAGCGGATTTATTGAGGCGCATAATGTTGAATGTCAAGGCTATACAATTCCACCACAAAATCCCGGGGATTCATGGCGTTTTCATTATGACACTTTGTGGAATTCGTTTGACATGGAAAAAGAAGAGGAAGAAGAAGAAGATTTCTTTGACGAGTTGGATATTCTGAGAGAGTATGAGTCATCTCAGGAAAGGTTCCCAGCTGAGTCTTCAAGACGTCAAAGGCATACTTCAAATGACGATGAAGCAGGTCCAAGCAATGCTGGAGAACATGATGATATTCAACAAAATGAAGTTGCTCAAGATCATCAGATGGTAGAGAATGATAATCAAGAATCTGAGAACAGACCAGTATTTGACCATGGTGATTCATATTCTGAGGGGGAGCAAATTCAGATTTCAAGTCAATCTATTCCAATCAGTGAACAAAGTGCAGATCAAAATATCACAAATATGGAGGGTGAGGTAGATGTTCCAGGTGAAGTGATGCCAAGAACACTTTCATACCATCCAGAAGCGCTGATTATTGGAGAATTGCAATCAGGCGTCCGCACTTGACGACAAATTGATCAAGCGCTTACTTGTTTTTATACTACAGTTGCTCCATTACAAACTGAGTTTTCACTAAGTTGTTTTATCTCGCAGATTGAACCGAGTACTTATAAGGAGGCGCTTACTGAAGATTCTTGGGTCAATGCGATGCAGGAGGAACTGAGCCAGTTCGAGAAATTAGGAGTGTGGAAATTACTAGACTTGCCTGATGGTCACAGGAAAATTAACACAAAATGGGTGTTTAAATGCAAGAGAGATGATCGAGGGGTTATTATTCGAAATAAAGCTCGACTCGTAGTCCAGGGTTTTAGTCAGCAGGAGGGTATAGATTTCACCGAAGTATATGCTCCTGTGGCTCGTTTAGAAGCAATTAGAATCTTTCTGGCATTTGCATCATGGAAGGGATTTAAAGTTTTTCAGTTAGATGTTAAATCGGCGTTTCTCTATGGGAAGGTAAAAGAGGAGGTATATATGTCGGACAGCCACCAGGCTTCACCGACCCAATCCACAAAGACATGGTTTATTTACTGGATAAGGCGCTGTATGGTTTACACCAGGCCCCGAGAGCTTGGTACGAGACATTGTCTCAAAACCTACTAGCCAACAGCTTCATCCGTGGCCTCTTCACCAAAAAGGTCAACGGACATCTTCTGATAGTTCAGATATACGTGGACGACATCATATTTGGGTCAATGAATGAAAGTTTGTGTAAAGACTTTGAATCTCTTATGAAGCAAAAATTCGAAATGTCATCGATGGGGGAGATGAAATTCTTCTTGGGACTTCAAGTTGATCAACTACCTGAGGGAATTTTCATACATCAGATGAAGTATGTTCATGATATCTTAGGGAAATTTGGGATGTCAGGATCTACTCTAGCGTCAACCCCGTTAGCGACAAATCATGGGATAAACCCAGATCTCACCAGAGACAGGGTAGATGAAACGATGTATCGTTCCATGATCGGATCGCTGATGTACTTAACTGCTTCAAGACCCGATATCATGTATCTGACGTGCCTCGTAGCACGGTTTCAGTCAACTCCCAGAGCTTCGCATATGGTGATTGTGAAACGGATATTACGCTACCTGAAAGGAACTCCATCATTGGGGTTGTGGTATCCAAAAACAGGCGATTTCACGCTCGAAGGGTATTCTGATTCCGACTACGGAAGCTGCAAAGTTAATGCTAAATCAACAACAGCGGGTTGGTCACCTGGCAATGTAAGAAGCAAACCTCTGTGGCTCTATCCACATGTGAAGCGGAGTATGTATCTGCTAGCAGTTGGTGCTCTCAAATCTTGTGGATACAGCAACAGCTGCGCGACTACGGTTTGCAATTTCTTAACACCCCTATCTTTGTTGATAATGAGGCAGCGATTAATATCACGAAAAATCCTATTCATCACGCTAAAACGAAACACATCGAAATTCGTCATCACTTCATCCGAGATTATTTCGAGAAGAAGTTGATACGAATTGAGAAAATCCACACTGACGAACAGAAAGCTGATTTACATACCAAAGCATTTGACAAAACTCGTTTTAAATATCTTTTAAAACTAAACGGTATGAAGCTTCTATCGGTGTCGGATGGGATTATTGGCGTTGATGAGGATAACATTATAGATGATGATGTTGAGAAACAATCTGCAATGGTTTATCGATTTTTTACTTGTTTTGGTATTTAGGGGGAGTATTATATTTTCAGAAAATACAAAAACAATAAAAAATTCAAAAATCCAAAAAAACATGAGAAAATTTAAAAATCCAAAAATAATAGAAAACTGAAAAAGAGCTTGTGTAAAAAGGGAAAATTATAGTACATCGGCTTGACAGTTACGGTACGCTAAAGAAATGTAAAGTTTTAAAGTTTTTAAACAGTCTCGCTGATGATATGTCAATAGGATTTTATACATACAGTAAATCTTGTTTGGGATATAAACCTAAAATTCAAACTTGCTTATTTTGTGGGGAACAAATCTTGGATATATAGGTAACCCCTGAAATCTTGTTTGAAAGGTCCCTCTTTCTGAAATACTAGGTCTTTATACTCAGTGATATCTGGGGTATTATCCTGGGACTTCTGATTTTGTGGAAGCAATGGCCTAGTCCCCGTATAATACTTTCTGCTTGCTTGAAATAAAGCTCACCCTCAGCATAAAAATGATGAAACATTGCAAAAATGCTAATCATGTGTTGTTGAAGAAAAGATCCTCTAAAGGGGACACACCTAAAGTCGAACCATCATCTCTTTGCTGAACGGAAGTTCTGACCTGAGCTCTCACGATTTCGCATCTAACCCTTTTACAGATATCATCTAGGTATACTCACCTGTAAGACTGAATATTGGGATCTGGATACAGGGGTATATTCAAGAGGTGGGACACACATATAAGTTTAAGTCATTAATTCACCTAAATTGTATCCTGAGCAGATTGAAATTTGTATAAAAATTTAAAAGGATCAGCATATCGACAATCTAAGTGAATTGTTTAAGACTTAGTATGTTATCAAGCTTAATGGTGCTAGTAATTTGTCATTAGCTGATATGATTCCCTAACACGCTCACCAAAAATATGTTTGTAAATAGTTTGCATTCTGTATTTCATTTCTACATTCATTGTCTAGTTTATAAACTTTATTAAAAATCCAAAAAGATTTTTCATTTCTGCTTTATTCTCTGACAAACCAAAGTGGAAAGTTGATCTTCAGATTCAGAAGGTTGGAGCAGATGCAGAAAGATTCTAAGCTGGATGATGAGTTGGGAGCTTCATATTTTAAACTTGGAAAATTGGAAAGTCAAAACAAGTTCATTAACTTGAAACTGGTAATTTTCAGAAAAAATATTTGAAATTGTTGAACAAAAATCAGTTTGTTTTTGTCACAGATCAACCAAGGTCATTAAGTTGGACTTGGTAGATAAATTGAGTAATCAGGGTCATTAACTTAGACCTGAATACTTAAGTGGATTTCTAAAACTGATGAACAGTTAATAGTGTGTAAAGTTGAATAGATTATAATATTATATATTTGAGTAACAGGAAACAGGAGTTAAAATCCCCATGGCAAAGAAAATGTTAAAGTTTGAACCAGAATATAAGTCCCAGCTTATCGAGAGGGGGAGTCTGCGAAAGGGGGAGTCAGAATTCTGGATCAACATTCAAAGGGGAGATTGAAGGTTAGAGTTTGAAGATAGAAGATTGAAGGATGCTTTACAATGTCAAGGCAATTTGGGATAGAGAACGATAGATCAAGACTAAAGACTAAAGACTGGATACTAAAGACTTCGTCAACATCCAAGGGGGAGTCTGTTGATGCACTGATGTCTGTTAACTTCGTCTTTATAGAGTCTTGTAATATACTAAATAGATCAGGGCACGCAAATCGAGAAAACGAGTATATAGGTAATTCCGCTTGAAAGGTGTTTAGTGTCATTCAAACGGAATTAGATGTTCAAGAGAAATTAACTAATTCCGCACGGAATTAGGTAATTCCCCACGGAATTAGGTAATTCCGTTTGAAACTTAATTCTGCGTGAACGGTTCAAGCGGAATTAGCCTTGTCTATAAATACCTGATCTTGTCGTTCATTTGGAACAAAATTAGGTCATAGATTCAGAGCCGAGGTGCTGCCGAATTGTTATCAAAATTGTAAAAAGCTCAGAATCAATCAATAAGAAGATAATTAGAAAGGAACAAGCTGTTTTACATCAATTACATTGATTCCGCCTTTGTTTTTTATGCTGAACTCATCGGATTGACTCGTTAGGGTCACACGATGATCCAACAGATATCTAGCTTTATATTGTTATATCTAGTCAAAAGACAAGGTGGCAATATTGTAATTAATGAGAAATCTCATTAAAAGCCCTGGCCTATAAATAGGGATGTTATGTCATAGTTTAGGACTTTCGCTCATTTTGGAGTTTTAGAGAGCTCTAGATCTAGAGAGAGGTTCTAGAGAGAAAAAGTGATTCAGGTAATTTTAGAAGATCACATCATGGCTGAAGAATTTTACAACACGTTCTACAACGCGTTTACATCTGAGTCTTTCGAAACTTCAACTGTCAAACCAAAAACCATTACAAAAGCGATCAATGAAAACATTAAACATGATAATTTCTACGGAACAAATTCAAAACCACCAACACTTGAAAGCATTGAAGATTACACTTGGTGGAAAGAGCGGTTCATCAACTGGGCAAAAGCTTACGCTCATGAAAGCTGGTTTTGTTTGGAATTTGGTTATAGTAGGCCGACCGATGATAAAGGAGAAGAAACCCCACTCAAAAGTTTATTAATAGAAGACAAAAGAGAATTCTCAGCTGAACAGAGAATGATTGCTTTAATTCAATCATCAATTAGACATGACCTGTTTGCTTTACTTCAACATGATGGGTCATCAAAATCTGTCTGGGAAGCTTTACGGGTAAAAGCTGAGGGGGGTAAACAAATCAAGAAAAATAAAATTGCATTATTAAAGAAAGAATTTGATTTGTTTGATAGTTTGAAAGGTGAATTAGTTAGACAAATGATAGAGAGATTTGGTCATCTAAAAATTGAACTTGATCGTTTTGGCATTGTTAAAACTCGAGAAGAAATAATTGATAAGATCATAGAAGCGTTACCACGAGCTGATCAGTGGCAAACGTTTGTATTCATATTGAAAAATGATGCTTTATATGATACAATTTCTCTTGATGTCTTGATAGAAAAGATAGAAAGTCATGAGCTTGAATTGCAAAAGCAGAACAAGATGAGTAGTTCTTCGCATCAACAGAATGTCGGTCTTTATTACAAAGGTGCAATACCTTTGGTGAAAGTTAGTGAATCACCAAAAACAGCATTCAGTGGTGTGAAGACAAAAGAACCTCCGACAAGTCAATCAAGCTACAATCCAAGATATCATTCGTCTTCATCAAAAGCAAGTGTTGAAGAATCTGAAGAAGTTCTCTGCAACATTGCTCTCAAATTGAAGAATTCTCCGACTATGAGCATCAATGCAGCCAAGCAACAAATGAGTTTTCTTGCATCTGTTCTAGAATCTTATGAAGGTCTAGTAGCTGGCAAAATTGGAAATTCTGAATTGACCAAAGAAGACTATGACCAGATTGATCCGGAAGAGATGGAACCTATCGATATTCGCTGGAGATTACTGGAAAGCAGTCAATCGGTGGTCCATCAACTAAGCTAGGATTTGATAAATCCAAAGTGACTTGTTTCAAATGCAAGCAAAGAGGTCATTTCAAGAGAGAGTGTCAAAATTCTTTAGTTGATGGAAATGAAAATCCTTTCAATGATGATTATTACCGAAAGTCGATTTACCACCGTAGCAAAGAAGAGCCGAAAATGATTGAAAATAATCCCAAGAAGAAAGCCTTACTTATACATCAAGATGATGAAAAAGTGGCAGAGGGTTTCAGTTGGGACAAATACATTCCATCTGACTCAGGATTGGCTGCTGAGATCAAGAAAAGAAATGAAGAAGATTGTGTTGATGAAAATGTCACAGCACATGGAAGAAAAATATCACAAGGCAAACATTATGTTTTTGTTGCTGAGATCAAAGAGAAAACCAGAGAAGAGATTCTGGAGGAGAAAACATTGCTTAGAAGAGAATTAATGAGATGCAAGAGGAGTATGAAAGTGCTGTAAGAAACAAAAGATGGGACAAGAAGCGAGAATGCTATGTCAACAGAAATGGTGAACCTGTTGTTCCCAAAAAGGACATAGTTTTTGATGATGTTCATTTGGTAATCCCTCGATCAGTCGAATACTACACAAATGCTGGAAAAGATAAAACATATGTGAAAAGGTTTGAAAAACTTCTTAGAGATGTTATGACTTCAAGTTTGAGGAAGAGGGATGAAGAGAGAATGAAGAAGAATGTTGATGAGATGGTGAACGATTTGAAGAAAGTTGCTGAAGAAGCTAAAGTAGAGGAAGAGAAGGTAGAAGAAAAAGTTATTGAAAAAAAAGCTGTTACTGAAGAACAGCAGGTTGAAGAAGCTGAAGAGAAGTTGGAAAGATCGGTTGAATTAAAGGTTGAAAGTTCAGCTGATAGTGTTGGTGATGCTGGTACTGGTGAAGAAAAGAAGAGTGAAGATGAGTTGAAGCAAACAGAAGTAAACACCGAAGAGCCAATCACTAAGGTAAATTTTGATTCTGAAATCTTGAAAATTGTTGAACAGTGCAAGAAATGCGTGGAAACGTGCAGTGCTTGTATTGAGAAAGACGAAAAGTTCAGAACAAGAGATATTGAATTTACCAAAATAGAAAAAGTTTTTAAAAATAAATACAAAGAAATGCTTGAAAATGAAAAAGTTTTGAAAGATAATGATGAAAAGATTTCAGAAAATTGTAAAAATTTAGAAAAAGAAAATGAAAATTTGAAAGAAAAAGTTTTGAAAATGACAGAAGAATGTTCTCAAAAAGAATATGAGTGTCAAGAAATTAAAAAAGAATATGATTAAATAAATTTGGCTTATCACATTACTAAAAAGTCATATGAAGATGTGAAGAGTCAAATGAAACTTGTTCAATCGAGATTGAGATACTGTTCTGAAACAACTGATATGTTTAAGCGACAGTATGAAATAAAGCAACAAGTTGTAAATTCTTACATTGAGGATGTTGCTAAGCTTAAGCGTCAGATTGCTGATTTAGAACAGGATCATAACAAGTTAAAAAGTTATCACGCGTCATCATATGTGCTTGAACGTATTTTCAATATAAAACAGGGAGATGGTGATTCTGAGAAAAACAAAAAGGGCATTGGTTCAGAATTTCATCAAGTTCCACCACCGGAAAAGTTTGCATTTAATGATGATGAGAAGGTCGAAAAAGCTTTCAACATGGTAGATCAATTGCCAGATAACATTGAAGTAACCTATTCCAAATCTGACGATTCTAGTGATTCAGAGGTGGTTGGTAAGGTCGTTGAAAGTGTGTTGAAAGAAGAGTCGGTTGAAAAAGGTAAAACTGAATCACAGGAGGAAAATGAAGGTAGTTTTCATGAAGAATATCTGAAAAACTCAAAATCCAAGAAAAATTTGAATGACGATTCAAAAGGATTGGTTTATACCATGATTGGATCGGACAAATTATTTTTAGATATTGTATTCCCGATTCAGAATGTGATTTCAGAAAAGATTGACAAAGTTTTCAAAATGGTGGAGATTGAAAAGTCTAAGATTTCAAAATTTGCTAACAAACCTGGTTTCAAGAAGAAAAACATGAAGGCTGGGTTGGGTTATAAAAAGAAACAGAATTGGAAGAAAAATGAAATGCCAAATAATCAGGCAAGGATGAATTTTGTTCACGGAACAAGTTCTGAAGAAGAGAAAGAACTCCAATTTAGACGACAGTCTAATGAAGAGTTCTATGCTCAAAAGAAAAAGCAACAGACACAGGTTAAAGATGTGTCTAAGAGAACATGTTTCAAATGTGATCAAACTGGACATCTTGCACGCAAGTGTCAGAATCTAAAACCTGTTGCTATTGAGTCAGAAAAGAAGTCTGAAAATGTTGAGAAACATAAATCTGAGGATGTGAAACAAAGGTCAACCAGATTTGATTCAAAACAAACTTAGAGGTACAACACAAACAAGTTTGCTTCGAATTAAACTTGGAAATCAAATCTGAATAGGTTCAATTCTATACAGACCTGGAATTCTCACACACCCAGATTCAGAACAACGCAAAGTTGGCAAACATCAGTTGATATGACAAAACCCCAACAGTTTTGGAAACCAAATGTTGTTCAAAGTCAAAATATGCAAAAAGAGTCACATTTTTACAAACGAGGGACTCCTAAACGTCAAACATGGTCTGCTAAGAAACAAATCGTTTCGGTAAATGAAGAAAAAGATGGTGTTCAAGTTGAAAAAGTCTTTGTTCAGAATGACAAAGATTTTCCGAAGTTGAATGAAGCATACTGTGTTGAAATGCCTAAGGTCAAACAAACCTGGGCTAAATTGGTTAAGTGATTGAATAGTTGAATGTGTAAGTGCTCAAAAAAATTGAAAACTGTGAGAATGGAAATCGGAGCAGCCTGGCACAACTGGAAGAGAAGGCTGCTGAACCTTGTGATGGTTAAACAGGGAGTTTATTTGAATTCTGTACATAAATAAACAATATTTCAAAAACCCTAAAAATTGAAAAATTTAAAAACCAAAAATATGTTTTTATTTTGTCAAAAATTGAAAAATCAAAAATATGTTTGTTTTTAAATTTGTCAAAAATCAAAATTTCAAAAATATGTTGCTTGAATATGCCGAAACCCTCATGGCGGAACAAACATGATTAATTTCACAAGATTGAAAAACGGTTTTCAAACTGTAAAAAATCAATGTGTTGTAAATCATGGGTGTAATTACTTCTTCACATGTTATATTTTCTGTAATTCAGTGCACGAAAAGCAGAAAATGGATGGCGAGACAAAGCTATCAGTGTCGGTTTGTCAAATTTTCTTTAAATGATTTTGCATTTTAGGGGGAGTAAGAATATTTCAGAAAATTTCAGAAAATTCAAAAACATTTGAAAATTTGAAAAAGCCAAAAACATGATAAAATTCGAAAAAGAGTTTTTGTGTAAAAAGAGGAAATGATAGTACATCAATAAACAATCACAGTACGCTAAAGAAATGGAATGTTTTAATGTGATAAACGGTCTCACTGATGATATGCCAGTAGGTTTTTACACGCTTAGTAGATTGTTTTCGAGATATAAACCTAAATATCAAATACTTTACTTATCTCGTGGGGAACATCTCTCGGATATATAGGTAACCCCTGAAATCTTGTTTGAAGGGCTTTCTATTTCTGACATACTAGGTCTTTGTACGTGATGATATCTGGGGTATTATACCGGGACTTCTGATTTTGCGGGAGCAATAGCCTAGTCCTCGTATAATACTTTGCATTGCTTTAATCATAAAGCCCACCCTCAGCATAAAAAATGATGAAACATTGAAAAATGCTAATCGTGTGCTGTTGAAGAAAAGATCCCCAAACGGGACACACCTAAAGACGAGCCATCATCTCTCTGATTTTGCGGAAGCAATAGCCTGAGCTCTCATAGTCTCGCATTACCCGTTTACAAATATCATTAGTGTACATTCACCTGTAAGACTGAATATAGAAGTCTGGATATGGGAGTATATTCTGAGGTGGGACACGCGAATAAGTTAAGTCCTTAAAACACTAAATCCGTATCTCGAAATAGTTGAACTTTGTGTGAAAATTTAAGTGGATCAGTATACTGACAATCTAAGTGAATCGTTTAGAACTGAAAGTGTTTAAAGCTCAACGGTACTAGTGATTTGTCAAAAACTGATATAATCCTCTGACGCGAACTCAAACAAAAATATTGTCTGTAAATATGTTTGTAAATATTTCTTTACTGCTTTATATTTCAGAAAAATACAAAAAGATTTTTTATTCCGCTTTATTTTCGACAACCGATGTCTGAGTGCTGAGTTTCAAAATCTTAGTATGCTGATTATGTTTCTGAAAATAAATCAAGTTCATTAATTTGAAACTTGTAGTTTTAAAATCAAAAATAGTTTTTGATATCTCCAAGGTCATTAATTTGGACTTGGATGATTAACTGTGAGGGATTTGGATGCTCATATTGTTAAAATCTGTAAAACAGCCAGTTTCTGATTTTGTTCGCTTAATACTACCAAATCTTTGAAGTTTGTTGATAGGGGGAGAGAGTCAAGATATTTCTGGATATATTCATATTATTATATCTTAAAGCCAGAATCTTGATTTAGAAAGTTTAATAGAGCCAGGGTTACAATTCCTAGACAATTGAATGTTTAAAATGTTACTTATAAATGTTTGAGATTTGCAGATGGTGTACCAGACTACGATCCCAACAGCCGAGTCTAAGGGGGAGTCTGAAGACGAGCTCAACGCAAGAGGAAGCGTGGATTCAAGAAGCCATGTAACTATCTCAGAAGAGCTTGTATACGGAAAGCAAGGTGTCGATCCCAAAAGCACGGAAGCTTGACAAAAGGGGGAGCCTGATGAAGAAAAGAATCTACAGAAAGGGGGAGCTGAAGCTGAAGACAGATCCACGGGGATTCTATTCACTACGTTGATGAAAACGTGTTAAAGCTTCAAGAAGACTCACAGAGAGAGAAAGACAAGACGCTACGAGATTGACTGCGGCAATATCCAAGGGGGAGTCTGTTAGTGCATTTATGTCTATCTCCTTCGTCAATCCGAGCCGTAGCGAGAAACCATTCTAATTAGCTTTATATTGTAATATCTAGTTAGAAATAGCAAGGTGGCATTTTGGTAATTAATGAGAAGTCTCATTAATTCCGAGGGCTATAAATAGGAGAGTTAGAGTTTGTTTCAAAGACTTTTGCTACATTTCTCATTTTGGAGAGCTCTAGATCTAGAGAGAGAATCTAGAGAGAGAAAGTGATTCAAGGTGCATGTACATGTCATATTTCTAATCGAATCACCGTTATATTACGTCTTGTGTGTTAAGTCACGTTCGTGTACGGATTCCGCACGTCACACGTTCGTTTCGCAATCGTTTCGGAGTCAAAACCGGTCCTACATTTTCATTCACCTATTTTATGTTAGCAAAAGCTATGATGAATTTTTCATAACACAACTCCTTAAGAGTTTGAGGTGATACTTAGAGGCAGCCAGTTAAACTTGATCCTCACTGATGCAGTCAGTAGAACTTTTTGGATATTTCTCATCCATTCTACCTGCATGCTGTTGGTCATCAACAAATGTTCGACCAGAGCTTTTAGCAGTTCTACCAACAACCTCTTCACCAACAGCAGTTTGAACTGGATCTTCTTCACCTGAAACATGCTCAAGAGCGATCAAACAAAAGTTTTCATGTTCATCACAATCTTTTGCTATCAAAGCAAAGTTTTCATCTGTTAAGTTCTCTGGCAAGTTGTTCCAGTCAACATAGCCATGTGTAAAAGAGCTTTGTTTATTAGCAGAAGTAGGAGTAGCTTGTGGTGCTTTAACATGTGCAATTGGCATTTGGACATACTGAACCTGAGGGACTAGTGGTGCATGAACATAGTGTACTGGAACAGGATTCAAGTTTTGTGCAAACTGGGCTGTGTTTTGCACATTTGGTCCAAGGGTATTTTGGTGATAAAACTACTGTTGTGTATTAGGTTGAGATCTTTGACTGGGTTATATGATCTTTGGTGCAATGTTACTTGGTTGACTCTTGTATTCTCTAGCAAAGTGTCCTAACCTATTACACTTAAAACATTTAATCTTAGATTTATCCAACCCCACTTTCGACCTCCTACTTAATCCTGGGTAAGTCCTACCAGTTCTTTCATAAAAATCGTTAGCTCTTAGGCTGAGTAAGGCTACCTAGTGCAATATTTCTATCTCCTCTTTGTCAGTTGGGCCTCTGTGCTTAAGATCATCGAGTAAAAACGACAGATTATCAGTAACATGAGTATCATAGTTTGCTACAAAAGCATAACTTGTGGAATGTTGATCAGAGTTGATTCATGTTGATACATCAATAAAATGATCAAAGCTCTTATCATTTCCCATTCCAGCAGATGATCCCTCCTGACTTAAATTTGTTGTGCTACCAAAAACGTAACTCTCAAACACCTTTCCAGTTTCCTGGAGCTTTTTCTTTTGAACAAGCTCCCTCTTAAATGTTAGAAGCTTTCCATGGAGCTGAGTTAGGATCATGTCCTTGAAATATGGGGATGTTCTCATCACTATACCAATAGTATCCAATTTTTCAGGAAAATATCTCAGAAATTGGTTACTTAAAGTTGCTTTAGTAATTTCTTTTTTAACCAAATTCAGTTCACTGATTAGACATAAAAATCGTTAAAACTGCTGAGTCAGGGTCTCCCCTTTGACATGAGTGAAGGTTTCATATTGCTGGTTAAGAATTTCTCGAGTGTTCTAGGTAACATCATCTGTTCAACCAAATTGTTCCTTCAATGCACCCCACAACTCTTTGGCACTGTTGCAATGCAAAAGGCCAACATAGATATCATTCAGCAGAGCCATAGCCATGATACTGATGACTTTTGCATCTAGCTCGAATTTTTGATAATCTTGCTCAGAGTAATTCTTCAGCTTCTTTGGCTCAAATACATTTGGGTTCTCGACATTTGGTGCCATTGGAATATGTGGTCCGAAGACAATAGACTCCCAACACCCTGTATTTTGCTGAGCAAGTATATGCCCCATCATACGTTGCTAGATGTTAAATTTTGATCTGACAATTATAGGTGGTTTATTACTGAAGCCAATGTTATGTGGATCATTTAGTGCCATTTTCTCTTGTTCTTTATGAGAAAAACAGAGTATGTGAAATACATTAATTAGTTCTTCACTAAAAAACTCTGAGCTACGAACAATATTGGATCTTTGTAGAGCCGATCTTTGTATGTTAATCTGATTGTAAGATCGAGTTTAACGTGACCAAGCTCTGATACCAATTGTTAGGTTCGAGTTTACAAGGTTTGTGATTAGAAATACAGTTTAAGCTCAAACAATATGGAATTGTATAGCAAAAGATAAATAATCACAAATGAGAAGTCATCATCAACAATTTTTTTCATTGATCATAAATGATTCAAATGTTGTACAATAGATTGGCTCTACAGACTCCCCTCACCTGATCACTTAACAATTCTGTTCGTATTAGAGAAAAGGTGACGTGTGTGATAAATAGATCACTAATAGGTGTGATCTATTTATACTAAGTATGAAAGCTCTGTTTTATGATTGATTGACACCACCATAATAATGACATCTAACATTCGTAACAGAAAAGATTCCACAGATGTTGCAAACATATGTGCAAATCTAAACATCTGTTCTAACTAGTCTAAACACTGATTAAACAATATTGTTACATTGGTAAACCACTGTTGGACCTATCCTCTATTGCTTTGATCTAAATATATGTTTGGGCATAAAAATGTTTGGTCTTCTTCATCAAACCTTTGGCTTCAACAGAGTTTTGTTTTCAACAAATGTTGTTTCTTCTTGAACAGTGGTTCTAAGGCTTGATCAGATATTTGCTTATCTTCAAGAGATATTTTGATTAGGTGTTCAAGATTCACTATATTTAGGGAGAATATAGTTCAAACTCTTGTTTATTTCTTGATCAGATGATCATGCTTTGGCTTTCGGATATCATCTGTTCTTCTGTAGGTCCAACATAAGGGTTCTTCTTGACTTTCCCCTTCGAATTTGTTAGATTATGATGATTGATTATTGGAGACTATATCACCCGAATCAACATTTACATTCAATAGAGACTAAAAGTTAGCACTTAGGTCACTAATTCCCAAATAAAAAAGATAAAAATCATAATCAATTCACCTTGGATCACTAATACCAACCAATCATTTCTCCTCCAATGCGATAGTTGCTATTCCACCAATTTCACACTAAAGTAACAAGAACACCAAGTAACTAAACTCAAACTATACATAATAACAACGTTCCACTAATCACATTCAAATCACAAATAAAACATCATTAAAAGTTAAAACGATTGGGTGTTATGGAATTCATGATAATTCAAACAAGTTATCCTAATCTAAAATAAAGTTAGTACAATATAAATCAAAATCAGCATATAATACAATCAAATCAACCTAGAATCACAATTAATATATTTTAGTTATTTACTCTTATTTTATCATTGATTTTTAATAATTTTTCTTGATTATTATAGATACTCATTATTAATACCAATTTCTATTTTTTTCTTGACCTCTTAAGTACGCTAATATTATATATGCTACATATGTAAAATTTACAAATTTATGTTGAAAAACACCTTTATTTTATTGCTTTTAAAATAACTAGCTTAAAAAACAAATATAAAACAATGCTTATTTACAAAGTTTAAATCATATTACGTAAGTGTTATTTGGAACCTTGAATTTGTATAATGTTGGGTTTTAAGTTTCCAAAATGGTTTGATCTAACCTAGCTTGGATCAAAAATTATGTAATCAATTTGATAGATATCCATGCACTGAAAATTAGCGACACCCAGATAAAAAAAAATTCTTGGATCTACCTTTGAGTATGTTATGCTAATCCTTCCCTAAAACACAATTTACATAGTCCAATAAATTTTTGTAACATTCCTAATTATCAAGCTTAGTTAATCTTGCAACACATCAATGAGAATCGTCTTAGAA
Source organism: Helianthus annuus (assembly GCF_002127325.2). Classification (NCBI taxonomy): domain Eukaryota; kingdom Viridiplantae; phylum Streptophyta; class Magnoliopsida; order Asterales; family Asteraceae; genus Helianthus; species Helianthus annuus. Next base: position 84,115,417 of record NC_035444.2, on the reverse strand, counting down.
ATCAATTCAAGTTCACATGTGAAATGCTCAATTATTACTTAGTGATTATACACGAATTCCTATCTTGTAACGTATGTAACTTTTATATTGTAGCATATGTAACATCATTATCCTAAGCAAATTATAGACGTGTTAGATTTATAACAACATAATCATAGCAATAGGGGAACCAAAGGCTGATGAAGAAGCATAATATACTATTCCAGGTTTACTAAGGAATAACAATGAACTCATGGATTTAAATCAGGAGCTTCATGCTAGAAACAAGAAACTTGAAGCACATTTGAAAGACAGCAGAGCTGAATCAGAAAAATGGAAAAAGTACATGATTCTTTGTTGGATGATGCTTTTCACTGTTGTTTTAGTTAAAATGGTTAGGTAGTGGAATGAAATCTAGTAAGATCTTGATGTATTTTGTTTTGTAGTTGTGAATCATGTTATGGCAATGATATATTTTGGATATTATTAATGGAATGTATTTTGGCAATTTAGATGATATGGATATTATTGCAGTTGTTGTTTATGTCAAGTTTGTATAGCCGCGGACATAACACTTGCTAGTTTCCAAAGCATGTCTTTGTACTCCTTCCCTTTATAAGATAATCTCATGTTCTCATGGATATGTCTGAGATAGTATCTTTGCTCAACATTTGGGAACAAATTTGACACTGCATTCTGAATTCCCTGTTACACATTTTAAAATGCATAAGTATGATAAAGTAGAAACATTAATAATGTAAAACATGTACCTTTTGTCTTTCACTCATGAATATGAAATTGGAATTGCTTGCAAGTTGTAAGTCATCACCAAGATATTGAAGAAACTAGGTCCATGAGTTAATGTTCTCAGCTTCAACAATTGCATAGGAAAGAGGATAAATCATGTTGTTATTGTCAATTCCAACAGCTGTGAGAACCTGACTAGGAAAAGGTCCTTTCATAAATGAATCATCAAGTCCTACTAACTCCATCCCAATAGCATTGAATCCTTGCTTTAGTGAACCAAGACAAATGTAGATTCTTTTGAATTTTCTTGTAGTCTTACTAGGCTCTGCTGGTGGTTCCACATCTAACTTGATAGTGGAACCTGGATTTCTCCTAAGCAATTCATCAAGGTATTGTCTAAGTAGACCATACTGTGAACCATAGTCACCATGTACCTGCTTCTGAGCTTTAGATCTGGCCCTAAAAGTTGTCCATTTAGAAATTGATACTTCATATTTTTGTTGAAACTGTTCATGTACTGCTTTGACAGGGATGTTGGGGTTATCTTCAATTTGTTCCATCAGTTGTTGTGCTAAGAAAGTTGAACTACAATGATACATGTTTCGGCTCTCTAGACATTTGTGTTCATCAGTTAGAGTCTTAACTATCCAACTCTCCATCACTGAATCCCTAGACACCAACAACACAAAGGGACATACAAACTGTTTAGGGTTTCTCTTTTTACCTCTTCCCCCAATGTGTTTTTTTTTTTTTTTTTTTGCACCTCCTTCTTTCCTATCATGTTCAACTTCAATCCCTCCTTCAATAGAAATGTCCCCTTCTTTCTAGTTCTTTTTAACTTTCTTCTTTTTTGGCCTCTTAACAGATTCCACCTTGTCAACACCAGGAATATCACCTGAACATGCCACCCTTACCCTATCCTTATCATCCTTTACTATTTTTAACAACCTTCTAGTCTCCACTGTGTATTTTTTAAAAACTTTTTAACACCAACCTTATTTCCAAACATTTGACCTATGTAGAACATGTTATCATTACCATGTTCCCTTTTTATATGTTTTAAGGTTCTCCTCCTAACATTCCCTATATTATCCTCAATATCACTAGCACTATCAAATTTTTCATTGTCCAAGACCTCTAAATCATCAATCCTTGCATCAGGGTGAGTTTCATCTTCCTCTTCATCATCAACCATGAACTTATAATCTCTCATGTCAACATCACTTTCATCTATATCATTCTCCTCATCTACTATATAATCACTATCCTGGTCACTATCTTCTTCCATATCATTATCATCCTGATTATTCTCATCAACTGTATCACTATCCTAGTCACTAATAGGTTTTAGAATATTATTATTGACATCCTTCCTACCATTAACCTCATTACTGTCCCTATCATTATCATCTAAGAAAGGGTCAAAATCATTCATAACAGAACTACTCATTCTAACATCAAGATTTATAGCATTAGATACTTGGAGTAACAATACTAGAGCTTCCAATATCCACTACATATGCTGCATTTTCGGTATCACCTTCAATATGCTTTGTTCCACATTCCACACCTCCATTGTTTTCATTTGATGATTCATGCCAGGTCAATGCAAGTCCCTTTGGGTTGTTCTTTTTACTTTCACTTATTTGAGCTTCAAGTTCACTAATTTATTCTATTATCACACTTGACTGTGAGGGTATCTCCACTAAATTAATATTAGACATCCCATGCTCAATGTATACATCAATAAACCTGTTCCCTCATGAATGATTTCTAACAACTGCAAGACATGGGAATCTTCAGCCAAAGGATGAAGCCCAGAATCCTAAACACCCCCAGGCTCAAGATAATGGTAAAAGGTAGGGACAACATCATCGTAACCTAACTCATTCATCATTAGGGCCAATTCATAAATCCTAAATTTCTCATTATCTACCAAATCAACGAAACTTAAGGAACTATTTACATACATATGACCTGGATTGTTTGTAAATGATCCTCCATGATGCATGTTGATTGAGAACAATGTTGGATAAAGTCCTGCATTTTAAAGATTCAAAATCTAAACTTTAAACCAGTAAATAAAAAGGATCGAAGTTAGATATAAAAAATGAACTTTGAACTTTACCATAAATTTCATCGACATCATAATCATCTTTTTCTTCTTGTATATGAAATCCACCTCCTTTGTTAGCCATTTAGGGTGGGCGGGCACACCCATTGAAAAAAAAAGATTAAGTGCTAAATTTTCGGTAAAATCTCGACCGTACCCCTTGAAAATTTTCGTCCGCACCCCTTGAAAATCTCGACCGCACCCCTTGAATTTTTTTTTTAAATACAACCTAATTAATTTTCCACTTAACTAATTAACTTTCACTTAACCCAATTAACGCCTAACAAACACTCCATAACACCCAACCCAATTAATAATATAATTTGAACCAAAATATAATAACACAACCCACCGTCCTTTCCCCTTCTCTTGCCCCGCTCTTTGTTTTGTGATCTCAGGCCCACGACACCAACAACAGCGCACAACAGGTCTTTATCAGGCAGCAGCAACAACTTCAGATTCCGCCGAAGAATAGTAAATTATGGCCACCAAACTCACGAAAACAACATATTCATCACTCTTTTCGGATATGATTCGATTACTTTCTTGTTTTCTTGTTTTATTTGGATTTTTAGGAGAAATGAAATCGTTAAAAATGTTTGAAATTTTAGTTCTTTTGTTGTTTTTTGAAACTTTAGTTGGCTGATTTTGTTGTTTTAGTTAAAGTTTAGTGTGTTTAAATGGGTAGTTACAAGGAATCAACAATTAATACTAGGGCTTGATTGTTTAAGTGGTTAGTGTTAAAAATTAGTTGTATATGTTATATAGAGAAATACTTGCTTAGAAAAGTAGCTCTAAATGATGTTTGTATAGATTTTGAAAAATAAAAACCCGTAGGGCGACATTTTAAATATGTTTGTAACGACGTTTGACGTGTTTTTGATGATTATATAAATTTTAGCTTGATATTCTTTTGTTTTACATGACCCGACCCGAACCGATCTGATACGGCCCGATATGAACCCAAGTTTTTTCATATACCTAAGAGCCTAAATTCTTTAAAAATATTCCGCACCACTGTCCGCAGTTCTGTTATTTACTGGAATAATTTGGCTCGATTAATCTATAGGAATATAGGATGAATCTTCGAGATGAGTAGAAATAAAAAGCGTTTTCAATGTTTTGCTTATGAACAAGCATTTTGTGTGGATACGAACATATTTTTCTACAAAATTTTACCTGTAAATATTGATATAAGATGTCTCATAATGCTTGTGTCGGCATCTTTTTGTTAATATATCTTTCAGTGTATTGATATTTGCATAACTTATCCTCAACATAGATGATTCATCTATAAACATTCGTATTGTTTTTCTATAATGGACCATAATTGGTACAACTTTTTGATTTTTTTATTACCATATTGTGTTTTTTTCTGAAAAAAAAAACTGTTAACAATTAATTTTAAAAAAGAACATTCAAAAGGAGTTTGATTGCTAGTAAAAACGAGGTTTTAATGTTTTATCATGTTAGTAGACCCACTTGATCTTATTTGGTTGTCAAGTAGGACTACCTAGAATAGAGTCCAATTGTTTTTCAGATTATATTATTTAATTTATTTTGTTGTCAAGTAGGACTACCAAGAATAGAGTCCATTTGTTTTCAGATTATATTATTTAATATAATGGGTTATATTAACGCAGAGCTTATGATTAATACACATGCTTTACCTTTGTTAATTGGATTTGCACCAAACATTTTTATCATAAAAAAGAAAAGTAGATTTTCTCACCATGTGGTTTTAAACAAGATTTCTGTCAATCAAAATCTATACAACTCACGCAAAATCATCATGTTATGCACGACTTATGAGAATGGATTTATGCTTTTCATCTAATCGTTTCTATGCGATAACATTTCAATGGGAAAAATTAGTACATCATATAATAGAAAATTTAGTTAACAGATAGTTAATTTTATATATTTTAACAAATTATCTGAGATGGTTTTTACCTTATTTTTGACACATGGCACTATCGAAGCAAATCATTAAATTTTCTCTCTCAGCTCGTTCACAATCCTCTGAAACTAACCTACTCTTTTTTTTCAACTCTCTTCTTCCATGTAGTTACATAATTTGGTTTTGGTTGTTCTCCACCAAAACACAAGAGCACCCAAAATGATGATGATGTGGTATGGTCCGGCGCAAGCTGTTGGGCCATAGTTTGGATGCCCGTTGTTCGCTTATGGTTCGGCATAGAGGTCCAGATTTGCAGGCGAGAAAACGGACCGATAGTGGGACTCACTTGCAATATAAAATTTAAATATTCACCCATTCGTATACTATTTATATATATATATATATATATATATATATATATATATATATATATATATATATAGGGGATGGTTCAAATGAAAACCATTTTTATTGTGAAAACTCGAAAACTAACTAAAAAAGCCTAAAAAACATACAAATTTTTTTTTTTTTTTTTACAATTTTTTTTAGAAAAATCGCTACTTTTTATATATGAAAAAAAAATTCAAAAAAAAATATATATATTTTTTGGTTGTACTGCACATGTGCACTAATACGGAAAGCCTAAACCACTTAACCCACCCCCCACCGACACCCCCCAAAAACCTAAACCCCCACCCCCCCCCCCCCAAAAAAAAAACCTAAACCCCCCCACCCCCCCCCAAAAAAAAAAAAAACCTAAACCCCCCCACCCCCCACCCTCCCGAAAACCTAAAACTAAACCCTAAACACAAACCCGAAAAAAACCTAAACCCCCACCCCCACCCCCCAAAAACCTAAACCCCCCTCCCCCCCACACCCAAAAACCTAATCCTAATCCTAAACCTCTAAAAAAACTAACCCTAAAAGCTAAACTAGAATCAAAAAGCTAATTTTAAGCATGTAATGCACATTGTAGTACATGTTATATTGCACATGTGCACTACTATAATAATAGTATTGAAAACAAGACGACACCATAAATCTTTTTTTATATCATAAAAAATATGCTCGAATATACTTGAATGAAAGATAAGAAAATTTGTGATCTTATGGTGCCATTTTTGTTTTAAAATGATAACGTATGGAGAAATGGGAAATGTTTGAAAAGTTATATATTTTTTGTTCCAATTTTACCCCTCCTTCATTAAAAGTCTTCCCCCCTCCTTTTTAGTGGGTTTTAGTTAGTTTTCTAGTTTTCACAATAACTAGTGGTTTTCATTTGAACCTTCCCCTATATATATATATATTAAAGTAACTAGTGTCATCCATTTCGCGCGTTGCGAGAGTCGCGTTCATGTTTTCGAAAAAGTGTTGAAACCTCACACTGGGCTATGGAATCATGTACCGTGGTGAACAACTAAATAATTAAACAAAAACAACACAATTACTTGAATTGGTTAATGTAACACCTCGAAATTTTGTGTCCAATAAATAAATGACACGTGTCGCATACGACAAAAGTATTGTAAACCCGGATTTAATAAAATGTACGGTAGGATTTTTGAACAGGTCGACATGTTAATTTGTACCTCTGAGCGACTTCTTCATTATAAATCCCAAGACCCTAAGCATAATTAATAAGCATCTAATATGTCTTAATCCGATAATTACTATTAACCAAGGATGTCCAAATTGCTAATTTGGATCCTAAGAAAATAATGCAATGCAAATAATTGTTCATAAAGCCCATCCTTGTGCAAACCCATGATTCATTATGATAACTGACCAAGCATGGGTTAAAAAGGGCCTCATACTGACTAGTTCCAGATTCAAAAATCATGTATTGTAGTTGACCATTCAAATCATGAAAGGTTAAAATTTTGCCTCTGTTAAGCGCTTACGGACCGTAAGGGTCCTGCCTTACAGATCGTAAGGGGGGTGAAAGGGTAACTTGTTTCCGCCAAAGGTTTACGGACCGCAAGGGCCACGCCATACGATCCATAAGCGACGCCCAGCGACAGAAAGTTGGTTGTTGGCTGTTGTAAACGGTAAATCATTAATGTAAAGATTTTCCAGAGATATGGGCGACCCCTAATCACTCCCTAGCACTAAGGGACAGTTGTTGATCATCAAGGGACACTTGTAGGCCTTGTTGTGATGATCCTATGCATCTTAATTGCCTATAAAAGGCCACATAGTGGCAACAAGTTCCTCACACCTTTCTCTTGCACTTCTGATCACTTCTGGAGCTCTCAAGCATTCTCCTAACATCCATAGTCGTGCACCAAGCTTCTGTAAGTGTGCCTAACGTTTTGTGGCTTAGTTTATGCATAGTTTAGCTTAAAAGTCAATCCGTCGTAATTAACGGTTGACTTGGCGATAAATCACAAATGGTCCAGTGGTTTGTCGAATCAAAGATAGTTATATGTTGGTAATCATGTGGGCTTTAAACCTCTAAAAGGGCACCCACTAATTCCCACTCTAACTAGTCCGAATATCGAGTCAAACGTGCTTAGAAAAAGTCAACAGAAATGCTATTTTGCGATTTCTTGCATAATCAGTAATGTAGATGATATGTAACCTGTTTAAACACTCATAAAACATGATAATAAGTATATTAACTAGTCTAAGCTTGTTTGATCCGACCATTTACTGTTTTGACCCGGTTCGGAGCCGAAAGTCGCAAAAGCTTTGACTTTTGCTTTGACTTCAGTTCTGACCCGTTAAAGTTTAATTTAGATATACCTTAGGACTCTCTTAGGACCAGGTTACATGATGGTATAACCCTCTGTGACCGGTTCATTGTTTGTCCGAGTCTTTTACACATTTCCATTAAATGCTTAAAAGTTGATCGTAACGCCCTTTTTAATTTAAAACGAGAATTTCGGACATGTGAAAGAACCATGACCTTAGTTACTGATTTCTAAGCATGTCCCTAAAATTTCACGTCAATCCGAGGTCCAGAATAGGAGTTATGCTAAATAGCGCAAATTACGGAAACTTTAGGAATTTAATAGCGCAATTAGCATAACGCCTATCTAAACCCGGATTTCGACACCAAACCTTTTACTCACTGATGTAAAATAATATTTTGGGATTTGTAAAGATTTTTAATTATTTTTTTACCTGCTCATAACCTGCCCTGCGGTTATGGCATCGGTTCAGTAATTACCGAATATACCCTTTTCGGCCATAACTTGAGTTCTACAAGGTCTTTTGACCCGATTCCAGTTTCTACTGATTTTAAATAATAAATAAAGTATTTTAGACTTTATAAACTGTTCGGGAAACTCAGATTTCCTGTAGAACTCAGAAACCTCTTTTATAATCTTTAAAAAGACCGAAATACCCCTACAGGGCATAATATGAACTTAAACTCGTTTCGGGCATTATGGAAGGTATCCTACTGATACCACAACCTCTTTAAAGTATATTGACTTAGGAAACCAATGTAGGACTCTTACGGTTACCCATTACGCCTTTTGCGCGCACGGTTCGGTTTATGTAACTAGTTTACATAAACTAGCCGAAACGGGTCAAACCTTATTGTTTTGACCCCAAAATCCAGAGTGTAATTATTATACCCATATAAAACAAGTCTTCAAACTTGTTGGGTCAAAATCACATTCCATTCCCGGTTTTCGCCTTTCACGCGATTAAACCGTAACTATCCGTTGAAACTGACCGGTCTAAGCTACGGCTAAATTAAAGACCCGTTAGGATTCTAGTAGGTTAATTTAAACCTTCGTTCCAGATTAGGAGACCAGTAAAAGTTATCTGCAATTTATTTCGATTAAGGATTTATACTTGCAAAGGTAAATACTTTTAACTTATTTTCCGTTATACGGGCTTGGGTTACGGTATATAGCATACAACTTGATCGGGCATCAAATTCTCCACCGATTGAGTGGGTAATTGAATAAATTTGATCGGCCTGTTTAAACAGTCCTGTTACTTAAAAGCCTTTGGGGGGTTAATGACCATGTCCCGGATATCCCTGGCATTATTTTACGAAATGGCCACGACCTAAGCGCGGAGTGTAGGCATACACTCGTCAGTGCATAAATAGTCGTTGTGGTGTGTCTATTGATCTTTAACCCGGACTTGATCCGGGCTACTGAACGCATAAGGAACATGTAATTCGTTCACAAGATTATATATTTAAATAATTCTCCCAAGTTATAAAAGAGTTTGTGCCTTGTGCATTCAAATCAATTTTAATAAACATTTTACAAAAGTGTCGGTTGAATGTATTTACCAGTGTAAACTGACGTATTTTCCCAAAAAGATTAAATGCAGGTACTATGCGTAATTGGCTGGATATTCTCCTTAGCATCATAAAGAGTCTCGCAAGCTTAAGATGCCTTCGTCTGTTGAACAAAACTTATATTTTTATTTGATCCCCTGTGGATACAATTTCGACTATTCGTAATACTTTGATATTGCAAACAATGGTTGAAATATAATTTATCTTTATGCTTCCGCTGTGCATTCATATATTGTGTGGTTTGACTATATTGTTGCCAACTACGTCACAATAATCCCATACCGGGCCCACCGGTGAGACACGTGGAAATCGGGGTGTAACAGGTTGGTATCAGAGCCAACACTGAGTGAATTAAACACTAGCCTTTGTGTTTAATCTCAGTTACACAATTGCACATACTTGAGTCTAGACAAGAACATAGGACAAATTCGAATTGTTATTCCAGTTTGTCTTTTTATTGTTTATTGTTATTTAAAGTTTTGAAAGCAGGAAATATGCCACCAGCAATCAGACGAGGAAGAGGAGGAAGAGGCAAAGGGACGATCATTACTCACAATGATCACGAGGCTGGACCTTCGAACATGCGAGCTCCTTCCAGTACAAGGAGTGAAGAACCACAGAGACGAAGAAGAAACCTCTATGAACCTGCGAGACATTCTACCTCGCATAGCTCAACACCCTCATACCGTCATTCTTTTGGACCAGATTCGGAAAACAATCCCAATAACCCTCAACCATCGTTCATACCTCTCCAGCGATCTGCTTCGCACCGTTCTTATGGCGATCCTTCAACTTTCTTCGTAGGACAGTTTAACCCGGCGGACTATGTCCAAGAGCCAATAGGGTATAACCCTTTAGGACCAGATGATCACTTTTCTGAAGATAATGCAGTGGATATGGACGAGGATACAGACCCCGTCGAACCTGCAAGGGGTACTCCCAACCATCCAATCGAGATTTCTGATGGGTCATCCTTTCATGGGACACCCTATCAAGGTCCCGACAGCTACCAGGCGAGGTTTGACCAATGTAATTGGTACTTTACACCATCTCATCATTTCTCGCCTCATGACCAACAGCAACAACAGGATCCTTTTGAGGATTCGTGGTTCGTGGCAGTTACGCCACCGCCACCGCCACCAGTACAACCAATAATTCCAGATCCGCCAAGGCGTAGAAGATCAGGCGCACAGATGTCTACCCGAGGAGGGGAATTCCATTTCAGCACCCCTCGCCACTCGAGTGCTAGTCACTTTCCGTCAGTACCTGAAGAAGAACCACAATTAGGGGAACCTTCGGGTCACCCTGCAGAGGTGAATTCTGCACCAGTTGCACCACCTCCGCCACCATTCGGATACGATAATCCGATACCAGCGTACGGCGGCTCTACCGCATACAATCTGTTTGAGCAGCCGACTCACACGCACTACAACTATAACTATGATGCCGATCCATACGTGGTAGCGGCTAATTATAATGCCCTCCATGGAACCTCTTGGAGACCAGATTACTCAGCTCATGGGTATCCAATACCTCCTAGACCTCCGGTTCAGCAACCGCACAGTAGCCACGTTTTTCTCCATCGGAGCAAGAAGAAATACTCCACCGTTTAAACCGTGTGGAACGAGACTTCGAACAAGAACGTAAGAGTAATCGTGGATTTCTCAAGGGCCTAACAAACCTGCTAAAAGGGAGGAAGAAGCGAGATCATTAGTCTCCTTATGTATTGTTGTATTTGAAATTTAGTCCCTGCGTGGACATTTATCGTATTTCAGTCCCTACGTGGACTTATCTTTTAGTCCCTGCACGGACATCTATCTTGTATTGGTCCCTGCGTGGACTTGTTTTTTTCTATAAACCTCTGCGTAGGTAATTATTTATTTAAAAAGTCCCGTTTAGGGCAGCGTGTAATCATATTTGAAATTTATGGAATGTTATGTTATGAATTTCAATTTTGTTATTATATATGAAACAAATCAAAAATCATTCCTTTCAAATTTAAATCTTCCTAAATAAAGAATCTTAAGAGTGAAACCTAGCCAGATGTCATTATAAGACCCGGCCAAGATGGTAAGACCTGATTAAAAGATTCAGATTCCAAGTTAACCGCTGTAAACATGTTAACGTTCATGGCAGATGTGATTCGTTAAAATCGCACGCGTCATTCTCATATAAGAATCCTTTAAAGGATTTCAAAGCCCAACTTAATGATTTATAAATCATGGGCTAAATCATCAATGAAGATGATCATTTATTAAACATCCATAGTGATGTAATGCCTACGGGCCAAACTTATTAAACATCCATTAGCGATGTAGTGCCTACGGGCCAAATTTATTAAACATCCATTAGTGATGTAAAGCCTACAGGCCATAATTATTGTCATATAATACAAAAGACAGTGGTAGTCTATGACTCTTCATGCCTTGATTCTCTAAAATTCCGGCTAATATTATAAAAACGTCCTCGTGACTAGGCTTGTATGCCACTAACAACATTGTTTGTAATTAGGATAGGTTATGTTCAAATCCTAAATAATAGAGAGTAAACAAATTAACCAGATATGGTCTCTGTTTACCATGGTTAATGAATTGCCATAAAAGACAATTCCATAATAAACTCCTAAATAAAATTTTTTTCGTTATCTTCTGTAGCAGATTCAAGTTACCATGGCTGATCCAAGTGGGGAAAATAGTCATTCGAAAGAAGACTAATACGATAACGCCCAGGTTCATTTGACGGGCGCAGAATTGAAAGCTCTGGTCAACAATGCTGTTAAGGCAGCCCTGGATCGACAATACGAGGAGTATACTGAATCCCGGAGCAGAACCATATCTAAACCACACTCAAAGCCGAAAACCCACTCAAAATCTCACAGCAAACCACCGTCCAAGCCTAAAAAGGACGATGATAACCACTCATCCAGTGAAAACAGTGTCCGTCCAGAAAAAGTGTATACTGATGCGTCTCGCGCCAGGGGCTGCACCTACAAGTATTTCGTATCATGCAAACCTCGAGACTTCACTGGGGAGAAAGGCGCAGTTGATTGTATGACGTGGCTAGACAAGATGGACACCGTGGTGGACATCAGTGGTTGCGCAGAGAAAGATGTGGTAAAGTTTGTTTCACAATCATTCAAGGGCGAGGCCCTGGCTTGGTGGAGGTCTTTGGTTCAGGCCTCGGGAAAGGCTGTTCTATACACCATGACATGGGAGGAATTCATTTCTCTCATTAAGGAGAATTACTGCCCTCAACATGAGGTTGAAAAGATTGAGACCGACTTTCTATCGTTGGTTATGACGAACCTTGACTGTCAAGCTTACCTCACGAGCTTCAACACGATGTCCCGGTTGGTTCCGTATCTGGTAACCTCGGAGCCAAAGAGAATAGCTCGTTTTATCGGTGGTTTAGCCCCCGAGATAAAGGCAAGCGTAAAGGCCTCTCGGCCAGCGACCTTTAGATCTGTAGCTGACATTTCTTTGTCCCTCACTCTGGATGCGGTCCGACAAAGATCGCTGAGGAACAAAGAGGCTGAGAAGAGAAAGCGTGAAGATGATACTTCACGAAGGTCGGGCAAGAAGCACCGTGGAAACGGTGACAACAAGAGAGGGTCTGAGTCAAGGAAGGATGGGCAGCAGTCTGGTGAGAAGCCCAAGTGCAAGAATTGCAAGAGACATTGACGGGTGGTCCGTAGGACAACCCTTAAGTGCTTCAAATAGAATAAATCTCCATACTTTACTCGTTTAATTGTTCGAACTTGGTAACTATTCTACATTTGATTATGAAGGTGTGAAAGTGCTCAAAACACGAGTTTTAGGAAGCTTAAATGGATACTAGAAGTTGGCATAATCAAGATGTGAGGGAGTTAAGTGAAGTGAAGGAAACAAGAAGAAAATAATGTTCAGCGCCGTAACCTACGGCTCTAGCCGTAGGCTACGGCCCTCACTTGGTTGAAGAAAAACACCACCGTAGGACAGGAAGCGGACGGCGTAAAGAATGTTGGTCGCCGTAAGCTACGGCGATGAGCCGTAGCGTACGGCGCTATATTGAGACCCGGAATGATACTGACCACCGTAAGCTACGGCAACTGGCGTAGCTTACGGCGACGATTGATCCCAAATCGTAACCTCCGCATTTAAAGGGCTTTTGATGGAATATTATGATTCTTAATCATATGTTTTCAGTTATTTTTTGGAGGGAACGAGTTGGAGGGTATATGAGAAGCATTTGGGAGTGAAGAAACATATCTTGGAACTATCTATCACTAATCTTTATCTAGCTTTTGTTGGTGAAACTTGTGAACACTATTTTTCCTTTTCAATTTCTTGCATCATGTTTGTTAAAGCCATGAGTGGCTAGTTTCTTGGATGATTATCTTGTGTTGAAGGTTGTGGTAAACTTTTGTGTCTTTTATTTATATTTCTAGAATAACAATTCCTTTCCATTTGAATTGATTGTTATGATGCATGATTGATTGTTAGTAACTTGTTGATCTTTATGTTAATCTAGTTTGAAACCATACGTTCTTGGTGCCGTTGGCAATCGAGATATCATGGGTATAGTTAGGTTTGGGTAAGGGTTGATTGATCATCGGGTGATAACCTCATGTTCTCGGAATCTGAGTACTTAGTCCCATTTCATCACTGCAATTGGTTATGCATGAACTATGTCTATGTAGTTCTTTCTAGTTGAATGTTGACACAAAAGTTGAAACAAACCGGATACTCAAGATAGTCATTTGTCTCTCAATTGTTTACATCTCAAATTCTCATTTTGCAAATTAGTTAATTAATCTTAGTTTTTAAAACCAAACAAATCAAACCAACTCGTGAATTTTATTTTCTCTTGCAATTAGTTTAATTTAGTTAACTTAGAGAAGCATTTCAAATAGCACATTTTCCACAAACTCCCTGTGTTCGATACCCACTTGCCACTATCTATATAGTTGTTATTGGGATTAAATTTGCGTGACCACGACATCACGTCAAATTTTGGCGCCGCTGCCGGGGAGTAGTGCGCAACGTGTGTTATTTTTGTTCTTGTTTTAAGTTTGTTATTTTTCTGGTTTACGCTGGGTGTGTTAGTGTGCAGGTATTGACAGGTGCATGCGTACTAGGAGCTCTCACAAGCTATCACCATTGGCGTTTGATCCGGAAATCGAGCGAACTTTGCGAGCAAACAGAATTTTGCTAAGGGAAAATACAATCAGTAGTTCACCAACAACACCAATTACACCGATTACACCACTTCGATACATGGATAGGGATCCACCACCACCCACTACGGGTGAACCTTTTCCACCTTTTACACCAACATCCACTCAACCTTCACCAAATACCACCATTCCACCAAATATTACCGACCCCACCATAATTCAAAATGTTACATCAACCAACACCACACAACCCATTACTACCCAAGAAGAACCGACCATTACCTTTAATCCTTCCACTACTATACCACCATTATCACATTTCTTCCCGGGTGCGGGTCCATCATATTCAAGCCATACCATAGCACCAAATTCTACCATTGTCCATGCTACATCATTTAGACCCTCAAACCAATCGGGTTTCCACTACTCGACTATTCCATTTGGGCAATCATCGGGAATTCAAGGAGCTGGCGTACAATCTGGTTATGTGGGTAGTGCATTTGACTATGCACAACAGCCTTATGACCCGTATTGGGCCCATTCGGGGGATATGGGTCAAATCATTCAACAAAGGCGGCCACCCACATTCGGTGATTGGAGTGAACAAAACCAAGTGCTATTTGATCAACAAACATTTATGGGTGCTAGTGTGGAAAGGGCTATTAAAAGAAGTTACGATAGAAATGAGCAATGGAACCGTGCTCATAGATATGCCCGTGAAGAAGAAACAAACAACCGTTACTTGGATGATCGTCAAAGACGTATGCATGACCAATGGCATGCGGGGCAGCCAGTTGTAGGAGATCCACCCATTGTGGACTACACCACATTGCCACCATATGATGGTAGTGTGTCATACCCCACCCCGCCATTGCACCATTCTCAGTGGGTGGACCCGCATGCTATGAGTTATCAACAAGCAAATCCAAGCAGTGATCAAGGAAGCAGTAGTAGCGGTGGAGCATTCGGTTTTGGTGAGTGGACGGATATGATGACATCCATCTTTGGGCCTCCACAGCCGAAGTACTACTAGCCAGGTTGTATTTTGCTCCTTTGTACATTTTTGTATATATGTCTATGTGTTTATGTCTGTGTTGCGGTTGGGAGGTTGGGTGGTGTTTGTGTTAATATGTTGTTGGGTTGTGAGAGTTGGTGGTGTCTTCTAAAAAATAAAAAAAAAATGGGTTTGAGAATATAAGCAATTGGGGATGTTCTTGTTGAAAGCGATCTTTTCCTCAAAACCATACATTGGGACAATGTATCCCAAGTGTGGGGATGGGGGAAATTTTTGAGAAATTCAAAAATTTTTTGCAAATTCGAGCGAAAGTGTAAAAATTTGAAAACATGATATTGTTCCATTTGACACACCGACACCCATTTCTAATTTTTTCTTGGTGAGAATTGAGCCACGCATGATTGTTATTGATATTTCATTGTTTGAGTGGCGGTGTGTGTTGTGTGTTAATAGAACTTGTGTGTGAATACTTGTTAAATCTTAGAGTTAACATGCTTTTGAAGATGATATGGGACTTCTAGGATGCCTCGTCTAGGTGAGTGCGAGTGTGGGATTTGGGGGGTTGGACCTCATTAATTATATATATGAGCATGGTTGCGAGAGGGGCGGGGGTTTGGACATTTAGTTGCCCATTTTGTGCCTAAAAGCCGATTGTTTGTTACCCCTTAGCTAGTTTCCCAAAAGTTTACCCGACTTAACCCGGTCTTATAATGTTAGTAGTTGTTTTATTAGTATGTAGACATGTTATGGTATTATGTTGAAAAAAAAAAGAAAAAAAAAGTAAAGAAAAAGAAGAAAAGAAGTGATGATTGAGTTGTCTTGTATATAGAAGTTATGTCATGTTTTTTTTTTGTTTGTTTGTTTCATTGTGTAATAAAAGACCGAGTTAAGTCCTTCGCTACTACATATATATTCCTTTTCCTACCCTTGCACCTAGCCCCGTTACAACCCGTAAGTTCCTTTGATTCAAAAGCATGTTAGATATTGGTTAGGAGGCAACTTGATTTTCATACAAGCTTATTGTCGCACACACACACATATACGCATTGAGTGGTTTAGCATAATTTGCTAATTTTTCTTGTCACCGAGAGTATTGTGAGGGGTGTGTCTTGTGGTTTGATAAAAGCTAGTAAAAGGACGGCACTTTGGTTTGGTTTGCACGATTGGTCGCTTATGGTTAAAAATAATTTTTGAAGTGGTTGCTTGGGACAAGCAACGGGTAAGTGTGGGGATGTGACGGGTGGTCCGTAGGACAACCCTTAAGTGCTTCAAATAGAATAAATCTCCATACTTTACTCGTTTAATTGTTCGAACTTGGTAACTATTCTACATTTGATTATGCAGGTGTGAAAGTGCTCAAAACACGAGTTTTAGGAAGCTTAAATGGATACTAGAAGTTGGCATAAAGTGAAGTGAAGGAAACAAGAAGAAAATAATGTTCAGCGCCGTAACCTACGGCTCTCACTTGGTTGAAGAAAAACACCACCGTAGGACAGGAAGCGGACGGCGTAAAGAATGTTGGTCGCCATAAGCTACGGCGATGAGCCGTAGCGTACGGCGCTATATTGAGACCCGGAATGATACTGACCACCGTAAGCTATGGCAACTGGCGTAGCTTACGGCGACGATTGATCCCAAATCGTAACCTCCGCATTTAAAGGGCTTTTGATGGAATATTATGATTCTTAATCATATGTTTTCAGTTATTTTTTGGAGGGAACGAGTTGGAGGGTATATGAGGAGCATTTGGGAGTGAAGAAACATATCTTGGAACTATCTATCACTAATCTTTATCTAGCTTTTGTTGGTGAAACTTGTGAACACTATTTTTCCTTTTCAATTTCTTGCATCATGTTTGTTAAAGCCATGAGTGGCTAGTTTCTTGGATGATTATCTTGTGTTGAAGGTTGTGGTAAACTTTTGTGTCTTTTATTTATATTTCTAGAATAACAATTCCTTTCCATTTGAATTGATTGTTATGATGCATGATTGATTGTTAGTAACTTGTTGATCTTTATGTTAATCTAGTTTGAAACCTTACGTTCTTGGTGCCGTTGGCAATCGAGATATCATGGGTATAGTTAGGTTTGGGTAAGGGTTGATTGATCATCGGGTGATAACCTCATGTTCTCGGAATCTGAGTACTTAGTCCTCTTTCATCACTGCAATTGGTTATGCATGAACTATGTCTATGTAGTTCTTTCTAGTTGAATGTTGACACAAAAGTTGAAACAAACCGGATACTCAAGATAGTCATTTGTCTCTCAATTGTTTACATCTCAAATTCTCATTTTGCAAATTAGTTAATTAATCTTATTTTTTAAAACCAAACAAATCAAACCAACTCGTGAATTTTATTTTCTCTTGCAATTAGTTTAATTTAGTTAACTTAGAGAAGCATTTCAAATAGCATATTTTCCACAAACTCCCTGTGTTCGATACCCACTTGCCACTATCTATATAGTTGTTATTGGGATTAAATTTGCGTGACCACGACATCACGTCAGACATCACTTTGGAAAGTGTAGACTCGAATCAAACTCGCAGACTCAGTCGAAGTCGTATGCTTGCGGGTTATGCAAGTCCAAGGACCACAAGACCGTGGATTGCAAAAAGATAAAGGATGAAACTTGCTACAGTTGCAACGAGAAGGGGCACATTCGAACCAACTGCCCTAAAAATGCCAAGAAGCCGGAAGAGGCCAAGAAGACCAATGCAAGAGTCTTCAGGATGGAGGCGAAAGAAGCAATGCTAGACGACAATGTGATAACAGGTACCTTCCTCGTAAATGATATCTTTGCAAGAGTACTTTTTGATTCGGGCGCTAATAAGTCTTTCGTAGATCATAAATTTTGCAAATTGCTGAATATGCCTGTCAAAACCTTAAATGTGAATTACGAGGTAGAGCTAGCAGATGGCACCATAGAAACCGTCTCCACTATGTTAGATGGATATGTGATATCCATTAAGAACCACTCTTTTCCTCTATCTCTACTTCCCTTTAAATTGGCCGGTTTTGACCTAGTATTGGGTATGGACTGATTATCTCACAACCAGGCCCAAATCGTCTGCAACAGAAAGCAAGTGGTGATAAAGACTCCGACTGGTGAATCGCTTACCATTCGAGGAGATACCCAGTACGGATTGCCTGAGCAAGTGACTATGCTCAAGGCTTTAAAATGTCTAAAGAAGGGTTGTGTCATCTACATGGCACAGGTGATTTTTGATGAGCCTAAACCGAAGATAGAAGACATTCCCGTCATTTCAGAATATCCAGAAGTTTTCCCTGAAGATCTACCTGGTCTGCCACTGGATAGGCAAGTGGAATTCAGGATTGATATCATCCCTGGAGCAGCACCTATTGCCAGAGCACCTTACAGGTTAGCACCAACCGAAATGAAGGAGTTGAGGACCCAGCTGGATGAACTGCTAGCTAAAGGTTTCATCAAACCTAGTTCGTCTCCCTGGGGAGCACCTGTTCTGTTTGTCAAGAAGAAGGACGGATCGATGCGTCTGTGCATCGATTATCGCGAGCTTAATAAGGTCACGATAAAGAATAGATATCCTTTGCCGAGGATCGACGATTTGTTCGATCAGCTACAAGGGGCAAGTTATTTCTCGAAGATTGACTTGAGGTCAGGCTACCATCAACTGAAAGTCAGAGATGAAGACGTACCTAAAACCGCATTTAGGACTCGTTATGGTCACTATGAGTTCCTAGTGATGCCTTTTGGGCTCACTAATGCACCGGCTGTGTTCATGGATCTCATGAATCGCGTTTGCAAGCCGTACTTAGACAAATTCGTCATCGTTTTCATCGACGATATTCTTATCTACTCGAAGAACCAAGCAGACGATGAGAAACACCTTCGCTGTATTCTCAAACTCCTGCATCAGGAGAAACTCTATGCCAAATTCTCTAAGTGCGAATTCTAGCTTCGTGAAGTCCAATTTCTTGGACATGTTGTCAGCGAGCGTGGTATCCAAGTGGATCCCGCTAAAGTAGAAGCTGTCATGAATTGGCAAGAGCCAAAGACGCCTACAGAGATTCGTAGTTTCCTGGGGTTAGCAGGATATTACAGGCGTTTCATTGAAAATTTTTCAAGGATTGTTGCGCCCTTAACTTCCCTGACCAAGAAGAAAGTAAAGTTCGTTTGGGGCCCTAAGCAGCAAGAGTCCTTTGATATTCTAAAGCAAAAGTTGAGCAACGCTCCTGTACTGACATTGCTTGAAGGTACCGAGGAGTTCGTAGTTTACTGCAACGCATCACACACTGGCATGGGATGTGTGCTCATGCAAAAAGGCAAGGTTATTGCCTATGCTTCGAGACAGTTAAAGGTGCACGAGAAGAATTACACTACCCATGACTTGGAGCTGGGTGCCGTTGTGTTTGCACTAAAGCTGTGGAGGCATTATCTGTATGGAATCAAGTTTGTGATCTATTCTGATCATAAGAGCCTTCAACATCTGTTTAATCAGAAGGAATTAAACATGAGGCAACGCCGTTGGATGGAGACTTTAAATGATTATGATTGTGAAATCAGATATCATCCCGGCAAGGCGAATGTAGTCGCTGATGCCCTGAGTAGAAAGGAAAGAGTGAAACCCATCCGAATCAATGCCAAGAGCATTGAAGTGAAGAATAATTTGATTGAAAGGTTGTTAGCTGCACAGAGAGAAGCTGTATTGGAAGCTAACTATCCTAAAGAGAAGCTGGGAGTAACTGAGGAGCAGTTAACTCTTAGCAAGGACATAATTTTACGATTAAATGGACGAATATGGGTTCCAATTTATGGAGGACTACGAGATGTTATCCTACAGGAAGCCCATAGTTCCAAATATTATGTTCACCCTGGAGCTGATAAGATGTATCAGGATCTAAAGGCAAATTATTGGTGGATAGGCTTGAAAAAGTCTGTAGCTGCTTATGTAGCCAAATGCTTGACTTGTGCGCAAGTCAAAGCTGAGCATCAAAAGCCGTCAGGCTTGCTACAACAGCCTGAACTCCCCGAATGGAAGTGGGAATGTGTAACTATGGATTTTATTACCAAGTTACCCAAGACGAGAAAAGGAAATGACATAATATGGGTTATAGTCGATAGACTGACTAAGTCAGCACATTTCTTACCCATCAAGGAGACTTATAGCTCCGACATGTTAGCTCAGTTATACGTTGATAAGATTCTAGCCTTACATGGCATACCTGTGTCTATTATCTCTGACCGAGATACTAGATACACATCTCATTTCTGGAAAAGCTTCCAGCAATCTTTGGGCACACGTTTGAATTTTAGTACGGCTTACCATCCTCAGACAGACGGTCAGAGTGAGCGTACTATTCAAATGTTGGAAGACATGCTACGGGCATGTGCTATCGATTTGGGTGGTAGTTGGGATAAGAACCTACCACTAATCGAATTCTCCTACAACAATAGCTACCATACCAGCATTAAGGCTGCGCCCTTCGAGGCATTATACGGTAGAAAATGTAGATCGCCGGTTTGTTGGGCGGAAGTTGGAGATGTCCAATTATCAGGACCAGAGATAGTCTTCGAGACGACGGAAGATTGTCCAGATTCGAGACCGTCTCAAAGCTGCCCGAGATAGGCAGAAGAGTTACGCGGATCCAAAGCGTAAGGATTTTCACTCGAAGTAGGTGAAAAAGTGTTACTTAAAGTATCACCCTGGAAGGGGGTGATGCATTTCGGTAAGAAAGGCAAACTAAGCCCGAGATACATAGGACCTTTCGAGGTTATCGAACGTGTCGGGTCAGTTGCCTATAAGTTGAACTTACCGGAGGAGCTCAATGGAATTCACAATGTGTTCCACATCTGCAATCTGAAAAAGTGCTTCGCTGACGAATCACTGGTAATACCCCATACAGATGTGCATATAGATGAGAGCTTAAAATTTGTGGAGAAACCTTTGTCGATTGAAGATCGACAGGTAAAGAAGCTTCGAAGGAAGCATGTACCTATTGTTAAGGTCAAATGGGATGCCCGTAGAGGTCCCGAATTCACGTGGGAGGTTGAATCCACGATGAAAGAGAAATACCCTTATTTATTTCAGTAAATCTCGGGTCGGGATTTATTTTAAGGGGGTAAGGATGTAACACCTCGAACTTTTGTGTCCAATAAATAAATGACACGTGTCGCATACGACAAAAGTATTGTAAACCCTGATTTAATTAAAATGTACGGTAGGATTTTTGAACAGGTCGACATGTTAATTTGTACCTCTGAGCGACTTCTTCATTATAAATCCCAAGACCCTAAGCATAATTAATAAGCATCTAATATGTCTTAATCCGGTAATTACTATTAACCAAGGATGTCCAAATTGCTAATTTGGATCCTAAGAAAATAATGCAATGCAAATAATTGTTCATAAAGCCCATCCTTGTGCAAACCCATGATTCATTATGATAACTGACCAAGCATGGGTTAAAAAGGGCCTCATACTGACTTGTTCCAGATTCAAAAATCATGTATTGTAGTTGACCATTCAAATCATGAAAGGTTAAAATTTTGCCTCTGTTAAGCGCTTACGGACCGTAAGGGTCCTGCCTTACGGATCGTAAGGGGGGTGAAAGGGTAACTTGTTTCTGCCAAAGGCTTACGGACCGCAAGGGCCATGCCATACGGTCCGTAAGCGACGCCCAGCGACAGAAAGTTGGCTGTTGGCTGTTGTAAACGGTAAATCATTAATGTAAAGATTTTCCAGAGATATGGGTGACCCCTAATCACTCCCTAGCACTAAGGGACAGTTGTTAATCATCAAGGGACACATGTAGGCCTTGTTGTGATGATCCTATGCATCTTCATTGCCTATAAAAGGCCACATAGTGGCAACAAGTTCCTCACACCTTTCTCTTGCACTTCTGATCACTTCTGGAGCTCTCAAGCATTCTCCTAACATCCATAGTCGTGCACCAAGCTTCTGTAAGTGTGCCTAACCTTTTGTGGCTTAGTTTATGCATAGTTTAGCTTAAAAGTCAATCCGTCGTAATTAACGGTTGACTTGGCGATAAATCACAAATGGTCCAGTGGTTTGTCGAATCAAAGATAGTTATATGTTGGTAATCATGTGGGCTTTAAACCTCTAAAAGGGCACCCACTGATTCCCACTCTAACTAGTCCGAATATCGAGTCAAACGTGCTTAGAAAAAGTCAACAGAAATGCTATTTTGCGATTTCTTGCATAATCAGTAATGTAGATGATATGTAACCTGTTTAAACACTCATAAAACATGATAATAAGTATATTAACTAGTCTAAGCTTGTTTGATCCGACCATTTACTGTTTTGACCCGGTTCGGAGCCGAAAGTCGCAAAAGCTTTGACTTTTGCTTTGACTTCAGTTCTGACCCGTTAAAGTTTGATTTAGATATACCTTAGGACTCTCTTAGGACCAGGTTACATGATGGTATTACCCTCTGTGACCGGTTTGTTGTTTGTCCGAGTCTTTTACACATTTCCATTAAATGCTTAAAAGTTGACCGTAACGCCCTTTTTAATTTAAAACGAGAATTTCGGACATGTGAAAGAACCATAACCTTAGTTACTGATTTCTAAGCATGTCCCTAAAATTTCACGTCAATCCGAGGTCCAGAATAGGAGTTATGCTAAATAGCGCAAATTACGGAAACTTTAGTAATTTAATAGCGCAATTAGCATAACGCCTATCTAAACCCGGATTTCGACACCAAACCTTTTACTCACTGATGTAAAATAATATTTTGGGATTTTCAAAGATTTTTAATTATTTTTTTTACCTTCTCATAACCTGCGGTTATGGCATCGATTCGGTAATTACCGAATATACCCTTTTCGGCCATAACTTGAGTTCTACAAAGTCTTTTGACCCGATTCCAGTTGCTACTGATTTTAAATAATAAATAAAGTATTTTAGACTTTATAAACTGTTCGGGAAACTCAGATTTCCTGTAGAACTCAGAAACCTCTTTTATAATCTTTAAAAAGACCGAAATACCCCTACGGGGCATAATATGAACTTAAACTCGTTTCGGGCATTATGGAAGGTATCCTACTGATACCACAACCTCTTTAAAGCATATTGACATAGGAAACCAGTGTAGGACTCTTACGGTTACCCGTTACGCCTTTTGCGCGCACGGTTCGGTTTATGTAACTAGTTTACATAAACTAGCCGAAACGGATCAAACCTTATTGTTTTGACCCCAAAATCCAGAGTGTGATTATTATACCCATATAAAACAAGTCTTCAAACTTTTTGGTTCAAAATAACATTCCATTCCCGGTTTTCGCCTTTCACGCGATTAAACCGTAACTATCCGTTGAAACTGACCGGTCTAAGCTACGGCTAAATTAAAGACCCGTTAGGATTCTAATAGGTTAATTTAAACCTTCGTTCCAGATTAGGAGACCAGTAAAAGCTATCTGCAATTTATTTCGATTAAGGATTTATACTTGCAAAGGTAAATACTTTTAACTTATTTTCCGTTATACGGGCTTGGGTTACGGTATATAGCATACCGCTTGATCGGGCATCAAATTCTCCACCGATTGAGTGGGTAATTGAATAAATTTGATCGGCCCGTTTAAACAGTCCTGTTACTTAAAAGCCTTTGGGGGGTTAATGACCATGTCCCGGATATCCCTGGCATCATTTTACGAAATGGCCACGACCTAAGCGCGGAGTGTAGGCGTACACTCGTCAGTGCATAAATAGTCGCTGTGGTGTGTCTATTGATCTTTAACCCGGGCTTGATCCGGGCTACTGAACGCATAAGAAACATGTAATTCGTTCAAAAGATTATATATTTAAATAATTCTCCCAAGTTATAAAAGAGTTTGTGCCTTGTGCATTCAAATCAATTTTAATAAACATTTTACAAAAGTGTCGGTTGAATGTATTTACCAGTGTAAACTGACGTATTTTCCCAAAAAGACTAAATGCAGGTACTATGCGTAATTGGTTGGATATTCTCCTTAGCATCATAAAGAGTCTCGCAAGCTTAAGATGCCTTCGTCTGTTGAACAAAACTTATATTTTTATTTGATCCCCTGTGGATACAATTTCGACTATTCGTAATACTTTGATATTGCAAACAATGGTTGAAATATAATTTATCTTTATGCTTCCGCTGTGCATTCATATATTGTGTGGTTTGACTATATTGTTGCCAACTACGTCACAATAATCCCCCACCGGGCCCACCGGTGAGACACGTGGAAATCGGGGTGTGACAGTTAATCAACAACATTAAAATCAACAGCAACAACACATATATTTATATACATATAAAATAAATAACAATTTAATAAACATACACAATCTAGCCATCAAACTCCACAAAACTACAAATAAGCCAAAACTCTAACATCATTTTTAACCTCTTGCTCACAACCCGTTCCATCCAACTTCTTAGAACATCCAAATTCCCGGCCGTCTGAATCACAAACTCTTTCTTCCCTCTTGAAACCGTCGCAATAAGTTATTCTGGACTTCCAACAAACGGATGGCGTCTAGCAACCGGACGCACTCCACTACACGTGAGACCAGACAATAAAACTCAAATTTATTAACATGCACGGATGGCGTCCAGCAACTGCCTAACTGCAACTGATTCGGGAAGATAAGATAGACATGTAAGTCGAATTAACCTAGTCACCAAGATTGATAACGTGACTGTTGGCAGAGATTTAAAAGGGCACGTAAACAAATATAATCAACCTTGAACCTTCACAAACCATATAGAATAAGGTTTTGTTATTAACGTCCAACAAACCTGTAGGATCGTTGTTTGACCCGACTGAGTCGTTCAGAAGAGCTTTATATCCGAATCAAAGGCGGAATCAGTGAAACGGACTTGGAAACAGCTTGATACTATTAAATCTGTCACTTATATTGATTATAACATCAATTACAACCTGAACAGATTTTGGCAGCACTTCGTTACAAATCCAGAAGCCGTGTGCTAAAAGGAAATACAAGTGTCCTATTTATACTAGTGGGATTCCGCTCGAAATGGACCAGACAAGTTCAAGCAGAATCAGATAACATGTTGATTTCGCTTGAAATGGTCAAGGACAGTTTCAAGCGGAATTTGATTATTCTGATTTCGCTTGAAATGTCACTTGACACTTTCAAGCGGAATCACTTCCTATAACCTAAAAATCTGTTTCTCGAACCTCGGACACTGATTTTCCTATTCTATCCTATTACATGATACAAGACGAAGTCAATAGACGTAATGCACTAACAGACTCCCCCTCGGATATTGACGAAGTCTTCAGTGTCTAATCTTCAGTATCACACATCTTCAGTCTTGATCATTCTGCCTTCTCATTCAGATTGTAACATTGTAAGCATCCATCAATCTTTATCTACTTTTATCAGCTTAAGGCTCCCCCTTTCGTCAAGCTTCTGTGCTTTGGGATCGACACCTAGCTTTCCATCTACAAGCTCCCCCTAGCTTCCAGCTTGTCTTCAGACTCCCCCTTAGACTCTACTCTCGGGATCGTAGTCTGGACTATCTGCAATCACTCAAACATCTATAAATATAATGCTTTCAAATTCAACAACAAACTCTCTAACTCACTCCCCCTATCAACTAACTTCATTGATATGGAAGTTTCAACAAACAGGATCAGAAACTGGCTCTATAACAATATAAGCAACCAAATCCCACACAGTTAATCATCCAAGTCCAAACTAATGACCTTTGGAGATATCACAAACTGTTTTTGATTTTTGATAAAGAATTTCAAGTTTCAAATTAATGAACTTGTTTTATTTTCAGAAACACAATCAGCTTACTTAGATTTTGAAACTCAGCATTTCAGACATCAGTTGTCGAAAATAAAGCAGAATCAAAAATCTTTTAGTATTTTTCTGAAAATATAAAGCAGTAAAGAAATATGTACAAACATATTTACAGACAATATTTTTGTTTGAGTATGCATCAGAGGATCATATCAGTTTATGGCAAGTCACAAGTACCGTTGAGCTTAGTTACACATTAAGAATTAAACAATTCACTTAGATTATCGATATACTGATCCACTTAAATTTTCACACAAATTTCAACTGACTCAGGATACGAATTAGGTGTTTTAAAGACTTAAACTTATTCATGTGTCCCACCTCTTGAATATACTCCCGTATCCAGATCCCAATATTCAGTTTTACAGATGAATATACCTAGATGATATCTGTAAGGGGTTAAATTGCGAAACCGTGAGAGCTCAGGTCAGAACTTCCGTTCAGCAGAGAGATGACGGTTCGACTTTAGGTGTGTCCCCTTTAGAGGATCTTTTCTTCAACAGCACATGATTATCAATTTTATTGTTTCATCAAATTGCTGAGGGCGATGCTATGTTTCAAGCAATGCGGAAAGTATTATCCGGAGACTAGGTCAGAACTTCCATTCAGCAGAAGTCTCGGAATAATACCCCAGATATCACTGAGTATAAAGACCTGGTATCTCAGAAAGAGGGACCTTTCAAACGAGATTTCAGGGGTTACCTATATATCCAAGTAGTGTTCCCCACGAAATAAGCAAGTTTGAATTTAGATTTATATCCCGAAAAAGTTTACTAGATGTATAAAAACCTATCGGCATATCATCAGTGAGACTGTTTAACGCTATTTAATCATTACATTTCTTTAGCATACTGTAACTACACTACAAGAAAATGAACCTAATGCAACCCCGATAAAAAGTTACATTTGGCCCTGTAAAGGTTGCATTAGGTCTAATGCAACCTTTTATCGGGGGCTGCATTAGATCTAATCCAACCTTTTTAAGACCAAATGCAACCTTTTTTTAAAGTGTTGCATTTACTAGTCAAATGCAACCTTTTTAGTATGCAACATTTTTTACATTCTAATGCAACTTTTTTTTTGTATTTTAGTTACAAAAATGCAACATTTTTTACACTCAAATGCAACTTTTTCTATAAAAATGCAACATTTTTTTAGGCCTAATGCAACTGTTTTTTATTTTTTAATAGAAAAAATGCAACCTTTTTTATAGCACAAGCAACATTTTTCTCACACAAATGCAACCTTAAAGCATAAGTTCAATTGCTATTAATTGATATAAATTCAATAGTAATTACACGAAAACAATAATAACAAAGATATCATTGATAATCAAAGTGTGTACTTCAACATGTTTGTTGAAACTTAAATAACTCTACAGTCAATTACAATAATAAAAAAGTGAAAACATTCTACTCATCTCGATCTCCAACTACTTGTTTCATAACCTTTCGCATCATAGCTTCCAAGTTGTGTCGCTGGCTGGCGAACTCTTTTCGCATAGTCAAGCTCGGCGTTTTTATCTATAATGATCATCTTCAATCCTTTAGCGCATTTCCAGCAACTAGTTTTTCTCAACTTCAACATGTAAATTAGTTGAAATAAGCCTTATAAAATTAATAACTTGATAAATAAAATAATTGCCTAGCGAAACATAATGCATAACACAGAGACACGGAAATATATTTTAAGCATACTATTCCACCACTACCTCCAAGTTCAACAGGCATGTTGTAATCTCTGTCTCCATCAAGCTCTACAAGTGTGACTTCCTACATAATACAAGAATTTCGGTAAACATTCTTACTTCCAACCATATCCTCTGCCCAAATAAACAAGTGTTCTACCAAAAATAACAATGAAAAGATTGAATGCTTGAAGTTACAGTCTACATATTTTCTTAACGTACAGTCCTCATTTCTAAACCTCAAAAAGACTACTAGAATAACTTTTAGAAGGATGCCACACAAAATAACTGGTCATGGTCTCTTATTACCCCAAGACATCAATATATATATGTATTGTAATTTGCATGAAGAAACAAAAACATGACCTGATAGCCCACACTAGCAGATGTAACAGCATTGAGCTAGCCACAGAAGATCTTATCCTCGTGTCTAAACATCCAACAGCATCATCATCTCTAAAAAAATAACATAAAAACAAAGATATATTAACTACAGAATGAGCAAAACGCAATTTCGTTTGAGGTCAAGCTCACCTTCTTGAAACTAACTTTAGTGCTGGAGATTGTTGTTAAGAGAAGATAGAAAGTGTCCCTGTGTAAAAATTACTTTTATTAGCTCCAATTATACATTTATGACCTATGTAGCACGGGAACGGGTATGGGGACGATACAGATACATGGAACGTCAAAACTAAAAAAATCGAGATACGGGTACGACAAAGGTACGAAAAAATATAAAAAAAAAATAAAAAAGAATGAGTTATCTCTTTTTAAATATCTTTCTAAACAAATTTTATTTTTTTTTTTCATATGAAAATGATAGGAAAAACTATAACAAATAATTATATAAATAATAATTAATAAATATTAAATTTAATC
Organism: Helianthus annuus; assembly: GCF_002127325.2. Lineage (NCBI taxonomy): Eukaryota > Viridiplantae > Streptophyta > Magnoliopsida > Asterales > Asteraceae > Helianthus > Helianthus annuus. Next base: position 84,086,866 of record NC_035444.2, on the reverse strand, counting down.
AAGTAATAAATAAATTAAGTAAGATGCCATAATGTAGTTAAATAATGTATAACATCAAGTGAAACTTAAAGCACAAAACTAATCACAATTATTGGAGTAAATTAATATACGGTAATTAAAATTTAAAACAAAAAACTCAAAAAAAATCAAAATATCAAGTCTAACCTCTTACTTGTGCATTGGACAGAGAGAAGAGTAGTGTCTAGTCTTTTATCATTTTTTTACTGCAGAAAGGAAACACAAATATCAATTGAAATATTAAAATTTTAATAATTTAATCTAAAAAAACAGGTAACATCAAAAAAATTTAAAAAATAAATAAACTTTCAAAATATTCAAAACCACCAACGGTGGACCTCGATTGAAATCTAAATACCCCATCGCACTCTATCTTTTCCTCGTCTAACCCATCAAACCCTATGGCCGGAAAAACATGGTGACCGGTTACATTGAACATATCATAAACCTCCACAATCTCCTCCCCTCTCTTAAACATTACCATCCTCTCTCTAGAATTCACATCACCCTCACCATTACCATGTGTGCCTAAATTACACACAGTGATTCAACTCCGTATATTGAAAAATATTCTATTATTCGGACTAGTTAAAAATATATACTTTCACCTCGCCATCACCATCTCTACCCAAATTAGCACACTAGTTAAAAATACATGGGTTGAACAAATCAAAAATATATGGTTGAACAAATCTTAAACTCCATGACACGAATTGAGTACAATGGCGGAGCTAAGTGTAAAGTGGGGGAGAAGTGTAAAATTTATTATTCTTCGTCCGAAAATTTTAAAATTATATAGGATTATCCATCAATGAAATGACCATTTTTTCTTAATCTCAACGGATATTAAGAAATCAAATATCCAGGTTACACTGTTCATGAAATAGAGTTAAAAGCACCTTATTTTTTTTCAAATGCTGAAAAATATCTTACGGCATGTTTAATTGTCGTTAAATCTCTCCACTTTTCTATCTCTTGAAGAGCCTTAGAGAGGTCCTCCATGTTCCTAATTAGACGCTTATCCTGTAACAACAGAAAATTGAGATGATACAAAGAAGAACAAACACTAGAAATACTTAAATAGACCTGGCAAACAGGTCGGTTTGGGTCGGGTCGGGTCATGGGTCAAAACGGGTCAATTATAAAAAGGGTTGTCTGCTAGTGAAAACAATCATCTTATTCTCACTTGCTGTCATCCTCAGAGCCTATTCAGCTCCTGCTCCTGCTCCCGTGCTTGATTTGATTGAGCTATTTATAGATGGTGGGAAGTCTGCTAGTTTTAGATATAACAAGGATGATGTTGTTGGTTTAGATTTATATAGTTTTAGACGCAAATTCGAACCCGTGAATTTGGATGTTGTTTTTGACCTGTAATTGATTTCAATGGACTATGCTTACAATACTGTTATTATCTATTTAATCTAGTTGGATATTGTTTTTCACTTGTAATGGATGCTGTGCTGGAATGTCAGTAACCTAGAGCAGACAATTAAAATACAAATATGTGTTAGAAATTAGTAAAACTAAACTTTTATATATAAGTATTAATATGTCAAAATATATAGTGACACAATTCATCATGTAAATTAGGCATGGTAATTCCTTACAATCAAATAAAAACTTGACAGATTCTTCATAAAAGGATTGTCAAAACAAAACTGAGATTGAGCAGGGATGGGATCAACACCACTTATAAATAGTCACCAAGATGGAACCTTGTCTTGATGCTTGGTCTTTCACCAAGTCTCAAGTTCAAGCAAAAGTACATCATTCGAATGTGAATGAAGTTCTTCAAGGTTCCTAACAGATCGTCCCAGAATCAGCATAACAATACCATAATGTGGATTAAGGTTGAATTTGTATATACTTATGATAAACATACATATTATGTCAGAGAGTTCTTAGTTATGGTAACTCTCTTTATCCATTATTTAGAACCCCATCACCAACAATAAAGCTGGTGCACCACGCCCACACGCACAGGCTGGTACAGGTTGTGCCGTCTTGGTTAGTGTACTTGTTATTGAGTAAGGCAGTGCAACGATTCAGAACCGAACCGGAACCGTTTATTGTTATCCCGAAAAAGTTTACTAGATGTATAAAAACCTATCGGCATATCATCAGTGAGACTGTTTAACGTTATTTAATCATTACATTTCTTTAGCATATTGTAACTATCTACTGATGTACTATCATTTCCTCTTTTTACACAAAACTCAATTTTTTTTAAAATTTTATCATGTTTTTGGCTTTTTCAAATTTTCTAATGTTTTTGGATTTTCTAACAATTTTTCTCTCACTAAAATGCAAAATCATTAAAGAAAAATTTGACAACACGATGCTGATAGCTTTGTCTCACTATCCATTTTCTAGCTAACTATGAATCATTTGCACAAAAAGCCGTAAATACCCCCATGATTTACAACCCATTGATTTTCGACAGTTTGAAAACCGTTTTTCAATCTTGTGAAGTTAATCATGTTTGTTCCGCCGTGAGGGTTTCGGCATATTCAATGAACACATATTTTTTTTTTAAATTTTCTATTTTTGACAAAAATTAAAAACAAACATAATTTTGGTTTTTTTTTTAATTTTTCAAATTTTTAGAGTTTTTGAAAATATTGTTTATTTATTTACAACAAGAAAATAAACCCCCTGTTTCACCCAACATAGGGTCCAGCAGCCTTTTCCTCCTCTCCATGTGCCAGGCTGCTCCAGATTTCATTCTCACATTCTTCATTTATCTTGAGCACCTGCACATTCAACTAAATCAATTACTTGAACAATTTAGCCCACGTTTGTTTGACCTTAGGCATTTCAATGCATTAATTTTCATTCAATGTCGGAAAATCTTTGTCATTAGGAACAAAGACTTTTCATCTTTAACTTCAACTTTTTCTTCTTTTACCGAAGTTACTTGTTTCTTTACAGACCATTTTTGACCTTTCGGTGTACCTCTTTTGTAAAAATGTTTCTCTTTTTGATCACTTTGATTTTGAACAACAACTTTTGGTTTCCAAAACTGTTGGGGTTTTGTCATATCAACTGATGTTTTCCAACTTTGTGTTGTTCTTAATCTGGGTGTGTGAGAATTCCAGGTCTGTCTTGAATCGAACCTGTTCGGGTTTGATTTCCAATTTTGATTCGAAGCAAACTTGTTTTTGTTGTACCTCCAAGTTTGTTTTGAATCAAATCTGGTTGACCTTTGTTTCACATCCTCAGATTTTTGTTTTTCCACATTTTCAAACTTTGCTTTTAAATCAACATCCACAGGTTTCAAATTTGGACTCTTTCGTGCAAGATGTCCAATTTGATCACATTTAAAACATGTTCTCTTGGACACATCTTTAACATGTGGTTGTTGCTTTTTCTTTTTAGCAAAGAACTCATCATTGGACTGTCTCATTTTGAGTTCCTTTTCTTTAGCTAAACTATTTCCTTGAACAAAACTCATTTTTTCCTGAAAATTAGGCACTTCATTTCTGTTCCAACGTTGTTTCCTTTTATAACCCAACCTAGCCTTTATGTTTTTCTTTTTGTAACCAGGTTTGTTATACGAACCTTTTCGACTCTTACCAACAAACTTTGAAATCTCAGACTTCTCAATCTCAACCAGTTTGAAAACTTTATCAACCTTTTCTGAAATCACATTCTGAATCGGGAATACAACATCTAAGAACAATTTGTCCGATCCAATCATGGTATAAACCAATCCCTTTGAATCATCATTCAAATTTTTCTCGGATTTTGTGTTTTTCAGATATTCATCATGAAAATTACCTTCATTTTCATCTTGTGATTCAGATATACCTGTATCCACCGACTCTTCTTTCAACACACTTTCAACGACTTTACCTACCACCTCTGAATCATGAGAATCATCAGATTTGGAATAGGTTATGTCAATGTTGTCTGGCAATTGGTCTACCATGTTGAAAGCTTTTTCGACCTTTTCCTCATCATAAAATGCAAACTTTTCCGGTGGTGGAACTTGATGAAACTCTGAGCCAATGCCTTTCTTGTTTTGCTCAGACTCACCATCTCCCGGTTTTATATTGAAAATTCATTCAAGCACATATGAGGACACGTGATAACTTTTTAACTTGTTGCTATCCTGTTCTAAATCAGCAATCTGTCGCTTTAGCTTAACAACATCCTCAATATAAGAATTAACAACATCTTGTTTTATAGAATACGTTCGTTTATGCTCTTTAGTTGTTTCAGAAAGATAATTCATTCTTGATTGAGCAAATTTCATTTCATCTTTCACTTTTTCATATGACTCTTTTGTAATGTGATATGCTAATTTCATTGAGTCATATTCCTTTTTCATTTCTTGACAAACAATTTCTTTTTTAGAACACTGTTCTGTCATTTTAGAGGCATTTTCTTTTAAAATTTCATTTTCTTTTTCTATCTTTTTACATTTTTCTGAAAGTTTCTCATCATTTTCTTTTAAAACTTTTTCTTTTTCTAACATTTCTTTGCATTTTTCTTTGAAAATGTTTTCAATTTTAGTGAATTCAAGATCTCTTGTTCTGAATTGCTCATCTTTTTCAGTACAAGCTCTGCACGGTTCCATGCATTTCTTGCACTGTTCAACAGTTTCAGGTAAGATGATAGAATCATAATTTACCTCAGTGATTGGCACCTCGGTGGTTTGGGCAGCTTCTGTCTGCTTCATCTCAGCATCACCTTGTTTTTCTTCAACACTGACTTTATCACCAGCATCATCAGCTTCCAAATTCTCATTTTTCACTTCTTCTTCTTCTTTCCTCACCTCTTCTTCAATCTGCTGTTCTTCAGTAACAACTTTCTCAACTTCTTCATTCACCTTAACTTCTTCGCTTTTGATTTCCTTCACAGCCTCAACTTTAACAGCTTCTGTTTTAACCTCTTCAGCAACCTTCTTCAGATTGTTCACCATCTCTTCAACACTCTTCTTCATTCTCTCTTCATCACTTTTTCTCAGACACGATAACATGGCATATCTGATTTCCTTTTCATGCCTTTTTGCATATCTGTCGTCTTTCATCACATTTCTATAGTATTCGGCTCTCAAAGGAATTATGAGAAGAACATCATCAAAGATTATGTCTTTCTTTGGAACAACTGGTTCTCCTTCTCTGTTGTAGTAACACTCTCTCTTCTTATCCCATCTTCTGTTGCTGACAGCACTCTCATACTCTTCCTGCATCTCATCCATTCTGTTGTAAACAACGTTTCTTTCTCGATAAGTTTTCTCACTCAAAATCTCTTCTCGAGTTTTCCTTTGATTTCAACAACAACATTTTCTTCTTTGTTTTCAACTGTTTCTTTGTCTTTGTTTTCCTCTTTAATTTCAGCAACAAAGGCATAATGATCATGTTTCTTTAAAGGAACTTCTGAATCTTCCATTGTTCTAATCTTGAAACGATAATCAAGCCGATCTTTTTCTGGACAAATCTGGCTCCAATCAAAACCTTCATCATCATGAAATACTGCACAAGCCCTTGACTTGGGTTTATCTTCAATCCTTTTCGGATCTTCTCTGCTTCGGTGGTAGATCGCCTTTCGGTAGTAATCATCATTGCACGGATGTTTATTTCCACCAACTGCAGAATTAGTGCATTCTCTCTTGAAGTGACCTTTCTGCTTGCATTTGAAGCATGTCACTTTGGATTTATCAAATCTAAGCTTTGTTGATGCACCTCCAAGAGATTGTTTCCCAGTAATTTCCTTATACCTCTGCGCTCTTCGGATGCAACTTGCTAAGCACCAACGAATGTCAATGAGTTCCATCTCTTCCGGATCAATCTGGTCGTAGTCTTCTTTGGTTAACTCAGAGTTTCCAATTTTGCCAGCTACAAGACCTTCATATGATTCCAGAACAGATGCAAGGAAACTCATTTGCTGCTTTGCTGCATTAATACTCATTGCAGGAGAATTCTTTAACTTGAGAGCAATGTTGCACAGTATCTCCTCTTTTTCTTCAGAACTAGCTTTTGAAGCCGATGAATGATAACCCGGATCATAACTTGATGAACTTTTCTCGGGTTCTTTAGTTCTCTCACCACTGAATGCTGTCTTAGGTGAACTGACTACTTTTTCTGAAGATAAACTTCCTTTGTAGTACAATCCACCATTCTGTTAATAAGAAGAACTGCTCATCTTGTTTTGTTTCTGCAATTCAAGCTCATGAGTTTCAAACTTTTCAAACAATTTGTCAAGAGAAATTGTTTCATACATAACATCATTTTTTAGAATAAAAACAAATGTTTGCCACTGATCAGCTCGTGGTAACGCTTCAATCACTTTGTCTATAAGTTCCTCTCTTGTTTTCACTATCTCAAATCTCTCAAGTTCAATTTTAAGATGACAGAACCTCTCAATCATTTGCCTCACAGTCTCTCCTTTTAGGCTATCAAATAAATCAAATTCTTTTTAAGCAATGCAATTTTGTTCTTTTTGATCTGTTTACCCCCCTCAACTTTAACACGTAAAGCTTCCCAAACTGATTTCGATGACCCATCATGATTAAGTAGTGCAAAAATATCATTTCTAATTGCCGTCTGAATCAAAGCTATCATTCTCTGTTCGGCTGCATATTCTGCTTTGTCATCTTTTGGTAACTTCTTGAATGGAAGTTCTTCGCCTTTATCATCCTTTGGTCGTTCGTATCCAAACTCTAAACAAAACCAGCTTTCATGAGCATACGCTTTCGCCCAGTTGAGAAAATGTTCTTTCCACCTTGTATAATCCTCAATGCTTTCAAGAGTTGGTGGCTTTGAGTGTGTTCTGTAGAAATTATCATGCTTGATGTTCTCATTGATCGCTTTCGTGAGAGTTTTTGGTGTGACCGTTGATGTTTCGGAAGAATCAGATGTAAACGCGTTGAAAAACGTGTTGTAAAATTCTTCAGCCATGATGTAATCCTGAATCACTTGAACAGACAATCAAACAAACACAATCAGTATAAACAATATCAAATATCCTGAAACAGACTGACACTCGATCGACGTGAAATGATCTCGACACAAAATTCCTGTTTTCAAGCAAAATCTCAAGTTGACAGCTCAAGCGAAATCACAATTGGAGCGAAATTAGAACTGCAAACTTCAAGCGAAATCTCTTGAATAGCAATTCGAGCGGAATCAGATCTCCACTTCAAGCAGAATCAATTGACTAACACTTCGAGCGGAATCAAATTACTTTTCAGGCGGAATCACTATTACGAGCAGAATCAGACCCAAATTCCAAACGGAATAGCAGACTCGAGCGGAATCAAATGCTAATTTCAAGCGAAACCATGTTTTGGAGCGAAATCTGATGACATTTTCAAGCGGAACTAAATGTGTTCGTTCAAGCGGAATCAGGTTTTTGTCCTATTTTTGTCATTTTTAGTCCGTATTTTAATCTCAAACTTTCAAGGCTTTGTTAATGTACTGTTATGCACGTTCGGTGAAAATTTCATTCCATTTTGACCGTGAAATTTTGTCCAGTTTGAAAAAGAAGGTGTAGAAGTCAGAAAATAGATGATATCAAGCTAAACTCTTCTTCCTGAGCTCTGATACCACTTGTAGGATCGTTGTTTGACCCGACTGAGTCGTTCAGAAGAGCTTTATATCCGAATCAAAGGCGGAATCAGTGAAACGGACTTGGAAACAGCTTGATACTATTAGATCTGTCACTTATATTGATTATAACATCAATTACAACCTGAACAGATTTTGGCAGCACTTCGTTACAAATCCAGAAGCCGTGTGCCAAAAGAAAATACAAGTGTCCTATTTATACTAGTGGGATTCCGCTCGAAATGGACCAGACAAGTTCAAGCGGAATCAGATAACATGTTGATTTCGCTTGAAATGGTCAAGGACAGTTTCAAGCGGAATCTGATTATTCTGATTTCGCTTGAAATGTCACTTAACACTTTCAAGTGGAATCACTTCCTATAACCTGAAAATCTGTTTCTCGAACCTCGGACACTGATTTTCCTATTCTATCCTATTACATGATACAAGACGAAGTCAATAGAAGTAATGCACTAACAAAACCTGGCATCATCGAAGAAAGGAAGAGGCAAAGCAAAATCCAACAATAAGCTGCCACTATAAATGAATTCTTTAGAACCAAACATATGCATTAGCCAAATGTAAATCACGAATCTATTTCTAAAATAATTGGTACTTGATAAAAATAAACATCCAAAAGTCGCCAAATCTAAATAATTCACTAACCGACAAATCTGACACAAAATTAGTTAATTCATCAGCATCGATCCTCGCTGCCTTTTCTGCAATCACGACATTAGGTTTCTTCATCAACTTTTAATCTTCAATCTGCATCCCGAAATCAAAATCGATCAAATACACATAGGAAATCGATTCCCAACAACATAAGATCGATGAAACTGTTGACTTATTTGGAAAAATATAACTCAGGTCGTAATCCACTGCTGTAGCATGGCCTTTATCACAATCACCTCTCCTGGTTCTTCACATCTTGACCAAATTCATCTGAGATATTTGGTAGTTCCCCAACTATCATTCACTTTAGTGAGTATAACATCTACATGAAAAAGAGAGGTACAATGAAGTTTAATGGCAACCCTACCTTCCCTCGAGGATACTCTTTGGATCTCGCCAAACAACGGCTGATTAATTACGTTGTACGTAGCAAGTATGGATTCAGTGGAGAGTATGACTTGTCGGACTACTCGCTAACTAAACGTCAACTTGAATCACAACCTAAAATATCCTCTACAACGTCTGAAAAACAACGACAACAACAAAATCATCATTATTGTACCCAATACCATAGTTTATTAAACAACATTAGCTAACCAAAACAAAACCAAACACACAAATCAGAAACAAAAACGAAAAAATCAAACATCAGATAAACAATAATCAACACGCCTTCAAAAAATACAAAACCTAAAACAACAAAACGACACCAAAAACGGCATAAACCTAAATGCCTAAAATTTATAAATCACCTAAATGAACTTCATAGACAGGAAAAAAAACTCCCATTTGAACTTGAAGCAGCAACAGAACAACAATATCAACCCTACAACATGACAAATAATTAATCAGTCAACAAATTAGTATACACAACACCAAATTATCAAATGCAATTCAAGAATTTGAAACGCAAAGGACACCGGCAAATAATGAAAAAGAAAGACAACAAAGCCTACAAAGAGCGTTTCACATACCTGGTAAGCAACCAACGACCATCGCCGCCATGAATCGCCATTAACGCCGTTCACAAAAGTCGTAGAACACCGAGCAAAAGAAGAGAGATGGGGTTTGTAGCGTGGTTCTAGTAAACTAAAAGGTAAAGAAACCGAGAAGGAGGTGATGCGCCGTCGCAACCCCATCAGTTTTCCTTTTTTCTCTTTCTTCCCCCGGAACCCTAGAATCCATAGCGGTGACGGTCGCCGTTAACTACCATCGTTGTTTGCTGCGTCAAAACCACCAGACCATCACCATCGGTTTAACCCGAGGGTGGCCGGCCGGAGACCACGGCCGGATACTCCATCACCGCTCTCTCAAATATGTGTCTCTCTCTGTTACTCCACTCTCTATCTCCGGATATTTGATGGTAAGCGGTGGAGGTTGGGGAGACAAGCACGTGTTTCTGTTTAATCCCTGAAATACCCTTCATAACTGTTCATTCCATTATGTTTTTAATATGTATATAATTTGATTTATAGTAAATTAATTGTAAAAATACGTAATAATTTAGTCATTGAAGTAGAAATTTTTTATTGTGGAAAAAATTATGTATGTTTGAATCACTTGAGATGAGAGGTTTGTTGTATGTGTTGTGAGACACTCCCATCTATTCTCCATGCCCTTGGAGAACCTACATGTGAATCATGGGGGCAAAATTATGCTTTGTTTTCATGTCCGGACCAGATGTTGAACTGGTTTGCCTTACCGGTCATAGGTCAGGGCAGTCAGACTGGATGTAAGAGCGAGGTGATACCGTAAATATTATAAAAATATATAGGATAAATCTGAAAAGTTTTAATCAAAATCTGTTTCAACCCTCTGGTTTTCTGGTTTGATCGCTGGTTCCTAGTCTAACCGGCGGGTTCGACTCAAACCGTTGCTGATAAGATGAAAAATGGCTAGTCTGGCCATTTTTTAAAACAATTGTTATTTTGTACACTAGAATCTCAATCACCCCTTATAAAATTTTGGTTTAGCTCCTCAATAGTCTACTAAAACAAATATTGGGTCTGTCACAGCTCCATGTAGGCATCTCTATCGTACATCTACTCAAAAACATCTAAAAGTGTACTTATTGGAGAAGCTCTAATAATACGAAAACACATACAACCTTATAAACGTATATTAGAATCTTTTTCTTATGTATGTAAGTGTTGAAGAAAAATGATAGAAACTATGATCATACTGATTAGAAATTATGCTGAAAGAGTCAACAGGTCAAAGCTAAAGAGGAAATTTGACAAAGGACAAGAAAAGAGAAAGTCGGCATCCAGGAAAGATCAGATGGTCACAAAGAAGACTGGATCAGAAGATTTTGATCATTCTGATGATTAACATCAGATCTAATAAGAACAAATCATTAGAAAACTGATAACGTGAATCATCAGAATTCGGATGTCCCCACTTGTCGTGCCTGATAAGGAAGAAACAACTCCCAAGATGACCAGTGAATTGACGGATTCAATGAATATGCCAAAGGGAAACTTTTTCACAGGTCAAGTGTATTATATTTATAAATAAATGTTTATTCATGCCAATATTCTTTATAAATAGAGAATAAAATCCTCGAAGAGTAAATGAGTTGTGCCTTACATTTAATACATCCTACACACTTCACTACCCTTCACTTACACAGAATTCTTTGAGTATTTGTTTTGTAATAGCTAATAACAACCAAATCACCTGGTAACTATTCAAAGTGATATAAAACTTAAAACATTGTACTTTGGTTTTTTGAAAGTTTGATTTTTATTTATGCATACTATTTTCTATCTTGTTGAAATCTCTTGCCATTTTAGTAAAAGATTGTTTAACTGGGATCAATAACTTATTAGAAGGGTGCCCGTGCGATGCAGCGGAGAACCAAATATTGCCAAGGGTGTGCACCGTTTGGTTCGTTTATTAGCCTCACCCAAAACCTCGGTTAATCTATTTTTTAACCAATTAGTTTTTGGTTAAATGGTTTAGTTTATTCAGATATATTGTTGGTTTTCAGTTCGGTTCGGTTTGATTAATAACCAAACCAAACTTGGTTAAAAAGTTTACTTATGCTAGAGATATAAATACATGAAATACATGTAGTAGAGGTATAAAAGTTAGAAATATATGTAAATATGAATGTTTCCGTTCGGTTAATATTAGTTTTTCATGGGTACAAAAAAACCAATAAACGAATTTTTTTGGGTATTAGTTGATTTCGGGTCAGTTATGGCTAACAATTCAGTTATTGTTCACCCTAGACAGTGTTAATTACTTACCATATCAAGTTTTTAATTAAAAAATTTATAGCAATATTATACTCAAATTAAAAAGAATGAAATGCTCGTTTTTATGGTATAGTTTAAAAAACATTAACATATGTAAAAGTTATGGTTATTTAAAATTGTGAGAGTAATTGATCTAAAAAAAGGAGCTAAAGGTTAACTACTAATTAGTTAATCATAATAATCTGATTAAACATGAGAGAATTAAAATATAATTTAGATGATAGGTTAAAATGTAATTAGTGTTTGAGAAAAACTAATTTATTCTCATTTTAAAGATGAACCTTATGTATTAAGTTCAAAAAAAACTTTAACTTTTGGGCATTTTAAAATAGGAATATTGGATTTTAATAATCTCAACTATTCGCCGTTTGCCGTCAATAGTCATAACTTCAAAAATAACCACTGGTGGTCCCAACTATTAACATATTGACCTCCAATAGATCCTAACTAACAGAACCCTAACATCGTTAGTCTCTGGTAGCCAGAAATATATTTTTGGTCGGAAAACTCCTTTTTGGTTCGAAAACTCCACATTTTCGTCCCAAACCTTTTTGTAACTTTGTTACAGATCTTTAGGAACCTTTTTTCTAGTAAAAGACTCAATTATTGAGGTCACCGGAAAACTTCTTTTTAACTAGAAAACTCAATTTTTTTGGCCGAAAGCCTAAACATTTTGGTCAGAAACCTCTTTATAACCTTAGATCGGACCTTTATAAACATTTTTCTGGCCAAAAACGTTTTTCCGGCAATCGGAGACTAACAGCGTTAAGGTTCTTCTATTAGTCAGGGTCCATTGGAGGTCAATATGTTAATAGTTTGGACTTCTAGTGGTTATTTTTTAAGTTGAAACTATTGGCGACCAACAAAAAATAGTTAGGATTATTAAAATCCAATATTCCTTTAAAATACCCATACCAAATGGATTATAGTTTAGTATATATGAACATATAACAAAACAAATTAGTTTCGATTAACTATCAAAAAAGTTAAACAATGTCAATTTGAAATATACAATGTTGAATAAAAAGCTCAGTACATTTGCGCACATGGTTTAAGTGAGTGCATGCACAACGGATCAAAGTAACAAATTTTAATACGTAAAGACATTAAGCAAAAGTTGCATGTCATATGTCATTAATCGCTAAAATCTCGCAACCGAAAATGGAGAAAAGGGTGAACGAATCCAGAAAGTTTCCATATCTAGGAAAACTCTACCATTTACTTCAGTGATTGACAGTAAAAAGGGTCAATATATGAGTCATTTTCAGGATATGTTTTGTGGATGTCTCATATTTGACACTAGATAGGACGGTAATATAACTTTATCAACAAACGTCAAGAAAAAACAGATCTCCTATATATCGTTTGTTTCTTGAAAAGTAGTATGAACAATAAGATTTGTTAAAAAGGGGAGGTTGTCATCAATGGCGGAAAGCAACGTGTGGAAGGGAGACTGAATCTACATGCTCTTATCATTGAATGTTGAATCATTTCGGTTGGTTAGAAAGCAAATTCAAAGGCTATTTGCAAGGCTAGGTCTATTCGCACACGCCGTTTGTCTTTTTGCACACCCAAAGCGCCCCGCTATGGCCAAAGCGGGGCGCTTTGGCTTTGGTCAACAGACAAGGACTGACTTCTGTCAGTCCTTGTCTGTTGACTAAGCCAAAGCGCCCCGCTTTGGCCATAGCGGGGCGCTTTGGGTTTGCAAAAAGACAAACGGCTTGGGGCTTGGGGTGGGGATTATTTGGGTTGATTTTGGTTAGTTTTGTAGAGATTTTTGGTTGAATTAGTATGGTAGATATTTTTGAAGTAAAAAATTTTTATGTGATATTTGTCGTTATGAATGGGAATTTGTTTTTGAATGATTGAATGTTGCCTTTTTTGAATTAAAATGTCGTTATTTTATTAAATTAACGTTGTTTTATAATTACGTCGTTACGTCGTTATTTTTACAGAAGGTGTATATAATAAGTTGAACGAGCGTTAAATAAAGCGAACACGTTAAATAAAATATACAGAAAGCATTAAACGTAAACAATCCAGAACCAACGTGATGTAAATAGAAGATTAACTGCAATATATATATATATATATATCAGTTTGTACATACAATACACAACAAAAAGGTACAACTGAGTCAATAATAATACATAACAAAACACTAAACAAACAAACTAAATGTACTAATCCTCGTGCGGTGGGGACGGTGGGAGGGGACGTGGAGGCAACGCAGCGAGCTCTCGTAGCTCAACGAGCGTCTCGACCATCCACTCAATGAGTGCGCCCTGACGTCTGAGGCGCCGGTCGAAGTCCCGAGCCACCTCACGCGCTACCGGAGGTAGGTCAGCGTAAACGTGCTGCGGGTACTGTGGAGGCTCAGGAGCTGGCTCAACTGGTGGTACGTGGACCTCCTCGACCCGGTCCTCCTGCGCCGGATCATCCTGAGCCTGAGGCTGAGCCTGAGCCTGAGCCTGAGCCTGAGCCTGAGCCTGAGCCTGACCCTCAGGCTGATCCTCAGGCTCATCGATGCCCAGAGCCCGTCGCTGAGCCCGCCGAGCGGCCTGCTGAACATCAGGAGGGGCTAAGATCCCAGGCCTCGCCTCGATAACAACCGGGATGACCTCCGGCAACTCCACTGGCTGAAAAATCAGCCCGTCAGCACCCCTGAACCGCAGACCGACATCAAAGGTACGGGTGATTTGCATAGCGGATACTGACGCGCGGCCCAACCTAGATGACGGGACCGGATCGGACAGCAGCGGATCTAGCTCGGGCACGATCCCTAGCGATCGTGCAATGGCAGTGATAAACGAGCCAGTGTGAAGAAACCCGCGGAGCTGCCGGTGGTATGCAGTAGCAAAGTACTCTGCCAGGCTGGCTGCTAGATCGCAGGGCTGGCGGCGTAGTAGGCAGTAAAGAAAGAAAAGGTCACTAAGGTTGACCTTCTCCTTGCTGGAACCCCGCGGCACGATAGTCGACGCAATCACCTGGTGCAGGTATCGGTACAAGGGATCTACAATGGTGGTGGCCTTTTGCCAGGATTTCCCAAAGGGAACCCTGGAAATGGCCCTCCAGAAACTAATAAGCGTCTGCCTGTCCATCATCGTAACAGCCTGCGTATACAAATCAGTATCAAGCTCAGGCTCAGTGTACAAACCTGTGTGGACAGCAAACTCCCGCACACTCATCTCAAACTGCTGACCGGCCAGACGGAATGTAACCTCGTGTACCGGAAATAAAGGGTCCTCCACGTAATCCACCGGATGCGGCGCGTATGTAAACGTAGAGCAAAACTCGTACGTAAGCTCCGGGTACGAGTCCTCCATCGCCTGGATTGAGGATTTGCTGAAACTTTTCAAAGAAGCTCCTTTTCACTTGAGGGGGTGTTGGATCGATCTGTTTTTTCAATTTTTCAAATTCCGCGTCTACATCAATATCCTCTATTTTATTCCTTGCAGGCTTGAAGTCAAGCTTCTTCCAAAACACGTCTATGTGTGTGATCCGGATTTGCTGACCTGTGGATGAAAACAAATTAGGTGGCAAAATCATAACGAGAAAGTTCAAAAATAATAATTACCTTTATTTTCCAACTTTTCCAAACGACAGGCACATGGCAAACCACAGCTTGTCAGAGAATTTCCTCTTGCTGTTCTTATTAATATTTTGTTGAATATGGAACCGACAAAGATACTTATGCGCTTTTGGAAAAACTTGTTCACACGCGTTCATTAG
Source organism: Helianthus annuus (assembly GCF_002127325.2). NCBI lineage: Eukaryota > Viridiplantae > Streptophyta > Magnoliopsida > Asterales > Asteraceae > Helianthus > Helianthus annuus. Next base: position 84,071,625 of record NC_035444.2, on the reverse strand, counting down.
CGCAAAATCCCTGTCTGTTAAAATCACGCGCGGTTCCATACATCCTGCCAGCATAGACTTGATCCTCTGCAACACCCATAGGTAGTTCTCTGACTTCTCGGCGGAAATTACAGCACAAGCAGCCGTAAACGATTTGTTTGTCGACGTCATGCCTACGACCTGAACAAATGGCAGGTTGTACATGTTCGTTTTGTATGTGGCGTCAATCATTAGCACATGCGGGAAGGCACACCACATAGTGAATGATTTTTCGTGAACAAAGAAGACGTCTTCAACTTCGTTCGATATCTCATTCGTGCGCATGTAATAAGTGTAATTTTTTTCGATAAGAATGTTTTCAAGTTTTTGCATCGGAGAGTTACCTACATTTTTTTCGGCGTTGATCTTCTGAACAGCGTTGTGTATATCTTTCGGAATAAGCTTTCTAGCCGGATTGTTTTTTGTCAGCGTTCGCCAAATACTTTGGTTGCGAATATCTTGCTCTGCCAACTCCTTAACCAGTTTTTTGTCCTCCGAAGAAAGCCTTCTCGCATACGCGTGACCCTCGAAGTTTTCAATAGGAGTGTGGTTATGCTTCGCCTTCGTCACCTCGATCCTCCAAACACTTCCGGATGATTCCGAAAACCCGATCATCTCGAACGGGCAGCCTATTTTCTTGCTACCCGTTTTCCTCTGTGTAGCTACACTCTTATGCTCCCCACCAAAAGTACATTGAAACCAAATCTTGTAATTCTCTCCTCTTTTATTCGACCTCTTTGTCACAATGAGGTAACCATTGTCTTTTGCCGTGTCTTGTACCCAACGCACCATCTCTTTACGTGACGAAAAGGTCTGCGTTGTATCAAACGAAAATGTAACCGGGTAACAACCTTCCTCGTCAACAGACACATCCTCCGGCTCACCATCGTCACCGACATTCGAATAGACTTGATGTTCAAAGCTTTGTTCACAACCGTAACTCTGGGTTGGATAACACTCCTGCTGTACAAAGCTTTGCTCGCCACCGTAACCGAAATTTGAATAACTTTGATGACAACCGTAACTGTCGTTTGGATAATACTCCTGCTGTACAAAGCTATAGTCGCCACCGTAACCGAAATTCGAATAACCTTGTTGTGCGTAAGGGTCCTCCACAGGGGTATTCAAATCCAGCTGCACCGTGTTATCACGATAACGAATGCCAAAGACAACCTCTGTCTCCCTCAAGTTGGACGACACCGGTTTCTCAAACGAGTCAGAAATAGCGGTCCCCTCGTAAGAATCAGGAACAACCGACTCGTCAGAATAATCACCGAAAAGATAGTTACTGAACCACGACATCGTTTTTTCAAAAAATTTAACTAATAGAGCAAAGAAGATCGACAGAAAACAATTCGAGTGATGAATCCGTTGTCTGGCCAGTGATTTAAAGCCAGAATGTGGGATCGAAGCGCCGCGCTTTGGCCATAGCGCGGCGCTTAGGGTTCACGGGCTCACTGAAACCTAGTCACACTTTATGTCTGTCAGTCTGTCACTCAGTCAGTCATTCGAAACCTCGTATCACCTTTTGTCGCCCTAAGCGCTGCGCTTTGGCCAAAGCGGAGCGCTTAGGGGTGTGAAAATTATTTTGGCGTGTGTGATTAGCATGATCCATTTGCAAACCACAATAGTCAAAAAGTGTGATGGCATTCGACATATATAGAATACTACATTCAAAAGTATATTTGAAATGAACTATTTTAACTTTTTACAATATCTGTTTGGGTAACGTGTAAGAGCCTACCCCTGAGAGGGGAGCAATGTACACCTTGAAACGACTATTAATTATACATTCAGACCGAGTGCCAAAATGTGTAAACTATTGGATAAAGATAAAACGAGTGAAGTTAAGTGAAAAATCTATCATGATTTTTAGCTTATAAGTTAAATAAATTATTCAAAAAATACAACGTAAAAAAAAATTAAAAACAATTACAACAAAATCATTTATACAATAACCATATTACTTAATTGTATTGAGCCGCTAGAAACTCTTAACTTTTATTCTAACGGTCCAAGCTATACGGTGCACCTTAACCTTAGTTAATGACAGTGTATTACACAAGTTAAAGTGTACGAATTTAATAATAAGAAATATTATATCTGAATGTAACTTCATATTATATATATACACCCTTTTGGATATCAATTCAATGTAAATCAATTGGTTAAATAAAAAGTCTACTAGATGTTTATACAATATCTTCAAAAGATGAGTAAATGATTTTGTGTGATTTGGACATGACCCAACGTTCATCAACCTCTTTTTATAAAGCCGTCCATTTAACTTGCTACACTACATTCTATTTCACATGTGAATTTTGCCAAGTATACTTGACAAATACGAAAACAAAGATTTGGATCGTGATGGAAATATTGACCATATGGATGGTCCATATGCCATAAGAAAAATAAAAAACACACCAATTGACTAAAGTCAAAAAAGGAGTTGACAAAAGTGAAGGAGAAAAATAAAAAAGCAAAAGGCAAAATCGATAGGTTCATCGTGGAATTGCTCACCAGAAAGCCTTACATGGTGCGAAATTGTTTGATGTAATGCTTACCATTTATTGGAAAAGAATTTCCATGCAAGTATTTTCCATATCCAATACTATCACACTACACGTTAAAGGACTTTTATCAAAGGTAAATTTTAATTTCGTAAGAATATTATCAATTGAAAATTTGTGGAGAACTCGGGCGTGGGTAGAAAATTTACCTACGGATATTTAACGATGGATCACTAACATGTATTTAGGGATCAATAATGGACAATCGACGGATTTCAGTATTTATAAATGAAATTTGCTATGGATACTCGGTTATAAATTGGTCGCTAATAATCCTTAAAAAATATATTTTCTTTTCTTTTTCAAGTTTTTTCTATATATAAATATATACAATACACATAAGATAAAAAAATTTCTATAAATCCTCAAATCCAAAATTAAAAGACGTATAACCACCAAATGATTAAAAAGTCATAGTCTCTTATATACAAGAAGTCGTAAGAATGGTATCAAACGTACTCCGATTGAATTCATTTTAGCGGTATTGGAACTATCTCGTTGAACTTTACGATATTAGATTTTAGGTTTTCACTTTTAGATTTTCAGCTTGTAAATTTCAAATTTTTGTTTTGATTATTGTGTCTTTATTTGGCAATGTCTCTATTTTTCATCATTGTGTCTTTTTTTGCGATTGATTAATGTGTCTTTCTTTCTGAGATTGTGTTATATTTCTTGGCATTTTGTTACATTCTGTGATTCATTGTGTATTTATACAATTCCTAGATTTAGGAAACTTTGTAGGATAACTTTACTCTTAAACACTAAACAAATATGTAAATTACATGTGATAAAGATAAAATTTATTTGTTCAGTTCTCTCCATCTTGTGAGTTTACAAATGTATTTATACAACTTGTGATTGTTGCTATCAAAACACTACAACAATCTTGTCCATGAACTAAAATAGAATGGTTCATCCTTTAGTAACAACAAAACAAACCCATGCGGCCACGCATACAATCTTTTTAAAAATAAACATATCTATATCTAATGGTCCAAATTATTCAATATATACAATTTGGGTATGTTCTTAGGAACAGTTCCCGTTCCCAGGTTATTTCCACCTGCATCTGCCGGTCATTTAATACCGATAACCACCGCTCCACCCCTAATGCAGTTCAGGCGACATCCAAATTTAGGGCATCGCTCACCACTGCTCTGCTGCGAACATAGGCATCCACCACCAGTCGTCTCATTTGGTTTCTCTCTATAGAACCCCCTGTTTCTCTCTCTAGGAGAGGACGAACGAAGATAACGATCATCATCTTCTGAACAGAATCATCCGTCACCGAAGCGTCCAAAGGTCCGAAAATGCTATATATTTTGCTTTCATTTGTTCAATTTCATGTCTATTGATTCGTTATTGGATTGATTTCGGTTTTTAGGTCGAAAATGGAGATGAATCGGAGAAATCGACGGCGGAGGAGCGGTTACAGCCGGCGGCTGTGCATAATTCGAAGGAATTGAGCTCGCCGACGGCGGCGGATCCGCCGGAGAATGCCGATGTGAGCTGCAGGAAGGACGGCGAGGTCGTTACTCCGGCTGCATCTGTTGTTACTCCGATTGCTCAAGGTTAGTTGTGAATCTGTTGCATGTTTGTTAGTGGAAGTGTTTGTTGTTGTTATGTGTTTGTTGATTTCCCAGAATAACCAGAAATTAGGGCTGGGACACCAGCCATCAATTTGATCAAATTTTAAACTTTGTAGAACATGCTGTGGGGAATTTAGCTATAGGCTATCTTAAGTGAAACTGTTTTGCTTTATTAGGGCTGGACTTGATTTTCGATAATTGTTAAGACTCAATAATCAAGATGAATATTGATTTCAATTCTTTGCTTTGTAAACAACCAGTGGTAAGATTTAAATTGCTTACTAAAACTAGTCACTGTATGTTTATTTTATTGTTATTTTTTTATGAACCATGAGAGAACATCAGGGAAAACTAACATCAACTAACCAATGGGAACAACTTATTGTGTTTTGATACAAGCATAACTCAATAAGTAGTTTTGAGATCGCTAATTTTGAATAGCGATTTATTTAAATTGTATTTTTATAAGAACCATAGGGTGTCATAAGATATAATATAATGGTTTAGGAAACTCTTGCATAATGTTGATGGACTCTAGGAGGAATCGATGACTGTTTAAAACAGAAGAAACTTTAGGTTCCACCAAAGCACTAACGTGGCTCAGATGTGTGCATCAGGCTACCCCATTTATTGCTGGGCTTGCAGTAGCGGCTGCAGCCATGGCTGGAAAATATGGAATTCAGGCTTCGCATTCTTTCAAGAATAGACCCCCCAGACCCAGATCACGCAGGTTCTACGAAGGCGGCTTCCAACAAACAATGACATGGCGAGAAGCAGCTTTAATCCTCGGTGTTAGGTAACCTTGAGAAACACCGAATAAATCAAAAAACTGAAATATGAATAAAATGTTTCTCTACATTTGTCCTTTGATGTATGATCACTTAGGCTGCTTATTAATTATTATAAATATTTTTCGTATGTGGTGTTTGACAGAGAGAGCGCAGCAGTGGACAAGGAGATTCAAATATGGAGACTAAATTCAATGGTGGTAGGTACTGCTAGCTGAAGAACAACGGCAATCCAAGGACTTGCGAGACAGATGTCATGTGCAGTGGCGGTTCAACGAAACAGAGAGGGAGGCATCCGTATAACACGATTGGATGGTGTGCGCGTGGTGACCCAAGTATAAGGATGGCTGAAGCAGCCCTACTCACACTCATAGTAGGGCTATCAATGTCCAAGATTTGCTCAGCTTACCGTATAGCTGATGGCCTCTACTTTTGGAGCGCAAACCTTTGCGTTAATAAATGGGGCGCATTTGCTTCTTGGCTCACTGGCTGGCAATTATGGTGATTGTTATTCCGCGCAACGCGCGGAGTCAATTACTAGTAATATAACAATTAACGTAGGGTCTTAGGAACAGTATAATTATTGGACAAAAATAGAAGTTTAATTACGGTTGTGCCATCTCCTTTGTAAAAAGAAAAGAGACGCAGAGAAGACGGTAAAGAGAGAGGGAGACACTTTGGGGCAGCCACCAATCCTTAAGACGGAGACACGGGGGCGCGCAGGCAGTGACATCACAACCTGACGCGTACACTACCACAACTCACTGACCGAAGGATGAGGGTTCCGTCCGTGATGTTGGTTCGGCGGTACAAATGACGATGGTTCTATTCCTATGGTTCAGGTGGTGTACGAGGGCGACCGGCGGCGGCGGCGACAACTGGAACTAGGGTTTCGACCAGTGTCCTACAGCCTATGTGGCTACAAGACTATGTCCCCGGCGACATGCAATGGCCACGCAGATAGGGTTTCGCCGCAAACACAATGACGACGGGGCGACTGTGGTTGATATCCCGCGACATTGGAAGCCGATCTTGCCGAACCAGGTACATATTCTAACGAACGAGGTTAGAGACTTAGACTTGACTTGAGTGTAGCTTATTAGGTCGATTTGATGTATGATATGACGGTGTTCGATGTGGTGTTCTTCGGCGACGCTCAGATGGTGACGATATGGTTTTGATTGGGATGTATAATTGAGAAGTAAATTGTTTTATCAGAAATTTTTATGTGTGCTGCTGATTAGTTTGGTTTGACAATTATATATTGGGATATTAGCCTGTAATAATCCCATCTACACCTTTCCGTTAATAATCCCACCTCAGAATATTCCCCCCACCAGTCCCACCTTTCACCTATTTTTCCTACAATGGTCCCCCGTTAAAAAATCTTAATGAAGTTAAGCTTTTTTCCAAATTACAAACAGATTTTTAGGGCTTTTGATTAGAACGATGATACGAGTCCATTGATGTAAAACTTGCCTCGAAACAGTGCTACAAACGATGAAAACGACGCTTCAATTCGGGTGTTTAAATTTCCAATTAACCAAAATCAAGTCACTTGGAGCACCATTTCGAAGTATGTTTTACATCAATGGACTCGTATCATCGTTCTGATCAGAAGCCCTAAAAAATCTGTTTGTAATTTGGAAAAAAGCTTAACTCCGTTAAGTTTTTTTAACGGGGGACCATTGTAGGAAAAATATGTAAAAGGTGGGACTGGTGGGGGGAATATTCTGAGGTGGGATTATTAATGGCCAATAAGGTCTAGGTGGGATTATTACGGTCCAATTCCCCTTATATATTTATAAAAGATGGGCATGAGGCGATATGAAGTAAATACATGTTTTGGTTTATTCAAAACCCTTTGCAATTTATGTTTTTTGGCCCAACTTTTTTTTTTGGATGAGAATTTGTGAGGAGGGTATTGCAGCTTGCATTGTCTTTGGCTAAGCGGGATTTTGTAAGCCTTGCTTATTGTTAGCACAAGAGGTGAAAGTATTAAAGTTACTGTAGTACATAAGAATGGGTTCACTATAGGTTTTTTGTTATTCATTGTTGTGTCACTTATATTGTTTGCCTTGAAAAAAGATATGCCTTTTTCCTAATGTGTTTTTCTGTTTAGGTGTTCTTGCATTCTGATGCATGTTGTTTAGTACCTTAATATCGATTCTACTTTCCTGCACAACGACATATATTTATTTCCCTTAGATATGGCCTTTAGTGTTTACCATGTATTCGTTTACTTTGAGAATGTATGATTGAATGTAGTTTTAATCCTGAATAACATAGGTCAAAGTTCTATCCACAATTTATTTAACTTCGGGCTTTGTGATTGCGCTTTTGTTTTTTTAAATCATTCATTTGTTAGTGAAAGTTATGGACTTTCGATAGCGATTACACTTGCGGATAGCATGAATGTGAATTCAAAAAAGATGTGAAGAAATTCAAGGTGGAGTTTCGTATTCAGGTATAACAGAGGCCAGATTTTTCATGTAATGTTCTTAGATCCTTTTAAAGACCCATGTTATCTTGGTTTGGCCACCCTTAGGAATCCATGAAATATAGCATTGTTTGCCTTTTTGAAAAAATAATTAAAGAGACAATGGATTTAGGGTTTAGGGGTGTTTGGGATTGGTTATAGTATTGTTTCATAGTTAGCTCCATAGCAATAGAATTATACTATTCTTAATGTAGTACTAAAGAAATTTTTTGAAGAATAATATTCATGCTATTTTGAAAATCTTGCATCTTCATGAATGAAAATCAAGAAAAGTTTACATTAACAGGGTAACACATCATCACATATGTATGTTGTCGTGGTTATCTATTAATCTATTATGTAGCATATAAGTTATCTCTAATCTTGGGAAATTTGACTGTTTATTCTTGGTTATATTGTGTTATCTTTATTTTGATGTGTTTCGCTTTGTAATTTGTTTGTTATGCTGTTTTGTAGAAAAGACAGTCATATGTTATCCAAGCTAAGACGGTGAATGCTTCATATTATGAAAAATTACTTGAAGAATATGAAGATCAAATGTTTTCATGTGTTCATGTATAAAGATTGTATCTGCATACATTTGCATTTAGCTTGCATTCTAAATTCTGTTATTTCTATTACACTATTAAATTTCATTGTTTTAATCATTGAGGCTGATTAGTGAGTGGCCTGTGAATTTTTCATTGATGTTCTATTGATGCAAATGTTGTCGTCAGAACAAAGCTTTACAAATCGTAACACTTATTAATAATGAGGTATATCGCGACTTTATTTTTCAAGTTTTCTCTTTCACTTGTCATTCTATTACGAACCGAATCGGTACTAACCGAATGCCCGCCGCGAAGCGCGGGGGATTCTACTAGTATAATAATAAGTTAGATTTACCAATTCCTGCCTTATTCCCACTAAGCAAAACGATCTTTATACATAAAAGGATATTATACATTAAAAAAGTTCGCCGCGTTGCTGCGAATATCTTTTGTTATTTAATCTGTGTTTACATTTGTCTTGAAATCACTACGAACGTGTTGCGGACGGAACTGCTGCCAAGAATAAAAAGAAAATGTAGAAAAAAACACTAAAAGATAAACGAAAGAAAAAATCAACCAAAAAAGTTGTATGGTAATGATATTGTTTATATGAAACCCGTGGTTAGAGATGAGCAAATTGTTATGGGTACCGGTACCAAATTTGCCGAACCGAAAGATCTTAAGTACCAATTTGGTACCGACTTTTGGCGTTTCTGGTACCGGTTCACTACCGTTTTTTACCTTCATATACCGGTATTTTCGGTATCAGTACCGATTCTGTATCGGTTGGCACCGAGCTCATCCCTACCCCTGAAACTAAAAAACAAAAAACTAAAAGTTGAAAAAAATCAACAAAAAAAACTTGTACAATACCGTAGTTCGTACGGTAACCGTGATCAGGGATGAGCAAATGGTACCGGGTAGCAGCACTAAATTTCTCGAACCAAATGATTTCCAATATCAATTCGGCACCAACTTTTGGCGTTTTCTGCATTAGTGCCGGTTTTTACCTTCATGTACTGATACCGAACAAAACCGTACCGGTATTTTCGATACCAGTACTGGTTCGGTACCGGTTGACCCCAAGCTTATCCCAACCGTTGATATTAAAAAAGGATTAAAGTTAAAAATTAAAGAAAATAACTATCATTATAATATTAAAATAATAAACGTATTAAAAAACTATATATTATTATAATATTAATAATATATAGTAATACCAACATAGTATAATATAAATTCATTTGTGTTGAAGAAAAACGAAGATAAAGAAGAGAAAATGTTATATATAAATATGTTCTCACATGTTTATCTGATGATAGAGAATCAAAAAAGAGACTATTGCAATTCACCTGCTTGTTACTGGTTACTGATGTACTTGGTCGTCATCTTCTGCTATATATCTGGGGGTGTAAACGAGTCGGGCCGAGCCCGAGCTCGATCAGGCTCGAGCTCGACTCATTTGGTTTTTATGAAGCTCGAGCTCGAGCTTGGCTCGGTTCGAGCCTACTTCTTTAAGCTCGAGCTCGGCTCGCGAGTAAAACCCAAAGCTCGAGCTCGGCTCGAACTATTTTGAGAACAACCTTAAACGAGCTAAAAGCTCGGCTCAAGCTCACTTCAACATCGCTTAAACGAGCCAAAGCTCGGCTCGAGCTCGGCTTTTCAATGTTATCATCATTATTAATATATTATATATAAAAAAAATTAAAATTTTGTATGGGCTCGTTTAGGCTCAAGCTTTGTATTTTAGGCTCGAGCTCAGGCTCGATAACAAAACGAGCTCTATTTCAGGCTCGAGCTTGGGCTCGGGCTCGTTAAGGCTTGGCTCGTTCGAGCTTTTAACCGAGCCGATCACAAGTAGCTCTCGAGCCTCTAGGCTTGTTTACACCCCTATATATATCTATACAACACATTATGAGCACACCCCATTTGAGAAAAATAATGAATTAGAAAAACTCTTGATTTGTGATTACATTCCACATTTAGAAAATTATTTTTTCATTCCTCGATCTTTTCTCAGTCGGTGAATACCTATGTGTGAGTAACTTTTCTGATACGTGCCCACCCACGTAGGCCAAGCACATGTTTCCTTAATGTCGGTCATGCAGTAATCTTTCTTTTTCCTTTATTTCTGAACTTGGTTATAACCCTGTGTATTATACGGGTTAAATAAATATTTATATACTAAATAATAAAATAATATATTTTTAAAAATCTCTTTTATTGTACGGGTTGAATAAAAGTAATTTTATATATTAAATAGTAAAAAGTTATATCAATAGGAACCATATTGTACGGGTTGAATAAATGCAATTTTATATACCAAATAATAAAAAAGTTATATATTTAAAACAACATGTATTACACGGGTTGAATAAAGTAATATTGTTTACCAAATAATAAAAAATAATATCTTTAAAAACCCTCGTGTATTATACGGCTTGAATAAATATGATTTTATATACCAAATAATAAGGAAATTATATTTAAAAAACTAATGACATAGTCGGTATGCGATAGATTTGGTGATTGCGGAGATGATTATTAAAAAGAATATATAGTGGTCAAACATGTTATTCAAGAAGCAAATAAGCAACCATTTGAGTGATAAAATATAAATTATATTTAAGAAACCCGTAAGAAATCTAATTTAAAAAATTAAGACTTTGCTATTATTAGTAAAGTCAATGATTTTATATTTGTAATTTTGCTTGGTATTATTTTATTAAAAAGTGTATATTATACATATAATTATATTATGTCTGAAGTTATTGATGTCATCCAAAATGATTTTTTATTTTATTTTATGTCTAGCATTATAAATATCATGGTAAAAGTTTAAAGCTTATTAGAGATAATTATATCACTGAAAATAAAAAGAGTAAATTTGTATATGTCATCTTAAAATTTGATAGAAATTTACCATTTTTTACATACTAAATGCTTTATATAGTAATATAGATGCTCCTACTAAATATTATTTTATTTAACTCTTCTACTTAACTATAGATAATTATAATTTATTTTAACTTTAATGTATACTTCTCATTTATAATATTATTTATTTGATTTTCTATATCATAAAAGGACACATGGCGTTTTATAGGATGATCTCAATTATTTTTTTCTGCCTAAATAAATATATACTATAACTATTAATTGATATATATAACTAATATTTTTAATACTTAATAATAAATTAATATCTTCCAAAAAAATAATAAATTAATAATATAAATAGATAGATGGATGACGTATGAATTGTGTATGTATTCGTTTGTTGCATGATTATTGTATTATCTTTTAAGCCGTATTCTTATATAGATTTATTAGTTATTAATATTAATAATATTATTAATATTATAATTATCTATAAGACATGGTCTCATATAATGACAAGTGTCCCAAAACAGGTTTCTTTTATTATATAGTATAGATTAGTATTTGCAGTTACTTCTAGTCATGGGTTAGTGAGTTCATTTATGTGTTGTCACTTTCGGTTTGTGTTGCTACAACAAATATAAGACCAATGATAGTGACTGTATTGGTTAGGTAAAAGGATTCAAGAGTTTCGGTTTGCCTAACGCAGGTCGTGGGGTCCCCCACGTATGCAATACGTAGGGTTTGGATCAAGGTGTTTGTTATTATTCTTGAGCTCTGGATTGAAGGATATTCAACCCAGAATATTGATGATATTTAAGTGTTATTATTATTTGATATTTGAAGTGAAGAAGAGATTGTGCAAAGTACACAATCTGGAGGGAGAGAAGAGAATGTATGTGTGTGAATGAAATATGAGTGAAGGTGTTCTCTGATTTATAAAAGGATGGTTATGCTATAAGGAGAAACCTTTGACCCTTGATTCGTGACTGCAGTGGGGGACTTGCCCATTTTGTTAAATGCAAGGCTTTTGACCTGCGGATAATAGAGTATGTCTTCCCTCATGTGTCGAATGCTGTTGTTTGAGGGAGCCCACACGTAGAGTGTGATGTGACTAATCACTGTTTCATTCCTTTTGCTGCTTATGGCAGCTACTTGCTTTTGAACCCTTTTATCTTTCAATCTTTTGAGTTGTGTTGCACTCTGGCCAATTTATTAAGCTTAAGCTACCCACGTCATCAGCCCCCAAGTCGGAGGTATTTGAGGAGTAAGCTCGGATGCTTCTGACTTTTGTACAACTTTTTGTTGCTCAAAGGCTTCAAGGCTTGAAGGGTTACCGCTTCTATGTTTTGTGCGGTAGGACTTCAGATTTGAATTTGAAGAGACGGTTGATGTGACTTGTGGCAGTTTTTCAGGCGGCGGTTCTTTTCCCCCTAGGTAATAATAATAACCGCTAGGCTTATTAATTATATCTTTATCACCCTTATTCAAAATTACAACTGTCATTCACTATTATCTTTCTTCAACAAGATTCCTTCAATTTCTCTGTTCAACTTCCAGGTTAGTTGTAAGTCTAAAAAAACGGATCTTTCAATGATATCAACGAACGCCGAGTTTGTGCTGAATCCAAACTTGGTGTGATTCAAGAAAAATAGAAAATACAAAGAACAATACCGAATCACTTTCAATACTTGCACACGTTCTATTACTATTAAAGCAAAACATCTAGTACAAGTATCCCAAACCACCAAATCGCCTCCACTCTCTAGCTCTGTAGATATTCTGTAACAAGGAGGTCTAGCCCTAAAACAAGTTGAAAACTTGTTTATATACCCAGGCAAGCTCATTTCCTTACATGGGCTCCCCTTGGGCCTGCTTGGCCCACATGGCGTAAAGCTTGACCCAAATGACCTATAAAGGTCCAAAATCTAATATAAACTAAACTAGTAAGGCCCCGTTCGTAACCCTAGCCTGTTGTGTTAATTTGATACGTTAGTCTCACACTTTAAGGCTTAACAATCTCCCCCTTGACTGATGCCATCAAATTGTCTTCATAACATGAATTCAACAACGTCTTCAACGAAGTCTATGGTTTTCGTTATGCTGTAGATGTCTTGGAAGTTCTTGACTTCTGAACTCTCAGCACCGGGTCTCTTTATTCAGCTCTTGTGGTTAGCTTCATACTAGGATCACGATCAGCATTGCTTGAAATATCTTTGCTAAAAAGAATGCGAGAGGAAGATTCTCAGCAACTCTTCTCTTAGTCAATCTTCCTCTTTCAAGCAGCTTCGCAGGTACTTCTTCACATGTACTTTCATTGTCAGACAGCGTTTTGTATCCGGTTCTTCTGACTCAGGTACATCTTGTTGTTGTGCTGCTTCAAGCTTCTTCAGCAACTAACAGCATCTCATTTTTCGGCAATCCCTGTTTCTTGATTGAAATCCAGTTCTGCACATGCTTAGAAATTCATAAGCAAACATTTCTTATGCAACAAGGAGAGTACCATATGAACACTTGGTACATCCAAGTACTTATACTCGGATTTCACAATTTAAATTCTTTCAACTTTTGATGATCAGTCAAATCTTCAAGAACGATTACATTTTTTAATTTTAAGAAAAACAAATAAACACTCTATTTTTGGATTTTTGATTTATAGAAAAACAAGACACTATTTTTGAATTTTTCTAATTTTTAAATTTTTAAGAACTAAAAAGAAATAAAAACTCAAAATATAAACAACTACCATAATTACAATTGCAATGGGATCAAAATTCGTTCTCAGGCAGACTAAGGAACACTTATCAGTACGAGCCTAATCAAGCTGGTCTATGCGATTGCCAATATGTTTGTCCACTTAAACTTTAACGCTCAACTTTCAATTTTCAACTTCGTGATATGCTTAAGGTAATATAATACTATTATACCCGTGTGTCCCATTCCAAGGCATACCCCCGCAATCAAGGTAAGCACAACGATTCATCGTAACAGGTGAGTATACTGATGTCATCCTTTTTGATTTACAACGTTAGACCATTGGTGACTGATTAGTACTTTCATACAGCAGAGCGACCAATAATTGTGTCCAACGAGGGCGAGGCAAATACCATTTTGGTACGAATTTGGCTCTTTGAGTATTCGGAATTTTCTCATTTTGAGATTTGATTCCTTAGGATTTTTGTCCTCTTGGGATCTTTTAAGATAACCTGACTGTATCTTTAGGTCTGTATATAGTCTAGATGTAACAAAAGGACAGCCAAGATATCCCCAGATGATTCAACAATATAAAGACCTAAAAGCTTAGATGTTGGCTATCAATCAACGCAAGAATTAAGACCATAAAATCATACGTCTTTGGTATGTCACCCACATGGTACATAGTTCGTTATGTTTATATCACTTAGTATCTTTTATCATTTTGAGCGTCAAGCATATCGACATATCGTAGTAGATCCTAGTCTTTTCAGCTATGACACCTTACATGTGTTAGTCAAGCCCTTTAACACAAACACTTATTTCATTTCCATATCATGCAATTTCTCTTTTTGGATTTTTACTGTTTTTCAAATGTTTTTGTTTTTTTCTCATTTTCTCCCCCTAAAACAAAGCATATTTACAGCAAACTCTTTTGGATTTTTCTGAGTTTTCTCCCCCTAAAATATATATCTATCTATCTCTCTTTCCCCCTAAATTTGTGCGTAAATCTTATGCGTAAATTTACCAGAGAAAGGACGATTTATGTACAAAGTTATGAACTAAGAAAAAGAATTTTTTTTTATTTTTAACCGTTTTGTCATTAGATTGAAAACTAATCAATATCAAAATTAAAGTACTGAAAAAGCCACAAAGAAATATTGCATGATATAGGAAATGAAATAAATGTTCGTGTTAAAGGACTTGGCTAACACATGTAAGGTGCCATAGCTGAAAAGACTAGGATCTACTACGATATGTCGATAGGCTTGACGCTCCAAATGATAAAAGATACTAAGTGATGTAAACATAACGAACTATGTACCATGTGGTAACATACCAACGGAGTATGATTTTATGGTCTTAATTCTTGTGTTGATAGATAGCCAACATCTGAGGTTTCAGGTCTTTATATTGTTAAATCAGCCGGGGATATCTTGGTTGTCCTTAATTTTCTTTGATCATCCTTCGGAGCAATGGGTGCAAAGAAGGACATGGGGCTTAGTTACTCCCGACTTACACAAGAGGAAGTCGATGCCATTTGTGAACTTTGGGGTATTGATTCATCCTTTAATCCAGTCGCTCCGGGTTGTGATAAATCGATTGATCAGTGTCCTCCGGGTTTGGTAATTCGTAAGAATATCACCATAGTTTACGTTTCATTATTTGATTACCGAGTTAAATCAGTTTTCTTAGTTGCCTTAGATTTTCAACCGTGAGGTAGTTAGTCATATTAGGGAACTTTTCTAGATAATTAGATAACCGTAGGGGAGTCTAATAAACCAGTAGTCTTAACAGCCTTTTAGAGTTCCATAGGTGTCTTCCTGAGAAGGGTCAGGCTGTTCGGTTTCTCTTAGGGTTTAGTATTTAAAGATCCCGGTTCCATAACACACTAGCATCCGATAGAAACCATACAATATCAACTGGGATTCCAACCTAGGTATTTGTTCATCATCACTGATCTAAATCTCATTTAAGTCGCGTCTTAGTTTGTTTAGTTTATTTAATTGCAATATAGGATTTTTAGAACCCCCCCCCCCTCAAAATATAAAATAAATTTAGTCGTGTCAGTCTGTTAAGTCTATAGAGTCTAGTTTACGTAATTAGAGAGTCTCATGGGTTCGATACTCGGACTTACTTAAGTTATACTACATTGACTGCTACACTTGCTAGTTGTGTGGATTAGCTTAGAGAGTGTTAGTTTTTATAAATATAAAACATAGAGTGTCTAATTTAGGGTTTAATTTAGTTAATTTGTTTAGACCACTTTTAGCACATCACAGACTTACCAGAAAGTATGCTCTATTTGATAGCAGAAGACTCGCATTACAGGAGGAAGCATGAAGAAATGTACAACAAGGTGGAAGTACTTGAAAAGAGTTCATCACCAGAAGATGAAGATTAAACATCAAGAGCACTAGAAATACAAGATACAACTCAACCAATGCAAGAATTTCTCCAAGAGGAGAGCAGAATGTCACAAGAAAACATGGACATTGATGTACAAGATATAACAATGGCAGATCAACACCAAGATGGAAATGTGCAGCATGTTGAAAAGTCATGTACATATACCAATCCTTCTCTTAACATTGCAAAGAATTCAACAGAATCAGATTCTGATAATTCTGTTGAAGTAGACTATATAATTGTTGCAAGAAACACACATGTTGAAGAGAAAATTGGTAGTGCCATAAGTCTCAACTCTGAATCTGATAAAGAGGAGGAGGAGGATGAGACAACAATAGGTGGAGATCAGAATACTAATCAAGGAAACCTGGAAGAGAATATTTGTTTCTCTCCACAAGACATAGAGGATCATTCATGAGTTTGATTCAAGGAAATGAGGAAAATACAGATGTAAATCTATTTTACAAATCTGGTAAAGATTTTTCTGATAAGTCACATGACATATCTGAACCTTTGAAAACAGCAACAAGTGTGTCTTCTGCTGGTTTATTAGAAGGAACATATGTTGTTCCACCTCACCTCACCCCACAACCACATCTTTTGTTAGAAGTGATAAAAGATGTAACAGAAAAACAACAACCTGTCTAGGAGCCAAAGTCATCAGTTGAAACAATGCTGGATATGTTGCTTGAGGAACATAAAAATCAAAAATCTAACATCAATGCACTATCAGAATTAGTAGAAACCATAAAAATTCAAACAGAGAAAAACACTGAGAAGCTGTAAAGCCTGCAAGTCTGCAACAGACACCAACCAGCTCATAAGAGATCAACAGATTCAATGCTAAATTCAGGAAAGTATCAGAAGATATAGAAACCATAAAAGCCATAGTGAATGAAGCAGTTAAGGCAAAGGGAGCTGACAATTCTGGTGAACTAACATAAGAGATCAACAAGTTGAAACCTAGAAACGACATCATGGCTGATTTACTTGTAAGATCGATGAAAGAATGAAATGAGCAGAAGGGACATATTAAAACAGAATTCAAAGAAGTATAGACTGCGATAAAGAATAACTCGAAATTAATCAAAGATGTGAAGTCTTTGGTTAGAAGGCTACACTACAATATTGCTCAGTTGACAAAAATCAATGTTAAAAGTCTGATGACACCTATACCTGAAGATGTACTAAGACAAGAAGCTTCTACAACCACATCTGCATTTGTCACATCTACAGTTGAAACAAGATCAACACCTTAAACCACCAAGCCTAAAACAGTACCAATCGGACCCCCTCCTCCAATAACAAAACCTGAAGTTCCAAGAACTGTAGTTCAAAGCAAAGAAACAACTTCAGAAAGGCATCCTATGATTGAACAAAGTGGAACTCCAACTTTCCTGAAGCCTAAGAACAACAAAATACCGGATACTTCATCCAAAAGAACTACATCCGGTGAGACAATTTTCAATAAATCTGTTACCCAAACAGCAAAGAGGAAACGGGTGGATTCAACCACCTCCTCAAAAAGGCCCAAGATGGTTCCAGAAAAGGATCACACAGGAAATATAATCAGGGTTGTATAAGAAATTGACCAAGAAGATCTGATGTTTCAAGAGCATCACCTCAAACACTTCTACTGGACAGAAGAAGACAAACTAAAAAGACCTCTAAGTCTAATGAGTAACGGGCTGTTGCAAGAAAGAAGTGAAATGGGAGAAGGAAGCATACACAGACCACTGGCAAATTCTGTGAAGAGAGTAATGAAGATGGACACTCAGTCAACTCCAGATCAAAACAAATTCTGTGAAGAGAGTAATGAAGATTGAACAGAACAAGTCATAACCGATGGTGACTTGGCTGATCATTTTCATCCAGTGGATCTAACAATGCTGAGAAAGATATTTGTGAAGACAAATCACATAACATGCATGCATGTTAGAAGAGCCATGGCGAGCATCATTAAGAGTGGAATCAAGGTGTTTACAAGAGTGGCCATAAGTGACTTTGATCTATGCATCAATTTTGATCATGAAATTGGAAAGAAACTGCTCATAACTCCTCCAGACATAACCATACCAGATGAAATAAAAGCAGAAGCTAGGACAGGTGTGATCTTTGAACAACCTAAACTTTTTGTTGTTTACATGGACATTGGTGAAGAAAGAGCGTTGTTTAGAGTAAGAGAGATATGCAAATACTCTAATCAAACCCTAAACTACATAAAAGAATGCATGAACAAAAAGCAAGAGTTGCTAAAAACCAAAGGACGTGACAAACCAGAGCTTAGGAAGCAAATAGAAGAAATCGTTGATGAATGGATTGCTGCAAGGAATGTCGACAAAACCCTCTACAAACAATGCAACAAACCCATCCATCATAAGAAGCGACTGAAGCATGGGGATCTTCATCATTAAGTTGGAAAAACAATTTGTCTTTTGCAAGTTTTTTTTTAGTTTTAGATATTGATACTGTTAATTTCTTGGTTTGCTTAAAGTTCATGTTTTTGATTTATTTGTCAAAAGTAGTTATTTTTCTTACAACACTTAGGGGGAATGGTTAGGAAACTTTTTGTAAGTGTTGAAGAAAAATCAGATCATTCTGGTTTAATTGTGAAGATGACAAAGTCAACAGGTCATCTAAGAAAGAAGATACAAGGCAACTTAACAATAGAAAGATAAGTATCATCTTCAACAAACATCAGAGAACGATCACAATCAAGGAAGGATGATCATAAAGATCCAATATGATGATTATCATCAGAATTTGGTAAATATCAGATTTCTGATAAGAAGTTCATTAGAATTTCTAATGAAGCAACTTGACAAAAGGATAAGGTTTACTACGAACCCCTAAGTAGCAAGTGGACTTGAACGGATTCGATGAATATGTCAAAAAGCTACTTTACACAGTCAAGTATATGAATAAACAAATGTTTATTCATACCACACATTCTAACTTAGAAAGAAAATGAGTCAAGCTTAGCATTCAATACATACTACAAAAATCCATTACCTTTCACCACATAATTCTTTGAGTATTTGTTTGTAATAGTCAATAATCTCACAATCTCCTTGTAAGCTTTTCAAAGTGATATAAACTTGAAAATTATGTAGTTGTGTTTCTTGAAAGTTTGATTTCTATTTCCGCATATTATTTTCATATTTGTTGAAATCACTTGCCAACTTTAGATAAAGAATTGTTATATGGGATCAACAATAAATTAAGTTGTTTTACAAGCCCATCAACTCAAAGTTTTGGGGGTGATTTTAGATAACCAATAACGTCTAGAGGCCGCAAGTTGCCGGTAGAAATAAATCAGATGCAAGGATGAGTGACCAAGAAATAGATTAAAAAAACAATGTACGTTGTCTTAAGTTACAAGTTTAAAAGATATGAGTGTTACTTGGAATCAAAGATAGTAGTTTATGTGTGTAGCTCGATCTATTTAATTCCAACGTTAGCCACTCTATGCGCTCACACTTGCCTTTGTAGTACCTATGACACACTGACGTTCTTCTATCTACCTTGATAACAATGACATACATTTCACCAAGTATTCAACAAATCACCTTCTTACACTTAACTTTGCATATTTGGAGGCTTAAGTTACTCATATATGTTTATCCACATAAACTAGACCTTGGAACTTCTTGTTGTGTGTTCCTAGCTTATCTCTCTCATTACAGTGGCTATTAATGCCTAGATCTTCATATATGAACATTGTCATGTCTCATCATGTTATTTTTGTAAGTATCTTCGCTTCTAGTTTTGTCAGACTACCCGTATGACTTTGTAGATTCCTTCTTATTCCCTAACCTACATTTTATCACCTTCTTGAGTCTCTTCTTCCCAATACATCCACTATGGGGGCCATCTACAAATACCTTATCCACAGGTTCCCTATCAGCACAATAATCCATCTCTCCATCTAAATCTAGAATGATAGATCTTTGTCCGACATATCCCACATCACCAGCCCAACCCACACTAGTAGGTCATAATGCAAGGTAAATACAATGTTCTTTAAAAAATGAGATATGGATTCTCATCCCTAGACTACCACGTATGAAACTGGTTAGATCAATGTGGTTATACAAACACAAGGTTCATGTTGACGATCCCTTAGCCTTGTATAAGGCTCATTAAATCACTAAAAGAAATAGTCAATGACAAGATATTTATTGATAAGACATTTAACCCCATTATTTTAAATTGGCTATCACCCGTATGCTTCTTTACATAGAAGTATCTCGCTTCCAAGCATATTTATCAATTAGATATTTAAAATGGTTTCTTTTATGGCTAGGTTAACAAGACAATACATATTCACTAGCCTATAGGGTTTGTGCACACTCATTACCAAGATTGTATATGTCTCCTCAGAAGTCTTTATATGGCCTTAGATAAGCTCCTCACGCTTCATTGGTACGGTTCATCACCTATATCGGTGATGCTTGCTTTTAGAACAGTCGTTTTGACTTTTCGTTCATTAATAATGTCAATGACTAGGCTTTAACTTGTATATTACTCTATATGTATAACATTATTCTTAACGACTCCTATAATAAGTTGATACGTCGCGTTTTAATTATTTAAGTTTTCAGTTTACTATAAGTTACTGAGGCACATTTCACTACTTTTTGAGGTTTACTACTAGTAATCAAGAAGGGATGTCGATATCTCAAATATAGTATCTTGAGAGATTTTATATCTTAAAAACACGTTTAACTGAAAGTTGGTCACTGCTCTTCTTCATATTAACTCTAAAGTGGATCTTACAACACTAGTCAAGGACCGCTCATTGTAATAAAGCCTTGTTGTTCTACGGTATTTAACTTTCACGACACCAGACATCTCGTATGCTCATTAGAGATAAATGGATTTGCAGCACCAACCATCCTAAGAGATTCAAGGTGCTTTGCCCCATTATGAGAGTGATAACAAGGTTACCAAAACTTCAAGGATTATAGAGATTGCTTTTGAACTCCCTGGTTGGTAGAAACTAATCCATGATAGGAATAGATCATTCAATAGACTACTGTTCCTCAATGATCATCAACTATGGTTGTACAATTGATAGTAAGTGTACGATGCACAACATCTATGTAATCAACAATAACTAAGTCACTACTGGCATAATAGACTAACTATCAAAAGTAAGTATCGAAGTTACTACTAATAAAAACAAATCATTAGTAGTAACCAATTAACAAAATTAACCGTCGAACTAACATATTCTGACATGAAATATTGTGTCATTTTAACAACATGTTTTAATGGTTTACAACTTATAAAACACAAGTGATTGTTCTAATTATATATTGTTTTTCACTATAACAACATATATACTCGTTCTTGATATTCCTATAACCTTTTTCTTTGAAAATAGAACTTTATTAACAAACGAGAACTACTCCATTCCTAAGGGAGGAATAGAGCACTCGAAACCAATTACATAATCTCAAACTTACACCATTTCCCCCAATCCACAAAAACGGACTTTTTCCTATGCTTGAACCATAAGTACCCCATAGCCTTAATATCCGCCACTATATCCATCGCATTATCCTCTTTGTCTTCAAAGATTCTTTGGTTTCTTGCCTTCCAAATCCTCCAACAGGTTATAATCACGATCCCACGGAACACCTCCTTTCTTTTAGTCGACATGTTACAAGACTTATGGAGTCCCAACAAGTCTTTCACTGTGAAAGTGAAAATGTGAAGAGCACAACACCATTGAGAGATTGCATTCCAAACTCTAGCAGCCATGTTACAAGCTATGAAAATGTGAACCGCCGTTTCTTCATGATCTTCATAAAAAAACACAACGAACACCTTCTATGTTAATGTTTCATTTCCTTAACGCCACCTTCGTAGGTAAGCGCTCCATCTTTGCCCTCCACGCGAATATATTACATTTGGCCAGGATCCATTTACACCATTCAAATACATAATAACCAACCTGATGATAGGAAAGCTGAATTTTCCTTTTGACACTGCCAACCG
This sequence comes from Helianthus annuus, assembly GCF_002127325.2. Classification (NCBI taxonomy): domain Eukaryota; kingdom Viridiplantae; phylum Streptophyta; class Magnoliopsida; order Asterales; family Asteraceae; genus Helianthus; species Helianthus annuus. The sequence continues at coordinate 84,049,641 of NC_035444.2, read as the reverse complement.
AAAATATCCCATCTCTATCGCCTCACCATTCCCACTTATCTTGCCTTCCATTTAGCACAATACTATTCAACAAAGCTTCACAGTTCTCTATTTCCAGAAACTCTTCTACAGAAGATGGTTGCCGCTTCCATTCCATTGCACATGAACCGACCCATTTTCCTCCTTCATTAGATTAGCTACTGTACATTGTTTGTCATCAGCTAGGTTGATTATGTGAGGGAATAACTCCTTTAATCTACCATTAGTGACCCATACATCCATCAAAAAACGGATGGTCCGTCCGTTTCCCACAACACCACAGATCATGCCATCTATGTCGACTCCCGTGACTTTAATTTTGTTGCTGCTCTGCAGAATTTTCGACCAAACCCCAAGAAATCTTCTATTAACAGAAAACGCTTCCCATCGTCTCCAGTTATGTTATTATGAATACCATCCACCACTTGTTTCCAAATAGAGTCGTCTTCATTTCTATATCTCCATAGCCATTTCGAAAGCAATGCATCGTTATAGTGACCGAGCTTAGACAACCCCAAACCACCCTTCTTTTTCGGAAGAGTAACCCTTTCCCAAGAGACCCATGACATCTTCTTATTATCGGCGTTTCCACCCCACAGGAATCTTCTTATCAAAGATTCTAGAGTTTGAATTATAGAACCGGCGCTTTAAATAACGAGAAGTACTATGTGGGTAAGCTCTCCATAACCGATTTAATCAATACTACTCTTCCTCCCACCGAGAGAGTTGCAGCTTTCCAACGAGAGAGACGATTCCGAAAAACTTCAACAATCGATTCCCAACTAGCCACCCGATTCATGTTCACTCCCACCCTAATTCCTAAATAATTAAATGGAAACTCACCAATCCGACAACCCAAATAAGACACCATAGTCGCAATTTCTCCACTCGCCACTCCCAACCCTAACAAACTAGATTGAGATACTCATCACAACTCAATCCAATAGTGATTAGACGAATACTCATCTCAGTTAGAAAATATATATAACCTACAATTCAATATTTCCATTTTCCTTCGATTTTAAATTAGATAACGATGTGGAAACTAGGGATGAGCTCGAGACCGACCGGTACCGGAACCGAAAGTATCGGTACCGAAAATCCCCAAAAGTAGGTACCGGTACCGAATATACCCGATACGGTACCGGTATTTGAGGGTAAAAACTGGTATCGAAAAAGTCGATACCGAATCGATACCGTAAATGTACCCGATTCGGTAAATTCGGTACCGGTTCGATACCGGTACCTAGTACCATTTACTCATCCCTAGTGGAAACTAGAAGTTTTGACTTTTAATTATAATTTTAATATTATAAGTTGCCATTAATATAAAAGCCCATCATTAAAGCATTAGAAAGTTGCTAGTAATCATGTCAAACATAAAATGTGCACGTCACGCTTAGCTTAACTTAAATTTTCTTCACTTTGTTTCTTTTACGTTATGAGGTATACTGCAACTTTTTTTAACTCTGTATAAGTGTCACATCATTCGTTTTTTCTTTATTTACTCCATCTCATCTTAAAAAATTTGGTTTAACTTTGTCAGCTCTACCTCACTCACCATTTTGTTTTAAACTATTTTGATATTAAATATGTAAATTATTTAAAAAATAAATAGTAATAATAATAATAATAATACAATTTCATTAACTTCTTAGCTAAAATAAACATTGATAATAAATAGCATTATTATTTTTTTTTTCCATGTTAAACAAGAGAGGTTTTAACACCCCTTTACATAGAAACGGAGTGATTTAAAAAATATGCTAACTTATTATTTTATCTTGAATACCAATAAAATTAGAGTAAAGCATTAAATCCTCTTCACTTTTTCACATAGAAGAGATATCATATCAAAAATAGTATTATCAAGTCAATGTTGATGATTGATGACTTGTATCTACAGTAAAAGCCGTTCCTAATCAATCAATAAATTTATAAATCGTCAATTGTAACTCGAAATGTTTTGTCGCAAATCCGTTGCTAAAGTTACTGGAAAAAAATTTGATATTTTTCTCGACTTCTTTTCTTTCTACACCGTATTCTAATTACTAAAAATATATGCAACTACATCTGAAAGCAATTTCCATTTTTTAATGTCTTAAATTACGCCAAATCCGTCTTTGGCAAGCTCGAACCCTTGATCTTAAGGGTAGTAACACCTTAACTTCAATGGTTTGTTAATCGGAACCAGAAATGGTTAATAACCGGTAGATCAATAACCGGTTAGTGGTTAATTTTAATCGTCGGTTCGTATCTAGTTATAGATCTTTAGGATAGTAACCGTTTATTTTTATCCATTTTTTAACCGATGTACTGGTTAACCGGAAAAAATAGAAAGAATGAAAATACCGTTGTATGTTAATCGAAAATAACATTGTTAATTAATAGAAAATAACCGGTTATTAACCGAACCGATTAAAGTGAATAACTGAACCAATTAAAGTAATAACCAGTTGAAGGAAACAATTGAAAGTTAATTGCCTAAACCGGTTAACCGAACCGATTACGAAAATTAGCCGATTTGTGAACCTCCTACAACTGAAACCAAAAATTTAGAGTAAACTGCCATTTTGATCCCTGAGGTTTGGTCATTTTGCCACTTTAGTCCAAATTTGAAACCTTTTGCATTTGGGTCCATGTGGTTTCACTTTTATTGCCATTTTAGTCCAAAAATGAAATCAGTTCATATTTGTCAAATTAAATTATGGTACTTTGTCCTTTTCCTCAAGGGTAAAATGGTCATTTCTGTTTGGCAAATTGGGAAGATCTGGTAATTGACCTGTAAACCCATTTTCTTTTAGGCTCAAACTGGAACTTCATATTTCTGACATTATTTTTCAACAACCCACATCAGATTTCATCTTTGTTTTTTACCCTTTTCGCTTGATTCCTCAATTTCTCTAGAAAAAAGTTTCAATCTTGATTTCAAATGAAATAGGGGAAAACAGAGCTTAACATTTGTCTGTTTTTTATCTTTATGGGTTCAATCTTGACTTTTAGTTGTTAAAGATTCTGTTTTTGTGTTCATGTGTTCTTGTTTATGTTTATCTTGTTGGTTTACCATCAATTAACTCAATTTATCTAGAGCAAGATTCAATCTTGATTTCACATGAAAAGGGGGCAACAAAGCTTAATATTTCTCTGTTTTGATCTTAGCTTGAATCTTGACTTCTAGTTGTTTAAGATTCTGTTTTGTGTTTCTTGTTTATGTTTATCTTGTTGGGTTACCATCAAGTAACTCAATTTATGTAAGCTTCACAGTTCAAAGTTCACATTTCACATTTAACACGCTCTTGTTCTTCAAGAAACAAAAAAACAAAGTATTTCAATGGCTTCTTCAAGCTTTTATCTGCTGTTCTTGATTCTTTCATGGAGTTGCTTCTTTATAGATGTAATTCAACCTTCACAAAAACAAGTTTTGCTTCAGTTAAGAAAACAACTTGAGTCCAAAGCAATTGGACTTTTGGGCCAACACAAATGATGATTTATGCTACATGTCATCACCACAAGTCAACATCACTTGCGAAAACAATTATGTTACAGAGCTCAAAATTTTGGGCTTTCTCCTGATCAACAACTGAAAAAGGTGAGTTCAAGCTTCAATGGGTTTCCAATTCCTTCACAAACCCTTTCTCAAAACTTCTCAATGGACTATTTGATTGCCACTTTATCAAGATTAACAAGCTTGAAGACTCTTAGTTTGGTTTCTTTAGGAATCTGGGGTCAAGTTCTTGATAAAATTCAAAGGCTATACATACGTAAGTATATTGATATGAGTTATAATTACTTGTATGGCCCAATTCCTCTAACTTTTACAAGATTAGCAAGTCTTGAAAGTGTGAATCTTGATGGGAATTTCTTTAATAGTAGTTTCCCTGATGGGATTGACTTGTTATCAAATTTGACTAGTTTGAGCCTAAAAGAAAATGGGTTTACAGGTCAATTACCAGATCTTCCCAATTTTCCAAACAGAAATGACCATTTTGCCCTTGAGGAAAAGGACAAAATACCATAATTTAATTTGACAAATATGACCTGATTTCATTTTTGGACCAAAATGGCAATAAAAGTGAAACCACATGGACCCAGATGCAAAAGGTTTCAAATTTGGACTAAGGTGGCAAAAGTGATCAAACCTTAGGGACCAAAATGGCAGTTTACTCAAAAATTTATATTAACTAGTTTTATACCCCGCGTGCTTTGCGATGCAATAAACCAAATCATTCTTGGTGTGATAACATGTACGTTTTTGATTTGATTACTTATACATTACAACTCATAGCTTGATCATGTTAAACCGAATCATTTTTGGTGTGATAATAGTTTATGCTTTGATTACTTATACATTAAAACTCAAAACAGGATCTCACGAAAAATTTATATCAAGATGTTGATAAAAATATGTTGGTCAAATAAATAGTTTAGAAATTATGGGGTACTTTATTAAAGTGTTGGGGTACCAACGTAAATTGCCTTATGAAAACAAAAATAAAAATAAATGGTTAAAGTATAGGGTGTTAAATGTAACATTTAAAGGGTTATTGGATTTTATCTCCTCGAACTATAGGATTTGACATCCGTCATCCCCAACTTAACACTTATTGTGTTCTGTCACCACATTGTTAACTAATCACTAACTTTACATCTTATTACTATACTTTTGGGGGTGTCATAGGGATCTTAGGAAGGTTTTAGGGATCGTACAACACCCCAAATGTATAGTAACATGATCAAAAGTTAGTGATCAGTTAACGACGTGGTGACAGAACACACTAAGTGCTAAGTTGGGGGTGGTGGGCGTTAAAGTAATAGTTGGGGATGACAGTGATCAATAGCCAATAATTAGAGGTCATAAAATCCAGTAACCCACATTTAAAATAAAAATAACAAAACTTTCAAATGATGGAGAACCGGGGTAATCAATATCCATACTACAAAAGAGCCACTCCACCAATTGCCATATTATTAAGACCATGTGTAGTGACACTCCAGTCAGTAATGGGGCATTTTTCTAAAATGAGTGTAGTGGGGATGTGCGCATTATGTTAAAAAGGGGTATAAATAAAATTAAATAAAAATAACATCAAAAAACTTGTTGGACAAAGAAAAAGTAGAACATCCCTATTGGCCAAACCCTTTTGCTCGATGGCATGGAATTAAAAACGCCTCAGCCCAAAATCATCAAAATAATGCCCATGGGGGTGGAATCTAGGGCGTTTGGGGGCGTTTATTTGTAAGAAAACGCCCAAAAATAGTACCATTACGGGTGGTCTAATATGCTTTCGAGACTATTATACATTATACATATCAATTTAAATTTAAATTTAAACTCAAGACGAATAGTAAAACCAATTTTTCATGTTATTATATTTATTTCTTTTTAATTTCCATTTTCACCTTTTATTTTACTTCAAAAAATATACATTTTTAATTCATTTTATTTTAGTTTATTTAGTTTGATTTTCTTTCGATAACTCGCATTTTTATTTTTTGTTAAAATATGAATATGTGATTGTGTTTAATATGTTTTTTTTATTGACTCTTCTATATAAACTTTGTTGAAAAAAAAGTTTTATTTAAAATAGTACAATGACAAATCGAACCGGTTCCAGCATCAGCACGGGGATTGTCTATTGTTATCGGAACCGATATCCGGCACGCGTATTATATAACTTTAAAACCTTGAGCAATAGTAACATAAGTTTTGCATGTTATTATATTAAAGTTTTTATTATGTTCTATTTTCACCCATTATACTTTATATATTATGCAATTTTCCATTTAGTTTTTATATATTTTTCATTTTCTTCTGTTAACTCGCATTCATTATTCTTTTTCTTTTTAAAGATGAGTATGTGATTGTGTTTAAAATTTTTTTCTTGGTGTTCAAGTATGAACTTTGTAGAAAAAACAATTTTATTACAAATGGAACCTACACCGACATCGGTATTGGTATTGTTATTATCAGAACTGGTATCAATATTTGTTTTTATGGTTTTTTATTGACATTAGTACAAAGGTTGTTATTAACAAAATAAGAACCGATATTCTTCTTTATGTTTTTCATTGTAAAACACATTCTTTTGCGCAGTTAATGACTTTAAACCAAGTGCTGATACCATATTAATACCACAAACCCAACCGATTTCAACCATATCAATTTAAACTCTCGATGAATAGTAAAACCAATTCTTCATGTTATTATATTTTATTATTTTTAATTTCCATTTTTACCTTTTATGTACACTTTAAAAAATATACATTTTTGTTGGTGCATTACATCTGTTGATTTCGTCTTGGATCATGTCAATCATTGTATTGTATAGATTAGGGCTCAATATACGAGAAAATAGGAAAATGTATGTGTGTTAGAAAAGGTTTCGCTTGTATGGTCTTGTAATGGTTTCGCTTCAGTGTCACAGTAAAGGTTTCGCTTGAGTGTCATGTACACATAAGCGAAACCTGAACACTATAAATAGCTGGCCTTCAAGCGAAACAGATAGAACTTTTGTGATTTCCATACCGAGGTGCTGCCGGTGTGACGTTTGAGCTGTAAACGTTGATAAATCAATACAACAGTTGATTAAAGTGAAGAACAAGCTATTTCTACCTACGTTTCTTGTTATTCCGCACCTAAAACATAGGAGATTGCCTCTGAACGACTCATTTGGGTCAGAACATGATCCGACAAGTGGTATCAGAGCTTGGGAGGAGGTTTTCTACAGAAATTAGCTGGATTTCATCATCATTTCTTGCTTCTACACCTTTCTTTTATCATTTCAGAAAGTTTTATCGGTCAGATTTGGGTCAAAATTGCACAGATTGAGTGTTACTGGTTATTGACAAACCCTGGAAAGTTTCATGCCAAAATTCGGATTAAAAATGGGTCAAATGATCTTCGGACTATGTTTCGCTTCAATGAACATCTGATTGTTCCGCTTGAAAGGTCCCACTTCAATTGATAATTTGGAGTTTCGCTTGACAGTTCCGCTTCAAAGTGTAGCATAGTTTCGCTTGACTGTCACTATAAGTGAGGTTCCGCTTCATTGTTTCGCTTCAAGAGGCAGTTATGGTATTTCGCTTATAGGTTTCGCTTCAAGGATTATCTTTGGTGTTTCGCTTACTAGTTTCGCTTCAGTGATCATTTCTGGTTTCGCTTATTAGGGTATTTCATCAGTTTCGCTTATTTGTCATTTGTCTTGAAAAACGTGCAAAGTCATCATGGATACTGAATTCTACAACGCGTTTGCAACACCGTCTGCTCCAGCTGCGATCGCTCAGGCCATGAATTTAGAAAACGAGACGGGAACCACCCAAAAGCCCCCGAAATTGATGAGTATCGAAGAATATTACGGGTGGAAAGATCGGTTCGAGAACTAGGTTCAGGCGAATCATCTTAGATCATGGGAGTGTATATTGAAGAAGTATGTGTTGCCTCGAACAGAATTGCAAGTTATCAAACAGTTGTCAGAATTCACGGACCAGGAACGGGTGATGTACAAAGCTGAGAAGATGATGATCAGTTTATTGCAGCAAGCGATTAAGAAGATATATTCATTCTGTTACAGCATGATAAAACTGCAAAGTCGATATGGGATGCTCTTAAAGTAAAATTTGAGGGAAGTGAGAATATGATTAAAAGCAAGAAGGCGTTGCTCAAGAAAGAGTTTGATCTGTTCAGCAGCTTACCTGGAGAGGATACAAAGAAGCTGATTGAGAGATACTGTCACTTAGTGCGATCATTGTCGATGTTGGGTGTTGAAAAGGATCGTGAAGAGTGGGTGGATAAGTTGGCCGATGCACTACCACAGAAAGAATGGGGAACATACTTGATGATTCTGAAAAACACAGATGTTTATGATGGGTTGACTATTTCTCAGTTCATTGAAAAGATCGAGAGTCAGGATCTGGAATAGCAAAAGATCGCGAGGATGAATAGTCCAAGTGGTCAACAGGATGTGAAGATGTATTATAAGGGTAGCATTCCAGTTCCAGAATCTGAGAGAAGTCCGAAAATTCAAACTGCGTTCAGTGCTGGGGATTCATCAGAAAAAGCTGATCAGGGTTCGGGCAACAGCAGCTGTGGGTTTTCATCTTTTCCGAGTGTCAATCCCAAAGAGTCAAAGACAAGCTTTCAGTCTCAGGGGACAAAGACAGGAAATGGATATGTGATTCAGTGTAACATAGCTCTCAACCTTCCAGAAGGTCAAAGCTTTTCAGAAGACACTGCTAAAGACCACATGGCACTTCTTGGTTCTGTGTTGTTATCTGATGAGGGTCTTGTAGCTGGTCGGATCGGAAATCCCATGCTCACCAAAGAGGATTACGACCAAATAGACGCTGAAGAGATGGAATTAATGGATATCAAATGGTGTCTTGCAAATGTTCTTCAACGTGCTGAAAAGTTCAAAATGGTTACCGGCAGAAATGACTTTCTTGATGCTCATGTATCTACTTTAGGTTTTGATAAATCTAAAGTTACTTGTTTTCGTTGCAGGGAGAAAGGCCATTTCAAACGGGAGTGCAAGGGTAGAGAAGCTAGTGGTGCTCAGAATCCGTTCGGAAAAGACGACTACTACTAGAAAGCCATTTATCAGCAAGTTGGTCAATCACAAGACTCACAGACGGCTCATGGTAGAAAAATTGAAGATTCTAAAAGAGCGTGTTTAGTCGACTTCAGCTGGGACAAATACATATCTCCTGACAGCAAAGCCTGTATAGTTGATCAAGATGATGAGAAATTACCTGAAGGCTTCAGCTGGGATATGTTTGTTGATGAAAAAGGAGAGTTCAAAGCCTTTATCGCTAAGATTGTCAGAGAGCCGGACATGTTTGCTACCTGGATGAAGTCTATTGGAGTGAATGTGACGAGTGAGGATGAAAAGTCTATTACATCTGATGAAAATTCAGAAAGTAGTGATGAACTTTCAAAAAATGTTGTGGAAATTTCAGTGAGTTCAGATGAGAGTGTTGAAAATGTTGCTAGTCCTGAAAAAGAAGTTGTATTTGATCAAACACCATCTGATTCTGGTTCATCAGATACTGATTCTGAAAAGTTTGTACAGTTTGATCAATCACCAGTTGATAATAGCAGTGATGATGGGGAAGAGAAACATATAAATGTTGCAAAATCTCATATTTCTCCTGAAAGTTTTCATTTTTATTTTGCAGATCGCTTGGAAAAGTTGAAGGCAAAAAGAGCTGAAAAAGAACACATGGAAATGAAGACTGAAAGTCTTGCTGAGGAGAATGATAGGACTGAGCTGGTGAGTGAAGAAAAGATGTCTGAAGTTGAGAAGGTGAAAGAAGAAGAAAAAGTGATAGAAGTTGTGAAAACAATTGAAGTTGAAAAGATTGTTGAAGTCGTCAAGCCTTGTATGAAGTGTTTGGAAGCTTGCAAGAAATGTGCAGCAAAAGACGACATTATTGCTGAGTATGAGAAGAAGAAAGAGCAGTTACTGTTCAACCTCAACTACGTGGAAGAATCGTACGATGTCTTGAACAAAACAGTAACTGGTCTCCAAAAGACAAACTCAGAAAGAGAACAAGCACTGACGATGATGAATGCAGTCATGATGTCAAAGCAAAAAGCCATAAATTTCTACATCGAAGAAAGTGCTAAATGGAAGCAAGAGTTGGAGACCGAGAAGATCGAAAATGAGAGGATTAGACGTTTACTGCTAAGCTATTCTAGTTCTGATTATCTCATTGATCGTATTTACCCAACTGTTGCAGGTATGGAAGCTTTTCAAGACGAGAAGCCGAGGGAAAAGAAAGATTGTGGTAAGAAACCGACTGTTAGCTATAACAAGTGTCCGCCTCCAATTTGGGAAGGGTATTCTCCTAGAAAACCAAATGAGGAGCAACTTGAAAAAGCAGTCAATATAAAGCTAAAAACCGACACAAATGACGTTTTGCCAGATAATATTGATGTCACGTTTACCCCGTCCAATACTGATCATGAGTCTGAGTTAATCAAAAAGGTGGTTGATCATGTGTTGGATACTGATGAGGAGTCCGAGTCAAAATCTGAATCTGGAAAGTCAAAACCGTCAGTCAATATGGAAAATTCGTCGGTCAAACGGTCTTATAGTAAAGAGTTCTTGTTATCAAAGGAAAATTTGAATGATGAAACATTCGAAGTTGTTTATACTTTAAATGGTTCTGACAAATTATATTACAACAAAGAGTTCCCAATAATGAGTATTAAAACAGAATTGATTAATAAAACTTTCAAACTAATAGAAATTAATATTCCTGAATTGAAAGTTTTAAAAAGTTTTGAAAAATCTAAAAAATACACTTCAAGAGTTCAACAACGATTAAACAAGAAAAAAGGTTACAATTCTGGTTCTGGTTTTCAAAAGAAATCTAACCAGAATCGTAGCTACAAAAAGAAAGGTCTTGGTTTTATTCCACCAGAAAATTATAAAAATGATAAAAATTCTAGAACAAAAACAGAATTTGTGTCAGGAGGAAGCTCAGAAGATGAACAGAAGAAACCATTTTGGAGACAGTCAAACCAAGAGTTTCTTGCTGAAAGAAAGAAGAATGGAGTTGAAGTGGTGTATCAAAGAGAGACTCGTACCTGTTACAAGTGCAAAGAAGCTGGTCACATTGCATGGAATTGTTCAAAGAATGCAAAAACAAAACAGGGAGTTTCTCAGAAACTAAAAGAAAAAGTTGTTGATGTTGAACCACCAACGGAAAAACTTAAAGTGTTTGAAAATTCAATTTTTGAGATTGGTGAATGTTCGAAGAAGAATATGTATGAAAAGAAAGGAAAAGACAACCAAGTGTGGGTGGTTAAAAGGAATGATGTGAATGTCGGCGATGAATCTGGTTCCACAAAGCCAGAAGAGCCACAGGTTGAGAAGAAAATTTCAGTGAATGATGATGAGTTTCCATCACTGAAATTTGAAGAAGTTAAAAAGAAAATTAGAAAAGTTGACATCTCGAAACAGTTTTACACTGAGGAAAAAGAATTTGATGTCGAGAAAACTTTTAATGGAAGAGTAAAGAAAATATTTGGGAAAATGTTGAATGGGAAAGCGAAGGGGGTTAAAGACTTTTACGCAATTAAAAAGGCAACATACAACCCCACTGCACAAGAGTTGAAATCCATCAAGTCTGAAAAGACTTGGATGGAAGTTTGTTTTCCATGAAGTCTAAGGACTATGCCGGAGATCCCAAGTTTATATCGTGGATCAGGAATCGGCATCATTCTAGTGGTTGAAAAGTTTGTTTGAAAGATTTTGAATAGTGTTTGAATTTTACAGGTGAGAGGACTACGTGGTGAAACAATGGTTAACCGGGCAGGGTTAACTCACTGGTCTCGTCAAGAAGGGTTAATCCCTTCCTCTCGAGGATCACTGGCTGGATCACCGGTGGGTTGATCTCCTGCACAAGGAAACAAACCGTGACTCGTAACAAGGAGGATGGGGTGGGGGGTGCTCCTTGTTACCACTCTCCGGCGTGAGAATCAGTAATCTGCTTGGAAAGCAAAGTATGATAGTAGTAGTAGTGAGAGAGTTGTGAAGAGATACCTCAAACCTGGTTTGGGGTTGGTATTTATAGCCGAGGAGTGAAGGAGGAGGATGATGGATGGACTGACGACGTGCTGCACCTTTGCAGGTGTGTCAGGCTTGTCGGTTGTGGATGTTACGCCATGTCAGTCCGTGGCTTACGTAGCCGTGACAGGTGACTGCCATTGGTGCCACTTGCACTGTGGTGTCAGTCCCACTTGTTAAGCGTATAGGATGCGGTGCGAGCCGCATCGCTGCCTGCGGTAACATCTGATGTTATCGTGTCTCTTGCTTGTGATCAAGAAATACGCGAGATGCGGTGCTGGCCGCATCGTCGCCTGTGGTGACTGTTGCTGTTATCCAGCTTCCTTGTATTGATAGAAGTGTTCACTGGACGCGGTGCGAGGCCGCATCGCTGTGAATACTTCCGTTTTCATACACCAGATGTGATGCTATGTCGCATCACTCTACCGTTCTCATGTTCCAGGTAAGTCCTCCTCCATCACTAGACAGATTGGATTCAACCCTTGTGTCGACGCGTTCTCGCATGGGCACAAGTAGGTTGTTGGCTAGTGGGGGTTTTGATAAGGGTAATGGTCACTTGCGGTCGATGCTGACGCGAGATCTGGGACCATACCCCTTCACTACGCCAGAGCTTCAAGGTTGGTAAGTGCGAAGCAGGAATCGGCACTTTGATGGGTAAAATGTAGACGTAATATTCCTACAAGTGGTTATTTTTACAAGTAGTGCAGAGGTTTGTGAATTGTGAATGGTAAATCAGGGACATTAAGTTGTACTTGATTTACTAAATTTAGTTAAAATAGACAAAATGATGAACCACATCCCCAAATATGATGCTAACTTACAAGTGGTAAAAGCAAACTCATTTTCCGGAAAAATCATTTTGATTAAAACAAACTTTAGTGTTTTGAGATCTAAATGAGAAAATGGTTTGTGATAGGGGGAGTTCAGATTGTTTATGCCGAGTGAATGGCGATTTGATGTGATTCGATGTCAGTTGTCAAGTTTCTATACAGTTTGTGTTGTTTTCTATGTTTTCTTGTGAGTCAAGAGTCTAGTAGTTTTTAAATTTCCTTTGAAATGTGTTTGCATTTTAGGGGGAGTAAGAAAATTTCAGAAAATCCAAAAACATTAGAAAATTTGAAAAAACCAAAAACATGATAAAATTCAAAAATGAGTTTTGTTGTGAAAAGAGGAAATGATAATACATCAGTAGGCTGTCACAACATGCTAAAGAAATGTAAAGATAAAATGTGATAAACAATCTCACTGAGGATGTGCCAGTAGGTTTTCGCACATTTAGTAAATTGTGACGAGATATAAACTAAATTTCAAACTTGCTTGTTCTGTGGGTTAACACAAACTTGGATATATAGGTAACCCCTGAAATCTTGTTTGAAAGGTCCCTTATTCTGAGATACTAGGTCTTTATGCTCAGTGATATCTGGGGTATTATCCCGGGACTTCTGCTGTATGGAAGTACTGACCTAGTCCCCGGATAATACTTTCCGCAAAAGCTTGAAACATAGCTTCGCCCTCAGGATGCTGATGAAACAATAAAATTGATAGTCGCTGCTGTTGAAATAAAAAGATCCTCTAAAGGGGACACACCAAAAGTCGAAGCCGTCATCTCTCTGCGTATACGGAAGTATCGACCTGAGCTCTCACGGCCCTCGCATCTAACCCCTATACAGATATCAGCTGTAGTATACTCACCTGTAAGACTGAATATTGGGATCTGGATACGGGAGTATATTCAAGTAGTGAGGCACACGAATAAGCTAGTATCTAAAACATTAACATCGTATCTCAAATCAATTGAACTTTGTGTGAAAATTTCAGTGGACCTATATACTGACAATCTAGGTGAATTGTTTAGAACTTAAAATGAAATGAAGCTTAACGGTGTTAGTATCAGGTCTCATAAACTGATATGATCCTCTTACACGAACTCACAAAAATAGTGTCTGTAAATATTTCTTTACTGCATTACATGTTTCGTTATTACAAAATACAAAAAGATTTTGTGTGTGTTTTAGCATAAAGTTTTAAGAAAATTCAAAAAGATTTTCGACAACTGATATTGGAAAGCTGATTTTCAAAATTCCGAGTGCTAGACATGATGTCATTATTGTGAGGGGGGTGCTTCAAATTATCAAAATATATCTGTCAAATCTTCAAGTGGTTCATCATAATCTGTGGAAGAGTTATTTTGAGAGGGAGGTTATGTTGGTGCACATGGATTTGAGAGAGAGTTAGTATTGGTGCACTCAATTTGTTAAAACTATAAATCTTACTGCTGAGTTAAGAATGTGCAGGTTTAGTCAGGTTTGATCTTGGATCTGAAGATAGAGTGCCAGGTTTCAATTTTTGAAGGCCTCTGTTTGAGTCAGGCTGATTGCTCCTGAGAACCTATATAGGCCAGACAACGATCCTGAAGATGTTACTGAAGAACAAAAGAATGCCAGTAAATCGTGAGGGGGAGTCTGTTGGTGAAAAGAGAAAAAGATAAGCCCAGAGACTGATCAAGACTGAAGATGTGAAGACACAGCATGGTGTGTATTGATGAGCGACTCCATTAACATCTGAGGGGGAGTCTGTTGGTGCACTACATCTGTTGATTTCGTCTCGGATCATGTCAATCATTGTATTGTATAGATTAGGGCTCAATATACGAGAAAATAGGAAAATGTATGTGTGTTAGAAAAGGTTTCGCTTGTATGGTCTTGTAATGGTTTCGCTTCAGTGTCACAGTAAAGGTTTCGCTTGAGTGTCATGTACACATAAGCGAAACCTGAACACTATAAATAGCTGGCCTTCAAGCGAAACAGATAGAACTTTTGTGATTTCCATACCGAGGTGCTGCTGGTGTGACGTTTGAGCTGTAAACGTTGATAAATCAATACAACAGTTGATTAAAGTGAAGAACAAGCTATTTCTACCTACGTTTCTTGTTATTCCGCACCTGAAACATAGGAGATTGCCTCTGAACGACTCATTTGGGTCAGAACACGATCCTACAATTTTTAACTCATTTAGTTTTTTTTTATTTTCTTTCGATAACTCATGTTTTTATTTTTCTTAAAATCTGAATATGTGATTGTGATTAATATGTTTTTATCGGCGCCTCTATATAAACTTTGTTGAAAAAAGAGTTTTATTTGGTGACAAACCGAACCGGTTCCGGCATCGACATAGGGATTGTCTATTGTTATCGGAACTAATACCGGGCACGCGTATTATATAAATTTAGAACCCTGATGAATAGTAACATAAGTTTTGCATGTTATTATATTAATTTTTTTTATGTTCCGGTTTCACCCATTAAACTTTAAATGATATGCAATTTTAACCCATTTAGTTTTTATTTAGGGTAAATTACATTTTTTCGTCTTTTATGTTCGTATTAAATTGCAATGGATACCCTTTAACTTCAATAATTACAGTCACAGTCCTTTATTTGGAAAACCTATTACACCTTTCGTCCTTCAGTACTAACCCAGCTAAAATTATATAAGTTAAGTGTGGTCATGTGCAAGGCACGTGAGGGTATTTCAGTCATTTTACCCTATCATTTTATTTAAAAGTATATTAATATTTATAAATTGAAAAACAACTTAAAAAATACCAAAAATAAAAAAGAATAAAAGTATAAAACCATATCTATTGTTCTTCTTCACTAGCCACCACCACAAACCCATCACCACCACCAACAACACCACCAACCACCAGCACCATTACTGTCACCTCCTGTCTCACATCTCTCTCACTCTTTCTCTTTCGCTCTGTCGCTCTATCTCTCTCTCTCTCTCTAGATACATATCTATTTATACTTCTGCATTTCTCTAGGCGATGAATGTTCTGCATTTGATACTTCCGAGCATAAGTTATCGGACATTGTGTGAATAATTGACACGTATTTTTCCGGGGCAACACTAATTGTGGTGCAGCCATGCCGGTGTCTGATCCACTTCTTGCGGTTCATGTTTGCAGATCTGAGCCAAATAAATACACTTTGTTCTTGATTATTAATTTAGTTTAGAGGATATGGTTTTTAGTTCAGAGGATATGGTTTCAATCTTGGGTGCTTGGTTTTATAAAAGGGTATAGAGTGGTTGAAGTTGACCTGAGATGTTCAAATCCATAAGGGTTTTTTTCAATTCTTGATTTGTGGGTGTTTTAGATTGGGGGAAACCATATGTTTATTGTAACACCCCGTGTTTCGAAAATCAAAGTACAAGTCAAAGTCAAAGTCAAAGGAAGAAAAGATTGCTAATTGCGATCTGTCACTCCTTGCTTAATTACTGATTTGTGCTTCTTGACTTGTAATCGAATTCTATTATTTAATTGCTTTAGTTGTATTATGTGGAGTATCTATTAATAATCGAAGTTTAATCGCATGCTATCGCTAATCTATTTATCGCTTTATCGCTAATCGCTAATCGCAATCTCATTCGCAACTGGATATTATAGGTTCTATATATTGTTTTTACGTGTGTGTGCTATTTATGTGTTACTTGTGCATGTTTACTTTATGTTGTGGTGATTAATCGAAACGCAATCGCAGCACTATCGGAACCTAATCGCAAACGCTAAACGCAAGTTATTTATGATGACTGTATGTTAGATATAGCATTTGTGTGCCCAATATTAATCTATCGCATCACTTAATCGACACTCGCTTAAACGCATCGCAACGCTCAACACGCGAAACGAAACGAAACGCCAAAACCTAACTCACCGGACCACTGCGATCGAATGACCATTCGATCGGATGGTCATCCGTTCATGAACATCCGATCGGATGGCCATCCGATCGAAGTGCCATCTGATCCGTCACCTATGCTCCTCTTTCCTCTTTTGACAACCTATAAATACCCTTGTCACATCACCATAGTGATGTGACACCTCTCTTTCGTTCGACCAGCGTTCCAGCCCACTTTTCTCTCGATTTCTCGCGATTCTTGTAACTTTTCAACTCAAATCTTGTACTTCTATGATCTACACACACTTCTTCATCATTTTCACCTTTGAATCTTAACTTTTAACCGTGAAATCAGCGGATTTAAGGTGTTCTAGGATGATGTCATCATGGGGTTCTTATGAACTTCAAGCTTTGGCCTCATTCCACCATGAACAACCTAGATCTAAAGGATTTCAACATGATTTAACACTGTTTTCGCATAGATCTAAAGTTTTCAAGTTAAAAGGATTGAAAGATGGTTTCTTAACTTTTCTTTCAACTCTTTTACACTCAATGCACTCAAAACCGATAGAATCGGAGATCGTTCAGACCTTCTACTTGTTTCTAGTGAAGTGTTGGTTCAAGATCTGATTTCTATCAAAGAGACAACCGATTTACGAGTTGAACATGAACAAACCGTCACGAACAGTTAACTGATTGGATTGGGGTGATTCCCGTTCGATCGGGTGACCTAGGTCTTGGTGGAGTTTCTGTTGTTTAACACGTGGTCATACCGTCTCGATCAAACCGCAAACTTTTCAAACTTAACAAATTTCTCAAGTTTCAAGACGATCAGATTGTGGGACGGATTGCCATCCGATCGGATTGCACTTGACCTTCAACACTTAAACTTTTTATAATTTTCAAAAATCATCAGTTCCAACGGATTGCCATCCTATCGGAAGACCATCTGATCGAATGACAATCCTGCTGTGAACTTGTTCTCCAAGAAATGTCTCGTCGGACGGATCGTCATCCGATCGAACGACCTGAAAGGTAGAGATACTTCTCTGTTTTTAAAATGCTACAACGAAAACTTCAAAGCCATCATACACAAACACATCCATCTCAAACGAATGTTAATCCGACCGAATGGCCATCCGAACGGATTGACATCCCATCGAATGACCATCCTTTTAGATTGCCATCTGATCGGATGACCATTCGTCACTTGGTCACTTTTCACCGTTTAACACGCCGTTCCTCGCTTATGCTATCGTTAACTGTTCAGGCTAATCTCTCAGCGCTCCCTACAATCCAAGAGAGTGTTTATTTACTAAACACGATCTGTGAGTATACTCGATCCCTTTATGCTTTACGCACTTTTGGGTGTTACATACGTTACTTATTCAAATCACATCGATCACACAACGCAAACACTTTTATACGCTAACCGTTATTGCATGTTATACGTGTTACTCGATAAATGCTTGTATGTTATGTTTACACAGTGATTGTTGCCTGACACCTTTGCAACGATAGTACTATAGTTTGGACTCAGCACCTGTCGTGGACAGGGATTGTTAAGGGTTTTCTTCACGTGTCACAGTGGTGATATGTGTTGCGCATTCTACAAGTCGCAGTCACGTCTGTGCATATTTCATTGTCGATAACCTACATCCTTCACTTTGCTACATGTTACATGTTGGTTATGCGTAAACGCTTTCGAACCTATTATACTATTAAACTTGTATGTTCACCTTTACACTATGTGTATTGAACTCTATTTTAACGTATGTGACAGGTGCTTAAGATGCTAGGAATGCTGTGCTTTGGTGAATCAAGCTAGGGATCTAGTTATGTCACGCTAAATCTGAGTTGTCGGAACAGTGTTTGTTTTTGAGGCAATTATTTGTAATAACTGTTTTATTTAGATACATGGTTGCAAAAGTCGCTAGGCGCTCCATAGTCGGTCGACAGGGGAGTTGAGAGTATTTGTCCTAGGCGGAGAGTACACAGGGAGTACTCGGACATGCCAAATTACAAAGAAATTAGTTTTCGGAAATTAAATATATGTCAAATAACATAAATTTACTAATATTTATAACAAAATACATGAAATTGATATTCATTCTTTAATATGATAGGCATAGAAATTATGTTTCATTTTATTTTAAGTCAAACTCGGCCCAAGTTGACCTACTAGATCCGATTTTGGCCGATGTTGACCGCATTTGATCGATTCCGAGTAATTAGTCGGAGTTGAAGATAGTCGCCTCGGCAACCTACCTTGTAGCGACTACTCGGGGATTACTCGGCCTTGGAGACCTTGTTTTACAACCATGTTTAGATATGTTGTGGTATGGGACATGACGTTTAAATATTTGGTAATTGATAGTTGTTATGGATACTCATGGACAATCTGTTTCGCTCAGTGCCATGCCCCGATGTTTCCGCCATCGGTTGGGGTGTGACATTTATGTTGTTTAGAGGGAGGGAGGTGTGAACTTGATGTTTACGGGATCAATCATATTGATTTGATGATGGATTAGCAAGAACTGAAGAAAGATTGAATCCACACAAATCATAAGGGTTCTAGAGAGGTGGTATTTATGGTCTTTATTTAATTTTATTTTGACATAAATGCCCTCACATGAGGTGCGCATGACCAAACTTAACTTGAAATTTAAACTGGGTTAGTGTTAAAGGACGGAATGTTTAATGAGTTTTCCAAATAAAGGACTGTGACTATAATTATTAAAATTAAAGGTTATCCATTGCAATCTGATACAAACATAAAGAACGAAAAGTGTAATTTACCCTTTTATTTGTTTTGATTTTTCTTCTGATAACTCGCATTCATTGTTTTTTTACTTTTTAAAATGAGTACATGATTGTGTTTAAAACTTTTTTCTCGGCGTTCCTTTATGAGCTTTGTAGAAAAGAGAGTTTTATTATGAATCGAACCTACAACAACAACGTTACCGTTATTGTTATTATCAGAACTGGTACCGATATTCTTTTTTTTGTGTTTTTTGTTGACATCGGTACAAATATTGTTATTAACGAAACCGGGACCGATATCGTCTTTATGTTTTTTCGTTGTAAAACACATTCTTTTGCGCATTTGATGACTTTAAACCAAGTGTCGGTACCATACCGATACCGTCACAAACCCAACCGATTTCGACCGGATTCCTGCCGCATCGCGCGGGTAAATCTTGCACACGACAACTACTCCCTACCATGAGATTTTAATATAGCCGTTGGCCAACGGCTAGTTTGGTTTGGCCATTGAGAGCCCGCCATTTCACCTTGCTAGACCCGCCCCATGCCGGACTTTAAACTTCCACACTTTAGGCCATGCCCCAACCCAAACCCCATAGCCCATAGTCTAAGTACTTAACCAAATTGTTTTAGATTAATCCCTAATGCACATGATCCACATGTTTTCTAATGTCGGTGTGTCTAAACTGAAAACTAACGGCGCCAACATTTTAGACCCTGTATTAAATTTGAAAAAAGAAAAAAAAAAGTCATTAAAAAGAGAAAGCTCCAATCAAAATGTCAAGTTAGCCCTGAAATAAATTTGATGATACGTGTCTCCTTATAAACCATTTAATGAGGCAGAATTTTTTACTTCGTTTTTTTAGTATGATCCATATTGGCTAATAGTAAGGGCCAGTTAGCCCAATACATGATATATCATATTTGAATGAGATTAAGCTCACCAAAGAAACCCTATGATGAAAATTAAAATGGTTTCACTCAAGTCAGGCTCTAAAAAATTTAGAATTTGATTTGAATTCGAAAAATTTAAAATTCGACTTGATTCGAATTTGATTATCAAGGTTTGAATTCGAGTTGATCTGTATTCGAATACGAATTCATAATTTTCAATTTGACTCGAAATTCGAATTCAGTTTATATATATTTATATATACACACACATATAATTTCTAAGTTTGGGCCAAAATATGAATTACATTCATAAGTGATAAGTTTATTATTCATAACGTTACCAAACATAATGACAAATAGCTCATACTATTTATTTCTAAATTTTTACCTAACTTAAGTTGCTACCAACAACCAACCTATCATCCAAATTTTGGTGTTTTGCCATATTGATAGTTTTTAAATCTTACCTAACTTAAATTGCTATCAGTAATCAACCTATCATTTAAATTTTAGTGTTTTGCAATATTGATAGTTAATTAATTTTGCAGATTATTACATTTTATGTTAAATATAATTTGTTTGTAGTAGTTTTAAAAAATCAAAGTAGAACAATTTATAGTTTTGGGTAAATTTGAATTAAATTGAATATATTCAAATTCGGTTCGAATTCGAGTTTCGAATACAAATCGAATCGAATACGAATTCAGGTAAAAGAAATAAAAATTCGAAAAATTTCGAATACAAAATAAAAAATTCGTTATTCGATACGATGAATACCCCTAGTTCCTTCATTACCAATCGAAAAAACTTTTATTTTTCAACGAGGGTCGGATTTGAGCATATTAAGATGTGTGACTATATTTCAGATTAGGTATGTATTACCCTCTTTACAACGTGAGGCTATGGGTTCTATTGTTTGCAACTTATTTTATTTTTTTGAGTAAACTGCCATTTTGGTCTCTGTGGTTTGGGGAGTTTTGTCATTTAAGTCCAAATCTCAAACTTTTTAAATCTGGGTCCCGGTGGTTTGTATTTTCTTGTCATTTTAGTCCAAAACTCAAAAACTCTCATTTTTTACTGTTCCAACATCCTTTTTTTTTTTGTCTTTATCTGGAGGGGTGGTTTTGTCCATTTAATTTTCATTAAAACAATTTCTTTATTAAAAAATCCCCCAAATATTCCCAAATTACATCATCATCTTCAACCTCCCAAACGGAAGTTACTGTTAAACCCGTGTGCCCAAGTGATGATGATCAGTACAAAGACGTTGAAACAGAGTTGAAAAAGGCCGGTTAGGGTTTCCACTTGGGAGGTTGAAGATGATGATGTAATTTGGGAACTGAAAGGGGTATTTATATTTGGGGGTTTTTTAATTAAGAAATTGGTTTAATGAAAATTAAATGGACAAAACTACCCCTGCAGATAAAGACAAAAAAGGGATGTTAGAACAGTAAAAAATGAGAGTTTTTAAGTTTTGGACTAAAATGGCAACAAAATGCAAACCACAGGGACCCAAATTTAAAAAATTTGAGATTTGGACTAAAATGACAAAACTGCCGAAATCACAGGGACCAAAATGGCAGTTTACTCTATTTTTTTAGTTTTTGCTAGTTTCTCTTCCTCATTGTAGGGGCCTAATAAAAAAAAAGAAAAAACTTTTCCCTGTTATAGGGCGCATTTAATATATATATATATATATATATATATATATATATATATATATATATATATATATATATATATATATATATATATATATATATATATAAGGGCTGGTTAACATACAAATGCGCTTATCGTACATTACGTACGCTACAATCTCAGCCGTCAGATCATCTTCCCGCATTGAAAATCGCATGTTGTTTTTTTGTAACAATTTCGCATGTTGGTTTTTTCACATGCGATTTCTTCAAAATTACCACATGCGAAATTGTTACAAAAACCAACATGTTATTTCATCAAAATTATCACATGCGAAATTGAATTACCACATGCGAAATTGTTACAAAAAAACAATCTGCTATTTCATCAAAATTATCACATGCGAAATTGTTACAAAAAAACAACCTGCTATTTCATCAAAATTATCACATGCGAAATTGAATTACCACATGCGAAATTGTTACAAAAAAACAACCTTCTATTTCATCAAAATTATCACATGCGAAATTGAATTAACACATGCGAAATTGTTACAAAAAAACACATGCTATTTCATCAAATTTATCACATGCGAAATTATTAAAAAAAAAAAACAACATGCGATTTTCATTGCGGGAAGATGATCTGACGGCTGAGATTGTAGCGTACGTAATGTACGATAAGGGAATTTGTACAGTACCCTTTACCTATATATATATATATATATATAGAGAGAGAGAGAGAGAGAGAGAGAGAGAAAGTATAATGTACTTCACGCCTTAACGTACATTAACGTACTTCACGAAATATATAACATGCGTAATTATTTTTTTGACCAAAATAACGTGCGTGATTTTGGATCCCATGCGTGATTATGTGGTCCCATGCGTGATTATGTGGTCCCATGCGTGATTATATGTTCCATGCGTGAGTATACCCCTGATCCAACGGTTACCATTGTCTCCTACGTGAAGTATGATAAGCCGTGAAGTATGTTAACCTTTCTCTCTCTCTCTCTATATATATATATATATATATATATATATATACTAGTAGGGTGCCCGCGCGATGCGGCGGGGGTGACACTTTGTATTGCGGCACTCGTTTTTGATAATTTTTTTTATTCGTATAATATATATGCGGCACTCGTTTTTGATAGTTTTCTTATTCGTATAACATATATGGTAGCATTATTGTGGTGGATATATATCATAAGTATTACATATGTCTAGTAATTATTAAATTTAGAATTTAAATTATCAAGTACTTCAAGAAACCATTGACGCAATAAAGTAACACATGAATAGAAAAAATAAGTCTTAAACACAAATAAAAGTTGCATAAAATAGTACATAAATAAAAGTTGCATAAAATAGTACACAAATAAGGAAATATAAGTCTTAAATATAAAAGTTGAAAACAAAAATCTCAAGTGTTAGGTACTTTGTATCATGATGAGATCAAGTTAGTAATCATATTGCTTAAACATCTCAAGGATGACATCTACATTGTTACACCACCATTTGTCATTATCAAGGTCAACGTCCTTCGGAATTTCTTGTATCTCTTCCAGTTTGATTATTACATCATTTGTATGATGAATTTCTTCTCTATTCTCCTCTTTAACTGATAAATCAGTAGTAGCTGGAGTAATTTGGGGAACTGAAAAAAATGTTAGGTATTTTGGTTACATATTTTATCATGTTAACGTTATAAATAATATAGGATAAAAAACGACATTCACAGTTAAACATAATATAAAAACAAAAAACAAACAAACAATATATCATGTTTTAGAAACATACATACCTATGTAAAGATCTGAAAGGATGAATATTGAAGCTCCAAAACCACTGAATAATAAATAAGATGAATGTTAAGTGTGAGCATAGAATAATAAATCAAAGTTATACACAACAAAAAATTGAACTACTTGTAAACCAAAAATTCTAAAGAACAAGAAATTTCAAGTGAAAAAAATTAATGAATTATACTATATATAGAATTTATAAATCAATGAATTGAATAACCTGTAGCTTTTTTCAACTAACTAATATTATTTATAAGAGTATTTTTGCACTTATAATCCCTAAAAAAATGCAACAGAATCTGGTATTCAGTTTTTGAAGATGTATTATTTTTAGAATATAGAGTTTTTTCCTAAAAGTTTGTTGGTGCAAAACTTATTTACCAAACTTCTAAGAAAACGTTTTTATAAAAAGAAGGTTTTATGAAAACGAAAATTCTTCTAAAAACGTTTTTATAATTTTTTTATGAAAACTAAAATTCCATTTTGTTGAATATGGTATTATATAAAGTTTTTTTAATACAACCAATTAGATAAAACAAGTGAGCTTGTTTGAGGTCAATTTACTAACTGCTAACCCATGTAAGTGTGTGCACCCAACCAAGTAAATAGACAAACGTACAGAATATGAACAAAGCTCATATCAAACCCGTATGTGCAAGGTTTTGAAATTGAAATACTTATAAACCAAAAAATCTAAAGAACAAGAAATTTCTTGAAGTAAAAAAACTTATTGAATTATACTATATATAGAGCCTATAAACCAACGAATTGAATAACCTGTAGTTTTTTTCAACTAACTAATATTATATATAAGAGTATTTTTGTACTTATAATCCCTAAAAAATGCAACAGAATCTAGTATTCAGTTTTTAAAGATGTATTATGTTTAGATTATGGAGTTTTTTCCTAAAAGTTTGTTAGTGAAAAACTTATTTACCAAACTTCTAAAAAACGGTTTTATAAAAAAGGTTTCATGAAAACGAAAATGCTTCTAAAAACATTTTTATAATTTTTTTTATGAAAACTAAAATTCTATTTTGTTGAATATAGTATTATATAAAGTTTTTTTATACAACCAATTTGATAAACAAGTGAGCTTGTTTGATGTCAATTTACTACCTGCTAACCCATGTACGTGGGTGCACCCAACCAAGTAAATACACAAACATACAGAATACGAACAAAGCTCATATCAAAACCTTATGTACAAGGTTTCGAAATTTTATCTAAGCGTCAGAACAAATTGGTGAACAATCTTAATCAAACGAAAATCGGAGTTAAAAGGGTTAGAATATTATTAAACTGATACTAATGACAACAACTTAGAGAGTCTTGAGCATTTGAAATGTGATAGTAATCACTTGTACACCAATGCATCATCTACTTGTAAATTTTAATCCGCACAACAATACTGACCAAGACAACTATCGAAATGTCGACAAAAATGAGTAGGTCATCAAGGTACCTTTGGATTTTTTTAAAACATTATAGTTTATAAAATATGAGAAGAATATGTAAAATAATTATAAGTTTGTTGTAGAAAGGGATAAGTGTAACTAATTAGCCATAATTTTGTTAAAATAAAAGGATTTAAGTGAAATAATATGAGGGACTAAAATATAATTAGTGTTTAAAAGACCAAGTTACCCTTATTTTAGGGGTGTTTTTATAAATAAAGAGAGAAGAAATTCTTATTTTTTGGGTATCTTAAAATACCCCTCACTCATGCATTATAATATAGTATAGATACATAGGGTCAGGATTTAGAGAAAACGCACAAAAGTGTGATAACGGAGAGAACGCTTATGAATCGTCAGATCAAAACAATCTATGGACTAGATGACGCGGTAGCATTTTCGTAAATAAAATCACTTTTATTAATCTGGCGCGCTTCATTAAGGGTAAAAGGGTCTTTTGACTTAATATAAAACGCCAAACTCACGCTATTAAAATCCGCCTCAACATACATAGCACACTTCATCATAATATAACGCCATAGATATAAAACGGCAAACTTTGTTTTTAACCGATAAAGCTGAACAAACAGTACTAAAACGACGTAACTTTATTACTAGCATTTACTGCAATAAAAATCGCGCCTAAAATACGCGCCAAAAACTTCCTATATAAACAAACTCTAAGAATTACTAAAATCCAAACCAAAACCAAAACCACAAAAACCTATATTTTCCTCTACACCATTCATCTTATAAACGCCAAAAAAACCAAAATATCAAAGATTCAAATCCATGTTTCTTTGATATACACAATTTTCTCAATAAACTTTCACTCTATGTAATGAGAAAGATCCTCAATATAAACGCCAAAATATACAAAAACCACAAAACTTCAAAAAAAACCATTTCATGGAGATTCTGCTTTTTGTTCTCTATAAAGTTAGGCTAAACGGGATGGATAACATTGTTACACATCTTTCTTGACTGAGGATTAACAATGTTATCCATTTCGTCCAGCAAAACATTATTAAGTTTAGCACGACAAAAAATAGAAGTTTATGGAACTTTTATTTAATAGCGTTATTGTTTTTTTTTTTGGCGTTTGATTTCCTTGCCCAATCTTATATTGTTTGTTATTTAACTTCGAAATAGCATGTTATGAACAAAGAGATAGAAAAAAGAAAAAGATGCAAAAAAAAATAGCCAAACTGAGAAATATCTATGTTCTATAGCATTGAAATAAAAAAACGCCAAAGTACTCTACACTGGCTCTCAAAGATAACTGTATGTGTTCTGTAAGAATGACAAATACAAAACGCCAAACTATTCTTCACGCTCTCGAAGACCTTGTCTATCTTCTTTTAATTACAGCCTGTTTGCATGTTGATGCATAGTGTCCATAGGCTTTGCAGTTCTGACACTGTCTTTCTTTGGCCCCGGGTTTCGACTTTGATTTCTTTTTGTCAACTGCTATCTCCTGTTTAGATTTCAGGCGCTTCCGAGAACCAGAACCTTTGGAGTTATAACCTACAGGGACTCTTATCGGATTCTTTTCATTTTTATATTGACCAGTTATCTCGGCAAATCTATCCCTAGAACTAGCGGGAGGAGCAACAATCTGCATATCTTGAACCTTCTTCATATAAGATTGAACATGATTCTTGTATAAGGAAAGCTCCTCTTTATTACCAGATAAACGATTCAAAGTGTATTCGGTTGAATAAATAATATCTCGCATCATACTTTGCACATCAGGAACAAGCTTGGTTATATATTCACGACTAATTGAGAATTCAGGAGAGCAGTTTGGGGAGGCCTCTTTGCGCCATCTATTCAGAATGTATTGTTTTGGAAATTCCCTAATGTCCATAAGTCTCAAAACATAGAATATATGTCTACATAGCAAACCAAACTGTTCAAAACGTCTGCATGAGCAATTGCATGTGCAATCAGACTTACGGAACAATACCTGAAAAACGCCAAAAACAATATCTCTATAACGCCATACATAGAATGTTTGTCTAAAAAAAGAAAAGAACATATTGCATACAATAAAACGCCATTAACAGAAAACGCCATAAAAACCAAAACGCCATTATTTACCTCAAATAAGGATGTACAAAGCTGCTGGAAGTCATTTACATAAAACTTAACAAACCCCTCAAGTTGATCTTCGTAACGTTGATTTATGCAATTCGCAACTCCAATAAGCTCAGCTTGAACGTCAAAAAAATACTTTTTGTATATATATCAACAGCTTGCCCTTCCAACACTTTGTAACTATTCTTCAACTGGGGTCTTTTGTATCGAGATTCATGATCATTTTTACGATGTGTGTGACGCTGTGCTTCTATTGCAGTCTCATAATGCGTCATGAACTCAACAAGAGTAGCTTTCGAATTGCACACTTGACCAAAAAAACGATTCTCACTCTC
Organism: Helianthus annuus; assembly: GCF_002127325.2. NCBI lineage: Eukaryota > Viridiplantae > Streptophyta > Magnoliopsida > Asterales > Asteraceae > Helianthus > Helianthus annuus. Next base: position 84,022,366 of record NC_035444.2, on the reverse strand, counting down.
CGACCTGGATGTCGTTCGCATAAGACCAGACATAGTCTCCATTCTATAGTATGCAGGGATCCAAGATTCCCTAAGTGCAAAAATATCAGATAGCTAGTCATTATCTTCTAAATTGAATTCTGCAATAACCATTTCCCATTCTGATTCAAACTCTTCAGGTGTGAGAATATCCGTCCACACAACACCACAGATACGTTCTTTAAAATTGGTGGAATTGCATAGCCTAACATCAACCTATAAATAACACGAAAACACCACACATATATGAAAAAACAAAAGACAAAACTTAATTAAAAAAACAATAACAAGGTACAAAACGCCATATCTTAAGACGCATTGTATACTAAAAGGCCAAAGGAAAAAAAGCATAACAACCTTCAGAGAAAGTTTATGCATCACATGCCACATGCATAACCGATGCCTCATGTCAACAAATACAGCAGAAATAGCCTTCTTCATCGCTGGATCTTGGTCAGTGACAACAACTTTTGGTTGAGAACCAACAGCTTTAAGAAAAACTCTTAACAACCAGATATACGTATCATCAGTTTCCGACGCCAACAATGCTGCACCAAATGTAACATTGCAGTGATGATTGTCTATACCAGTGAACGGTACAAACACCATAGAGTATCTGCATATGAAAACACCATAGGAAATGAAATAATAATAAAACGCCAATGAATGTAAACTAGTAAAACGCCATTGCATGTAAGCTAAAAAACGCCATTGCATGTAAAATATAAAAACGGCATGCATGTAAAATTAATAAAACGCCAAAAAACAAAGAAGTTGAATTATAAAAAATTACTTGTTGGAACGATATGTGGCGTCAAACGAAATCACATCACCAAACACATGGTAATTACGTTTGGCTTGATCATCACACCAAAAAAGACCCTTCAAACGATTGTCTTTGTCTGTGATGTAATCATACGAGAAATTAGGCTGGGAATGTTTTTTTCCATTCAAATGTTTCACAACCATATAGCATCATATTCCCCTATGAACAAGTTAATTTGCCTCTTATAGTTCTTAAATTCAACTTTTCTTGCGCCCACGTCTTCAAAACCGCCAAAACAAGTCTTCCTAACATTAAACGCCTTGACAGGACCCAAATTCAGCTTAGACATGCTGTGTATAACATGCTTCTGGAGCTGAGTGAGGTGTCGTTCAGTTGGAAGAAAATGCTTATCAGGACGTTCAACAAGTTCATGATTGTGCTCCTCGACAAACTTATACACCTTCCAAAAACCATTCTCATATTCTACACATAACAATGCACCACAATCAGTCGTCTTTGAAAAGTTAGATCGCACTACTCGCTCTTTTTAATTGGGGTCCAACGTATCAACCTTCTTGTCCTTATATACCCCAGCTCTCGTACACAAAAAAAAAAATACTTAATATGTAACACACCTTTAGAGATTGTCTTTGTAGTCCCTTTTCCTGACTGAAAACCCACACTCCTTGGCATACTTAACATACATTGAATAACAATCATCAAGGCTTGAGAATAGCATGTCCTTTCTGGGCTTTAATTCTTCACTGACGTCAGGAATGATAAATGGTAATCCAGTTTTGGGGCAATGCCTTTGACTCGAGGAAGAGACTTCGTCTGAGAAAACACAGGGAGGAACAGAAAAATCAGAAAAACAGAGTGATGTCTCGTAATAACAATATACATTAAAACGCCATTAATTGAATAATAAACAAGACATAATAAACACATAATCAAAACGCCAAAATTAACAAAACTAATGTTTCCACAAATTAACAAAATAGTAATAACTGATATTCACAAATACTACTAAATAAAATACAAAACTAATCAAAATAGACGAAAAACGCCAATGATCGTAAAAACATAACAAATACACAAGAACGTAAATGACAATTAAAATTAATATCGAAAACTCCAATTGCAGTTATGAATAATAGATTAAATATCAATTAAAACGCGATTAAACTGCATAATTGAATAACACTATGGAAAATCATACAACACATTATAAATTAATAATACAAAAAAAGCCATAGAACAATGATAAAAGAACAAAACGCCATATCTGTTGCATGATTTGCTGGAACGAAAATAGAAAACAGCAACGAATTTTACTTTGTCGAACAGAATCCACGTTAAACGCCATAGATCTGAGAAAGCTTACAAAGCAGGTAACAACTAACAATAAATCTTTGGAGTTTTAATTTGAAAGAGATTTATAACGCGAATAAGGAGGGAACGTATAAAAGGACAATCGTACCCCCGCATAACAATTTGGCCCCCCTGCCACGTGTTGGGCAGGATCCGTTCTCACCGTTCTCACACTTTTCACCGTTCTCTCCTGAACCCGTTTATATATATATATATATATGAGAAGAATCCGTTAGGAACCACCCTTTATTGTGAGAACCAATGTGAACACAACAAAAAATACCTAAAAAAATCTACAAAACACATAATTTTTTTAATATTTTTAATCAAAAAATCGCTACATTTCGTTATTAAAAAAATTTGGCTACTAAAAGTAGCGAATTTTTCATAAAAAATATTAAAAAAATAAAAAATTTTGTGTGTATTTTAGATTTTTTGGGGTTTATTTTTTAGCATTTAGCTTGGGTGGGGGTTTAGGTTTTTAGGAGGGGGGGGGGGTTGTTTTTTTAGGTTTTTGGTGGTGTAGTGGGTTTATTTTTTTGTGTTCACATTGATTCTCGCGGTTCTCACAATAAAGGTGGTTCTCGCATGAACCCTACCATATATATATATATATATATGGATGGGTTAAAATGAGAACAACTACGAGTTGTGAGAACCGTGAGAACTTTTTGATCCCACGCGAGTTCGACCAATTTTTTTTTTGCACAAACGTAGATAAAAGCATTATAAACACATCTGTAAAAAAAATTATCGAGTCGTTAGTTTTGACCTGCGCAAGTTTTTTTTACGCCCTGATAAAAAATAGTTATCAACTGTAAAATTTTACAACAGCGCGTAAAAAAACTTGAATCAGTCATAACTAACGCCTCGACAATTTTTTTTTTTACTTTTTCTATAGATGTGTTTATAATGTTTTCATCTACGTTTGTGCAAAAATTTTTTGACCCAACTCGTGCGGGATCAAAAAGTTCTCACGGTTTTCACAGCTCGTGATGATTTTCATTTGAACCAAATCCTATATATATGTATATATATGTATGTATGTATGTATGTATGTATGTATGTATATATATACATACCAACTCCAAAGGCACATCTTTTTTTTTTCTTGAAAAAAAAAATAAAATGTACATATATCTATTTGAAGGTTTCGTTTTACTTGTCGCAAAGGCATTCAAAATCTTAGGGACGGCCCTGTATGATATGGGGTTGAGCATTTTGGTACCGGTATCGAAAAATACCAGTACCGAATGGTACCGTACCTAATCATTTTCCATACCCATTTTTGGTGATTTCGCGATCAGTACTTTTGGTTCGGTATTAGAATTTATCGATTTTTGCCTTCAAATATCATATCATAGTGTGCTGTACCAAGCATTTTCGGTACCGATGCCTATACCCATTTTTGAAGATTTTCGGGATCGGTATTTTCGATATCGGTACCAAACTCATTCCTATGAAATTATATTTAATATTATCATATTCTAATAAATTCTATAAACCAATAGACCCTAAAGAGAATAACAGTCATTCAGAGAACCAGCTTATTCAGCATCAGAAAAGGCACGAAGTGTAAAGGATCCATGCTAATGGATATCTGTATAAGCTTAAAGTCAGGATACAGAATTTTGTCGAATGAGTAATCCATTTTCAAGTGTGCACTTTAGGTGACGGAAAATGTGTTGAAAAGCACCAACAAACTAACGATATTTGACCGAACCGGAAATAAGAGGATTGTCCCCAAGAGATAAAACTAGGGTTATGCACATATGAGAGGAGACGGATTAACAATTGCAAAACTCGGCTCATTGAATGAGCTTGGAGATGTTTTCCACTAAGAGTATAAGGCCCTTAAGCCGGCACCTTATAGTTGGACACCATCGCTTTGAAAACTCTAAAAGACAATTTATATTTGAAACTATACAGCTAAAATTTTACTGAATACATTAAGTTAATGTAAAAGAAACAACCAAAATTCCAATTTTTTATTTATTTAAAAACACAGTAAGAAGAATGCCAAACAATCTAACATTCATGCAAAATTCAGCTACGCTGAGTGAGTTCTAACAGTTAGGTTTAAAACAATTAAGTCGATAACAAAACTCTTCAATAATAACATAAAAACTGAAATTCAAAGAAAACCCAAAATGTTTAATCACACCCTCACCTCAAGCTAGTATCCACCTAAGTGGAAAACCCCAACCATTGCCTACCAACCCAGCACGAAGTCTTACCGACTTCTTATCCATGACCCATATGAATCCACTATATGACCCATTCGTTGTTACAACGACCACTAATCTAGGATCGAAGCACTACTATGAAAACCATTACCAAGTATAGTACAACACAAGAAACCCGGATCATCAACACATCTTGTACACACTTTACCCACCACTTTCATCTAATGCAAACACGAAAATCACATATGGTGTGAAACCCTACAAGTTAGTTGGGTCACATCACAAAGACATGCCTGAAACCCAATTTTTAACCCTAAACCTCATTTGTAACATGTGCGTGCCCTCTAATAGCTTGTCGCCACCAGAAGGTAACGGTTACCCGAACACATCGACAACCACTTACATCGACAGCTCACATTGCGTATAACCCGCATCAAGTTTCTCAACGATGCTAATACACACAAAAGCACATAAACACACATTCAATGTCTAGAAACTCATCCATGTCAGGTTATCATGGATTAACCACACGCCTCTTGTAATCATCTTTTTACCTGATCCCTTTACCTCTAAGGACACATTATATAACACCCCTACGACCCCATCGATGTATAACCCGCAATACCCATCTTTAAATTTAGAACCTTAACATACCTACGTTTCTAGCCTTTCACCACCTAGGCATGAAAGGAATCTAGGACTCTCAACACTCAAAGTCCCAATTAACACAAGTCATGCAACAAACATCAACCTATAACATTGCCACAAACTACCCGTTTAACCCTGACATCCCCAGATTTAGGGTACCCTTCCCAATTGACAAAATCCCATCTAAAACTAAACTCACACACTACTAATTCTCGTAACTCTTAACCAGAGGCCCATCAGAAAATGTGTGACAATCGATACATATTTGTAAAAATATTAGACATAAAATGTCTGACTCGTCATGGTGATTATAAGATCAAAATATCTCAAAATCTTCATGTGATGTTTTATTGTTTTATTAGTTTAACATTGGCTAGTTGAATTTCTGGACAAAATACTTCTGACTAGGGAGACTATGATAACCGTCACCAAATTAGGTTTGACTTTGACATTACTTTGTCCTTGATGTTGACTTGATGCATTATATGACCCTTCATGTGTGATACAGTAGTCTTACATTAGACATAATTTCTAGATTTAGAGGGTGTTTGGGATTGCTTATTTAACTCCAAAAGTGCTTTTGTCAAAAGTATTTATTGACTTATTATTTTTTTTATTAAAAAAAGTGTTTCGATTAGCTTTTACCTTGAGAAAAGACAATAAGTCAATAAGTTGTTTTTTGAAAATTGTTTAGCTTAACTTATTGATAAAATGATAAAAATGACATTATTATAGATTTAAAACCATTTACTACTTTTGTATATAATATCATATACTTAACAAATTTTAGACAAAAATTATATAAAAAAAGTTACAAAATATATAATATAAATAAAATTGAAGTGATATTTGAAGAATGACTTATTTGAAGAGGAGCAACTGTAAATGAAATTGGAATGCTATTTGAAGGTGGGTGTTTGTCTTGGTAGCTCCGACCAATGGCGATATAATCTATAAATTCAAGCTAAAATCTTCATGAAATATCATATCTAGAGGACAATTATCTTGAAACACTTCTAAATTAGCATTTTGTAAGATCATTAGCTAGAGGATACTACGATAGTTTCAACATAAGTCTACAATGTTTTCAGCTACTCATTATTCCGGTTAACATCAGTAACCTTTTGACCTAATAAAACATTTCAAACTAATACCTCAAAGTAACCCTAGTTTGACTTTAAAGATCAGCTTATGATTAGAAACCCTAGTTCGACTTTAGAAAATCATAACTCTTTGACCAAAACATAATCAAATTGAATGATTCTTGAGTTTAAAATTAAACTCATATAATTAGTTATCAAACCCAAGTCGTTTCATAGTTATTTAGTATGTTTTCAGTACCCAAACATTAAAAACAAGCACAAGTTCAAATCAAACTTCATAATTTTGTTATTTTAATATGTTTTATTGGCGGAAAACACTCATAATGATGTCCAGAATAATGATGTCCCGAATGCTGATAAAAAAACTCAAAGTTGTGAACTTTAAAAAAATCAATGTTTCAACCTTTTAAATCCTAACAAGACATTAAAACTTTTGTATAAGTCATACATTACATCAAATAACAATAATTAGTCAAGTTCAATTAAAAACAAACACTTAATCCTTGTTGGTTATTTAAATCAATCATGTAAATATTAACATACACCATCAATGCGTATTATAAGACATGAAAACATCTAAGGGTTGATTCTTATATATGAAGTACATGATTAGCACTCATATAGGACGATAACCTCAGCCTCCTATGCGCGTAACATCCTAGGATGCTAATACATACGAGGGCACATGGACACATATAAAATTTCTAGAACCCCATCCATGTCACGTCATTGTGGATTAACCACACACCTCTTGTAATCATCCCTTTTTCCCCGTCAGTTTACCTACATAGAGAGATTATATAAAATCCCTATGACCCCATTGACGCATAACCCGTAATACCCAGCTTTAAATATAACACCTTAACACACCTACGCTTCTAGCCTTTCACCACCAAGGCATGAAACAGCTCCGAAACTCTCAAGAATCAAAGTCCTAACTAACACAAGTCGTGCAACAAACATCAACCTATAACATTATCATGTAATTCCATTTAACCATGACATCCCTAGATTTATAGGTACCCTTACTAATTGATAAAAGCCCATCCAGGTTTAAACTCAAACGCTACTAATTCACATAACTCTTAACCCTCACAGGCACATCGAAAAATGTTTGACAGTCGATATATACATGTATAACTTGAATGAAAACAAGTACACACACATATGCTAACCCAAAGCTTGTAAAAATATGCCATTAGAACTCACATGATGTAATAGTACTTCTCCACAAAATGCACGTCCTCGTAAGCGTCACCAGTTGCAAAATCTGTCATCGCACAAATACGGTTATTATCATCCAAGGTTACTACTCAACTAAGAACTTTCCATGAATAAACAACACCACCCTACTAACATCCATCACGAGGTCCAGGGTTCGGTAATCGTGTGCTTTCATGTAGTTATGCACGTCCATATTGGTCTTACGCAAGGTGGTCTTTGCAACAACCAAACCTTAACGCGCTTCTTGATCGCATAAAGAATTCCAATTACACCCGCACCCCATCACGCATAAAAAACCATCATCATCAAAAGCCTAGTTTCAAGTATACATCGAATCGGGTCACCCGAGATCCATACGGAACCCTTACAGCCCAACTGGATCCCCATGCATGGATATCAACACCCATGCGAACCCTAACACCAGCCCATCACCACCAACCCTGCACGACGTCCCATAGCTAAACCCGGCCTAACCTGACACAGGCCGACTTCATTATTGCGAGGCTGAGGGCTCCATGGTGACACTGACATCACTGGTCTGCCATCACGAGCCCTAAACAAGTCTCGGTCATAAGCTGTCTCGGCCCAGTCTCACCCCACGACGGTGAAACACGGCTGGCTACCAGCGTGGCACTAGCAGTCACCCCCAACAACCATTATCGACCATTAGCGACCATCACTCTCTAAGCTGAAGCCATCATCGTCCCAAAATCATCACTCCTGTCGATCACCATGTAATCTAAAATGCGCAATTCACAACAAAACGTATTGAGAATTACGTGGAACACGATTTGGAAGCTAAACACTCAAGATTCGAGCTCGTATCTTTCCTTTTGTTATCTTTTTCTCACTCGATCGCACACTCCCCTACGTAAATATGGTCAACCTAGGGTTTCCCTTAGGTGATTTAAAACACCAATATTACATATGGGTCCCTCAAGTTCAATTTTACATGCATTGTTCCCAAATCTTCATAGTTAAGCCTTAAATAATGACAACCGGGTCCCTAAGAATCCTCTAATTCTCATGGTTAAAGTGTTACAACCCTTGTCGTCTTGTTTGATAAAACCATGCAAAACCATCCATCCAAAAATCTTAATAGTAAATTACGGAGTGTTATAGAGAGATAAGTTTATCACGACCATGTGGGACAATTTAATGCCCATAAAGTAGTCAGCGTTGCTAAGATCCTTAAGGAAAAAGTAGGTGTTGAGTGCATATAACCTGGTGATTTCTATGGTTTTATTTCTAGTGACGATGATGTCATCTACATAAACGAAGATATACATAAGAGTTTTCTCAGATTTGTAAGTGAAGAAGCACAAATCAGTTTTGGAACCTGTAAAACCCAAAACTTGAAGAACCTGGGGGAGACGCTGAAACCATGCTCGAGGAGCCTACGAGCACCACATGCCCAAGATTTTCTTCTTGCTATATCTATAGATAGGTGAAGCCAGCATATGTCGTCGATGGAGTACTGCATTATCCTTAAGTATCGCCTCATGATTCCTTTATTTTCAGTTGATGAAATATGCCTTGTTTGTCATAAGGCGTGTTTGGACTCTTTTGGGGAGCATGCAGTTTATTGTAGAGAGCTCCTGGGGTTCAAGTCCGACATAATTGGTTAGGGGTGTCCTTTTTGACATATTCAGGGGCGTTGGGATTTCTGCTAAGAAAGAGGCACCTGTGAATTTCTTAACCGACCCATTGGAAGGAAGACCTACCCTTAGACCAGCCGACATATTGGTCTTCGGATGGATAGGAGGAAAACACGCGTGTGTGGATCTAATAAGGTTTCCCCTCTTGTGAGCCTAGGGGTAGTGTTTTCACGGTGGGTTAAACTGCTTTAAAGTTTGTTTTGGGCAAAGTGACCAAACACGAGAAAGCGTTTTTATACCTTTGGTTTCCTTGCACCGAAGGCTGTGGACCTACTTAGTCGAGTTCATAGGGTCATGCATAGTAATGTTATGATCCCGCGATCTGTGGATGTAGTTTTTTAAAAAACTTAGTTCCGTTATTAAAAAAGGGGTAGTGGCACAGCTTGTTGCCCGTTTACCTTCTATCTTAGATGTAAAAAAATGGGATAAGCATTTTTAAATATATGATGCATGTAAAAAACACCAAAATACCCTTCAAGTTAATAGATAAGTTAATAACTTATACAACAACTAAAAAGATCAAAACACTCTTCAAGTTAATAGCTAAGTGCTAACAGGTTTAGTCTAGTGAACGAAAATGACAAGAAATACTAATAGGAGTCAAGATTGTATTTCCATATTTATGTCAATTGTATTATTCTAGGGTTTTGTAAATATCTATATGTATTGAATGAATGAGAATGGAGGAGGCAACAAAGCCTTTATCATCGAAATGGTGGAATCTCGCAAAGCTGAACAAGCTCTCCAAGCATCTCAAACCGCCGGTACGGCACTCAACGCCAACACGTCTCGTTCGACTGGCAACAACAACGGACCGGGTGACTACCGCTCGGACGGCCAATATAGTGGCCGTGGCCGTGGACGTGGCTCGCGTGGCAGAGGACGTGGCCGAAACTACTCGGGTCGCGGCCGTGGTAACTAGGGGTGTGCATGGGTCGGTTTTGGCCTAAAACCATAACCATAACCGCGATGTCGGTTAATAGAAAACCATAACCATAACCGATCGGTTATGGTGGTTATGGTTAATCGGTTTTGATGGTTATAGCAGGTCGGTTGTGGGTGGTTAACCGTGTATTTAGCCTGGCTAAAATAACTTAATTTTTTTTTAACATGGAACAAATTGTTATTGCATATAGTATTAAAAAATGCATATAATCTATAATATTGATACTAATTATTATCGAATATTCAAATAAAGTGATATAACATATTCCATAAATTTAAATAGACATTCAACCAAAACCACATAACGATATGAAAAACCCATAAATACTAAAAATCTTCAGTCAAAAACATCAAATATTAAAAATATAGTGAAAAGTCCTAAATCCTACAAAGATTTATTACATGTCAGTTCGGTTCGATTATGGTGGGTATGGAAACATTGATAACCATAACCGACCCGCTACTTTCGGTTTTCGAAAAAACCATTAACCGACCCACAGGTTTTGGTTTTTGATGTGGTTCGGTTTTTTCGATTCGGTTTTGTCAGTTAATTCGGTTATGGTTCGGTTAATTCGGTTTTTTGCACACCCCTAGTGGTAACAACAACAACAGTTCATGGCAGCATTGGAACTCTTGGACAAACCCATGGACTAATCAGTGGGCCGCCCTCCTCCTTGGGCCTCCCAAGAGTGGGCCACACAAGCCCAGTAGCCGTGGGTTAGTCCACAGCAGAACCAACAGTGGGCCGCCCCTCCGTGCCCATACCCGACGATCAATCCCTCTTCTAGCGGTCCATCTTCTGCTCAAGGAATTCTTGGCTCTCGGCCCACTCAGGCCCATCATGCTGCATATACGCCTACGGACATTGAAGAGGCAATGTATACCATGTCGCTGAACCAACAGGATCCGATACCGGTGATGGACACTGGCGCCACGACCAACATGACTAACACCCAAGGTAACTTTACTTCATTTTTTAATAATAGCATCCCACAGGATATCATCGTTGGTAATGGCTCGACCATTCCGGTTGTTGGACATGGTACTCAAATACTACCCCCACCCTTCCCACCTTTTGTCCTAAAGAATGTCCTATACGCACCAAAACTTCTTAAAAACCTTATTTCCGTTAGACGTTTTACCACTGACAATTCCGTTTCAGTCGAATTTGACCCATTTGGTTTTCTTATGAAGGACTACAAGACCTGGATCCCTATCCTACGATGCAACAGCAGCGGTGATCTATACCCGTTATTGCTCGGACCAGGAAGCACAACCAATCCCTCCACCTTTGCAGCTATATCTTCTCAACGATGGCACTATCGTCTCGGCCACCCGGGACAACCTATCATGCAGTCTTTAAAATGTTCTTGTTCTATTAATTTTAGTACTTTAAACGATAATATTTGTCAATCTTGTGTTTTTGGAAGGAGTGTTCGTTTACCTTTTGTTACTTCTCATACACATATATTTCAACCTTTTGACATCATACATAGCGACCTTTGGACATCGCCCATACTAAGCTCGGGTGGTCACCGATATTACATTCTTTTTCTCGATGACCACACGAACTTTCTATGGACATATCCCATCTCCCAAAAATCCCAAGTATACTCTATATTTTGCCATTTTTACAAATACATTAACACTCAATTTGAAAAGAAAATCAAGACCCTTCAATGTGACAATGGTAGAGAATATGTCAACTCATCTTTCACACAATTTTTTTCACGAACACGGCATGCAATTTCGTCTCTCATGTCCGCACACGTCATCTCAAAATGGTAAAGCAGAACGTCAAATCCGCACCATTAACAATATGTTGCGTACGCTCTTAGCATATGCTTCCTTACCGTCGAATTTTTGGGATCACGCCCTTGATACCGCCACCTACCTTCTTAACATACTTCCCGCTAAAAACAAAAATAACACCACCCCCACTGAAAAATTATACAACCGGATCCCAACATACGACCATCTCCGCGTCTTCGGGTGCCTATGCTATCCTCTTGTTCCCTCTACCACCATCCACAAACTAGAACATCGTTCCTACCCGTGTGTTTTTCTTGGCTACCCACCCACCGAGGCTACAAATGTTTCAATTTAGAAACAAAACAAATTATCATCTCTCGCCATGTTGTCTTCGACGAAACCACTTTCCGTTTGCCAACAACATCTCCCCTACACCCTCCTATGATTTTCTTCAATCTACCTTATCCCCACTGTTGTGGCCATCAGTGGATTTCCCCACTGTTAATCACCCATCGGCTCAACCACCCTACTCACCCCAATCGCACCCCAGCCCAAGCACCTCGGCCCAAACTCCTACCCCCATCTCGGCCCATTCTCCTAACCCCACCTCGGCCCAATCTGCTGTTACCCCTATCACAGCCCACACATCACCACCACATACCCAGTCCAGCCCATCCCCTCAAAATACCCCTATGTCTAACCCGATACCAGCCCAGCCTACGCCCACCCAACCCATTCGCACCATGCGGACTCGTGCAATGGATGGGATTACTAAACCCAAATGACATCTAAACTTACACACTACCACCGCCTCACCTCTCGTTCCCCTTCCTAAAAACCCATCCGAGGCCTTGTCCACACCGGTATGGCATCGGGCCATGACCAACGAATTCGTTGCTCTTATAAAAAATGACACTTGGGATCTTGTCCCACGCACACCAAACATGAACATTATACGCAGTATGTGTCTCTTTAAGCACAAATTTAAGTCCGATGGTACATTAGAAAGATACAAGGCACGCCTTCTGTGCGATGGGTGTTTACAACAGGTGGGCATTAATTGTGGAGAAATGTTTAGTCCGGTCGTGAAACCATCTATTATACGCACAGTTTTATCAATTGCATTATCACAATCATGGCCCGTGCATCAGTTGGATGTGTCCAATGTGTTTCTCCATGGGAAGTTTAATGAAACAGTATATATGTATCAGCCTATGGGTTTTCGCCACAACAGGTTTCCGGATTATGTGTGCCGTTTGAAAAAGTCGTTATATGGATTGAAACAGGCCCCACGGGCGTGGTACCAACGGTTTACGGATTATGTGCTGACTTTGGGGTTCCAACAAAGTAAATGTGATGCTTCCTTGTTCACTTTGCATGACGCTACGAATGTCGCCCACTTGCTTCTATACGTTGATGATATTCTTTTCGTCACATCAATCGACCAGCTTCGACATCAGTTAATGGCTCGGTTAGCCAACGAATTTGCTATGAAAGACCTCGGGCCGCTCAGTTTCTTCCTCGGGATTGCCGTAACACGCCATAATAACACTATGTTTCTTTCTCAACAGTCGTATGCCGGGGACATCATCGCTCGAGCTGGTATGCAATCTTGCAATCCAGTCTCTACCCCAGTTGACACGCAATCTAAGCTCAGTGCTAACTCTGGCGAGGATTTTCATGACCCCACACTATATCGCAGTCTCACTGGCGCATTATAGTATCTAACGTTTACAAGAGCCGACATCAGTTACGCAGTTCAACAGATTTGCATGCATATGCACGCACCAAAAACGGGCCATTGGAACGCATTAAAACGCATCATCCGATATATCAAAGGCACCACTACATACGTTCTTACATTAGGCCCGTCCTCAAATCCATCTCTCTTGGCATACACCGACGCCGATTGGGCCGGCTGCCCTGACACTCGCCGTTCTACGAGTGGATATTGCATTTATTATGGTGATAACTTAATCTCATCGTCGTCTAAACGACAACCCACCATATCTCGCTCCAGTGCAGAAGCTGAATACCGTGGCGTAGCTAATGTGGTTGCTGAAATTTGCTGGTTACGTAACTTACTGCTTGAGCTTAAAAGACCTCTCACTCGTGCCACGTTAGTGTACTGTGACAACGTCAGCACCATTTACTTATCTGGTAATCCGGTACAGCATCAGCGTACAAAACACATCGAGCTTGACATTCACTTTGTACGGGAACAAGTTCAACGAGGTTAGGTGCGGGTTCTTCATGTGCCTTCCCGTCACCAAATTGCTGACATCTTCACAAAGGGACTGCCGCAGATACTATTTGATGATTTTCGTTCCAGTCTCAACATTCGACAACCTCCCGTTTCGACTGCGGGGGTGTAATAGGAGTCAAGATTGTATTTCCATATTTATGTCAATTGTATTATTCTAGGGTTTTGTAAATATCTATATATATTGAATGAATGAGAATGGAGGAGGCAACAAAGCCTTTATCATCGAAACCTAGCAAATACAAATTAAAGTGTGCCTGGCTAGATTTGAACCTTTGAATAAAAGTGACAATCATAGAGAAAAAAATAGACTTTGAATGATACTTAAATTCGAGGACTGAAAATGAGCATTATCGAAGTAAAATGAGTTTTTTGATGATAAAGTTTTAAGTCCAAGAACTATACATCGAACTTAAGTAAAATGAGCATTAATTAATGATTGTTTGATGATAAAGTTTTAAGTCCTCAATCTTAAGTAAAATCAGTTTTTAAGTTCGAGGACTGAAAATGAGCATTATCAAAGTAAAATGAGTTTTTAAGTTCAAGTACTAAAAATGAGCATTATCAAAGTAAAATGAGTTAACTTAGCTATTAACTTGAAGGGTATTTTGAGCTAGATTCCGGCCCATGCACTTGAATCTAGCTCAAACTTAAATTAACGCTTATTTTACTTAAGTTTGAGGACTGAAAATGAGCATTATCAAAGTAAAATGAGTTTGATGATAAAGTTTAAGTCCAAGAACTATACATCGAATATATTAAACTCATGAGTTTAACAAGTCCTTCTACAACTAGTTCTATACTCGTCCGGTGGACAGGCACTTAATGATATAAAATGAAAACATCAATTAACACTCATGTAGGGTAGAAAGGGGATGACACGATTATCGGATTTATATATAGTGAGTGTACTACTTTTCCTGAATATGAACTAAAATAGAGTTGAAGAGCGAAAACAAATAATTGTTAGCTGTCATGTTACTCATGTGTCACATTGTATTACAAGTACTTCATCTGATATATTCTGGTTATAGGCTCGTTAACACCAAAAGCAGAGAGGCATGCATAAAATTTATACTATATGAATCCGTTAATCTGAAGCTCACTTGGATGCATTTCTGACAGAGTGCATAAGAAAACATAGAGATTCAAATGCAGCATCAAGTGGAATATTTCATACAAGAAAGCAAGTGAAAGTAGATTAGGCCATATATTATAAACATAAAATTTTAAACTAAATTCAGATAAACCTGGTCGTTTGTCACCATGTCATCTTGAGGATTCTGTGAGAACCGAGAGAATTTATGCTGAGATGAAATCCCTTGAGAAATTGATTGTTGTGACCGCTACTGTGATGATGCTTTGCTGAGCCTCAAAGTTGAAGACATCTCTTGCAGATTACACGTGATACCCGATCTCTTTCTAAACTTCATGCCATTGCCAAATCGAACACATAGATTAAGCACGCGACACACATAATAGAATAGTCGTCTCAAAGTCAAGTCACAATCCTCCACCTTTGATACCTTTTCTCTCCCATACCTGCCCATAATGGTCCCTAAGTTTAACTTTATTTTGGAAGAAAAAAAGTAAAAAGGGTCAAGACCTGTAACTTTGTAAGCCTTTGCATAACCATATTGAGTCAATGAGTCATACCATTGTATACCTTGAGTTGTTAGACGTGTGTTAATGATGAATAATATTTTGCTTATGTGACTTCCAACAAACGGTAAAGAAAGTGATTATTATATGATATCTTACAATTTTCCGTGACCCTTAATGAGAACCCACTGTAAATCCTTCAAACACTCGTGAACCCCTTGTTTGTCACAAGAAAATTGCAAGTTCAACAATAATTCTGCACTCTAAGATAGGAAATAACTAAGGGGCTGTTTGGTAGCCTCTGAATGGTTATTAAGAGACTACCTCTTAATGGAACCATTAAGAATTTTACCAATGAGAAGGTAGAAGAATGTGACATGTGATGATTTATCATTCACAGGTTACCTCTTAACCATTTAGACATGAGGTTACCTCTTATTCATTCAGAGGTTTTAAACCATTAAGAGGTAGCATCTGAATGGTCATTAAGAGGCTACCAAACAACCCCTAAATACTAAATGTAACATTGCATACGCATCCAAGTTCACCCGAAAATGGGGGGAAATGTAATACTAATCAGCATGGGTAATAATGGATCTATAGTCGCAAAAGGCATAAATGTATATTACAGCTAAAATGTTAGTTAATCTTAAACACTAAATGATGTTTGTTTGATTGTGTGTGTAAGAAACAACCTATTGAAATGGGAGCTTTGCCAATAATATTTACTTACTATATCAGCATTGGGAAATTCCATATTTATGCCTAAATTACTATGTGAAGCAACAGGCACCCCTAAGGGGGGACGGGTGTAACACCCCGTGTTACCGAAAGTCAAAGTCAAAGTCAAGATTGACTCCTTTGACCGTAGTTAGTCTATTTTATGTTTTTACGTTAAGTAATTAATTACAATCGAATTAATCGAAGTTTATTTATCGACGCGAACCGCTTTACCACTGTGAATGATAGGAAGTAACAATGCGATAAAGTCAATTAATCAGTAATCAAACTAATCCAATCATCATCGAACTAGAAACTCGAATTACACGAATTTTGGTGTTAATATACGTGTGTGTGTGCCTTATGTGTTACTTATGCGTGTCTACTTAGTGTTATGTGTGGTAATCAATCGAAACTCGAATCGAAACTCGAAACTCAATCGAAATCGAATCATGATAATTGGTGGAGAAGAGACAGCGAGAGACATAGATGATTGTATGTTAGATATAGTGGTTAGGATTAAAAGTAATTTGAATAGGACCTCTATCGTACTCGCATCGCCCTCAATCGAAATCGAAATATCAAAAATTGTCGCACCGAACACTCGAATCAGGCAGCTGAACGATCAGGCTCTCAGCCGATCGACCAGCCCAGTCGATCGGACTGCTGTCCGATCGGACAGGCTGTCCGATCAGGATGCCTGGCCGATCGGCCAGCCCTTTCCTCTTTTGGCAGCCTATAAATACCCCTGTCATTGTCATACTTACCACTTTTGGAAAGCTCTGACGTCGTGCTCTCATCCTTTTTCTCATATTTCTCTCGATTCCGGTAAGATTTCATCTTAAATCTTGTACTTTCTTGATCTACACGCACTCATACACCTTTCTATCTTTCAAATCTTGATTTCTAACCGTGAAATCATCAAGATTCAAGTGTTCTAGGATGATGTCATCATGGTGTTCTTGAAGAACTTCATGTTTTGGCTTCAATCCATCAAGAATAACTTGGATCTAGCCGACTTCCACATAAACAAACAAGGATCTTTCATAGATCTAAACATTTAACGGTGAAAACGAATGAAAGATGGTTTTTCAACTTTCTTTCAACTCTTTTACACTCAATGCCTTCAAAACTGATAGAAACGGAACTTGTGCCGACTTGCAAATCATTTCGGTGGTTGCATGACTCAAGATCTGGATTCTATCCACGAGGTTCACTGATTTCGGGTTGAACGTTAAACTCTGTTCCGAACAGTTCACCGGCTGGATTTGGGTGATTCCTGTCCGATCAGGAGGAACAAGTAAGAATGAGGGTTCTATGGTTCAACTTGTGGTCAAAACACCTCGATATAACGACAAACAATCAGAACAGCCAAGTGTTAGACGAACAGGCTGATCAGGTCAGGATACTGACCGATCGGACTGCTGTCCGAACGGACAGCCAGCCGATCGGACAGTCAGCCGATCGACCAGGCCAGCCGATCGGCTAGCACATGGTCCCTCACTTGAACAATTCATTGAAGTCTATTATTGAACGAACTGCTGTTCGATCGGACTACCGTCCGATTGGATTACTCTTCGGGTCATGAGATACTATACTTTAACACTTAGTCGATTTTCAACATGTTCAACGCGCTTGGAGTGCCACCCGATCGAACAGCCGTCCGATCAGGTGACACCCTGCTAAGGACTTGCCTGCTGAAGTACCTAACCGATCAGTTAGCCGGCTGATCGAACAGCCGTCCGATCGACCGACCTGAAAGGTAAAGATACTTCAATGTTTTCAAATGCTACAACGAAAACTTCAAAAGTCAAACCATCATACACAAACACATCCTTCTCAAAGGAAGGAACAACCCACTCGAATAGCCATCCGATCGGCCTACCGACCGACCGGACAGGGTGTTCGAACGGAATGCCAATCTGAACGGTCAAGCCGTTCGATCGGATAAATGTCCGATCGACCAGCTGTCCGACCCTCCAACACTTGTTTTCCGTTTTACGCGTTGCTTATCGTTATGCTATCGAACTATTCAGGCTAACCCTACTCTCAAGTGCTCCCTTCAATCCATCAATCACTGTGAGTATACTCGAACCCCTTTTGCTTTAGCACTTTTGGGTGTTACATACGTTACTTATTCTAAATCACAATCGAACACACTACTCAATTACTTTAAACGCTAACCGTTACCGCATGTATTACGTGACTAAATGAATGCTTGTTGTTATATTTACACGTGGAATGTTGTCTACATGCCTTAACGACGATAGTACTATAGTTTGGACTCAGCACCCGTTCACACGGGGGTTGTTAAGGACAATTACTTGCCTGGATTACGGTGGTAATCATGTATTGCGAACTGCCTCGGGCAGTCAACCCGCAGTCATTGGTATCGATAGATCCATGTCGATAATTAACATGCTTCGTTTTCATCTGTGTACGTGCTGGTTATGCGTAAACTATTTAGAACGCTATTATGCTATTATCAAACTTGTATGCTCACCTTTACATTTCATGTATTGACTTTATTTTAACGTATGTGACAGGTGTTTAAGATGCTTATCTGCTAGGAAGGCGAAGCTAGAATAAGAGTCTAGAGCATAGTTGTCTGTAGATCTTGCAGCTTGAGTCTCTAGACATAGATAAACAATATTTATATTTAAATCTGAGTTGTCAGAACAGAATATTTGACTAGATGTTATCTGTAATAATTTATTTGCTATTTGAGGTACAGTATGGGACGTATTATATAAATTGAATGGTAATGATAGTTGTTATGGAAACTTCTGGACAATCTGTTTCGCTCAGTGCCATGCCCCGATGATTCCACCATCGGTTGGGGTGTGACAACGGGGCACCCCGTTATGGGGTGATCAACCACGCGTTCTAAGAGTGGAACACCACCTCCGCCAGTGATGATCACGCGTGGATCCTAAAACGCGTTGAACGTTTCACGCGTTGAAAACTTGATGCAATTCAGTTTTTTTAATGATTTTGATATCGTGTGGTGAGTGATATATGGACATTTCCACTAAAATCCATCACTAGTGATGGAATAATGCTCGATGACATTGTGGAAATTTATTGGATGTTGTGAGTGATTAGTGAGTGGTGAGTGATGGGCGTGTCACACCCTGACTTTTGCGGAAGCGTGATTATAGTGTGACTTTCTTAATATCATTGCATTCAATCATAACATCAACTATATGATAAAACCATAGGTTTGTCATCCATAAAATAAGTTCAAAATATAACAACATTGTTTTAACATGTAGACACTGAATTCAAGTTTTAAAAATCGTACAAATTGTTTTTGAGTTCATTAAGGACTCGTCAAAAGATATTGAATAATACCAAGGTTTGAAAGACATGTCTCGTCCAGGAATAAGACACACCGTCCAAACTCAAAGACCATGGATGACATCTTTATTCTTAACGCAACATAAAAACTTCCAACGCCCGCCAGATCCATTAAAATTTCCTGAAATACATGTAATTTGAAAAACATCAACAAAAGTTGAGTGAGTTCATGTGTTTGTTTGTGTGTATGTATAAACCTTTGAAAATGTTGTAAGTATGTATGTAAGTCATTGGTATGTAGCAATAAGGAAAAAGAGATCACCAATGGTTTGCAAGGCCATTGATATGTGTGAAGTGATGCAGGAAGACTCAAACCTAGAAGATTTTGGCGTTAGGCACATAGTCACCTCATGGTCCACTCAGCGGACTCAGGAGTGGGGCTCGCTACACCCGAATAGATCTATCACTCATGTCCCTCGGTCCTACAACGAGGATTAATGGCCTTAAGTTCCACCTACCCACTCACATGATCTAAGTAGTAAAAACCCTCACTACGCTAACCATACCATGTAAGTAAAAGTTTGTAACAATTGTCGCATGTATTTCACCCCCGAAGTATAAAACTGAAATCAGTAAAGAGAAAAGGGGGACATGAACTCACAGTATTGCGTCTTCAGTATGTGTAACCCAAGTCTCCTCAGCCAACACGACTACCTACAGTGTACTAACGTCTATTAGACGAACGGGTCGTGCTTTGTCTTAGTATTTATGTTTTTGAGTTACATTTCTGATATTATTCCAAGTTATAATACTTATATTTAGTTTTGGAATAATTGTTTATGCAATATCTCTGTATTAATACTTCTCAAGTATTTTAACTTCGTATATTCCTTCCCAAGGATGGGGGTATCTCATACATGTATTTTCGTATTTGTATATCTTGCCAAGTAATGGCGTCGTATTTCGGTGTATTGTTCCAAACAAAAATATGTTAATATATTCCCAATATATATTTCCAAAACCATATATTTCAAGTCTCACTTAAATATATATAACTTATTTTGTTCAATCACGTATTGTCCCAGAAAATATATACTTTTCTCAAAAATTATATATTTTCTAAATATACTAGGAAAATATATTTTTAACTCCCAAAAATAATATATATTCTCGTTGTCAAAATATGGTTTACTTGATGATATTTACGAAATCATATTTTCACTTCTTTCATTTCCAAAATAAGATTTACCAAAAATATAGTGTAATGGTATATCCCGGAATATTTCATAAGTTACGTTTTCTTGTTCGTTTTCTCAATATTACGTGTGTAACTTAAATATTATATTCTTTGTAATTTTTGGTATTATTTTGGAGTTGTAATTTCCATGGTATTTTGTTATATTATTTTACCCTAATATAACTAATTCACATAATATACAGATAATCACACAAGCGTTTTAGTATGAAATATATATTCTAAATATATATTTATCAAATTTTACTTACGAAAATCAACCTCCGGCACTTAGTATTTTTTTGTAATAAAAATCATGGCGAAGTTTATTTTGAAAATAAAGTTAAAATATATTTGTAAACACTTACTAGAAAAATATTTTCTAAGTGTTGGATTTTTAGGAAAATTTCGCCAGAGTTTCCTTTGTAAATGGAGGCGTCCATGCTTACTAGCATATCATTTTCTTTTGTAAAATCATTCAATCAATCATCAATGAACAACATACAATCTCTAATCACCAATCTTGACAAAAATAAGCATAAACCATAAACTTATGAACTTGAAAAATTTATAAAAACATGTAGTATCTTACTAGTATACTTAGTAAGCCTCGTTACCTTTTAAAATGTGATTGGTTCTTTAAAAACTTTATTTTTAAAGGATTTGAACATTTACAACTTCTAGTCATAATTTCTAAAAATATTTCTTTGTGAAATTTTCTTATTACACAAGTGTTCCTACACTTGTTTATCCACTAAAAATGTGATTAGTTTATGTAAAACCCAAGTTTTAACGAAACTTATTCCTTTCACTTGGTTCTTTCAAAAAACCACCCATAGATCTTTAGATCTACAAGATTACAACTTGTTTTGGCCTTTATTTTTCAAGAAAACACTTATTTGTTCAAGTTCATAGTTTCTGTGTGGATGATTCCATCATCCACAACATCTCTAACATTCACATCTTGCTAGTTCATGTCTTTAAACATGATCTAGCAAATCCATGAGATGGACCATACCATTTTTACTAACAAACAACAAACAATAATCATAGCAACACAAGAACAACATGGTTTCATCTTCATTTTATCACTACTTCATCTCATAGTTAGTTTATGTCAAGACTTTGTTTATGTTTCTTTTAGATTTCTTATCTTTTCACTATTAACCATCAAAAATATAAAGAAGATGAAGATCTAAGGAACTTACTACTAGCACAAGGCTAGGGGAGTTCAAGAGTATAAAAGTGGTGGATAAAAGAAGATGAAAGAGGTCCTTGAGCTTCCGAACACACCAAGCTTCGTTGTATGATCTCTAACACCCTTGGATGCCCTTGGAATGATTGAAGAAACTTGAATGATGGTAGTGGTGGTTGTGGTGGCTCACGGCCGTGACAAGGGGAGGAGGGAGAGAGAGTGATGAAATGTTGGTGGTGTGAGGATGATAGAAGTGTAAGACTTGTGGTTTATAAGTAATTCTCCATCATCTAATATCCATTAGTTAGTATGTTTCCTAAGTACATGGCAATCCTATTAAACAAATCAAAGAAAATCACTTGTGGGATTCCTAGTATAACCGTGAATAGGTTGGGGGGGGGGGGGTTAGTTGGAATTCAATTGTTTAGTTACTAGTTTAGTTAGAAATCAAATGATATAGTTGGTGGGTTTTGGTGTGTTATGAAATATATAGTGTGTTAGGGTGTTCGGGGACCCTAACTAGCTTAGAAAAATAAAAACATGTTTGACAATATTTTTGTGTTCCGGGTAAAGTCCGGTTGTTCGGTTGGGTATTGTTCCGTTAAAGTGCTAAATTAATCCGTAAGGTGTCTTTTATATTACTTTTAGTGACACATTTAATTCCCAACACTTTGGAAAGTATCTAGGACTATTTTGCCAAGTTTTGCACTTTACTAGCATTGTTAAATGCTAAATTTTGTTTATTTAGTGCAGAATTCTGCATTTAAAGTATGTTTTAGGCACTTTCCGGCACTATAACTATCACCTAGTGACGCAGTTTTATGGTCCTCACTTCCCTACACTCCCTACTGGTGTAGTATTCTATCTTTGGCTCACACTAGCCTCAAAACATTGTCTGTCTAGGTGCTGGCATTGTCAGCATGTTTCTGGGTTATCCATTTAGTGTGCTAACTGTGCTTTGTGCATCAAGTTTGTCACTAAGTTTGTATGAAATAAACGGAGTGACAGTATAAAATGTGATGCATATGTATGTATGTAACAGAAAACAGAAAGCAGTTTAATCACAGTTGAAATCAAGCACAGTCATTAAGCACAAATTAAATATTAATTAATTGTACGGATACATGTAAATGTGAGGGTTATCACAGGACGCCCCTACCCCCTAATATAAAAAAGAAACTAAGAAGTACAAAGATATGAACACTTGAACACCATTTTTTTAAACAATGAGCTCAACTGCCAGCTTTATGCATAAAATAGTGACCACAAAACAAAGAACATTTTTTAGTTGAGAGATTTCAAAACATATATATATATATATATATATATATATATATATATATATATATCAAGATACATGTTAAATCAGTTACGTAGAAAATAAGGGAAAATGGTGGTTACTGTTGGACAACCGATTCACTTGCAGCGGAAGGTTTAGAACAATTTACAGATATGATTATGTGATGTAATTGTGCAGACAATGAAACAATGCAAGATATGCAGTGTGAACGAAAGTATTAAGTGGACAATTTCGGTGTAATGAACCTGTCTTGATAACCGGTAAGATTTGCCGGTAATCAACTATATAAACCATAGTTTTGGCGGTTAATTTTAGCGGGTAACTGCACCGGCAGTTGAGTTTGAATATTAACCCGCTTATCACCTTAATTACATGACCTATCATCCGAATGTATCATAACTACTTATAAGAACGAATACATATTAACATAACTGAAGTTTAATCATAATAATTATAATAATAATAATACTTCTAACACACCGCCCTTAAACTTTAGTTATGTTAGAAGCTTGTTGCATGACACTTCGAATTGCATCTTCTACAGTTTTCTTCATGTGGTTGAAGTTGAATCGCTTTCTCTTCTTGTGCAAGTTCCAGTCATCTTCCCATCCACTTCCTGTAAAGAGTGCATATTGATTTGAACCAGCATCTTCATGAACATCACCTGCACTTTTCATCCTCCTATGGCAGCTTTGAGAGGGACCTGCTTCATCATTCACAACTTCCTTATCCTGTACCTTCTCTTGCACCGATTTAAGCTTGTAGTAATACTCCAAAACGTCAAGATACATGGCATATATTATCCGCATGTAATCTCCATCTTGGTAGTCAAATCCTAGGTCTTTCGCTATAATCGGCCATGTGTTGTCAGTGGTGACATCACGGTACCCGTCGTCTCTTGCTACCAGTATGAATAAACTTAACAGATCAATCTTCCTTTGATTCCGAGAGTAGGGAGGGACTGGTCTTGATGTTATTCCCATGTATTCATTCAGGAACCATCGAACCATTTCTTCAAATTTCTTTTGAAGATCAACCTTTTACTTGAATACATACTCTCGGCCACCAAGCATGTTTATCAATGCTTTGCAATCTGCAAATTCTTGGAATTCTAAAGCTCTTAACATCAGCCGATTCCAATCATTATCATCTTCACTCGAAACATTTAAGGTTACGAAGTAAGAATTCAGATAAGCATCCTTGAATTCCTCATCAACAGTGCCCAGATCTTGCAGCCTGCGCTTCTCATTTAAACCCAACTCTTCTTCTTTCGTTAACCCACTCACTTCATTTATTGAGTTCACAACTGGAGATGAAAACATGGGATATGACGTATCGCTGGACTTTCTGACCGTAAAACCTTGAAGTGTTAATTGATCAAGGCTAAGAACATTCCGGTCAATTTCCGGTGAACAGAAAACACTTTGTATACTAAGTGTTTCATTTCCTGTTTTCATTTCCACCGATCCTACCCCTCTTATAAACAGAAAATTATTCATACCAGATCTTGTTTCTACACCCATCATATGTTTCATCCTTTTGAAAACATTAAGATTACCCGTAAAATGATGATTGAACGTCGGATTAACGTACTAGATGTCTGCCCATTGTCCACCCTCAGTGCCGGTGACAATCATTTCATTCTGGCAATGCACATCTTCTTCCTGTCTTCTAATCCCGGCGTTGATGGCCTGCTTTAACAGTTGTGTCGCTTCAACATTCTCTTTGGCCTTGCAATTGTAGTTTGGTGACCCGGTAAGTGACAATAATAACAAAGTCTTATACGAGGGATTCGCTTGCCTTTTTCATTTTTCTCGTTGGTGCAATGTTGACACGGAAGAGTGGTTGAGTTTTGTTTGATTTCTGATCGATTCCCTGAAGTGGCTCTGATCCACTTTGTTGGACAACCGATTCACTTGTAGCGGAAGGTTTAGAACAATTTACAGACATGATTATGTGATGTAATTGTGCAGAGAATGAAACAATGCAAGATATGCAGTGTGAACGAAAGTATTAAGTGGACAATTTCGGTGTAATGAAACTGTCTTGATAACCGGTAAGATTTGCCGGTAATCAACTATATAAACCATAGTTTTGGCGGTTAATTTTAGCGGGTAACTGCACCCAGGGGCGGACCTAGGTTATGAGTAGGGTGGGCGGCCGCACCCCTTGAAAAAAATATTTTATGTGTAATTTTTAAGCAAAAATCTTGATCGCCCCCCTTAAAAATTTGTAATCGCACCCCTTAAGCTTGGACCTAAAAATTTGAAAGAAAAAAAAAGGAAAACAAGTGTTCGCCGGAAAAAAATAATGTGCAGAAGTGGGTACTCTGTTTGTGCAAATGGAGAAGAAAGGAAAAACTCAAGAAGTTGATGGTTTTGTATTATTGTGGTTTTTCACATGGACCCACTCTTTGCGTCAGTACTCAGTAAAAAATATCTTACACCAAAATTAGTAGAATTATTCATTTGCACTTGTATTTTAAACTTTTTCAAGTATCTATATTTTGTTTACAATTTTTAATTTTAATTTAACTTAATAATTGTGTATGAGGTTTGCTTTATTTTTATTTGTTTAGCATTTGAGAGGATTGAAAGTAACGTGAAAATACATAAAAGAACGTTTTACAAGTTTTAAAATGATGTTTTACAAAAATTTCAAGATATGTTACCTTATTAGTTTTAATTTTAATTACCAACTAAGATATTGAATTATATTGTATAGTTTCTTTTACTATTGAGTAGTTAAGATGGATTAGAAACATTGTATATTTGAAGACTTATGAGTTATAAGTTATAATTGAGTCCAATCACCGATGATTATGTGAAATCGATATTAAATACTTAAATTTAAAGTGAATATGTGATATTGAGATATGTTATTGACTTGAATGAGAATCATGGTAAGAATTTATGTTTCTGATCCGACCCGAACAGAAAAATATTATATATAAATACACAGAAGACCTTTAGAAAATTTCTGCACCCCATGAAAAAAATTCTGAATCCGCCACTGACTGCACCGGCAGTTGAGTTTGAATATTAACCCGCTTATCACCTTAATTACATAACCTATCATCCGAATGTATCATAACTACTTATAAGACCATGTGTAGTGGTAGAGGGTTATAATGCCCCCACCATGGGGCATTATACGACACGTGGCGTCCTAGTCAGCAAGGGGGCATTATAGCAAAAGTGGCGTAGTGGGGCACTATGCCAATAACCCCCATTCAATCATTTCACAATCATTTCACAATTATTTTTTTTAATTTAAAACATAAAAAAAAACTTCATTAATTTAAAAAATAAAATTACATTACTTGAAATAAAAATAAAAAAAACTGAAAAAAAAAAACAGAAAATAAAAAAAAAATAAACTTAAAAAAAATAACATGATCTAGAGTCCATATTTTTCTCTAATTTTTTGGCGACGCATTTGCGCAAGGATCAACGTTGCGGGCATCCGATGTCGGAGTTGACGGGTCAACGAAGGATGATGTTTTTGACCTTTTAGCCCGACGTCTACTACTAGACGTCATTGGATTAACTACCGCCCACTTTGGACTTTTTCGTAGTAGCTCCCAACACTTATAGTACGTGAAAGGGCATTTTGTCCTCTCGTACTCCTCCAAACTCTTCGTTAAAACCCCCACGTCACCTTCACCGCTCGGCCGATTATCGTAGTTACGTTGGAAGACTTCTTGGAACCCATGACACTTGTTGTTGATGTCGGTCCATTTGCTAGAAATGGAATCTTTGTCCCGATGTTCGCCTTGACCCCACGTGCTAAAGAAGAGTGCACGAACCCTATCCCAAAAAACCGGACCCGTTTGAAAGTTTGCTTAAAAAAAAATAATAAGTTGTATGTTAAAAATTAAAGTAACAAAATAAGTAAAATAATATTTATATAAAAAAGAAATAGTTACCGGTCTCTTCGTCCTCCGAAATGTCGACAAACGCCCGAGTCAACGCGAATTCCTCTTCCTTCGTCCATTTAATGATATTTTTTGTACGCCGCGGTGCGTCCTTATCCTTCTTCTTATGCGACCTTTTGCCGCGTTTCGATGTTTCTTGCACCGGTTCGGGTTGCGTCTCCAGTACGACTTCCACATCAGGTTCGGCTTCGGGTTGTGACGGTTGAGACCCGCCGGCTTGACCATAGCCGAAAGTGGGAGGAACAAACGGAAGGACGCCACTCAAGTAAGCCGCGTAAGTTAAAAAGCTCGGGTCCATGTCTTGAAGGTTGTACCGGGTTTGCGGTTGGGTTGTGTTCGGGTTTGTGGGTCTTGCGGGGACACCAAAAGGAGGGCGGTATGGATGCATGATTGTATAAAAATTAGAAGAAAGTGGGTTTTTTTTATAAAAATTAGAAGAAAGTGGGAGAGAAAGTGGTTTTTTTATAAAAAAAAGGTGTGAATGTGGGGTATATATTTATAGTGGGAATATTTTAAATTAAAAGAAAAAAATAAAGAAAGTTACCGTTTGACAACGGTCAAGTGGGGCCCCCTCCTTTTTTAAGCGTTATAATCAAAACGCCGGGGGGATTTTTTTTCGAAAATCACGCCCCAAAACGCCCCCTGTAATGGGGGGTTGGGCGTTATCGGGCGTTATTTAGCAATTTTTTTTTAAAAAAACGCCCCACTACGGGCGGTCTAAGAACGAATACATATTAACATAACTGAAGTTTAATAATAATAATAATAATAATAATAATAATAATAATAATAATAATAATAATAATAATAATAATAATAATAATAATAATAATAATAATAATACTTCTAACAGTTACATGTTAAAGAGATGATGAAGTATGCATACATCAGCTATCAAGTACCAAATTATTGCATTACGTCTTAAATAAACATACAAAAGTACTAACAGAAGAAATGCAGTGTATTTTAGAGGAAAGTTTAGGCTCGTGAGTCATGCCATATACAAAGACTGATGATAAGAGAGAAAATTCACCATATCCAAACTCACATAAGACATACACATTATTTATATTAAGACACAAGAGGTTTGGCACAAAATGTTTTTTTTATTTGCTTGAAAAGAAGAATATATGAGCCGTTAGGGATTTTGTAGATCAATTTGACATAAGGTCCAAAACAAAGCTAGAACCTTAGACTACGCAACCATAACCTGAGCTATAATTGCAAGTTCAATGATACAATTATATATATTAATTTTAGATTGTTAGGTCCCAGAATAGTGCATGAATCACAGTTTGAGACAATTTATGATTCCAAAAATGGCGTTGAATTAAAAATTCATTTGCTATGTCTTAAACATATATGATTCTTGTTTTCTTCCTTAAGAATGCAATTGGAGAAGCAGTGGCGAAATTTGAGATTTCCGACCGGGGGTTCGAAAACGTATATACCTAAAAAAAATTATAAAACCAGGGGGGTCGAAAACGTATATACCTAAAAATTCTATACGAAAACTACATACCAGACACTACTGAGCGAAAAGTTCGGGGGGTCGGGCGCCCCCCCCCCCTTCTGGCCCCTTCTATCATGCGCCCATGTGGAGAAGGAAAGAATCTGTCTGTGTATTTTATTTAGCAATAAAAGTGGGTTTTTATACAAGAGTATCGTAGTTATCAAAAGCGCTAGCTTTTGGCGCCTAGGCGGTTTATCTGAGCGATGCGCGTTTTATTCAATGAAAAATAGTTTCTCATAATATCTTTCTACTTGGGAGTTTATTATTTGAATTACAACCATAAATGTATGTTTTAACTTGAAATAATTCACAAGTATCAAAATCTAATCCTAAGGCTCCTCCAAACGTGAAGCCACTATTTCACAATCTAGTGCCGAGGCAGAATACCACAGAGTTGCAAACACAACTGCTGATACTAGTTGGGTCCGGATCCGGAATTTACTACTTGAGCTACATGTTCCAATAAAACAAGCAACTATTATTTATTATCATAAAGTGTCAGTAGATTATCTTTCTGCTAACCCTGTTCAGCAACAACAAACAAAACACGTTGAAATTGACATCCATGTTGTTTGTGAAAAGGTTCGAGTATATGACATTTGAGTGCTTCATATTCCGACAGACTGTCAGTATGCGTCTCTTTACTCGTTTTAGGTCTAGTATGTGCATTCGTCCGGTTACTGCTCACACTGCTAAGGAGTGTTAGACGATAAATATGCAACTATATTTATTGTATTGATTGTCAACATATTTTGTTACTTCCTTCCTTGTTTATCTGTAAACTTTGTAACCATATGTCCATATGTACCGTACCCCGTATTATTGATGTTATTATTTATCAAAATCTTTTGAGGGTTTTCAATAATAACTGATAATGAATTTTAATGTTCAATATAGAGTTGCAATATGTAATAGGAGCTTGTATGGGTCACAATGGGTGATAGTTTGTTGTAGTAGGTTATAACCGGTCTTCTATGACTTTTCAATTATTGGTTAATGGTTATCTTTGTTGTGGGGTATAGTGGGTCATACTAAATACATCCTGGGAAAACATATTAGTAAATTGGAAAAAGGTAAATAATGATAAGTTTTTGTGTTAAAAACGAGTTCTATAAATCAATATCTATTACCGGTATTCAGAATTTTTGCCAATCGATTAGCACAAGCCAAGTTCTATTACTTAATTTTGAAGAGTCATTTAATTGTTTTGAACAACAATTTAATCCACTACTAATTCCACCGTCACAGAACTCGAACCCTTGACATCATAGGAAGATACATCATTTTACACAGCATAATATCTCCGTGCTTATTACCTTACATGCAGCTAGTGGTTCTAGATTTATTTACTAGTTGTTGGGATGTTTTTTTAATTTTGGTAAACTGTTGCTTGACTTAATAATCAATTTGGATATTATATATATCCATAAGAGTTTTCAGGTTTTTGGAAAGTTTCATGTGTTAACACATGAAACATACATTGATAACTACCACCATATCTATCTAGTATATCTACGTATTTTCAAAGAAGTAAAAACTAACTACAAAAAGATGGCGTCCAATCATCCTATCTCTCACCCGTCACTAAAAGAGTAAAAGTCGTATCTGTATTAAATACATATTAATAGAAAGTGTTTTTTTTTTATTAAAAGTTATTGTAAGTTAGTCTTTATGACAATTAATACGATAATAAAAGGGAAAAAAATCCTTTTTTTTTTTTTTATAATTCAACTAAGTTGTAACCTAAGATTGCTCTTTAGTGAATTAGTTAATGATCAATAATCAGCATATAAAGTTAGTACATTTTATTTATAATCACGTATCAAACGAAAAAAAAAAATAAAGATACACAACATATATAAACGTTTACATTATATAAGATATCAAATATTGTTTTACAGTTTCAGAATTTTCTAATTCTGTGGTAATATACTAAAGTAAAAGAAAAAAAAAAGTAAAAATTATACAGACTATTGTAAAATGTGTTTTATTACTGTAAAACAATATCATATATACTAATTTTTTTTTTTTTTTTTTGTAAATATGATATTTTACAAGTTTAGAGCAAATATATAAACCTTATTCAGAGCTTCACGACGGTAATTTCAAATACCAGACTAAACTTGTAAAATATCATATATACTATTTTTGTTTTGTAAATATGATATTTTACAAGTTTAGAGCAAATATATAAACCTTATTCACAGCTTCACGACCTCGGGGATGTGCACCGGGTACCGATCAATGCAATCCTCCCACGGACCACTGGTCGGACAAATATTTCGATTACACTTCCACACCGCGCTGTTACACTTGAAACCACTTCCGAAGGCAATTTGCCAGATCCTATCCCCTTTCTTCATCCTTCCTTTCGATTCGATGTAGTTCAACTCGTACCACAACGACGAGGACGATGTGTTACCAAACCTATGCAACGTCATTCGCGATGCTTCGACGTGCTCTGCGGACAACTGGAGGTTCTTCTGCAACTCGTCTATCACCGCCCGCCCTCCTGCGTGTATGCAGAAATGCTCGAACGCTAACTTAAAGTCAGGAATGTAGGGTTTCCACTTTGGATTGAAGATTTTCCGACCGATGAGAGTCAAAAGGAAAAGGAGCTGCTCCGACGCTGGTAACACTAACGGACCGATTGTTGTGATGTTCGATTTGAGAGCTTCCGCTGCAATCGCCATGAGATCCTTGGACAAATTGATGCCAACGAGTCCTTGCGAATCTTCTTGTTCATATACACATTTATATGCCCTGTCGTCCGAACCTTTGTGTGTTCGGACGACATGGACCAATTTGTACTTGGCGCGGCTCTTTTCGCGTCGCTTGTTCGACAGCAAAATTGCAGCCGCGCCCATCCTGAACAAACAGTTGGGAAGGAGCATAGCTCGCTCGTTCCCTTTATAATAGTTCGGAGTAATAATCTCCGTACTAACCACCAACGCGTTCGCATTCGGAACAACTTGAAGCAAATCTCGAGCTAAATCGATAGAGATTATTCCGGCACTACACCCCATACCCGACAAATTAAAACTCTTGATATTACTCCTTAACTTGTACTTGTTCACCACCATCGCCGACAAGGACGGCGTTGGGGAGAACAAGCTACAATTAACTATAAGAACATCAATATCCTTGGGTTTCAAACCTGTTTTCGCAAACAGGTCATCGATGGCGGAAAATATCACAAGTTCCGCCTCGCCCCTCGCCGATTCCATAGTAGGATTCGGCGGGATGTAATGAATCGCGGGGGGCAAACTCGTCTCTTCACCTAATCCAGAACGTTCTAGAATTCTCATTTGGAACTCCACACTTTTAGGGTTATCCTTGAGGATCAACCTAGAGTGCTCCATGAAGGTTGAAAACGGGACACGGCACGTGACCGGAGCCTTGTAGCACGTGTAATCCACAAGGTAAACTGACCGTGGTTTTGACATGAAGTATATTGTTGACATGAAAACGATGATAAACACAGAACATAGCATTTGAACAACGTCGACTTGGATCGACTTGACGGTCGTGATTAGCTCGTCTGGTCCACGACGAACCAGATGACTGATGACCGTGGCGATAACGGGGACGAGTAAGAATGTGAGGAAACGGTTAACCAGGTACTGGTACCCGAGTTTGACATACTTGAGCTTAACAGAAGAGGTGACATCCGGTGAGTTTTGTGGCATTTTGAGAGATATAAATTTAAATCTGAAATTACAAAATAAAACAATGGTTGATAACTTGATATGATATGATGAAGGTTGAGGGTTGGATGCCTGGAGATTTAAAGGCGAGACAGTGAATGAAGTTATGAAGACAGATGAGAAGATATAAATGAGGGGTCATCTTCAACATCGTTGGCCAACGGCCCCTGGTTATTGGTGTGACATCTTTTAATAAAAGTAGTATAAGACATCTATAAGCTTTTAATAGTAATGCTTATAATAGTTTGTAAGAATAGCAATAACAAACGATAAAAATTATTGTGATAATACATTTTGGAAAAGTAATTGTTAAAACTACGAATAATGTCAACAATAATAATACGTATAAAATAATTGTTATGTTATATTTGAAATAGTAATTAGGTTATAGGACGTACGGAAAATAATTATTAACCATTAAAGACTGTTGTAATTCATGAGCTAATAAGAAACGAGAAAAGGGCATTGGTGATAAACACCGTTTGATGAAAACGTTCATGAATTTAAGACTTATATATCAAATTATTAAGTTGATGAGTTTAATAAGACCATCTCATCTCACCATTTGCAACTAGTGGTTCATGATTCTGAGTATGTGCGTTCAAAATGGGTGGCAACTAGTGGTTCATGATTTTGAGCTGTAAATGAACATAATGTAATTCATAAACTGTTGGATGGGAAGTTCTTTTGTATTAAATGATTGAACACGAACAAGAACTTTCGTTCGTTTAGTTAAGTGAACGAACATGAGTAAAGGTCGTGTTCGTTCATTTATGTTCGTGAACTTAACGTTCGGTAACGTGTTCGCTTTTGTTCATCCGTTTATGTACGATAGTTCATTAGGGTTTTAAATTTTTATATCTTAATTAAATACTTCAAAATTTTCACTAATAAAATGTTTAATAATTAATATTAAGTGTATTGATATAACATACATTTTAATATGTGTTCGTATGTATTCATTATGTTCATAAACGTTTGTTTGTGCTCATAAACATTCATTTATGTACATTTGTTTTCATGAACGTTTGTTAATATCGTTTGTGTTCGTTACCTAAAATTAACGAACAAAACAAATGAACATGAACACGTTCATTTCCTTAAAAAACGAACACACACAAGAAATTTCGTTCAATAAGCGGTCACAAATAGTTCGTATTTGTTTTCTAAACAACGGAGCACGATCAAGATTCTATTCGTACACTCAATTCATTGCAGCCCTAAGTGCGCTCGAAAGGTGGTCAATATGTGTTTAAATTTTAATTCAAATAACCAATGGGGTGGTGGTTCATTGGCAAAGACAAAACATTTAAACACCTTGGGAGAGTGAGGTTTCAGGTTTAAGTCCCATAGACAATAAGGAATAGAAGAAATTTGCCGTTCAAAAAAAAAAGTTTTTAATTCAAATAATTAATCACCCATTTTAACAATCGTCCATCATACGTTTTTGGGGATTGAGTTATTCTATAAAGGAGTATAAAAATAAGAATTGTAAGAAGACACTATAGAGTAATAAGTGTCCCAAAAGAAATCAAGTGAAAATGACAATTTTGTCAAAGAGAATAAAAATATGATGCACATGCAAGTCACATGCTATTTCCCCACTAATTTTTAAACGTCCATAACTTTTTATACGTCATTTGTTTTAAAAAAAATCATACCATAAAATCGAGCGTCTTTTTATCTTTAATATGAGTACCATATTGTTATATTTAGAAAAAAAAATCGAAAACCCAGTTGCGTATTACACAATAGACATAACGTAAAACACAATGAGAAAACCCAGTTACGTATTACACAATGGACATAACATAAAACACAATGAGTATCAAACTAAAAATACAATGGAAAGTAGACTAACAACATAATCGATGACAACAGATAAAAGACACAATGGACATAACGTAAAACACAATGACTATTAAACTAGAAACACAATGGAAAGTAGACGAAAAACACAATCGATGACAACAGATAAAAGACACAATGGACATAACGTAAACCACAATGAGTATCAAACTAAAAACACAATGGAAAGTAGACTAAAAACACAATTGATGACGACTGATAAAAGACACCATAAGTGAGATCAAATAATAGACACGATGAACAACAAACTAAAACACAATAACTATCAAACTAAAAACACAATGGAAAGTAGACTAAAAACACAATTGATGACAACAGATAAAAGACACAATAAGTGAGAT
The DNA here is from genome assembly GCF_002127325.2 of Helianthus annuus. NCBI lineage: Eukaryota > Viridiplantae > Streptophyta > Magnoliopsida > Asterales > Asteraceae > Helianthus > Helianthus annuus. The sequence goes on along the minus strand of NC_035444.2, from coordinate 83,987,714 downwards.
CAAATAAAAGACACAATGAACAACAAACTAAAACACAATAGACAACATACTAATATACAATGAACAACAGATTAAAACACAATGGATAGTAGAATAAGCACAATGACCAGAACCTATAACACAATATATAGAGTCCCAAATATAACACAATCTTTATTATGTCATAAATTATGTTATAATAAGTTTTGATAAAACACAGTGCCCTGAACCCAAATTAACATTGTGTTATAAGTTTGGATAATAACACAATGTATAGAAGTCCTAGTAAAAACGTAATAAACAAAACCCAATTAAAAGACCCAGTGATCTGAACCTTTAACACAATGCAAAACAAAACCCAGTAAAAATGAAATTTTTTATTTTATTTTTATATAGCAATATCATACTCATATTAAAGATAAAAAAAAACGCTTGTTATTATGGTGAACTTTGTTTTTAAAAAAAATGCCGTATGAAAAAAGTTATGGACATTTTAAATTGATGTGCGGAATTGACATGTGCCCTGCATGTGGATTGTGGAGACAGAAAGTAAATAAATGTAGGATTCCTTTTATACCCTTCCATTATCCTCTCTTCTTTAAAACTAATCTCAACCGTTCAAATCCTAGATTAATAGACCAAAATCCTTCTTACCATTCTTATTTATTTTTTCTTTGTATTTTATTCTAATCCACGTTTTTGGTTTAAAATCCATATTGACAAGTGTTTGTGGGTATTAATTAATATGTGTTTAAGTTTTTAATTCAAATAATTAATCACGGTTAAAAAAGTGGTAAAAAAGAAAAACAATTCAGTGGATATTACATACCCATTTGTCCATCTTTGCCAAAACCTACATGAATAGAGTTTATGTGCCCACACCACTATCATCTTAACCATTAATTATGAGTAAATTACAAGTTTTGTCCTTTATGTTTACATCAAATTTCAGGCGCTATCCTTTACGCCAAAAGCTGACAGGCAGTGTCCTTTACCTTTCAAAATCTTGCACGTTTTGTCCTTTAGACCAAACCTGGTTAGAAATCTCAGTTAAAATATGTCATGTGCAAGGCACATGAGGGTAAAATGGTCATTCCCTCTCAAGTCATTTAATTCTCCATTATATCCCACACCTACCCCTCAATTCAAACCAAAATCATCTCTTCAATTCATCTAGCAATCAAATTAGGGGTTTCTTCATCCCTCATCTGCCATAGAATCAGATTGAGAATCCGAGCCCTCAACAAGCTCATGCTCATTTGAACTTCCATTTTCTATTGGTGGATTTCCAATTTCGGGAATATTATCTGTCAACTCAGGTTTCTTTGTAGAATGCGGATCGGGAATGCGTAACTGTTTATTCATCCAATCTCCCATTGATTTCAAAACCGCAATTAAACACTTCATAGCTTCAAGTTTCATGGTAATATCTTGAGGTGGCAAAAGTGTAGTTGCAACTCCAGGTGGGACCCCTTGGGCAGTCTTAATAAGCCCATTGACCATTCTGTTAAAAGATTAGAGCATGGTCAACAGTCAACACTATAGTTTTCAAGGTGATCCATATAATGATATAAATGTCAATGTGTTAGTTACCATACCTTTCGAGAATGTTAGATGAATAGACATCACAACCATAGTTGGCAAATATATCAACTAAAACCTGTGAATCAACACATAATCTTTCGAGAAACCGCAGTACTATAATCTTTTGCTGAAAATTAGGTTGAGCGACATTCTCGAGAACTCTGAGAACAATCATCGGAAAGAATACTCCGATTTCTGTCTTCAAGCCAGCTCAAAATCTCGACAACAAGCTAATGAAAATTGAGCAAGAGAGTTAAAATACAATTATAAGGGTTGATGCGCCCAATGGCACCTAAAAACCTGCACCACAATGAAAATAAAAACTTGATCCCTCTAGTGAAGTTTGAGGGCTTTGGAGGATGAAGAAACCCCTAATTTGATTGTCAGATGAATTGAAGAGATGATTTTAGTCTGAATTGAGGGGTTGGTGTGGGATATAAATGGAGAATTAAATGACTTGAGAGGGAATGACCATTTTACCCTCATGTGCCTTGCACATGACATATTTTAACTGAGATTTCTAACCAGGTTTGGCCTAAAGGACAAAACGTGCAAGATTTTGAAATGTTAAGGACACCGCCTGTCAACTTTTGGCCTAAAGGACAACGCCTGGAATTTGATGTAAACATAAAGGACAAAACTTGTAATTTACTCATTAATTATTCTTATCAATGCTCCGGAATTCTCCTCACACTTTTTAGGATATTACGATTTTTTTGCATAATGAGATTTTAGAGTAAAGTACACAGATAATTTATATTGTTTTGTTGAAATTCCTCTCAATTCTGTGTTTAAGAAATTATCACATTTTTCATCCCTTATATTAGGATGTTAAACTTTTTTGTCATGTGGGTGCAAATTCACGATTTTACTCTTTCACTACGAATAAAAGAAACAAACTTAAAAAGTAAATAAAACAAAAATAAAATTATAAAGAAACACCCAACAAGACCAAACCAGCTTTCATCTTCATTTTTGCAGGTAATTACCTCAACCCACGACCACCGGCTACGACCACATCCATCTGTCTTTTTCATCTTACCCATATTATGATGGTTTTCTCGAAACTGAATCATTTTTATTATGAAAACATATAAAAATGTGTATCAGAGAAAAAGGTATTATATGATTTCACTTTCTAGTTAGATCGATTATTTTTCATTTTTTTTGTTTCTCGTAAAAAGTTTCTTAGGCATGTGTATCGGATAATTATAGTGAAAACCGCGAGAAGTGAATTATGCATTGTTACCTGTTAATTTAAATGTGATAAGAATTATGAAACCGACTCTCTCACTTTCCAACTGCTTATCATTTTTGTTTATGATATACAATATATACACGTGCATACCTCATACATATGAAATATGAAATAAAAAGACACTGTAGTAAGAATTTCTATGGCCCTAATCTAGTTTTATCTTTACGTTTATGATATATATATACACATGCATACATAGATACATACATATGAAATATCAAATAAAAAGACACTTTTTTAGAAAGTGTGTTAAGAATTTCTATGGCCCTAGTCTAGTTTTATCTTTATGTTTATGATATATATACACACGCATACATAGATACATACATATGAAATATCAAATAAAAGGACACTTTTTTAGAAAATATAGTAAGAATTTCTATGGCCCTAGTCTAGTTTTATCTTTATGTTTATTATATATATATATATATATATATATATATATATATATATATATATATATATATATATATATATATACACACACACACATGCATACATAGATACATACATATGAAATACCAAATAAAAAGACACTTTTTTAGAAAGTGTAGTAAGAATTTCTATGGCCCTGGTCTAGTTTTATCTTTATATTTATGATATATATATATATATATATATATATATATATACACATGCATACATAGATACATACACATGAAATATAAAATAAAAAGACACTTTTTAGAGAGTGTATTAAGAATTTCTATGGCCCTGATCTAGTCTTATCTTTACGTTTATGATATATATACACATGCATACATAGATAAATACATATGAAATATCAAATAAAAAGACACTTTTTTAGAAAGTGTGTTAAGAATTTCTATGGCCCTCGTCTAGTTTTATCTTTACGTTTATGATATATATACACATGCATACATAGATACATACATATGAAATATCAAATAAAAAAACACTTTTTTAAAAAGTGTAGTAAGAATTTCTGTGGCCTGGTCTAGTTTTATCTTTACGTTTATGATATATATACACATGCATACACAGATACATACATATGAAATATCAAATAAAAAGACACTTTTTTAGAACGTGTAGTAAGACTTTCTATGGTCCAGGTCTAGTTAATCTTTAAAGGATAAATGGACAACATAAATATATGTTCTTTGTCCTTCTAAAATGACGTACACTACTATTATTATCTTCATGAGGGAGTCTATGATGACGACTCACTTTCTCTTGAAGTCGATGATTTAACTTGGTGTTTTTATGATATTATTTTACATGATTTTGGATTATAAAATTTGTTCATTGAGATTGTAATTTTCTTTTCTAGATGTAATTGTGTAATAATCATTGAAAAAGGCTGAACTGTTGTATTTGTAATAATCATTGAAAAGTAAAACATACTCTGATTTTCTGTTTTTCTTTCAAGTTGTAGTATACTAATTATGAGTTTCAATGCTAAAGTTAAGCTATACAAAGTGGTAAAAGGTGAATTAAGCTTGTGCATCAATTTTGAACAAAACGTCAACTAAAACCTTTAAACTGGACTTTGAGATTCATTAGACATCCAGATTATACACGGAGAAGAATCAAACAAGCTATGTTTGATGAATTGTGATGGGATAGACTAATGTGGAACGGAAGCGATAAAAGTGCTAGATATGTTCTATTAAACGTCAAGATAAAACCCAAATAGGAAAACATTATTTTGATATATCAAAAGTTGTTTTCAACATTATAAACTAGTCTTTATTTTGGTCATATGTAGTGGAGCGCTATCCAAGCTTCATGTCGAACACCGTGTCCCATAGCATCGGGCACATGACTATAACGGCATTATTGGCGAGTCCTTTGATGTTTTGGACCACTATGGGACTTCATCCACTACACATACATGTTATGTAAAGCCCTCATTTCACTTTTTTGCCACTTGTCACATAACCCCTCCATGAAGACTTCACAGGGCTTGACCACTACACATGGTCTTATATGCTAGCGTACTAGCCTACACATTAAACTCAATCAAAATAAAAACACATTGACACAATTGAAATAATAGACTATAACCGAAATAATTTCAGTTAGCATAACTTATTATCTAGACTTATTTTAAATAAATTATAAAAATCAATCATATAAAATAAAAAATAAACTGCTGAAATGTATTAGGATGACTATATTTTGTGGTATGGCTGGTTCGTTTTTCACCGTTCTACATTCTCGCCGGTTTACAAACGAGTCACTTATTTGAATTATCGAGCCCGCATCATTCTTCCTCGTTGAAAGGAACTCTTCCTTGAATTCTTGGAATATAGAGTTTTAGTTTGTGAATTGTTTTACTTTTCTATTTCCATAAATTTCTCTGGTTTCATATTTTTCATTCATTTTTATTTTTGTTGTTGGTTCGATACTCTCTGTCTTAGTAACACAAATGTAATTATCAACTTACTAATTGTCGTTCTTCTCTTCATCATTTGTTTTCTTGATGTCTGGACCCTCTATCACGCTAACATTTTTTATTACTTCCAACATTATGGTTGGGAGTTTCATTATACTTGTTGTAAACTTTTCTATCTTGATTTGGCAAATCATTATCATTGCAAGATTCAACATTAGAATCATTGAAAAAAAAACGATACATACCTTTTTGTAATGTATCAAGTCGGAATAAGGGATGCAACTTTGTATCATCTAACATTGTATCGTCAATTTTCCCTTAACCAAACTTTATAAGTTGTCAGTTTCCCCATAACCATACGACTTACTAACTTGTATGTCGATGTGTCGGTTCATTCTTCTTACATGCATGCAATTAATTTGGAAAAGAATTTCTATAGTATTTATGTTTTGTTGTATTTATATGCAAGTGTACAACTAGCATATTAATTCAAATATTTGTTTTGGTACACATAAATGTGTACCAATATTTAGCAACTACTTTTTCTCTGAAAAATACAAATAAAGAAACAGCTCTGGATAAATACAGACTTTGCAACAAAAAATTAAAAGGCATTTCTGATTTTACATTGGCAAATGTCCAAATATAAACTTAGCTAGTATGATATAAATACCAACGATTTTGTTTTGCAGGCATTTTATAAATACCAAATACTTGACAATAATCTGAAATTTACCAACAACATCGATGTTCTCGATAGTTCACTGATAACTTGTAACAATTGATGCTATTTTTATTAGTGACGGACATCCAATCTGACAACCAGGTTCTTTGATAATACCGTTAGTAGCGATAATTACAAGATAAAGGTAGGTGGTTTAGCATGTCACACTTATTCTAGTACTGATACATTATGGTTTAAGCAAGATTAATTGGTTAAATATCATAACCACTATCATAATTATTTGTTCAAACCTTGGTGATAAATTGATGCTACACACCTCATTTCTTTGATAAAAGGTCATAAGAACCCATTTTCAGAATCTTATTTTATCTTTTCAAACTATTTTCTTTAATTCAAATAAAGTGCTACCTTACTTTATAGACGCCCTTTCCTCTTAATAGATGGTCTTAGGTTCAATCCCAAGCAAGAAGTAGATTAGAATTTATCTATTGTAATTTGGAATATGTAAGATTTGTAATTCAAAAAAAAAAAAAAAAAAAGACTATTGTCTTAAATTTAATAACTAGTGTGATTTTTCCATGCTACGTAGCAGAAATTCAATCGGTATAGGTTTAGTTTGTTACGATACCAACACCCGCTAGAGCGACAAAAAAAGTTTAAGTCGTAATTTACATTGATCGAAAACCATATAAACGAACACCAGTACTTGTATTAGCTATACCGGTACCAATATTTAGTCTGAATCAGTTGGATTCGTTAGGATACCCATGTTGTGAACAAAATTTATACGAGAATATGAAGAAAAAAAGTTAAACTCACATGCATATTTTTTTTTCAAAATCCCTTGCAAGTTATCAAAAGAAAATTGGTTAATGAATGCAACTTATCAAAAAAAAAATTGATTAACGAAAACAAGTAATAAAAAAGAAAATCAAATAAAATGAGTTAAAAAGTTATATTAAAATGTATATAAAATTTATATTAAATTATTAGTTTTATATTATGTTATAATAACTAAATTATTTATATAAATATCACAGCAAAAGAAATAGCTTTAAGAAAAGTCGCAAAAAGTCTTAACCATATCAAAGCAAAATGGAAAAACTTATAAACTAAGAGGGTCAAAAGAGTCAACAAAAGAAACTTAACGGATCATAGTGCACTCACATAAACTTTACTATATCTTCTTTTTTTCTTTTTAACCACCACAAGAAATTTTATACCAACACAACCACCTCCGTAGCAAGCAGCTAAGAGGAGTACAGCAACCTAACAACACATACAAACAAAACAAGCCACATGCCCTCATCACCTATATAAATATTGGTTTAATTGGTGTGAATGTTTATGTTGTCACACGTGTGTCAACAACTTCACAAGAAAAGTTGGGATAGATTTTATAATCATACTATGGTCGGTGAATACAAAGGCAAACTTGTGACATACAAGTATTCAACTAGAAGTGTGGGAACTCGTGACTCTTATTATACGTCAAATCCAGATGGTGTCGGTTAACAAGAAACTCACATTCACATTGTGTGGAAATATATCTAGAGATTCATTTATATGGGATATATATCATCCTCCTTTCATCATTGAATAAATCACAAGCTCACCCTTCTTTTCACCCTCGATTATAATTTCTTCCCCAGCTAGAAGTTGTAACATGATTCTACATTTTGTTGTAGACAACAGTGATCCCATGATGATCTATGAATCCTTGTCAAACACCCCCCCCCCCCCCCCCCCCAAAAAAAAAAAAAATCATAAGCGTCAAATTAATCTCAATACCTTATATCAACATCATCATTACTATTGTTCTCGGATTTTTTTGTGTGTAGGAGTGTTTCAATGGAAGAGCATACATGGGGAAGAAGAAGTGTTATAATTTGATGCGCACAATAATGTTTATGCTTTCTCTATATCGGGGTGTGTTATTAGCTTATATTTAGGCAAATTATCATGATGTTTAACTTCTTAGCTTAACATGCGTAGTGATGAAACAATGGTTAACTGGGCAGGGTTAACACACTGGTCTCGTCAAGAAGGGTTAATCCCTTCCTCTCGAGGATCGCTGGCTGGATCACCGGTGGTTGATCTCCTGCACAAGGAAACAAGCCGTGACTCGTAACAAGGAGGATGGGGTGGGGGGTGCTCCTTGTTACCACTCTCCGGCGTGAGAATCAGTAGTTTGCTTGGGAAGCAAAGTAAGATAGTAGTAGTAGTGAGAGAGTTGTGAAGAGATACCTCAAACCTGGTTTGGGGTTGGTATTTATAGCCGAGGAGTGAAGGAGGATGATGATGGATGGACTGACGACGTGCTGCACCTTTGCAGGTGTGTCAGGCTTGTCGGTTGTGGAGGTTACGCCACGTCAGTCCATTGCTTACGTAGCTCTGACAGGTAACTGCCATTGGTGCCACTTGCACTGTGGTGTCAGTCCCACTTGTTGAGTGCATAGGACGCGGTGCAAGCCGCATCGCTGCATGCGGTAACGTCTGAAGTTACCGCGTCTCCTACTTGTGATCAAGGAATACGCGAGATGCGGTGCTAGCCGCATCGTCGTCCGCGGAGACTATTTGCCTGCATCCCTTGTCGTGACGAAAATGCCCATATGGTGCGGTGCCAGCCGCACCGTTATGTTCATCTTCTTCTATGCCTAAGGTAAGGCTTTCTTGTATTGATAGAAGTGTTCACTGGATGCGGTGCGAGGCCGCATCGCTGTGAATACTTCCGTTTTCATACACCAGATGTGATGCTATGTCGCATCACTCTACCGTTCTCATGTTCCATGTAAGTCCTCCTTCGTTACTAGATAGATTGGATTCAACCCTTGTGCCGACGCGTTCTCGCATGGGCACAAGTAGGTTGTTAGCTAGTGGGGGTTTTGATAAGGGTAATGGTCACTCGCGGTCGATGCTGACGCGAGATCTGGGACCATACCCCTTCAAGTCCCCCCAGTCTAGTGTTGCTGCCACATACAAGTTGTATGTGGGAGGAGTACTGGACTATGGTGTTTGGAAGGTAGTTTGGAGTCTGGAGAAGATCCTAGACCATGTGTGGTCTGTTCTGTATGTAAATCAAGCTGGAGGTCTGGAAGGGTCATCTGACGCCTCGTCCGTATCGGTGAAGGAATTTCGTCTGATGCGAAATTCTCAGCCGATTTATGTCACCAGGTGGCTTGCCACCTGTTGTTGTGCCGAAGGTCTCTTGGAGACTTTGTTAGTAATGCTGCACAAACTTCGAACCAACCTCTGAGATGGTGGTTTGAAGGTATGCACAGGTTTTCAACCTCTGAGAGGTGGTCTTGTCTTCAAATCAATTGTTGAATTGGTGCATGAAGAAGAAAAGAAACTTTTGGATCAATCTCTGAGATCGGGATCAAAAGTAGTTGATGCTTGTAAGTGCTTTGCTCAAGCTCTATGTTCAGCATCTAGTCATGAGATGACGATCCCTTTTTTGTTGGGTTTTCGTGTTCGTCGTCATAGCTCTCTAGTAACCGCACGTCCTTTGCGGTTACCTCGTTGCGGCATTGTTGGCCATGTTTGGTCGAACAATGTAGTTTTGTACTATGGGTAAATAAACATGGTCATAGGCAAGGGTATGCCCACCATTGTTTATTCTATGCGGCCCATAGGCGGGCAAACAAAGTCATAAGCAGACTTGTTACCGCTGTTCGGACGCTTGCTGTTCGACAAGGGCTCGTTCAGAGCGCTTATCTGCGTTCGTTTTGGAGCCACTTACCTTCCCGCTCCAATACCGAGTTTGCCTTGAAGTAGCTTCGCTCGGTGATGTGGAAGCTTGGCTCTTCCGTAGCAACCAGTCTGCGGAAGCTATGGTTATGTCCGTAGCTCCTCGTGAGTGTCTGCGGTTTTGCATTACCATATTCGCTCGAAGCGGGTGTGTTGCTCGGATGTAGCTCTTGAAGGTTCAGGAGCCAGGGTTGCTGATGTGCGCGCGCGTACATTCCCTTCCTTCTTTATGTTAAAGAAGGTGTTCATGTACCCTCTGCGGTTGTGAACCGGACAGGAGGGATTTGAAGCTTGAAGAGAATGAAGGCGATGCGGTTTACCCGTGTCTGAGATGCGGTTCAGTCCAAAGAACAACGCTGGTTCTGAGCATCTGACACACCTGAACGGGCTCGTGTGTGTCATGTCCGCATGTTCCACGTGTGCTCGTGGGTAGTGCGGATAGGTATTATACCCCCCTTATAGTATAGAGATATATATTTTTACCTATTTTTAGGGGTATGTTAAAAAACGACATGCGGTATGGGTTATGGTGCGGTATACCAGAGAAACCGTATGCCGCTTATAATTGGATAATGTAGTCGCTTTTTGTTGCATACGTGGCTGATCTCACGTGTGAGTTGGTGGAAGTTGGTGAGATCTTCCTGGCATGTGCTGAAATGAAAGGACGTTTGCACTGCCCGAGGCATTAAATGCACTGTAGCAAAGAGTGTAAACGTCTCCTATGTCAGGCGCGTGGGCGGCCACGCGCGCGAGATAACCGTCAGCGAAAACGGCGCTTGACACGTGGTGTCGCGCAATTCGCTCTTTTTGAACGTGATGATTCGTTTTCTCCCTCCGCATTAATTGCGATGGGTATATAAGGGGAAACCGTTCGTGGTTTCCCCTCACTTGTTCGAAATTTCAAAAATTTGCCGGTGAGAGAAAACTTGTTCTTTGTCTTCTCCGACGATATTTCTTGAAGTTCCGGTGAGGTTTTTAGTTTTTCCACTCACTGTCGTCTGTTTCTTTGATATTTCTGATGGCTGAACCATCAAGTCCACATAATGTGGAGGGTGAAAACCCTGAACAGCCGGTAGTAGCGGTTGATGAAGACGAAGATGATGACGTTGACGTTCCCGGTGGTGGGTTACCGGTGTTGAAGTGGTCAAAGGGTGGTTTTAAACTCCTGATGACCACTGTGCAGATGGCCGACGATTGGGATGCCACCTACCCACAAGAGGGGGATACCGGTGCCGATGCTCCGGCCGGTTATATAACCTTGTGGGCTGATTTTTTCAACGACGGCAACCTTAGGTTGCCGGTGACGGTGTTCGTTGCGGAGGTGTTGGAGTATTATCATCTCCATATCTCCCAACTTAGTCCCTTTGGAATGTTACGAATTAGGAACTTTGAATATACATTCCGTACCCATGGCTTGCCCATTACAGTGGAAAATTTCCGGCGATTCTACCAGTTGACGGTGAACACCGGTTTTTTCTCGTTTACTCAACGGCATGGGAGCTTGAAGTTGATGACGCCTCCTAAGGGTGTGACAGGCTGGAAGAAGAAGTTCTTCTATGTGAAAGCCTGTGCGGTCTATGCCAGCATGTCTTTCAGGAATGTCAACGTCGGAGTTTCTGATGAAGATATTCCTGTTGCCACCGCAAAGACCGTGGACTGGTTCTCTAGGCTGCGGCCTATTGAACTCAAGAAATTGGATAACAATCAACTGTGGGTATTGCGGATGATGCTCACATGACCAGATAGGAAGGCAAGGCCCGTTTTGCGGGAAAAGAGTGGTGGTAAGTTCTTTACTCTTTGTTGTTTTCCTTGTTTCCTAAGCCTTGTAGTAACCTGCATGCATGTGTTGTATCAGCGGATGCGGTTGGCTTGTGGAGAATGTTTGAGCCCGACTTCGGGGGCCGGGTTGAACTTATTGCGGTTGAGCTGAAGAAAGGCTTCAACCTTGAAATTCTTAGCAACTTCCGCGTACCGTCGCGTGCGGTGCTGGATGCCCCGGTGATGGGAGACGCAAGAGGTAGTTCGTACGTTGCATTTGTTTTTCCAGTTTATCGTTTTGACTGGTTTTCTTGATTGTGTCAATCCAGGTATCCTTGCGGATTTGGGGAAGTTTGAGAAGCGCATTCCCAAAAAGAATGCGGAGAAGAAACCGGTGAAGAAAACCGCGCGGGGTCGTGGCAAGGGGAGTTCTGAAAGCTCAGTTGCCCCTTCTTCAGTTTCTGAAGCCGCAAGTACTTATCGATCTTGTTATCGCGGATATACCGATTACGTGGTAGTATCTGACACCCTTGAGGGTTTGGGTGTTATAGGTAGTGGTGCGGCTGCGGGTGGAACTGCTGCGGTTCCCCTCATTGTTGGTGAGAAAAGAGGACCAGAGCAGAAGGCTGCTGGTGGTGGTGAACCAAAGCGTCGGAGACTGCAGATCAAAAGGGCTGCTCCGGCGCAAAAGAAACCTGCAGTTGCTGCTGGTAAGTATATCCCTTTTCATTGTGTTGCATGTACAATATGTTGGATTAACAATTGTTGCTCTTTGTGTTGCAGAATCCCGAGATGCAGGGTATTCTTTCTTTGACTTCCCTTCGTCTCCCCTGCATACCGCTGCTGCGGGTGCGGGGGTACCGAAGGAGAATGTTGTGCCCAAGGAGCCTACGGCCCCTTTTGTTGGGCCGGTTCGCGATCCCACCGTGGAGAAGACGGTGGAAACGACTGCTGACCAGATATTCGACACTGTGGATTCCTCAGACAATCTGATCTCTCCTAATGAGGGTGATGGATTGGACTTGAGGTTTTCAGATGCTGGTAAGCAGAAGTCTGATGCTGAGGTGCGGCAGCAGGATGCTGAGCCGCGGAAGTCTCCTGCTGGTGAGAGAGGTACCGGCTCGTCTGCCGGTGGTGCGGGTTATGATGGGCCTCCAATTCAGCCTGGGGAGTCTGAATTGGAGTATTACTACCGCACCTATACCCAGGGTCGCAGTACTGTGTATCACCGACCCCCCTGGACTGTTATGCAGGGGGATGATATTTCCAACGACCTTTCGGCATGTAAGGAAATTCTGGGTGGTCTGGGCACCCCCTTCGAAGTTGAACGTGCCCGTGCCGCACCTCGTGAGCTGCGTATAAACCAGCTCTCAACAATGTTAATAGGATCTTCCATTGTGGCGAATGCCATTTTGGAAGATTACAAGGTGTTGGGCCGCCGCGAGGAAGAAGCTGCTCGCATGCGGGCAGAAGCGGAAAAGTTGATCGAGGTTGCTCGTGCGGGTGCGGAGCAGCTTGAGAAGGATAGAGCTGCTTTTGAGAAGCAGAAGCAAACCTCGGAGTGGGCTGCCGCTGCTCAGCTGAAACAGGTTCGTACTCTTGCCAAACTTCTTTCTGATGAACGCAAGGGTTGGAATGAAAAGTATTCCAATGAGCGCAAGAAGTGGAATGAATCTTGGGCGAAGCAGAATGACACTCTGTTTCGTGCTCGGCAGGAGTTGACGAACGTCAAGGCAGCGAACGTTGCCTTGGGCAAGGAAAAAGCTGCAGCTGAGGCCATTGCGGTTAAAGCGCGGCAAGCAGAGGCCCTGGCTAATAAGGCGCTGGAAGAGGCCAAGGAAACGGGGGCCCGTACTGCGAAGGCCCTTGATGAGGCCAAAGAGAGGGAAAACCGTACTTCGAAGGCTCTGGAAGAGGCGAACGCGGAGCGTACCCGCTTGGGTAGGGTTGTTGCCAGCCTTCAAGTATGTTTCGTTACCTCTTTTGTATATTTCCTTCATTGTTTTGGAAATGTTTATCGAGTAAACTGTTTCTGTTTTTTGACAGGCTGAGGTTCAGGCCCGGGAGGTCGCGGTTAAAGACCTTACTGCCCGCGTGTCGGTTGCGGAGGAGCGGGCTGATGCCGCTGTTGAGGCCAAGGATGCCTTGGTGTCCTCTTTTGACCAGCTGAAGGCTGACCGTGAGTGGTTGCGGACTCATGGTATCGCGCGTGTAAGTATCCGTTGCCTTTACATTTGCTTGGATTAGCATCCAAGACTTATGATCCTTTTATTGCAGATTGTTGAGGCTATCATGAATGCCCCTGAGACCACAGCTGGTTTGGACCTGGTTAAGGAACGTGCGCGCGATGCTGGTTTTAAAGCTGGTTATAACCGCTGCATTGGGCATATTAATGTAATATCCGCGGGCGGTTATACTGATAAGCGATCCGGGTTCCATGGTGTGGACACCGAGTCGCTTCTTAAAGCGGCCGAAGTCTCCTTTTATGATACGTCCCTTGCCTGTGTAGAGGAACTGGACAATTGTTTGGAGGCTGCGGACTATGTTGATCGCCTGCGGATGCTTTATCCGGACTCGGAAGAGGAAGATCCCGCTGGTGGCGCCGGAGGAGATGCGGGAACCAGCGGTACAAAATAGGGTTTAGGTTGGCTAGTGTGCCTCCTTTTTGTTTTCCTCTTGTATAGAATAGGAACTTTATGTAAATTCATTAAGCATCACGTGGGTGCTTGAATTTTTTGAATATAAAGTTTTTTGTTCAGTTTGTACAAGTGTTTTTAATTCTTGCATGTCTGAATGTATGTACGCGTAACTTTACCCATTTGTGAATGGGGTCAAGTATACTCCATACCTTTGTCGTATAAGTACGCGTCAATTCTGTTATTTACCGCGTTAGGGTTTTAGAATTGTGTAAGCTTTGTAAAAGCTTATATATCCGGAACTCTACCCATTTGTGAATGGGGTCAAGTGTACTCCATACCTTTGTCGTATGAGTATGCGTCAGTTCCATTGTTTGCCTTTTTGGGCTCAGGAATTGTGTTAAGTGTTAACAAAAAACTTGTTTATCCGGCCTGATAAATATGCAAGTCTTTTTGCCTTCTGCTGGCCTATTACAATATTTGTGTGTGGTTACCACTTTGTCTGGGTATCGCGAATGAAGATTTTGCCAATCTGTTTTTGGGATACCGCAAAGTGGAACACGCATTTGTAATAGGCGTAACAAACAATAATGTATAAAATTGCTTATTTATTTATTTGCAAATGGCCTGCGGCCCGATAGGTTACATAGAGAAATGTAAGGACATGGCTTACATATAACAGCGTCGAAGCTGTTGTGCATTCCATGTGCGTGCGATAGGTTCGCCTTCTAGCGTTTGCAATTTGTACGCGCCTTTCCCTAAGACCTCTTTGATGAGGTAGGGTCCTTCCCACTTGGGGGCAAGTTTGCCTGGGCGCTCGGCATTGGATGCCTCATTGTCGCGTAGGACGTAGTCTCCTGGGTTGAAAGTACAAACGCGGACGCGCGTGTTGTAGTACTTTTCAAGTTTGGATTTATATTTGGCCTCGTTGATGGCAGCGTTTTCGCGCCTTTCTTCCAAGAGGTCCAAATCGATCCTGCGTTCCATGTTGTTGTCTAGTTTTTCAATAGCCAACATTCTAGGAGAGGGGAGACCTACTTCTGCGGGGATCACCGCTTCTGAACCGTAGACTAGGCTGAAGGGTGTTTCCCCATTGCTTGTTTTTGGGCTAGTACGGTGAGCCCATAAGATACTTGGGAGTTCATCGACCCAGCCACGCCTGGCCGTTCCCAACCGTGCCTTGATCCCTTCGACTAGGCTTTTATTGATACTCTCAACTTGGCCGTTCCCTTGCGGGTGTGCGACTGATGAGAATATGTGCTCAATATGTAGTTCTTTTAGCCATTTTTGAAATTCGTCGGCAACGAAGTTGGTGCCGTTATCGGTGACAATGCACATTGGTAAACCGAAACAGCAGATGATGTGTTCCCAAATGAACTTTCTTGTTATCATAGCGGTGGTTGAGGCGAGCGGTTTTGCTTCTACCCATTTTGTGAAGTAATCAACCGCTACTATGATAAATTTGACCGCACCCGGAGCGTCAGAGAATGGTCCCACAACGTCAATTGCCCATTTCTGAAAGGGCCATGCGGTTGTGACGGGGACTAAGTTGTTCTTTGGGCGCAAGGTTTTTGGAGCATGACGTTAGCAGTCAATGCACTTGCGCAACTCTTTGACGGCGTCCAGGTGCATGCCGGGCCAGTAATACCCGGCATTCATGATTTTGGCCACTACCATGCGTGGTCCAGCATGTATGCCACATATGCCCTCGTGTATTTCTCGGATGAGGTATGTGGCATCCTGGGGTTGACGCAACGTAGTAGTGGCCCTAGGTATGATTTGCGGTATAAGATACCGTCTCCCATTTGATAATGGCACGCTTTGTATTGTAGCTTGCGTGCCTCTGACTTGCTTTCGGGGGTCACACCTGATTGCAGATATGCGATAATAGGTGTCATCCATGATTTTGAACCGTATTTAATGACGTTGACTTGGCGCAGGGGTACCGAAGGATTTTGCAGAATTTCGATGCGTATCTCCTTTGCCAAGTGTTGGAAGCTGGTAGATGCTAGTTTTGATAGTGCATCTGCGGACTTGTTTTCGCTTCGATTAATATGGCGAATATTGAACGAAGCGAATTTGGATATTAGTTGCAGGGCTTGCTCGAGGTAGAGGATCATGATATCCCCTTTTGCGGCATAGTCGCCGCGCATTTGGCCTGCAACTAACAAAGAGTCGACGTGTGCTTCCAGATGTTGCACGCCGATTTTGACTGCTAAACGTAGCCCCGCTAACAGGGCCTCATATTCTGCCTTGTTGTTTGTGCTTTTGAAATCGAGGCGGATTGCATATGTAAGCTCTTGGCCGTCAGGGCTGACGAGTCGCAGACCTACACCCGCACCTTTCTCGTTGTAGGCACCATCGGTAAATAGTGCCCATGTTTCTGAGGAGGGTGGCGTTGGTGCAGGAGTTTGTGCTTCTTCGCATTCTTGGATGCGATTCACCGGTACTTCGGCGGCGAAATCAGCTAAGATCTGGCCTTTAATCGCGGGGCGCGGTTTATAGTGTATCGTGTGCGCGCCCAGCTCGATTGCCCATTTTGCTAATCTCCCAGAGATGTCTGGTTTGGATAGGATCGGGCCGATCCTGTAATTGGTTAGCACTGTGATGACGTGGTTTACGAAGTAGCGTCGCAACCGTCTTGAAGCGTGCACTAATGCTAGCACCAACTTCTCCATTATTGAGTATCTCGTCTCTGGGTCGTTGAGCATCTTGCTGATGTAATAGATGGGTGTTTGAACCCCCTTTCGCTCCACTATCAATACCGCACCCACCGCGTTATCCGCGGCGGATAGGTATAATATGAGTGGCTCATCCTTGCGTGGTGCGATTAGAGTTGGGAGTTGTATCAAACACTCCTTCATTTCCCGGAAGGCCTGTTCAGCCTCTGCGGTCCACTGGAATTGTTCTTTCTTTGAACAGCTCCGCAGGGTCTTGATGAACGGATAAGACTTAGCTGCATGGTTGGCTAAGAATCTGTTGAGTGCCGCTAGCCTGCCTTTTAGCCGTTGCATATCCTTCATCGATGAAGGCGATGGCATGCGCTCGATCGCCTGGAATTTCTCCGGGTTTACCTTGAATCCATCTTTAGTCACGATGAACCCAAGGAATTTGCCTTCTTCCATTCCAAACGAGCATTTCCCTGGATTGAGCTTTATGTTAACGCTTCGCAGAGTTTGGAATGTTCTTTCAATATCCGTGAGCATGGTATCCTCTTCCATGCTCATGACGACCAGGTCGTCCATGTAGATCTCGACACTTTTGCTTATTTGCCCGCGGAAAGTGTCGTTCATCAACTTTTGATAGGTTGAGCCCGCGTTGCGCAACCTAAACGGCATCTTTGTATAACAGTAATTTCCGGTGGGAGTCCGGAATGCCGTTTTGTCTTCATCCTCGATTGCCATTTGTACTTGATGGTACCCTTTGTAGCAATCGAGGAAACACTTCCACCTTAATGGTGCGAGATTATCGACTTTTTCGTCGATTTCTGGAAGCGCGTAACAATCCTTGAGGCAGGCTTTGTTAAGATCTTTGTAATCGACGCACATGCGCCAGCCCCCGGACGGTTTTTCTACCATGACTGGGTTGGATAACCAAGTCTGGTATTTAACTTCCCGCAGGATGCCTGCGGAGAGCAGTTCTTCGATCTGCTCTTGCATCGCCTGATTTTTAGCGGACCCAAGGTGGTGTTGGCCTTGGATCACTGGCTTAATACCTGGCAAGGTATTCAAGTGATGTTGCGCGATATCACGTGGGACCCCGGTCATGTCCGCGGGTGTCCACGCGAAGATGTCTTGGTTCCTGAAGAGAAGCTGCTTCAGGTGCGCTTTGGTGGTCGGGGATAAGGCGTGACCCAATGTGACCTTTTGTTCTAGATATCTCGCGTTGAGAACCCATTTTTCTGGTTGGTCGTTGGGAGTGGGCCTTGCGACCTTGGTTGGACGTACTTCGTCCGACATCATGACGTCCCTGCGGGCATAGATTATCGCGACCCCCGATTCGGTTGAGAAACCAACCGCAGAGTGGGGGACGGATGTAATCATATTGAAATCTCCTTGGGATTCTCTCCCGAGGAGTACGTCATATCTGGAGGTGTGAGGTAAAACCATGAAGTTTACCTCTTCTGTCCTTGTGCGATTTCCGCTGGAAAGACGCACAGGAAAAGTAATTTGGCCCAGGGGAAAGACAGTTTCCCCTGCGAACCCAGCCAAAGGGGTAATCTACTGCTTGCAACCGATCTTTGTCCTCCTGGTCGAACTGGTTGAAGCATTGTTCGTAGATTATATCAGAAGTACTGCCCGGGTCAATGAATAGACGCTCGGTGCAGTAGTGTGCCAGTTGGCCTGAAATAACGACGGCGCACCTATCGCGCGGTCCGCCTCGGACTTTTGGAAAGACGACTTGCTCGTCTTTCCAGTCACATTCCGGCCTTCTCGCCGCTTTGTGCGGCCTGCCTTTGCCTTCGTGGATCATGTGGGTGGAAGCCAGGTACATGGTTCTCTTCCCGGAGGAGGTACCTTCGCCATGAGGGGTGATGCGCTTGCTGGGTTTTTGCCCACCTGGCAAAAGGTGTTGCAGTTTCCCCTCCTTTAAGGCCCGCTCAATCTCCAGCCGGAGACTGATGCAGTTGTTGGTGGTGTGGCCCGAGTCCTTGTGGTACTCACAGTAGAGTGTGAGGTCCTGATTTTTCTTGGACTTCATTGGTTGGGCCGGTCGCAAGAACTGTGGGTCCGCAAGGAGGACCTCACTTGGCGACATGGTGATCTCGGTCCAGTTGCGGTCCCAAGAATCTTTTTTTGATGCCCGACTGTCTCGGGCGGGGTTGTAGTTCCTTGGGTCGAACGTGTTGGTTCGCGGGAAATACGGTTTGGAAATATCACGATTTCCAACGTTCCAGTTGCGTTTATTGTTACGCTTGGACCCTTGGTGGGACGTTTCAGCTTGGGGCTTTGCCTTTGCCACTTGCGGTTCGAGTGACCGCTGTGTCTGGGCGTATGTCTTGACCGCGGTCATGACATCCTCCCATTTTTTGGGCAAGCCCTCCTTGCCAGAGATGGTCATGATCATCTCTCTGTCTTTGACGGCCCGGATGAAGTGGTTTCGTGCCATCTGGTCTGCCACGTCACCTATCTCCAGGCACTCTTTATTGTAACGGACGACGAACGCCTCGAGGGATTCGTCGTCCCTTCGCCAGATGTTCATGACGTCCAACGGATAACGTTCGTGGCGTCGCTGCTGGCTAAAATGGGCGAGGAATTTGGTACGCAAGTCATCGAATGAATCCAGTGATCCCACTGGCAAAGAATCGAACCATGCCCTGGCCAGGCCCGTAAGGGTCTGGGGGAAAAAATTACAACAAGTGGGTTCATCCCACTGGCCGTTGATGCCCGCGCCCATGAAGATGTTCATGTGGTCAAGAAGGGTTAATCCCTTCCTCTCGAGGATCGCTGGCTGGATCACCGGTGGTTGATCTCCTGCACAAGGAAACAAGCCGTGACTCGTAACAAGGAGGATGGGGTGGGGGTGCTCCTTGTTACCACTCTCCGGCGTGAGAATCAGTAGTTTGCTTGGGAAGCAAAGTAAGATAGTAGTAGTAGTGAGAGAGTTGTGAAGAGA
This sequence comes from Helianthus annuus, assembly GCF_002127325.2. Taxonomy (NCBI): domain Eukaryota; kingdom Viridiplantae; phylum Streptophyta; class Magnoliopsida; order Asterales; family Asteraceae; genus Helianthus; species Helianthus annuus. The sequence goes on along the minus strand of NC_035444.2, from coordinate 83,968,086 downwards.
TACCTCAAACCTGGTTTGGGGTTGGTATTTATAGCCGAGGAGTGAAGGAGGATGATGATGGATGGACTGACGACGTGCTGCACCTTTGCAGGTGTGTCAGGCTTGTCGGTTGTGGAGGTTACGCCACGTCAGTCCATTGCTTACGTAGCTCTGACAGGTAACTGCCATTGGTGCCACTTGCACTGTGGTGTCACTCCCACTTGTTGAGTGCATAGGACGCGGTGCAAGCCGCATCGCTGCATGCGGTAACGTCTGAAGTTACCGCGTCTCCTACTTGTGTGATCAAGGAATACGCGAGATGCGGTGCTAGCCGCATCGTCGTCCGCGGAGACTATTTGCCTGCATCCCTTGTCGTGACGAAAATGCCCATATGGTGCGGTGCCAGCCGCACCGTTATGTTCATCTTCTTCTATGCCTAAGGTAAGGCTTTCTTGTATTGATAGAAGTGTTCACTGGATGCGGTGCGAGGCCGCATCGCTGTGAATACTTCCGTTTTCATACACCAGATGTGATGCTATGTCGCATCACTCTACCGTTCTCATGTTCCATGTAAGTCCTCCTTCGTTACTAGATAGATTGGATTCAACCCTTGTGCCGACGCGTTCTCGCATGGGCACAAGTAGGTTGTTAGCTAGTGGGGGTTTTGATAAGGGTAATGGTCACTCGCGGTCGATGCTGACGCGAGATCTGGGACCATACCCCTTCACGTAGGCAGAGGTGCATATTACTAATTAGTTATTCTATGTTTCAATAAAGAAACATATTAAGAGCAATGTCTAAACTCATCGGCATGATGTTCATGTTCAACTCATCAAATATTACCCATTGCAAGGAGGCAGTGTCAGTTTGGGCATCTTTTGTCGATTGATCTCCTCATCGATGCAATGGCGTCGAATACCCGTGTTTCATTGTGTCTAAGTTCCATGCACTAGCATATTACCGTAAAAAAAATTACAAGACTCAATACGAATAAAATAAGACATAACCACTAGAATTTTTAGAGAAAAGCTTTAATAACAAAAACTTTTTGGGCCGGCCCCACCTCTTGGCCCGCTTGGTGAGCTAATTAAACCCTAACTATTAATTATTATATTTTTGTATTTTATTCTAACTAACAATAACAATTACAATGAGAAACTAAATATATCACATTGTGTCTACTTTAACCACAAGTCTAGACAAATTGAAGAAGCAAAGAACATTTTCACCCGCCTGGTGTAACATCTGAATTATCATACTACTAACATTGTTGTTTTGCCTATGAGAAACTCACAGATTTGCTTTTGATTATTCTAGTTAGTGGCGTAGCTAGGATTTTTTTCCCTACGAGTTTGGAAATTTTCGAGGGACGAACGATCAATTGTCTATCACTAAATTTCGGCTTTTTCTACGGGTTCGATGTTGAATTATTTACGGGTGCGATGTCGAAATACACGTATATATAACACTTTTTTTTTGGTACGGGTTCAACCGAACCTGTACGTCTCTATGTACCAACGCCCCTGGTCCTAGTGGAGACTTTCTAGAGAGTCACCCATCCTAATACTATTTCCGTTCGGCACGCTTAACTGTGGAGTTCTCTCATCCACAACCATTGTACCCAAAACGCATTGGTGGTTATTTAAGGTACGGTGTTCCTTATGAGCCTAACATCTCTCTTATTCCCGGCCGATGTAGAATTTGCCTAAGGTGCTACAATCACTCCATTTTGGATTCATCATCCTCGATGAGGTTTGCCCCACCATCCCAATCAGGTATATGGGCTTTTCCTAAGGTGCCATCCTAAAAAACACCAGGGACTCATTATCTTTTCGTTACAAGTTCACGACTTGTTGGTCCCCTGGGGTGATAACAATAGTCATTTAATTGATTTCACCACTTGATAGATCAAATGTGATAACACAGTCCGATTCTTGTATCGCCAAATTTACAACCCTCCCGACCCAACCAGGAATTATAAAAACGAAAAGGTATGGAACCAAAATTACACTCATAAAAAGTAATGTTATGTTTCATTAAGCTCGTATAGGTGTTATCACCACATGTAAATCTTTTGCTGATTTATGAAAAATAATGTTATGTTTCAGTAAGTTAGTATAGGTGTCATGTAAGTCTTTTGCTTGACATCGTGCATAATAATACAATAAATATACATAAATCATAGAAAATCCAAAATACAATCAAATACAAACTTTACAATCGATTATGTTAACTTTTACAGCAATACAACCAAATAGATTAGCTATCTCTATTTTTAATCATTTTTTTAACCGACAACGAATCCTTCAAATGGGCTACTGGCGAAATTCACCACATCGGGATACACTCACCTCCAAACCGGGGAAAACCCTCACCTAGGGCCGAAGCCCGTGAAAACTCGCCCAAAGGCACGACAGTACAGTGAGGTAAAACCCGCTCAGTTCAAGAATCGAACTAGCGATCTCCTCCTACCCGTCTAGTCTCTCATCATCACCAGGTGCCGCATAAAATAATGGGGAGAGCAGGAATCGAACTTGAGTCCCTTAGAACACCAAGTCTCTCTTTTACCACTCCACCACCACCCCTTGGCCTAATTTTAATCATTTAACTATCAAATTTTAGTTTGCATCCTCTAAAGTAATCCTATCAAATTTTAGTTTGCATCCTCTAAAGTTATTAAAGCCACTTATACTTGTATCAAAGTGTAGTATTATTTTCTAAAAATTAAAAACGTAAGTGTGGTATTATTTTCTAGAAATTAAAAACGTGTTACGTACTTCAAGTTCATCAATCAACAAAACGTTGATAACTTTGTTAACATAGTCAATATAGTAGTTAAAAAATCATAAATAACTAGTTGGGGGTTAGTCCGTTAGGTTGCATTTATTGTAGCCTGCCAATGATTACGAGTATGGATATTAGGTAGTAAGTAATAGATATACGTTCATGTTAAAAAAGCAATAGATATACGTGGTAACGCGTCTAACATGTAGACGGGTCGAAATGTGTAGGGTTTGCTATGGAACCAGAGCCGGTCCGTTAGGCTTTCCAATCTAGGCATGTGCCTAGGGTTATTAAAATCATGGGCCTTTATATATTTAGTAAGTTTTATATATTGTATATGTATTAGGCCTACTTATAAAAGCAAAACTAAACCAGTTTTTTAGTATAGGAGCCTAGATAAAAATTGTTTAGAAAAAAGGCCTACATTCAAGGCCGAGTTTCGAAATTAAACTACAAACAGAACTGCAGCAACCATCGACCATTCAACCCATCCCAAAGCTAGAAAAATAGATTTTATTTAAACATATATACGATATCTATACAAAATATACAACTTTAAAAAAATAGAGTTAAATGTCATTTTAGTCCCTCTAGTTTGAGCCATTTTGTCAGTTTAGTCCAAAGGTTTCATTTTTCGTCTGTGGGTCCAAAAAGGTTTCACCGTTGTCTTTTAGTCCACTGGGTTAACTTCATCCATTTTTTCTGTTAACGAATGACCGAATTGCCCTTCTCGTTAACAAAATTACATATAAAATGAACCGAATTGCCCTTATCGTTAACAGAAAAAAATGGATGAAATTAACCCAGTGGACTAAAACGGCATCGGTGAAACTTTTTTGGACCCACTATGAAAAATGAAACCTTTGGGCTAAACTGACAAAAGAGTTAAATGTTTGGTTGGTCCCTGTGGTTTTCAAAAATTGCAGACTTGGTCCTAGTGGTTTACTAATTACACGCGTGGTCCTAAAACTTGTCAAAAATGCACTCGGTTGGTCCCCAGCCCTAACATCAGTTAAATTTCTCAGTTAAGTCCATGTTAAATGACCAAAATACCCTTGCTTATTAACAAAACCCACTGCATCGTCTTCATCACCATCATCATCTTCATCACCATCATCATTTGCATCTGCATCACCCTCAGCTGCTCCCACTCAAACAACAACCGTCGCCGCCACTCAAACGGAACCACCACGCTGTTGATTCAGGTCCGAATATTTGTGACCATCCATGAACACCCGGGTCTGGCTCCGAACAACCAGACATCAGCGAGTATCCCCCGCCGTCGATCACCGAGCTCCGTCTGTCTTTCTCTTTCTCTCACTTCAGTCTCTCTCTCTCTCTCTCCGTCCCTCTCCGTCTCTCTGATCCGTCGCCGCCGTACGCCACCACCAAATGGTGGTGGCCGGCCGTTAAAAATCGAGGGAGAATAGGGTTGGTGTGGTGAATTTAAGATGAACGGGGTGGGGGTGTCTCACCGGAGAAAACCATCGACTGATCAGCTGGAAATACGGCCGGAGCCGGGCTCGTGACTGTCGTAGAGACAGATGGAAACAGGGGTGTGTTATAGGGAGGAGGAGGGTGCTTGTCGGAGTTAAAAGGGTGTGCGACGCCTCGCTGGAATACGGCCAGTGCCGGAGAAGCTCATCAGAGAGAGTGGGATGTCTGGTTTGTGTGTGTGCGGCTATGTAGGATCGCGTTCGGCCCTGTTTGAGTCGATCAGAGAAATTCCTATCCAAATCAAGAGGCGAAAACTAATGATTTGGTGCTATTCTAGCTGGATTCACTTTAAACTTGTTGTATTATTGATATTGAAAGCAATTACAATGTCTGACAGCACTTCGGCAGCATACCGGAACAAATACACCGTAACTATGTGTTATGGTTCGCTCAAGATAACCCCTATATATAGATGATAGAGGTTCGCTTATACGGTCAACCAAATAAGCGAACCTGTTCACCAGCCATATGAGCGAACCTCATCAAGACCTAATAAGCGAACCTTACAAGACCATTCAAGCGAACCTGATCTACACATTGACACATGAGCGAACCTAGGCATAATCACATAAGTAAACCTATTACAATCTAGGGTTTCTAGGTTTCCATGTCATGTCTGATCTATCTCACTCTAAGACTCAATGAAAGACGTAGTTGACAGACGTAAGTGCACCAACAGACTCCCCCTCGGATGTTGACGGAGTCTTCACAGAGTCTTCGAGTCTTCACAAAACGTCAATCTTCAGTCTTTATCTGTCTTCGATCTTCCTTTGAAGTATCTGTCATTTCAAGAATCCTCGTTCTCTTTCTTCATCATCACCAAACTCCTCTCTCTCAACTGTTGACACGGTGTCTTCAGACTCCCCCTCTTAAACAGCTGGGATCGTAGTCTGGAACTCAATTTCCACAGGTTCTTAGATTGTAACCTGGCACTTCAGCATATAATCGTCACCTGGCTCAAGTCCTGCACAATCTCTACCCAACCATAAGTTTCTATTAAAAGATTAAACCTTCAAACTTTTTAGAAACATGTACCAGAAACTAGATTAATGATTTTACATTCAGGATCTTTTACTGGCTCTTATCAAATGAATTTACCAGCTTCACATATACTCTCCCAAACCAGTTCTTCAAGTTTAGCACTTTGAATTTCGAAAGACAGCATCTCAACACCAGTTGTCGAAACTCTTTTTGACTTTTTCAAAATTTATGCTAAAACACACCAAAAATCTTTTTGGATTTTCTGAATGAAAGAAAATGCAGAAAACAAAATATTTACATACAATATTTTTGTGAGTTTGTGCAAGAGGATCATATCAGTTATGAAACATATCACTAACACCGTTAAGCTTGATTACATATTAAGTTCTAAACAATTTACCTAGATTATCAGTATGTTTGTCCACTGAAATTTTCACACAGACTTCAATTGATTCGAGATACGATATTAATGTTTTAGAAACTAAAACTTAATTGTGTATCACTCCACTTGAATATACTCCTGTATTCAGATCCCAATATTCAGTCTTACAGGTGAGTATACCACAGCTGATATCTGTAAAGGGGTAATGTGCGAGGGTCGTGAGAGCTCAGGTCGATACTTCCATATACGCAGAGAGATGACGGCTTCGACTTTAGGTGGGTCCCCTTTAGAGGATCTTTTATTACAACAGCAAAGATTATCAATTTTATTGTTTAATCAGATTGATGAGGGCGAGCTTATGTTTCAAAGCTTTTTGCAGAAAGTATTATTCGGGGACTAGGTCAATATTTCCATACAGCAGAAGTCCCGGAATAATACCCCAGATATCACTGAGCATAAAGACCTAGTATCTCAGAATACGGGACCTTTCAAACAAGATTTCGGGGGTTACCCATATATCCAAGAATAGTTACCCACAAATTAAGCAAGTTCGAATTTAGGTTTATATCTCGTTTCAATTTACTAAATGTGCGAAAACCTACTGACACATCCATAGTAAGATTGTTTATCACTTTTAGCTTTACAATTCTTTAGCGTGCTGTGATAGTCCACTGATGTACTATCATTTCCTCTTTTATGCAACAAAAACTCATTTTTCATTTTATCATGTTTTTGGCTTTTTCAAATTTTCTGATGTTTTTGGATTTTCTAAAATTTCTTACTCCCCCTAAAATTCAAATACATCTAATGAAAATTGAAAACAAACTGTACAGAACATGACAACTGATATCGAATCGCTTCAATTCTCCATCCGTTTGGCTTAAACAATCAGAACTCCCCCTCACAACAAACTATTTTCCCATAATGATTTCAAAACACTTACGTTTGTTTTAATCAAAATGGTTTTTCCGGAAAATAAGTTTAGTTGTTATTACCACTTGTAAAATTGGGGATTAAATCATCATATTGTTTGCCAAGTTTATGAATGGCAGTTAACTCAAGTTCAATTTAATGACCTTGATTTAACCACTTGTAAGAGCAACTGGTTCACATTCTAAACCACTCGTAACAATCACAAACATACAACTCAAACCTATTTTTCAACCAATTACCATCTGTTGGTTGAATTCTCAAGGTGCCGATTCCTACTCCTCGCTTACAAACCTGGGAGTTCCGGCAAGTCCTACAAAACCTCAAACACAGATTTAGAAGGATGCCGATTCATGATCCACGATTACCAACTTGGGATCTCCGGCAAGTCAGGTTTTTATTCTTTGAAAAATATATCCACCCAAGCCTGACCTTCCTTGGGTGTAACAACATCTTCTTTATCTTTACTTTCAACAGGCTTGTAAATACGTCCTTTGGAAGCATAAAAATCTTTGATACTTTTGGCTTTACCATTGACCATTTGTCCAAAGATACGTTTCACATTTCCGTTGAAAGTTTTTTCAACATCAAATTTCTTCTTGTCAGAATAAAATTGATTTGAAATTTCAACTTTTCCAACTTTCTTCATAAAATTTTCAGCACGTAAAGGTGGAAAATTTTCATCGTTCATGGTTGGAACTTTCTTTTCAACCTTTTTCTCAACACGTGGCTCCTCTGATTTTATGGAATCAGATTCATCACCAGAACTATTACCTGAACCTTTCACAACCCATTTTTGATTTGACACATTATCTTTTCGTCTTGAAGCACTCTTTGAACATTCTCCTTTCTCAAAAGTTGAATTTTCAAAGCCAGTAAACTTCCGGGTTAACAGTTCAGTCTTCTCGACAATCTTCTCTTTCATTTTACCAGAGATTTCCTGTTTTGGCTTGAATGTCTTTGGACAATCCTTTGCCACATGACCAGCAATCTTGCACTGAAAACAAGTTCTCTTTTCAATCTTCTTCCGAACTTCATTCTTCTTCAGTTCTTCTTGCTTCTTGGCAAGGAATTCCTGATTTGTCTGCTTTCTGAATGATTGTTCTTTTTCAGCCTCTGACGTTTTCCCTGAAACAAACATAGTTTTTGGTTTATACATTTTCTCATTTTTATAGTTTTTCGGTGGGACAAAACCAAGACCTTTCTTTTTGAAATTACGATTATGGTTTGGTTTCTGTCGGAAACTATAACCATAATTATAACCCATTTTCTTGTTGATTCTTTGTTGATCTCTTGAAGTGTATGATTTAGGTTTCCCATTAAGATTTAAATCTTTTATTTCATAAATATTAATTTCTGTTATTTTGAAAACCTTTTGAATCATTTCAAGTCTGACACTTCTTATTGGAAAACTCTCATCAGAATATAATTTGTCAGAACCTTTCAAAGTATATGCCACTTTGACCGATTCATCATTCAAATTAGATTTCGAAAGTAAAAACTCTTTATCATAAACCCGTTTGTCCTTTTTATTTGTCAGCTTTGACGTATTTGACCCAGACTTTGACTCAGGTTTGGACTCCCGTTTTGACTCCTCACTGTCATCTTTATCTAACACCTGATCGATCACACTTTTTATCAACTTTGACTCATGATCAGTGTCTGATGACGTATACATGACATCAATACTTTCTGGCAAGTTATCCGATGGCCCTGACTCCCATTGTAAATTGATTGCTTTATTGACTCTTTCGGAATTTGGATTTCGAGGTGAATATCCATTTTCGACCGGGGGCGGACATCTATTGTAGACCACACTTGATTTCTTACCAGAAGTTTTCAGTTTTTCTTCTTCGTCTTCTGTCACAGATTTCTCTTCTTCAGACGTTTTCACTTCTTCAAACGTCTTCAAATTCTCCACAACTGGATAAATCCTGTCAACAACAAAAGAAGAACATGAGTAACTTTCTAATAACTTTTTAACTTTCTCAGTTTCTATCTTTTGTGTTCCTAGTTCCAACTCAAGATCGGCACATTTCTTGATATGAAAGTTCGCATCATCAAGCTATCTAAGGTACGCTACTTTCAGTGTATTCATAGCCACAGCTTGTTCACCACTCGAATCTGTATACTTGTTGATCTCTCTGTTCATCGTATCATACGATTCTTTCAACTTGTGAATATTGTGCAACAACTCATTGTTTTGTTTGATTAACGAATCACAGTTCATGCGCTTTTCTGGAACTTCAACTTGTTCTGTATCAATTTTCATTTCAAATTCAGGAACCTCTTTGACAATTCTGCTTGATTGTAAGAATTCAGTTCTTCTCTGCTTTTCAGCTTTAGCTTCAGCTTTTAATCGCTCTTCCTCTTCTTCCTCTTCTTCAAGCTTTATCCGTCTTGCTTCAGCAGCTTCCATGACTTTTCTGCACCTTTCTGCACATTTCAAATCATAAGCATTAGCATAGAAAGCATGAGTATTGAAAAGATTGTTGGACATCTCTTTGGACATAAATTCTTGATCTGGGCAAAAATCATCCCAATTGAAACCTTCAGCCAACTTCTCATCATCTTGTTCAGCAAAGTACACCTTGCTGTCTTTTGGAAGATACTTTTCCCAGGTAAAATTATCATATTTACCCTGACTAACTACACATGCTCTTTTTGAATTATCAATCACATCTCTCCCATGAGCCGTTTGTGCCTGATTCTGTGCTGGTGGTGTGATTTTATGATAAATTGCCTTCTTGTGATAATCGTTGTTTCCGAAAGGGTTCTGGGCTCCGGTAGCTTCATGATTTTTGCACTCCCTCTTGAAATGCACCTTCTCCCTGCAACGAAAACACGTAACTTTAGATTTATCAAAACCCAAAGTTGAAACGTTTGCATCACGAAAATCATCTCGGCCTGTAATTTGTTTAAACTTTTCAGCACGTCTCATCACACTAGCCATGCACCACTTTATGTCCATTAATTCCATTTCTTCAGCATCAATTTGATCGTAATCCTCTTTCGTGAGCATTGGATTACCGATCTTTCCTGCCACAAAACAACTATATGACTCCAAAATCATCCCCAACAAAGACATTTGATTTTTAGCAATCTCTTCAGTGTACTCTTGATCATTTTCAAGACTAAGAACAATGTTACACTGAAGCTTTTTCTCATTCTTTGTTACAGAAACGTTTGGATCGAATGATGAAAATCTTGTGCTGCTTGATCCTTGGGATGGCTTCTTCTCAAGAGAATCTTTAACACTGTAAGCAGTTTCGATCTTTGGAGAATAATTTGTTGATCCAGTAGCACCACTCTTGTAGTACAAACTGATATCCTGTTCTCCATCATAATTCTTCATCCTGGCAATCTTTCTCTGCTCCATCTCTTGAGCTTCCAGATGCTTGATAAAATCTCCCAATGTCATAGCATTGTAGTCTTTTCTGTTAGATTTTAGCATCATCAAGAATGTTCCCCATGTTTCATGTGGAAGCGCATCTGCAAGTTTTTCAATCAATTCATCAGTATCTTTCTTAACTCCAAGTTTTGACATGTTTCTCACCAAGTTACAATATCTATCAATTATCTGCTTGGTACTTTCATTTTTCAATCCCCGGAATAAGTCAAATTCTTTCTTCATGAGAGACATCTTATTCTTGAGCATATCATCACTTCCCGTAAACTTTGCTTCCAATTCTGTCCAAATTGAATACGCAGTTCCATCATGTTGAAGCAGTATCAAGATATCTTCTTTTATCGCTTGCTGAAGCAGACTCACCATCAATTTCTCATCTCGATATTTCTTTTTATCTACAGTACTCATCTCTCTAAGTGTTAACGGAGTACCATTCACAACATTGTTCTTTGTGGGCTTAACATATTGTTCCTCAGTGTGTTCCCACGCATCTAGGTGATAAGCCTCGACCCAATTTCCAAACCGTTCAGATCACACGTTATAATCATCAATATCCATGAGTTTAGGCGGTCTTTGAGACGTTCCGGTTTCATTGTCAATCAAAGCATTCTGAGTAATCGAGGTTGGGGTTGCAAAAGCGTTATAGAATTCAGTATCCATTGTTCAAATATCCAAAGTTCACAAAAAGTTTCAAACTTAGACAAAACTGTTCAAATAAGCGAAGCTGACAAGAGTCTTATAAGCGAAACTATCACTGTATTTTCACTTGGAGCGAACCAGATGATCAGCTGACTATATGAGCTAATCAGATCAGCTGACCAGAAGAGCGGACCAATGGGTTGACCAGATAAGCGAACCAATGAGTTCACCAAATAAGCAAACCAATGAGCGAACCTTATTGCTTTTGGAGCGAACCTGATTGAATTGGAGCGCACCTTTTCCTTTCGAGCGAACCTGGTCCTTTCGAGCGAACCTGTAAGGTAACTTGGAGCGAACCTATCTGATTGCCTTGGAGCGAATCTATCAGATAGCTTTGGAGCGGATCTGATCTGAAATTTGGAGCGAACCAGTCCAAAATTATGACCTTTGGAGCGAACCTTTCATGCTGATGTCACTGTTCGAACAATTTCACACAAGAGAACCTCCTAAAATCTTTACTTCTAGGTTGATTTTAGATCTGAAAAGTTCAAGGGTTTACTAGTCCATAATTCCGAGTGCAATGTGTGATTTTGAGCCGGTTTTACCGTGAAAATTTTTGAAAAAGTGAAGAAAGTGTAGAAAAATAGATGAAATCAAGCTAAAATGGCAAGAACTCCTCCTCCTGAGCTCTGATACCACTTGTAGGATCGCGTTTGGCCCTGTTTGAGTCGATCAGATCAATTCCTATCCAAATCAAGAGGCGAAAGCTAATGATTTGGTGCTATTCTAGCTGGATTCACTTTAAACTTGCTGTATTATTGATATGGAAAGCAATTACAATGTCTGACAGCACTTCGGCAGCATACCGGAACAAATACACTGTAACTATGTGTTATGGTTCGCTCAAGATAACCCCTATATATAGATGATAGAGGTTCGCTTATACGGTCAACCAAATAAGCGAACCTGTTCACCAGCCATATGAGCGAACCTCATCAAGACCTAATAAGCGAACCTTACAAGACCATTCAAGCGAACCTGATCTACACATTGACACATGAGCGAACCTAGGCATAATCACATAAGTAAACCTATTACAATCTAGGGTTTCTAGGTTTCTGTGTCATGTCTGATCTATCTCACTCTAAGACTCAATGAAAGACATAGTCGACAGACGTAAGTGCACCAACAGGCTGGTCTATTGCCTGCCTTAGGGTTATAAAATGAATTTATAGTAGGTGATGAAGATGATGATAGTGATGAAGATGCAGTGGGTTTGTTAATAAGGAAGGATATTTTGGTCATTTAACATGGACTTAACTGAGAAATTTAACTGATGTTAGGGCTGGGGACCAACCAAGTGCATTTTTGACAAGTTTTATGACCACGCGTGTAATTAGTAAACCACTAGGACCAAGTCTGCAATATTTGAAAACCACAAGGACCAACCAAGCATTTAACTCCTGACAAAATGGTCTAAACCACAGGGACTAAAATGGCATTTAACTCAAAAACAACTTCGCAAACTATAAACTTTTTTAGTTTATAATTGTTGGTTCCAACCCCAGATAAGAGGAGGGTTTTATTACTAAATATGTTGAAAAGAATAATTTTACAAAAATGCCTTCATTTCGTAGTTTGTTTAGAGTCTTCAAAAACGTAGAAACGACCCAGCATGAAACTACACTGCTATAAAGAATAAAGCTTATCTCGACCCACATCACTACAAACGTCGTTTTCTTCCATAATGATCTCACAAAAATAGTCTTGTTTTACCCCTTAATTTCTAACACTAAGTGGTCATATTTAATTAACGTGGGGTCAACATTGCGATCTAACGAGTCGGCAAAGTTGAATATCGAGCCTTAAAGAATGTTTCTAGGTCATAGGTAACACACATAAAGTTGGTTTGTCACGCAATCAACTTTTATAACTTTTTCCTTAAAGTTTTATTGACAACTATATAGTAAATGTAACTATAAAAACTTAGGTTATGTGAATTATAAATTATTATATTAAGTGATACAAGTTATCGGTTTTTAGGGTGTCTCGATTGTAAATAAAGAAAAAAACTATAGATTAGGGTGGCTCGATTGTAAATACAGAAACTAACTATAGATTAGGGTCTCTATATTTAAGGAGCTCCTAAATTTTCATGATTATATATTAAAATCGTACATAATTTTTGGTTATCTGATTATAGCTATGCAATTTTTGGTTTTGTGATTGTAGTGTTAGGATAAGGGGATTTATCACTGTGAATGTTGTTTGGTGCTTCACAAATTGGATTTCAATATGTGTTTTAGAGTTTAGCATGATATAATTTTCAGATTTGACTTGAAAGTGTTTTCTTTTTATTAAAACTCACACCAACTCTAAAATGTGTGATTTTGTCTTTTAAAAATAGCATACAAAATATGTGTCATCATACACTCACATGTTAAGATCTTAAAATTAAACACTTTCCACTTTTGATTATTCTCTTTACCAAAAACATGCGGATCCAATCACGATTTCTCGATCAATCCTCTTACCCCTCATTCTTCGAGAAAAAACAGAAAGATCCTTGATTTTCTTTTTACGCAAAAGTAATTGTTTTAGACTTTGCTACGACCCTAAAAATGTTAGTTTTTAATTATTTATTTAATGATATATTTATGATACCTCTTAGATTACTAGATAGTTATTTTGACTATGAAGAAATGTCTCAATAATTTCTATCTTGTAGAATAAACTAAGGTACGTTGTTTTCATCTTCGTTAGGGTAGGGGCGTTCCACTAGTGATAAAATTCCATCACTTACAACATCCAATCTAGTTCTGTCATTTCATCAAACATTATTCCATCACTAGTGATGATTTTAGTGGAAATGCCCGTCACTAATGATGGTTTTTTTTTAATTCTTAAATTATAAATTAACAATAAAACAATAAAATTATAAATTATAAATTTCATTTAAATAAAAAACAGTATTTCTAGAAATATTTTAGATTACAAATTAAAAATAAACATATAAAAATAAAAAGATACATAACGATAACCTACTCATCGTCCGAATCCGGAAATTCTAAACCTAAAGAACCTACAAGTTCAATTAAATCATATCTCAACCGAAAGTGAATTTCTTCATTGCGCAAGTCTTGTTGGACATTTTCGGGAACGAAAATTTGTGTAGGAGGATCCGGCACCCAATCTGGAGATATTGCACGTCCAACTTCTTTTATTAGCATATTGTGCAATATGATACATGCATATACTATGCTATGTATTCTTTTCTTATGCATCGCACAAACTGGTCGGTTTTAGTATTCCTCATCTACCCTTTAAAACACCAAAAACCCTCTCAACTTCTTTTCTTGCCGATTCTTGCAACCTCTTGAACGTCTTTTCTTTAACCTCGACAGTAAATGAAGGAGCTTTTACAAAACAGACCATGATGGGTATATACCATCCACAAGAAGGAAGTCTCATGTGTAATATCTTCCTTTAACATAAAATGGACAGAAGGGTGCGGTACCATCTGTTATGCTTTGAAACAACGGCGACGTGTACAAAATATTGATGTCGTTGTTTGAACCAGGAACACCAAAATACAGTAGAAACTATATAAAATAATACACTTGGGACCACCAAAATTTATTAATTAAAACAGTTATTAATTAATCGATAAATTAATAATTATTAATTTGTATATTAATTAATATTTTATTAATTTATAGTAGAATACTTAGTTTACAAACACCTTTCAAGCTTCCACTTAATTATTGTATACAATGCATGTATATCAAATGAACGGACCAATTTGAAAGAAACCTTCAATCTCCCACCTTATTGAAAGCGTTATTGGAATTAATAAAGATGATATCGATGAAGAAGATGATGAAAGTTCTACAATGGAGCCCCCTTCACGAAACGAAGCTATTAAAGCGGCAATCACATTGAACAATTTCTTGTTGAGCTATGAGAAAACAATACCGGAAGTTTTTACCATGCTAAGGAAAATTAGAGACGAAATTCAAGGGGAAATTGATTTCAACAAAAAACAAAAGACAATTGAGTCATTTTTCAAGAAACCTTCATAAATCATTCATGTAATATGCTATATATAAGGAATTATTAATTTATATTAAATATAGGGTCTAAAGAAATTATCAAAAATGTATTATCTTATAATTTTAGCGAATTATTAATTTAGCACCCTATCCCCGAGTCGGGGCCGGCAAAAAATATTATCTTAGAGAGTTTATTAAATAATCGAGTATTAATTTATCGAGTTTCTACTGTATGAATGCTAAAACCATAAATCATTCAACGTCACCGCTTCAAGTATGATGGTTGGTCTTTTGACATCACCCCTAACATACGCCCCTCGCAACTCTCTTGGAAAATTTCTCCATTCGATACGTGTACAATCGATGCTACCGAGTATCCCTGGAAAATGCCATCTAGCCTCATGCGCGGTGTAATGCGTGCGATGCCGTGTCTTGTTTGTTTACGTAGGAACTCTTTGGCATACAATTTAATGATTGCGTTACAAAAGAATTGCAAACATTCACATGAAGTTCTGTGCGACATAGCTAAGTATTCATCAATATCATTGGGAGGGTTACCTGTCGCTAGTTGGCGAATGGCAGATGTGCATTTTTGTATCGGCGTGAAACTTGGTTTGCCCCTCCCGTTGTAACGTTCTTGAAACCATTCTTCGCTTGCTTCTATGTCTCCAACAATCTTTAAAAATAAATCTTTTGGTAAACAAAACCCATCTATAAACGTTTCGGCATTGTAGACCGGATTCTCTACAAACTAATCCTTCATTAACACTTCGTTGGCATGTATACGATCACGATCCACCATTTTCTTCTTTGGGCGACTGGAACCTTCAAGTTCGTTATACACCTCTTGAAAAATTCAAGCATCTCATTGTCGGAAGACGTTTCGCTATCGCTATCGGTGTCCATCAAAAACGAATCCGTGGGGAATTCATTTTTACCCAAGAAAGTGGTATAATTTTATGTTTTTGTGTGAGTGAAATATTTAGAATGTGTGAGTAAAATATGTAGGTTGTAGTGATATATATATAAAGTGTTTAAGTTTTTTTTTTTAAATCCAAACGGTCAAAAAGTCACAACGTTCATATTCCAACGTTCAAAAGTTCACAACGTTCCTTTCTTCACGCGTGTTGGTGATCACGCTTAAAAATCACCACGCGTTTTCATGGCCACTGGCGGAGGTGTTTCACGCCGTTGCACGAGTGATAAAAGGCCGACAACGGGGCGCTCCGTCCCCCCTTATAGCTCGTTGTAAATTTCTTATATAACATTTTAGCAGAAACAAAACCTCACAAAATTATGTTTTTTTAACAACAGACAAGAAACATGATATAAGAAAGGGTAGAATACTTGTATTTGTGTTTAACAAAAACAAATAGAAAATTATGTGACCAGTGGCGAAGCTTGAGATTTCCGAACGTGGGGTCGAAAACGTATATACCCAAAAATTTCTATAAAAACAGGGAATCGAAAACGTATATACCTAAAACAATTTATACGAAAACCACATACTTTCTACTAATGAGCGAAAAGTTCGAGAAGTCGGTCGCCTCCTCTTGCCCACTAGAAGCTACGCCCCAATATGTGACTCATTATTATTAATTAAAGGGTAGAATACGTGTACACATTTATAACAAAAAAAGAAATAGAAAATTTTATTATTATTAATTAAATAAAGGGTATAATACGTGTACTTGTGTATAACGAAAAGAAATAGAAAAGATATAAATAGACTAGAACAACAATGACATCCTAGGGCCTATTAGCCTAAAACACCAACCTATATGTGATGGGCCGAGTTCCACCATTATAATTGTACATACCGCTTTACAAAGGAGAAGGATACCACGCAAGAAGATGGGAATGGCTGAGACACTTGGTCTTGATAACATACTGATAGAGATGTGGAAGTGTTTGAGAGAGGATAAAGTTCGATAGTTAGCTAGTTTTGTTGGTAATTGACGAACTTTAAGTCACAAGTCGGTGAATTTAGGGGATTGATGTGGACAAGTAGGTCATAGTTGGTTAAGTTTCCTAATTATGTTATAATTATATTTAGTAATGTCTTGGACCAAGTTAGGGTTAACCTATATAAACCAAGTTAGGGTTAGATACTATTTAGAAAAAAAAAGACTAGAGAGAAACCGAGTTATGGTTTGAGAGTTATTGTATCAAGTTTTTTGAGTTATATTTTCTTGGTTATACTGAAAGTTAATGGAGAGTTATTCCATTCGTATTCATGTTTTTCGTTTGATTATCGACTAGGACTTGAATTGATATCAGAGCTAAGTTCAATCGTCGATATCAAACGAATACTCGGGTTATTAATCGGTGGCCAAGGTAGTTACGGGCATCGGTGATTTCCATCGAGTGATTACGGGCTGAGACATAGCTAGTAATCAGCGGATAAAGAGCATCGGTAAAACAGTTTTTCTGGCGGGAGGCGTTTGTTTTTCAGTGGCAGCAATCGGGAGAACATGTGGTCTTTCGATCGGTGATTTTTTGAAGAAGCAGTTTTGTGTAAGTCTGGTTTTTCTTTGATTTTTGTTCCGTGATTAAAGAATAACAAGCGGCAAAAGCGTGACTTTTTTATCGGAACAAGAAGATCTTGAACGGAGTTAACGGCGGAAATTATTTTGAAAAGTTGATAAATCTTGATTGTCTTTGCAGCAGATTCTTTTTAAAGGATTCTTTCTATCCGAGTTTTCGAGAGGTATCCGTGAACGGGCTTTTGCAAGCTAGCGGGTTCGGTTTTGAATAGCTGTTTGGGACTGATTTGTTTGTAGTTGTTCCAACGGACTGGAGCAAGGGAGTTCTACGTCGTTAACTTACAAGAGACGAGGTAAGATGACAGACAGGGACAAACCACCATCAGTTGTGGTTAAGGATCAGAGTACCACAACTTTACAGTGTCCAAATGTTAAGATAAACTAATTACATCATTTGGGCGATTCGTATCAAGACAATATTCAAGGTTCATGGAATATTGCATGCTTTAGAACCATGCGAAAAGGATGTAGAGGCAAAAAAGGATGACATGACAGTTGCACTTCTACTTCGGGCATTACCCGAAGAGCTCGTGTTTCAAGTAGCTCAGTTTCGGACTGCTAAGGAAATTTTGGAAGCGTTTAAGACACGGTATGTTGGGGTTGAACGGGTTCGAGAAGCAAAGATTAAATAATTGGAGATGGAGTTCCAATCTTTAAAGATGAAACAAACAGAGACTATTGATTCTTTCGCATGGAGGATAAGTCAGATAGTTATTAAAGAAGCCAGTTTGGGAACCACCTACCAAGACAAAAAACTTACTAGAAAATTGTTAGGCTCTGTTCCAGGGAAGTATTCCAATTGTAGCTTTAATTGAACAATTCGCAGATTTGAAGGCCATGACGTTTCAGGATGTAATCCGCAGACTGAAGACGTTCGAAGGCCATGACGTTTCAGGATGCAAGGGTATCGAGTCTTTATTAGAAAATCAAAGTACACTAATGTTCACCAATGGTGAGTCATCTGCGAATCACAAATCCTATGACAATATGTGGGCGTGGACGAGGCGGTGCAAAGGTCAAAGTTGGGATAACAAGGACCAAAATGGAAGTCAAAGTCGAGATGGTCAAGATCATGGGTCAAATAAGACGAGTCAAAGAAGAAACAACAATTGTCAAAGGGGAAGAAAGGATAGGTCATAGGTTCAGTGTTACTGTTGTGATAAATTTGGTCACTTCGAGTTAGGGTATCCGGATATGAAGAAACAAGAAGAAGCTAGCTTAGCTAAAACCAATGATTTTGATCCATCATTGTTTATGATGAGAAGTGGTCAAGAGATGTTTTTTTCTAAATGTAGAATGGATGATTCCTAAGCATTTCGAGACCGAGCTAATGGAGAAAGACACTTGGTATTGTAAGTTCAAAATCCTAGAAATATCGATACTAGTGATGTTTCTTAACAATAATCAAATATGAAACACCAATTGATTTTATGTTTTGACACGCAAATGATAAAATAAAAAACTCATAAACAGTTTTAAGGACAATGTAGAAGAAGATCAACACAATAACTAGGCTTGATTATAGTCTAAAGATGTTTACAATCTGAACACGACTTTTCTAATGCGCTCTAATCCACACACACAATGGTGGAATCAATTCATCAAAAAGCTAAACCTCACAATGAAAAGACTAAAGCTATTTATAGACTTCTTACTAGGGTTACTAGCAACACTACCTAACTGACGTCATGTGTGTATGTGACAGTCAAGCAGGCGTCACACAAGTGACTTATGTGACTGACTTGCATTATTAGCACACTAAAACATTGCAACTATTAAGAAGACAGGTGACACTCAATATGCTCCCGGAGTGTCGCCGGTGAGCAAAAAAATCTTGTCTTAACTTGTACAGTATGCTACAGTCTTTATAGTTCCAACAATCTCCCCCGAGACTATTGCATACTGTTTCTTTATCACTTTTGCTAGGATGGTTCAGAAGGATGAGCGGATGTAGAAGCAAGCACATGACATATACCCAACAGGTATCTAGACAACGGAGCATCGAATCACATGATGGGTAATCGAGCTTATTTCTTTGAACTTAGTAAGCGTGTCAACGGAACGGTGAAGTTTGGAGATGGATCTTGTATTGACATACGGGGAAAAGGGTCGGTATTGCTAGAAGGGAAAGCTGGGGAGCAGCGCCTGTTGACCAGTGTTTACTACATACCGAGTCTACATAGCAATATCATAAGTCTTGGTCAAGCAATGGAAGATGGATGTGACATTCACATGAAATGTAATTTGCTAACCGTTCATGATGATACAGTTAAGCTTATGATGAAGGTGACAAGGACCAAGAACCGTTTATACAAGATCAACCTCAAGATAGCATGTTTCGGTACACAAGTTAGCATGATTGGAATGAAGAATTTTATGGGTGAGGATCTACAAGAGTTAAACTAAAAGATGCTACGCCATGTATGAGTCAGAATCTTCTCAAAGATCCAAGTTTAATGAAGAACCCAAAATTCAAAGTCCAAAGAAAAATGTCCAAGAATTCAAAGAAAAGGTTAAGCAAGGAATTCCAACCCAAGGAAGTATGTTTAATAATCCAAGAAAGCTAGTTTTTGCTCAAGATCACAGCTGAGTCAATGGTGGTGCGAGTTCTTATAACCAAAGGACGAGTCGTGTTCAAAGGACTAGTCAAGTACAAGGTCGCAAGAATGTTTAAGCTAGGAAGAAGCCAAAAAATAGTTAGAGATCGAGAAAACTTCCAAGAGAATCAAAGCAATGAAGACATTTTTGGAGTTGAAGGTCTACCTATTTTGAGTCCGAAATTACAAGGGTGATTGTGGGTAATTTACGGACTTTAAGTCACAAGTCGGTGAATTTGGGGAATCAATGTGGACAAGTAGGTCATAGTTGGTTAAGTTTCCCAGTTATGTTATAATTATATTTGATAATGTCTTGGCCACCAAGTTAGGGTTAGCCTATATAAACCAAGTTAGGGTTAGACATTATTTAGAAAAAAAGACTACAGAGAATCCGACTTATGGTTTGAGAGTTATATTTTCTTGGTTATAAAAAAAGTTATTACAGAGTTATTCCATTCGTATTTGAGTTCTTCGTTTGATTATTGACTCTTACATGAATTTTGTTTAATCTTATTTTTAAATCTGGAAAAATCCCGGAGCAGTGCCGTAGTTCCCTTGTATAAGAACAAAGGAGATGCCTAATGTTGTGGGAATTACAGAGGGATTAATCTACTAAGCCACACTATGAAATTATGGGAGCGGGTATTGAGACTAGGATTAGAAGAGAAACTTAGGTTACGGTAAACGAGTTTGGTTTCATGCCAGGGCGCTCAACTACAGAAGCGATTCACATTCTACAGAGCTTAAAGGAAAAGTACACAGAGAAGAAGAGAGATCTACATATGGTGTTAATTGACTTTGAAAAGGCATATAGTGTGCCACGTAGACTAATTTGGGAAAGCTTAAAGGGCAAAGGTTTAAGGATTTGTCAATCTGAGAGTGAATACTTTTATTGTTATTTCAGCGGTGCAGGTGACAACGATGACACTCAAGTCACCATTGAGGGTCAAGTGGTCCCGTAAATGACTAAGTTCAAGTACTTATGATTGTTTGTGTAGATAGTGACGTATCGCACCACATCCAAGTTGCCTGGTGAAGGTAGAGAGCAGGCACTAGGATCTAGTGTGACAGGATGTTCCCAACAAAATTAAAAGGAAAATTTTACAGGGCCGTAGTTAGACCTGCTATGTTATACAGGACAGATTGTTGGGCCACCAATAAGACACATGCGCGCCAGATGGAGGTAGCAGAGATGAGGATGAGGATTGTTGATATGGTTGTGTGGCCACACGATGTTAGACCGAATAAGAAGTGAGGTTTTTAGTGAATGGTTAGGAGTAGCTAGTGTACCAAACAACTTAAAAAAAGGAGATTGAGATGGTTTGGGCATGTGAAGAGGAGGCATTCGACAGAGCGAGTTAGAGCAGTGGGAACCGTTACAGTGGAAGAAAGAAGAGGTAGGCCCAAGTTGACTTGGGATGGGCGAATTAGGCAAGATTTGGTAGAGTTGCACCTATCCGATGACATGGTTTAGGATAGGAGTTCTTGAAGATGCAGGATTAAGGTTAAGGATTTTTAGGGGAGGGTATGGATGTGTCCTAGGTTTGTCTGGGGGGGGATTATATATAATGATGTTCTTGTATTTATGCCTATATGGTGTTTTCTGATGATATATCTGGCTATAGCTACGCTTTCTACTTATTCATCTTTCGTCCATCTGTCCATTGTTTGTTTCGGAGGCGGGGATCTCTTTGGAAGCGCCAGAAGTAAGGTTTGCCTACATCCCACCTCCCCCCAGACCCTGTCACACCCCCAAAATCCACAAGCGGAGTATCACCACAAGGAGCGTGACTGACCAGGATCCAGCCACCAATCATATTGAACAATATAAATAAGTAAATAAAATCCAAACCAAACAATATAATTGGTGTCAAAACAATTTAACAAAGTCTAAGTTATCAGCGGAAGCATTAAGTTCAAAACTCAAAATATAAGTTTAAAGTTCATAAGTTTATCATGAACACACAACAGTCCATGTTCCACAACGACTCCTCCTATGCAAGCTCCAGCTAAGTACCTAACGACCTGCAGGGCATGTAACAACGAATCAACAACAATGCTGAGCGAGTTCACAGTTGGTTGTCCATTTTAGTGTTGTTCCAAAAACCATAAGTTATTTCGAAAACCATGAGTTAACCAGTTCATTGTTTCCCAAACCATATGTCACGGCCCCCGACCCGGTTTGACCCGTTTCAGGAGCCGCGGGACAGAAATCCCGTGATATTTATTTAATTGAGTTTAGCAGCGGAATTTTAACATCAGGATCGTTATAAAGCTAAAAACTTTTCCCGATTATTTTATTTCACGACTCGGGACAAAACCCCGATAATTTACAATAATAAGATCTTTCAGATAATCTTTATTTCAAAACATATTTCTTTATTTTATATTGAGCCACTATCGTAAGCTTGAAATGCTCCTCAGCACTTTTCCTGAATTACAGTAGATCACCTGAAACATGTTTGAAAAAGGTTTTGTCAGCAGGGAAATACTGAGTGAATCATTCATTTTACTGAAAATGACACATTTATTTTAATACACAGTGTTAAGATCTTTTACGCATGTTTCTGATATCAACCAACTACCCACAGTATTTGTCACTCGACCGGATCTGTGACAGTGGTCATATCACCATTGGCTGCCCCAATGAATGACGTAAATCAATTAAAATTAGGTTCGCCCACCTAAAATGATTTAAACTGTAGTAATGTGCACAATACCCCACATACTGGCTGTAATTTGGTGATTACGTCAACTTAATCACTGTAATTATAATTCTGAAAATAACTTGGAGTATTGTAAAACATTTAATAAAAAGAGAATGACTCACATTGCAGATTTAATACGGACAGAATATGATTTAGCCTCGTTAACCTAATAGTAATAATAATGCACACAAAACTGGGTTAGTGATCAATACAGCAGTCACGATAACTCACGAGATCAAATTCTCACAATGAACGACAAAGTGCAATACTTGAACATTCATCGATTTAACGACGAATGACAAAGTATAACCCTAACGTGGGTGGCACTTAAACATTCTTTGGATATATTGATCTCGGAAAATGAATCGTAATAGCGATCGAGTAATTACCCTGTTTTGCGGCAGCGATTCGAGTGCAGTGTGTGTGTTTAATTGTAGTATAACGACTGTAATTCGACGCACAGAAGGCTTTTGGCCAACGTTTTAACTCCAAATTTCAAGTCCCGAAGTCGGCTATTTATAGCCAGAAAATAGCCTCGCTTACGGACCGTATGCTTCAACCCTTACGGTCCGTAAGGGAAGCACATATGCTTACGGTCCGTAAGGAATTTTCCTTTACGGTCCGTAAAGGGTGCAGTCTATTTACCTAGACTAGCTGAGTTCGGGACTAGCTTGCATGAATCATCAAAAATTCGAATTTCAATTGTGACAACAGATTTTATTGATAACTATCAATTAGGGTTTACCCCCCCCCCCCCCTGAGTTTTAGGGGCCCTGATCCTGATTCCGATTGTTCTGAAAATTTTAGGGTTAGTGCGGAATTACTTGGGTGTCTCAATTAGGGTCTCCTTATTGACTAATTATCATTCTAATTATAAATTTTAATGAGAGTTGTTACATCCTCCCCACCTTAGGAAAAATCTCGTCCTCGAGATTTATTGAAATAGATGAGGGTATTTCCGCTTCATTTCTGACTCCAGTTCCCAAGTATATTCTGATCCTTTCTTTGATTCCATTTGACTTTCACCAGTACTAGTCGCTTGTGTTTGAGAAACTTGACTTTTCGATCTTCTATTTGTAAAGGTTTCTCTATGAATTTCAGCTTTTCATTTACCTCTACATCTTGAAGAGGTACTACCAGGGATTCGTCTGATAGACATTTCTTAAGATTGGATACATGAAATACATCATGTACTCCAGCTAGTTCTTCTGGTAGTTGTAAGCGATAAGCAACTGGTCCGATTCGTTGAATCACTGGGAATGGTCCAACATATCTAGGACTCAGTTTTCCTTTCTTACTGAATCGTACTACTCCTTTCCAAGGAGATACTTTCAATAGTACTTTGTCTCCTATTTGGAATTCGAGTGGCTTGCGACGATTGTTTGCATAGCTTTTCTGGCGATCTCTGGCTGTTTTCAATCTTTCCTTGATTTGAGTTATCTTGTCTGTGGTTTCTTGCACGATTTCTGGACCTGATAATTGACTTTCTCCTATTTCTGCCCAACATACGGGAGTTCTGCACTTGCGTCCATACAGTGCTTCGAATGGAGCGGCTTCGATACTTAAGTGATAACTATTATTATAGGAGAATTCGATTAATGGTAAATGGTTATCCCAATTACCTCCAAAGTCAATTACACATGCTCAGAGCATGTCTTCTAAGGTTTGGATCGTCCTTTCACTTTGTCCGTCCGTCTGTGGATGATATGCTGTACTCAGATTCAGTCGGGTTCCCATTGATTCTTGGAAACTTGTCCAGAAACGGGAAGTGAAACGACTATCTCTATCTGATACAATGGAGAGTGGAACTCCATGTAAGGATACTATTTCATCTACGTACAACTTGGCTAACCTTTCCATGTTAAAGGTTTCCTTTATTGGTAGAAAATGAGCGGATTTGGTCAATCGGTCCACGATCACCCAAAATGGCATCATTACCTTTCCTGGTTTTGGGTAACTTAGTAACAAAGTCCATTGTTATGAGTTCCCATTTCCATACAGGCATTTCTAACTGTTGTAGCAGACCTGAAGGTTTCTGATGTTCGGCTTTAACTTGTGAACAGGTTAAACACTTAGATACGTATTCGGCTATATCCTTTTTCATTCCTATCCACCAAAAATTACTTCTTAAATCTTGGTACATCTTATTGTTTCCTGGGTGTATGGTATACCTAGATTTATGAGCTTCTTCTAAAATCTTTGATCTTAAATTTCCTTGTTTAGGTACCCAAATTCTGCTTTTGTGGAATTTCCAAATTCCATCGTTTCCTTGTTCCAATTCTTTTAGGTAACCTTTCATTCCTTCGGCATCGTCCTTGATTGCCGTTTCCTGAATTTCTTTCAATTGTTCCATTAAATCTACTTGTAGATTTATTCTAAGAGCACGGACTCGCCTTTGCTTCTCATGATACTTACGACTTAAGGCGTCTGCGACTACGTTTGCCTTTCCTTCGTGATATTGAATATCACAGTCGTAATCACTCAGGATTTCCATCCATCTTCTTTGCCTCATGTTTAATTCTTTTTGCCCAAATATATACCTTAAACTCTTATGATCTGTATAAACAGTAAACTTACTTCCATACAGATAATGTCTCCATATCTTAAGGGCAAAAACTATAGCTCCTAATTCTAAATCATGAGTCGTATAGTTTTCTTCGTGCTTTTTCAATTATCTGGAAGCATACGCAATTACCTTCTTGCATTGCATCAACACACATCCATATCCTAATTTTGAAGCATCACAATATACTTCAAAATCTTCTGTTCCTTCGGGTAAGGCTAAGATTGGAGCATTGGTTAATTTCTGCTTTAAGATTCTGAAGGCTTCTTCTTGTTTAGGTCCCCACTCAAACTTAGTGGCTTTACAGGTTAGCTTAGTTAATGGTATAGCTATCTTGGAAAAATCCTTAATAAACCGTCTATAATATCCAGCTAATCCTATAAAACTTCTAATTTCCATTGCAGTTTGCGGAACCTTCCAATTGGTAATTGCTTCTATCTTAGCAGGATCTACGTGAATACCTTCGTGATTCACCATGTGTCCTAAGAATTGCACTTCTTGTAGCCAAAATTCACACTTCGAGAATTTAGCGTACAACTTTTCTTTTCTTAACAAAGTTAAGAGTACATGCAAGTGCTGACAATGTTCGACCTGACTTTTTGAATAAATAAGTATATCGTCTATGAAAACAATTACAAATTTATCCAAATATGGTTTACAGATCCTGTTCATCATGTCCATAAATGCTGCAAGTGCATTAGTTAACCCAAAGGGCATGATTGTAAACTCATAATGTCCATACCTAGTTCTAAAAGCAGTTTTAGGTATGTCTTCTTCTTGAACCTTTAATTGATGATATCCGGAGCGCAAATCTATCTTAGAAAAATATTTAGCGCCTTGTAATTGATCGAAAAGATCATCAATCCTAGGTAATGGGTATCGATTCTTAATTGTAACCTTATTCAACTCTCTATAATCGATACACATTCTCATCGACCCATCTTTCTTTTTTACAAACAACACTGGTGCACCCCAAGGGGATGAACTAGGTTGTATAAATATTTTGCTTAGTAATTCATCTAATTGCTTCTTTAATTCTAACATTTCGGTAGGAGCTAATCGATAGGGTGCCTTGGCTATCGGTGTAGTTCCTGGAATTAGATGAATCCTAAATTCTACCTCCCTATCTGGTGGTAATCCAGGTAAATCTTCTGGAAATACATTTGGGTATTCTGAGACTACAGGAATTTCCTTAAGTTCTTTTCCTTTAGTACAAATGATTACTGAAATCATATATACTATTCCTTGTTTTCGTTCATAATTAGCAACTTTCATTACTGATATGAACTTTAGCGGCTTTCGAGGTTTATCTCCTGTAATCATGATTACTTCTCCAGTAGGTGCTTGAATTTCTATAGAATTTCTATCACAAATGATTTGAGCATGGTTGGCTATTAACCAATCCATTCCTAATACAACATCAAATTCAGCTAATTTCATAGGTAATAGGTTTGCAACAAATTTATGACCTGAGAGTTCTATTTCTACTTTTTGCAAAACCTGATTGATTTTTACGGAATTCCCATCTGCGGTTTCGACTGTAAAAATCTGCCTAACGGTAGTTAATGGTAACTTAAGAGCTTGACAGAATGAAGTATTTATAAAACTTTGGTTTGCACCAGAGTCAAATAATACTTTTGCATAAACGTTGTGAACCAAAAACGTACCGGCTATGACATCCGGAATGAGCTCTGCTTCTTGAGTAGTTAGCTGGAATGCTTTGGCATTCTTTTTAGTAGCTCCTTCGGTTGTCTTAGGTTTGTTGTCTACTGGGTTGGCTAACTTAGGACATTCGGTTTTGAAGTGTCCGGCTTCTCCACAATGATAGCAAATTATGGATTTCTTTCTGTAGTTTTCTTCACCATGTCCTGTTGTCTTGCAAAAATTGCAAATTCTATTACATTTTCCAAAATGGTTCTTTTTGCAAATTTTGCAGAATGGCACAGTTGAAGATTGCCCTGTTCCTCTCCTTTTGAAATTACTACTGTTACCCATCCTGAATCCTTGGGTAATTTTCTGAGCAAGTTCCTTCTTCCTATCTTCATCTCTTGTGCGTATCAGTTTATCAGTTAGGGTGTTAGCTAATTCTACTGCATCGTCAATAGTGCGAGGTCTCGCAGCCTTAACGATATTTCGAATTTCGCTAATTAATCCCCAAATATAGCGAGAAATGAGTACCGGTTCTGGCGAAGCCAGGTTAGGTACCACTCTAGCATATTCGAAGAATGTCGAAGTATAACCACGACAATCCACACCTAACATCCGATGAGTTAGGAACCTATTTGCCATTTGTTCCTTTTCATACTCAGGACAGAATTTTCTTTCAACCAGATTCTTGAATTCTTCCCAAGTCATGGCATAAGCCCTATTTCTTCCTTTAACTTGTAACATAGTATTCCACCATTCGAGTGCTCCTTCTTTAAACAGATTCGATGCGTACATGACCTGATCATCTCTGGCACACTTACTTATTGCAATTACTGCTTCGGTTTTCTCTAACCAACGCAGTGATGCAGTCGCCCCTTCATTGCCTGCAAATTCAGTGGGTTTATAAGCAAGGAATTCTTTGAAAGTGCAACCAGGTGTTGCAGCCTTTCGTTTCTTAGGAAGCGGCGTGTGCTGGGATTCATTATAATGATTAGCATGATTATTACCCCCGTTTATACTATTACTGAAGTTATCCTCAATAGTATGTTTACTAGGAATAATATGTTGCGGTTCGATTGGATTTTTCACAGCAGCAACAAATGCTGGAATAGCATTAGCTATCCCTTGAGCAACAATATTTTCAATATCTTGTCTAGTCATATATTGATCCCCTGGATGTTGCTCTGACTGATTAGCTTCATTTACCGGTTCATTACCACTATTGGCCATCTGATAATATATAATAATTTTTTATTAGTATCTTGATAAATAGCAATTTATACACAAACAATAATGCACATAAAGTCAAAACTATCGATTTCTCGATTCCATGTTATAGTATGCATCACTACACACAGATATTTTACAAAGTTTTATTTGGAGTTATGTTACAGACTGATTTCACTATTTACTATACTATTACACAACTATAGTTTTACCACCTTTATATCCCTCACCATTTGTTGTTCTAAAAACGCATTTCCCTTTCATCATACTTCCAAGCAATCTGTCCCCCTATCTCCCTAATTCTATTCCCTGCATCCATCAACTCTTCACCGAAATGGCGAAGTTCAGCCATATTCTCAGTGCTCATTGGTGGATTAGATAGGGGTTCTGGATCGAATTGCGGAAGGAAGGAATAAGGGTCGTTGACAATATTTTGAAATTGCCAATCATTCGTCCACCATTCTTCCATTTCTATAGGTTGAGCGTGGACTGTTGGTTCTGGGATTGCTGGTGCAAAATTCATAGGGATTGGATTTTCACTAGGATAGGTAAAAACATTCGTATTGACAGGCTGAATAGTTTCACAGTTTGCCAATAGAAAATCTATTTCATCCTGAAAAGTTATTCCCTGGTTTTGGTTTTGATTGGAGCTCTCTCCGATTTCTATCTGAGTTGGTCTAGAACCTTGTCCTACTTCCATTTCTATATCTTTAGAATATTCTTCAAACTGTATCTCCATTTGCCTAGAATCTTTCTCGACTTCAGTTTCCATTTCCGGCTGTTTACCAGTTTCTTTTGCTATTTCTAAAGGATTGTTTATTTTAGGAAGTTTCGGAACTGGCTTTTTCCTATGGATACGATGTCCCCACACGTAATTCTTCTTTTTCTTTCGTTTTGGCTTTGTCAAAGGTGGAGCATGGAATTCTACAGGTTGGTCCACATCAGCAAAGTATCCAGTAAATTCTTGGGAAACTTCTATATTCACCGGGTACAGATTGAGGTTCTGAAAAGCTTCAGATATCTCGCTCATGCTGTGTAGCATATATGCAAAATGCACAGAAATGCTAAGTTAAAACTTTGGAACAAAGTTTAACAAATAAACATCGAAGTTTTATTGCACACTATTTGTACAAAATAACAGAAAAGAACACACTCAGATTTATTTATTTACTTGCTGAGAAGTGTTATTACTAGACTTAGGGTATTTAAAGATTTGCATGTTCTGCTACAGTGGCTAGCATATACAAATTTGCCCATTTCTCATCTAGCTTGTCTTCCCAAGGTGATTTATTAATTAACTCCTGGGTTTCCTTTTTAATTCTCTTTTCCCGTATTTGCTCCTTACTTTTCTTAATAATCATACTCCTTTTTCTAGGAGAAAGCGGTTTCTCATATTGTGCTTTTCGCACAAATATTCCTTCTTCAGGAATTGTAGGGAGCTTTGAAAATTTAGTTTTGGATGAACTTCCCTCTTCGTAGACTGACCTATCTAATTTAAGATAGATATCTTGCAACTTTTGCTTACCCATACTGTAACTAACAAATAGTCAGTTTAATGAAACACATAATCACATAATAGTAATCAGGAAAAATTAAGTATCTATTAAATACTTAATTAGCTTAACTTAGTGGCTCTGATACCACCTTATTTCTGTCACGGCCCCCGACCCGGTTTGACCCGTTTCAGGAGCCGCGGGACAGAAATCCCCTGATAATTATTTAATTGAGTTTAGCAGCGGAATTTTAACATCAGGATCGTTATAAAGCTAAAAACTTTTCCCGATTATTTTATTTCACGACTCGGGATAAAACCCCGATAATTTACAATAATAAGATCTTTCAGATAATCTTTATTTCAAAACATATTTCTTTACTTTATATTGAGCCACTATCGTAAGCTTGAAATGCTCCTCAGCACTTTTCCTGAATTACAGTAGATCACCTGAAACATGTTTGAAAAAGGTTTTGTCAGCAGGGAAATACTGAGTGAATCATTCATTTTACTGAAAATGACACATTTATTTTAATACACAGTGTTAAGATCTTTTACGCATGTTTCTGATATCAACCAACTACCCACAGTATTTGTCACTCGACCGGATCTGTGACAGTGGTCATATCACCATTGGCTGCCCCAATGAATGACGTAAATCAATTAAAATTAGGTTCGCCCACCTAAAATGATTTAAACTGTAGTAATGTGCACAATACCCCACATACTGGCTGTAATTTGGTGATTACATCAACTTAATCACTGTAATTATAATTCTGAAAATAACTTGGAGTATTGTAAAACATTTAATAAAAAGAGAATGACTCACATTGCAGAGGACAGAATATGATTTAGCCTCGTTAACCTAATAGTAATAATAACGCACACAAAACTGGGTTAGTGATCAATACAGCAGTCACGATAACTTACGAGATCAAATTCTCACAATGAACGACAAAGTGCAATACTTAAACATTCATCAATTTAACGACGAATGACAAAGTATAACCCTAATGTGGGCGGCACTTAAACATTCTTTGGATATATTGATCTCGGAAAATGAATCGTAATAGCGATCGAGTAATTACCCTGTTTTGCGGCAGCGATTCGAGTGCAGTGTGTGTGTTTAATTGTAGTATAACGACTGTAATTCGACGCACAGAAGGCTTTTGGCCAACTTTTTAACTCCAAATTTCAAGTCCCGAAGTCGGCTATTTATAGCCAGAAAATAGCCTCGCTTACGGACCGTATGCTTCAACCCTTACGGTCCGTAAGGGAAGCACATATGCTTACAGTCCGTAAGGAATTTTCCTTTACGGTCCGTAAAGGGTGCAGTCTATTTACCTAGACTAGCTGAGTTCGGGACTAGCTTGCATGAATCATCAAAAATTCGAATTTCAATTGTGACAACAAATTTTATTGATAACTATTAATTAGGGTTTACCCCCCCCCCTGAGTTTTAGGGGCCCTGATCCTGATTCCGATTGTTCTGAAAATTTTAGGGTTAGTGCGGAATTACTTGGGTGTCTCAATTAGGGTCTCCTTATTGACTAATTATCATTCAAATTATAAATTTTAATGAGAGTTGTTACACCATATACCGTGGGGGCTACCCCATGTTGTAAACCACTAGACCCGTTACCATATCGACTACTGACTGGAGTCATGTTTATGTGCCCTGCGTCAATGTCTATCATCATTGACTAAGTGCCCAAGTACATTAGTCCACTCCCGTCCTCTGCGGCACGGTGTAAGGCTTGTCAGACCGAATAGCCCTATTTAACTAATGACCCGTTCGCCAATGGCCCGGTGATTAAGTCGATATGAAAATGAGGGACTTCATGATAGAGTTTTATCTAGTAAGTTCAATGTTGTCATCCTTCCCAAGGAGGATGGAGGTACGTATTCTACCCAAGGAGAATACGCAGGTTGTATCCCACGCAAGGGGGATAGTTATTTTTCCTTAACCAGTTCCCAAACCACCGGGAATCCCATGCCTTAAAGAAAGTGTGAACTCACCTTAGATTAGCTCGGCAGATAAAAGAAGGTCACTTGAGCTAATTGTGGTCAACCACGTCCTAACATGGTTACCATACAAGTCAGGTCTATGTTCAAGTAATTCACATAGGTTTCACACATATACTACCAGGTTACGTACACAGAATGATCATGGCATACATATAATATCATGGCGGTTGATTAACAGTACATAGTATGTTCAACAGTAACATATAAGTATTCGTTCACAGCCTAAGTGTGCGATCCAAGTGTTTGGGCCGGTGGAAGTGTACGAGCCCAACACTGGTGTGCGAGTCATGTACAGCCCAATGGTTGTCCGGCCAACAATCAAGGGAGTGCGATCCATCCTTGATTGTGCGATCCGAGGTGTGCAATCCAATATTAACCCAACCCAATCAAGATGTGCGGCCCAAAACATCAAACAGTCCAAATATTAGTGCGGCCCACCATGGTGTGCGATCAGCACCAATGTGTGCGATCCACACTATGGTGTACGGTCATGCAGTATCAGAGTTATACCATGTGCAGCATCAAGTGTACTATTAAAGGTGTGCAATTATGCATTAAAAGGTTGTACGTAGTGCATCAACAGTTTTACTACATGCAATCCCTAAAGTGTGTGATTTAACATGTGCGATCAAAGCTTGTGCGATTACTAGGTGTGCGATTGGGCTTGTGCGATCAGTTACATATTGCCATGAATTAAGGAAATCAGTTAATCCATTCAACAGTTTCCATCTTTGCAACAAATCGATCAAACCAAGAAATTACCAAATAATTTTCATGAACCCTAATTAACATTTAATCATGGACAACAATCTATCATAACATTCAATTACATTATCGGATCAATGATTTTGAATACTAACGTGCAACCCTAATCATCATACAAATCATGGCTAACAATTTTATCATGAGATCATTACACAATCATCGATCATGGTATCAAACCGCTTCATACGAACATCATGCAATATCCAATTTAATCATGCTTGTATATCACTGATTCATTCATTCAATCACAAGCAACTATTCTTGTCAATTATCATATAATCACCCTAGAATAACATCCCACCATACAATTTTCTTCTAATAGTTTACTATCCAAATCTTAGCAACATACAATCTTTCAAACAATCATTAACAAGTATATATTCAAACAACACCTTATGCATCGATTGCTAGGGAAAACAACAAGGATCAATACTAACTGGATTGAAGGATGAAATAGGTGAGCTTGACATGGGAGGGCTTCGAGTATGGTGAAGGGCTGCCGTCGAACCAGAAGGAGGAAAGGAGAGCTTAGGGTTTTGTGTGTTTTCTTGTTGTTTGCTAATTATGAGAAACTGATGTGCGTGAAGTGTGTTATGTTTTAGGTATATATTTTATGCCCTTTTTACACTTTTTAGCCAAGTTTTAAATTTATAAAACACGATATTTACTAACACTAAACACACATATGGGCAAGTGCACCCATCGTGGACGTAGTATAGTGTTGGTAAGACACCGAGGTCGTCAAAGGACACAAGAGCTTTTAGTACCGGTTTATACTCAACGTCTAATCAATCAAAATGTTAGAAAAAAGGGTTTTTAAACTAAGAAAAATAAAACTAACTAAAATGTTGTAAAATAAAATAAAATAAACAGATAGACAAGATGAATCACTTGGATCCGACTCGTGTGTAGTGTAACCTTTGATTATTTTCGCACTTTTGCGCTTATTTAAGAGATTATCTTAGTTATTGTAGTAGGCCCCTCTTTTGAAGGCGACGTTACCCTCAACCCAGTAGTTTGAGTCAGCAAGGATACAATCCTAAAGGGTCGGATTATTGAAAGATAATTAATTAAGTTATTAATGCATAATGTGGTATGCTCCTCTTTTGAAGGTGACGTTACCCTCAGCTAAGTAGTCTGAGTCAGCAGGGATACTGTGACAACCCTCAAAATTCTATGTATTCCGTACAATTTGTTAATGATAATTAAAGTGCTTAACTGCTCTCTGATTTCTGTGTTATATTTACATGCGCTTGTTAACATACTAGTAATGTACAGAAAAGTTACTAAATAGTCCGTTATGATTTCCTAAGTGTTAGAAATTAAAAGTGTTACAAAAATATAAATAAAAGACACTTTACGGATTAATTAAGCACTTTAACGGAACAGTGTCAAACCGAACAACCGGACTTTACCCGGAACATGAAAATATTTCCAAACACGTTGTTTTTACTTTTCTAAGCTAGTTAGGGTCCCCGAACACCCTAACACACCTTATATTAAATAACACACACTAACATACTAACTTTATCATTCAAACCCAACCAAACTTGTAACTATATCATCACCACCCAACCAAACTTGTAACTATATCATCTCCAAAACAGCATTCAGAACTCGTTACGGCCATTATGAGTTTCTGGTTATGCCTTTCGGATTAACGAATGCACCTGCGGTCTTCATGGATCTCATGAACCGAGTGTGCAAACCTTACCTGGATAAATTTGTCATAGTGTTCATCGACGACATCCTGATTGTGACAACTCGAATTTCCAAGATTCTATTTTGCATTTATTGCACGTTCAAGTATTGTTTAACTGTTTATTTGCACAATTGATTACTATAGAATTGTATACGTTTTGATATAAGGAAGTGTGTTGTGTGATGGTGCATGACTATGTGTTAATTGTGATAAACTTGTCAAATGGGTAAACTTGGTGGTGAAACTGTGAAATTGGTTGGGATGGTGTACCTTTGTAAAATAGAACAATTGAGGGTGTGAAGAGTTGTTAGTGAAAACTTAATTATACTTAACCCTAATCCCCTTTTCACTAATCATTCTCTCAAAAATCAAAACACGTACTTGTAACTCTCTAATCCTCTAGCAATCATCATCACCACTATCATTGGCACAAGGCATTCGATTCCTCTCTTTCTTTAGGATCAACACAAGGTCGTGTGTAACGGATTTAGACACTTGATAAACCCTAGAGCATAGCATACCGAGCAAACCAAGGTGAGTTCACACCCTTACTAAGGCATGGGATTCCCAAGGGCTTGGGAATGGGATTGATGGAATAAGATTGAATAGATTCGTACTGACGCCAATACTAGACTACCATACCACTGTCCTCAGTTGTGCAGGACACATACTTATGCTATTCACTGTCCTCGGTTGTGCAGGACACATACTTACAATCTACGTAGACTTATACTTACTACTATCCTCGGTTGTGAAGGATACTTATACTTACTACTATCCTCGGTTGTGAAGGATACTTATACTTACTACTATCCTCGGTTGTGAAGGATACTTATACTTACTACTATCCTCGGATGTGAAGGATACTTATACTTACTACTATCCTCGGTTGTGAAGGATACTTATACTTACTACTATCCTCGGATGTGAAGGATACTTATACTTACTACTATCCTCGGATGTGAAGGATACTTATACTTACTACTATCCTCGGATGTGAAGGATACTTATGGTTACGAGTAGTCTAGTGGTTATACAACATGGGAAGCCCCCACCAATAGAACGCACTAACGGCCCAGTAGAGCCACCTGTTACAAACGAACTTACTATTACGCATTTACTTTCTGTGAACTCGCTCAACTAGTTGTTGATCCACTGTTACATGCCTTGCAGGTCGTTAGGTATATGGAGCTTGCACATGGAGGAGCGGGTCGTTGTGGGCTTGGATCGTGATTATCTTACTAAACACTTTTGAGATTTGATACTTGTTTACGATGGGTTTTATTTATACGCTTCCGCTAAACAAAGATAACATTCTTATGATTTGGAACACCTTTCATATGGATTTGGTTTGGTTTAAATGACAATTACTTTTATTATATGTATTGTTCTGTATGATTGGTGGCTTGATCCTGGTCAGTCACGCTCCCAAGCGGTGATACTCCGCAGGTGGATTTTGGGGGTGTGACAGATTGGTATCAGAGCCATTGGTTATAGAGAACTTGGTTTTAATATGGGGAAAACGTTTTTATTAAAACCAGACTATAACCAGAACAGTGCTCTCAACGATCCACAACGACGCTTCGCTCCACGTGCAAGACTCGACATCCTAGGTAATAAGGTTTATGTTTATTGCCTACATGCTAGAATTGCATAGAACTTTGCTCGTAGTATGCTTACATTACTTCGCTCACTACTTGATACTGCTTGAGAACACCTATGTGCCTACACTTTTCTGTCATCGCACTACTCGCGAACCATTCATACTTACGCTACTCTTACTACACGATCATGTCTGGGCATGCTAACATGAATCAAGCCCAGTTGACGGCACCTATTATCGAACTAGTTGCTGCGGCGCTTGCAGCCGCACAAGCAGGAGGTATAACCTGCTATTCCAGACCTATCCTAGGATGTTAGATCCTACTCTCATGACCCAACTCTCGCGCTTAACCTTGACCTATCTTTCTCACACAACGGGTCAGAACGCATAGCAGCCTGTCTGCACATTCAAGAACTCCATGGACTGTCGTCCAAGCACATCCAGTGGCACAGAAGGAGCAGTGGGACTACTCCATTGGTTTGGGAAGCTCGAGTTAGTATTCGGGATGTGTGAATGCCCTGAGACTCGCAGGGTCAAGTACGTCCCTGGTACTTTGGAAGAAATCGCGCTAATCTGGTGGAACGCGCAAGTACGGATACTAGGGTTGGCAGCTGCTAACGCCACCCCATGGAACGAATTCAAAGAACGCATTATAAGGGAATACTACACGCGTGATGACATCCACAAGTTGGGAGTGGAGCTCTACCATTGGAAAATGACGGGGTCAGAACTTTAAACTTACACGAAACAGTCGAACGAACTGGTCATCTTGTGTCCAACCATGGTGGACCCTTCAAGCAAGCGTATCGAATTTTACCTCAAGGGTCTAGCCTCAGAGATTCAGAGCCATGCTTCATCGGCTAACCACGACAATATCCAAGACATTCAGCGTCTTGCTTATCGCCTCACGGATCAGGCAGTGGAACAGAACATGTTGCCTAGTTGTATCAGCGCTATTACTACCGCTACCACTTCTGCTACCCCCGCTACTCCTAGTGACAACAAGCGGAAATGGGATGGGTATTCCAGCAAGGGTTCGGCTACCGTTCAGTCTCAAGCACAGCAGCAGCGCAAGAATAGTGATCACCAGAGCACAGCAGAAGCTAAGGATTCAGGAGTCCACGGCCTGCAAATCGGAATCGCCAGCAGCAACAGCGAGCAGAAGTCCTATGCAAAGAAAAGATTGTTCGCATTTCTCGTTCGGGTCAAGAACTTCTCGAAGTTCAAGGCGACAAGAGTGGTGCTATGGTTGGCATCACCTCTTTCTGGAAGGCTCAGAAATGTTTGCGGAATGGCCACACCGCAATTTTGGCTCTCGTTACTGACGCATCAGCGAAAGAAAAGAAGTTGGAGGACCATCCAGTTGTACGCGACTTTCCTCAGGTGTTTCCTAAAGATTTACCTGGTCTACCGCCTCATCGTCAGGACGAATTTCAAATCGAGCTCGCTCCAGGAGCAGCACCTATAGCTCGTGCACCGTATCGCTTAGCTCCACCAGAATCGGAAGAAACTATCGACGCAGCTACAAGAACTCTTGGATACCAATTATCTGTGAAAAAGAAGGATGGAACCTTCAGGATATGAAATTGATTACCGCGAACTGAACAAAGTCACGGTGAAGAACTGTTATCTTCTTCCACGCATTGACGACTTATTCGACCAGTTGCAAGGGTCGAGTTACTACTCCAAGGTTGATCTAAGGTCTGGTTATCATCAGCTGAGAGTCCGGGATGAGGACGTCTCCAGGACAGCATTCAGAACTCACTGCAGCCATTACGAGTTCCTAGTCATGCCAGTTGGGCTTACGAACACGCCTGCAGTCTTCATGGATCTTATGAACAGGGTGTGCAAACCCTATCTTGACAAGTTCGTCATTGTCTTCATCGACGACATTCTGATCTACTCCAAGAGTCAGGAGGAACACGAGCAGCACTTACGTCTTATCTTGGAACTCCTTCGAAAGGAGCAATTGTACGCAAAGTTTTCTAAATGCGACTTCTGGCTTCGTGAAGTCCACTTCTTAGGCCATGTGGTGAACAGGGATGGGATTCATGTCGATCCATCCAAGGTAGTTTCGATCAGGAATTGGCCTGCACCGCGTACACCGACAGAAATACGCCAATTCTTGGGTTTGGCGGGGTATTACAGGCGATTTATTAAAGACTTCTCCAAGATCGCGCAGCCGCTCACAATGTTGACACAGAAAGGTGTCACCTACCGTTGGGGAGATTCCCAAGAGACCGCCTTTCAGTACCTAAAGGATAGGCTTTGCAGTGCACCTATTCCCTCATTGCCGGAGGGCACAGATGACTTCGTGGTTTATTGTGACGCATCGATACACGGTCTTGGTTGCGTATTGATGCAACGGGAAAAGGTTATTGCTTACGCTTCGCGGCAACTCAAGATTCACGAACGGAATTACACGACACACGATTTAGAGCTGGGAGCTGTTGTTTTCGCGCTCAAGATATGGCGACACTACCTGTACGGTACCAAGTGCACTATTTACACCGATCACAGGAGTCTCGAGCATACCTTCAAGCAGAAGGAATTGAACATGCGTCAACGACGATGGGTCGAGCTACTTAATGATTACGAATCCGCCATCAAGTACCATCCAGGCAAAGCCAATGTTGTGGCTGATGCTCTCAGTCGGAAAGACACTCTACCTAGGCGGGTACGAGCTTTGTAGCTCACTATTCAGTCCGACCTCCCTGCACAAATACGAGATGCTCAGGTGGAAGCATTGAAACCGGAAAACGTAAAGGATGAAGCTTTGCGTGGCTCAAGGCAACGATTAGAACAAAGGGAAGACGGCGCCTACTATGTAACAGGACGTATTTGGGTCCCACTATGCGGCGGTTTACGAGAACTTGTGATGGATGAAGCACACAAGTCTCGCTACTCGGTACATCCGGGGTCGGATAAAATGTACCACGACATCAGAACTACTTATTGGTGGCCTAGCATGAAGGCCCACATTGCAACTTACGTCGGCAAATGTTTGACTTGTGCGAGAGTCAAGACAGAGTACCTGAAACCCTCAGACTTACTTCAACAACCCAGGATACCATAGTGGAAATGGGAAGAAATTTCCACGGATTTTGTTACAGGCCTACCCAGATCCCAGCGTGGGAATGATACTATATGGGTGGTTGTGGATCGACTCACCAAGTCTGCACACTTCCTGGCTATAAAGGAAACGGATAAGTTCTCCACTCTCGCAGACATCTATCTTAAAGAAATTGTTTCGAGGCACGGGGTGCCCATCTCCATTATTTCGGATCGGGATGCACGATTCACGTCAGAACTATGGCAAGCGATGCACAAATCTTTCGGCTCACGATTAGACATGAGCACAGCATATCATCCTCAGACGGATGGGCAGTCTGAGCGCACGATTCAGACTCTAGAAGACATGCTTCGGGCGTGTGTTATCGATTTCGGCGACAGCTGGGAAAAGCAACCCCTTTAGTGGAGTTTTCGTACAATAACAGTTACCACACCAGCATACAAGCCGCTCCATTCAAGGCATTGTACGGACGTAAATGCCGGTTACCTCTCGGTTGGGCAGAGGTGGGAGATAGTCAGATTACAGGACCAGAAAATGGTAGTTGACGCTACTGAATGAATAGCACAAATACGACAACGCATGGCGACAGCTCGTGATCGTCAGAAAAGCTACGCGGATGAGCGTAGGGAGCCATTGGAATTTCAGGTCGGGGACCGGGTTTTACTCAAAGTTTCACCCTGGAAGGGTGTGGTTCGATTTGGTAAACGAGGCAAACTCAATTCACGGTATGTTGGACCGTTCGAAATCACTGAAAGAATAGGTCCAGTAGCCTACAGACTGAACCTACCAGCTGAACTCGGTGCAGTTCACAATGTATTTCACGTGTCGAATCTGAAGAAGTGCCTGTCAGATGAGACCCTCATAGTTCCTTTCAAGGAACTCACTATCGACGAGCGGTTGCAGTTCGTCGAGGAACCAATTGAAATCACGGACCGGGATGTTAAGGTCCTCAAAAGCAAGAGAATCCCTCTTGTTCGAGTTCGTTGGAACTCCCGACGTGGCCCAGAGTACACCTGGGAACGCGAAGACCAGATGACAGAAAAGTACCCCCAGTTATTCGAAACCAGTGCAACCACTACTGAGGCTGAAGCTACTACTACTGAATTTCGGGACGAAATTCCAAATCAACGGGGGGATGATGTGACACCCCAGGAAAAACCAGTGAACAATTCAACTTACCTAGCTTCCTCAGTAACCGCATGCTAAATTTCGGGACGAAATTTCTTTCAAGTTGGGGATAATGTGACAACTCGAATTTCCAAGATTCTATTTTGCATTTATTGCACGTTCAAGTATTGTTTAACTGTTTATTTGCACAATTGATTACTATAGAATTGTATACGTTTTGATATAAGGAAGTGTGTTGTGTGATGGTGCATGACTATGTGTTAATTGTGATAAACTTGTCAAATGGGTAAACTTGGTGGTGAAACTGTGAAATTGGTTGGGATGGTGTACCTTTGTAAAATAGAACAATTGAGGGTGTGAAGAGTTGTTAGTGAAAACTTAATTATACTTAACCCTAATCCCCTTTTCACTAATCATTCTCTCAAAAATCAAAACACGTACTTGTAACTCTCTAATCCTCTAGCAATCATCATCACCACTATCATTGGCACAAGGCATTCGATTCCTCTCTTTCTTTAGGATCAACACAAGGTCGTGTGTAACGGATTTAGACACTTGATAAACCCTAGAGCATAGCATACCGAGCAAACCAAGGTGAGTTCACACCCTTACTAAGGCATGGGATTCCCAAGGGCTTGGGAATGGGATTGATGGAATAAGATTGAATAGATTCGTACTGACGCCAATACTAGACTACCATACCACTGTCCTCAGTTGTGCAGGACACATACTTATGCTATTCACTGTCCTCGGTTGTGCAGGACACATACTTACAATCTACGTAGACTTATACTTACTACTATCCTCGGTTGTGAAGGATACTTATACTTACTACTATCCTCGGTTGTGAAGGATACTTATACTTACTACTATCCTCGGATGTGAAGGATACTTATACTTACTACTATCCTCGGTTGTGAAGGATACTTATACTTACTACTATCCTCGGATGTGAAGGATACTTATACTTACTACTATCCTCGGATGTGAAGGATACTTATACTTACTACTATCCTCGGATGTGAAGGATACTTATGGTTACGAGTAGTCTAGTGGTTATACAACATGGGAAGCCCCCACCAATAGAACGCACTAACGGCCCAGTAGAGCCACCTGTTACAAACGAACTTACTATTACGCATTTACTTTCTGTGAACTCGCTCAACTAGTTGTTGATCCACTGTTACATGCCTTGCAGGTCGTTAGGTATATGGAGCTTGCACATGGAGGAGCGGGTCGTTGTGGGCTTGGATCGTGATTATCTTACTAAACACTTTTGAGATTTGATACTTGTTTACGATGGGTTTTATTTATACGCTTCCGCTAAACAAAGATAACATTCTTATGATTTGGAACACCTTTCATATGGATTTGGTTTGGTTTAAATGACAATTACTTTTATTATATGTATTGTTCTGTATGATTGGTGGCTTGATCCTGGTCAGTCACGCTCCCAAGCGGTGATACTCCGCAGGTGGATTTTGGGGGTGTGACACTGATCTATTCTAAGAGTCAGGAGGAACACGAGCAACACCTGAGACTTATTCTGGAACTTCTTCGAAAAGAGCAGTTGTATGCTAAGTTTTCGAAATGTGACTTCTGGCTTCACGAAGTCCATTTTCTAGGCCACGTAGTGAACAAGGATGGGATTCACGTTGATCCATCCAAGGTTGACTCAATCAAGAACTGGCCTGCACCCCGTACACCAACAGAAATCCGCCAATTCTTGGGTTTGGCAGGATATTACAGAAGGTTTATCAAAGACTTCTCCAAGATTGCGCAACCTCTCACTTCACTGACTCAGAAGGGTGTCACCTATCGTTGGAGTGATGCACAGGAGTTCGCATTTCAGCACTTACAAGATAGACTTTGTAGCACGCCTATCCTCTCCTTGCCTGAAGGCACAGATAATTTTGTGGTTTATTGCGACGCTTCCATCCAAGGGCTTGGTTGCGTATTGATGCAACGTGACAAGGTCATTGCCTACGCATCGCGCCAACTTCAGGTTCACGAAAGGAACTACACTACACACGACCTGGAATTGGGAGCAGTTGTTTTCGCCCTCAAGATATGGAGACATTACCTGTACGGTACCAAGTGCACCATTTACACTGATTACAGGAGTCTCGAGCATATCTTCAAGCAAAAGGAGTTAAACATGCGACAACGACGATGGGTCGAGCTCTTGAATGATTACGAATGTGCAATCAAGTATCATCTGGGCAAAGCCAATGTTGTGGCTGATGCTCTCAGTCGAAAGGATACTATACCAAAGCGTGTACGTGCGTTACAGCTTACCATCCAATCTAACCTTCCCGCTCAGATTCGCGATGCTCAGGTTGAAGCATTGAAGGCATAAAACATCAGGGATGAGTCCTTACGACGATCGAGGCAACGACTAGAACAAAAAGAAAACGGCGCCTACTATGTTAACGGACGCATCTGGGTTCCATTTTATGGAGGCTTACGCGAACTTGTGATGGATGAAGCACATAATTCTCGATATTTAGTACATCCTAGTTCGGATAAGATGTACCACGACCTAAAGACTACATACTGGTGGCCTGGTATGAAAGCCAGCATACTAACCTACGTCAGTAAATGCTTGACTTGTGCTAGGGTCAAGGTCGAATATCAGAAACCATCAGGCCCACTTCAACAACCAGAGATCCCGAAATGGAAATGGGAGCTAATTTCTATGGATTTCGTTACTGCCTGCCTAGATCTCAACGCGGTAATGATACCATTTGGGTGATCGTGGATCGACTGACCAAGTCTGCACATTTTCTGGCAATCAAAGAAACGGATAAGTTTTCTACCCTAGAAGACATCTACCTAAAGGAAGTGGTATCAAGGCACGGAGTGCCAACTTCCATCATTTCTGATCGTGACACGCGTTTTACATCTGAACTGTGGCAAGCTATGCACAAGTCTTTTGGCTCACGTTTAGATATGAGCACCGCTTATCACCCACAGACGGATGGGCAATCTGAACGCACCATCCAAACTCTTGAAGACATGCTTAGGGCATGCATAATCGACTTTGGTAACGGCTGGGAAAAGCATCTCCCGTTAGTGGAGTTTTCGTATAACAACAGCTACCACACCAGCATCCAGGCCGCTCCGTTTGAGGCATTGTACGGACGTAAATGCCGATCACCTCTCTGTTGGGCAGAAGTTGGTGACAGTCAAATCACTGGCCCAGAACTCGTAGTAGATACAACAGAAAAGATTGCTCAGATACGACAACGAATGGCGGCAGCTCGTGACCGTCAGAAAAGTTATGCTGATAAGCGAAGAAAGCCACTCGAGTTCCAGGTTGGGGATCGGGTGCTACTCAAAGACTCACCTTGGAAAGGTGTAGTTCGTTTTGGCAAACGAGGCAAGCTCAATCCACATTACGTCGGACCGTTCGAAATCATTGAGAAAATTGGCAAGGTCGCATACAGGTTGAATCTACCTGAAGAACTCAGCGGAGTTCACAATGTTTTCCACGTGTCAAATCTGAAGAAGTGTCTGTCAGATGAGACCCTCATAGTTCCTTTCAAAGAGCTCACAATCGACAATAAGCTGTGATCCGTCGAGGAACCAGTGGAGATTACTGACCGAGACGTTAAGATTCTCAAGTGCACCAGAATACCTCTTGTCTGAGTTCGTTGGGATTCCCGTCGTGGCCCAGAGTATACCTGGGAACGAGAAGACCAAATGAAACTCAAATACCCAGCTGTTTAAGAAAAATGCAACCACTACTGTGGCTGAAGCTACTACAGAATTTCGGGATGAAATTCCAAAGCAACGGGGGGATGATGTGACACCCCAGGAAACCAGGAAACCAACGCAACATAACTAGCTTCCTCAGTAACCACAAGCTAAATTTCGGGACGAAATTTTCTTAACAGGGGGAGAATGTGACAACCCTCAAAATTCCATGTATTCCGTACAATTTGTTAATGATAATTAAAGTGCTTAACTGCTCTCTGATTTCTGTGTTATATTTACATGCACTTGTTAACATACTAGTAATGTACAGAAAAGTTACCAAATAGTC
Source organism: Helianthus annuus (assembly GCF_002127325.2). Taxonomy (NCBI): domain Eukaryota; kingdom Viridiplantae; phylum Streptophyta; class Magnoliopsida; order Asterales; family Asteraceae; genus Helianthus; species Helianthus annuus. The sequence goes on along the minus strand of NC_035444.2, from coordinate 83,924,306 downwards.
CGTTATGATTTCCTAAGTGTTAGAAATTAAAAGCGTTACAAAAATATATATAAAAGACACTTTACGGATTAATTAAGCACTTTAACGAAATAGTGTCAAACCGAGCAACCGGACTTTACCCGGAACTTGAAAATATTTCCAAACACGTTGTTTTTACTTTTCTAAGCTAGTTAGGGTCCCCGAATACCCTAACACACCTTATATTAAATAACACACACTAACATACTAACTTTATCATTCAAACCCAACCAAACTTGTAACTATATCATCACCACCCAACCCCATACCCCCCTCCCCATTTCGACGGTCCCAAGGGTGGGACACACCCTTGTTTCTTTTGATTATTTTATTAGTGTTGTTGTTGGTTAATTAGACATGGTGCATGATGGATAATAAGATTACTTGGATTATAAATAAGTCTAAGGGTTTGAACTTTCATTTCATCCAAACACATCAAACACCAAACTCTCTCCTTCCCTCCTATACCACCTCACGGCCGCCACCACCAACCACACTATCACCACCATCCAACCTCCATACAAGTGATTCTCATACACTCAAAGGTGCAAGGAGTCCTACAAACAAGCTCGGTGCTCTCGGAAGTTCAAAGACTACTCTAGTTTTCTTTTATCCACCACTTTTACGCTTTGTTTCTCCCCTAGCCTTGTGCTAGTGGTAAGTGTTCTAAATCACCATCTTGTTCTTGTTTTTGGTGGTTAATAGTTGATTGAATGGTTAAAACTTAAGAAACTCTAAAGAACTTACATTAATCTTGAACATAAGTGATAAAGGGTGGATAAAGAGAAGTTATTTGGGTAAAAGATGTAAATCTTGTGTTGATATGATTATATGATGATTATGTTGCTGATTACTTGCTGATTTACTTGTTAATATTGATGTTTGATGTTGTTGTGATCACTAAATATGTTAACGGAATCAATCAAACATGCGTTAGAAGGTAGGGAACTAAAACAGAAAGCTGGTTGGTGTTTACAGCCAACTTCAGTTGGTGTTTACAGCCAACTTCAGTTGGCTGTAACCAGACCGTAACTTAACGAAAAATGTATTTTCTGAAGTCTAGATTTATGTATTATGAAATACGGTTCTAATGGCACTGGAATCATAATTTTTGGAATTCGTTTACTATTTTTAAAGACCCGATTTGTAACAGCAGCTAAAGCTGAGTTTTTACAGCAGTAAATGGGTGTTATGTTTTCAGTCATAACTTGAAATCTGGGTAGAATTAGATCATGAAATTGGTACTGTAGATGGACACTGATGTCTAATAATTTTCCCACTGGAATTTCGTCAATTCGACTTACAATGAATTTTTAATGAATTATTCCGTGAATTGCAGTCAGAAAGTAATGAATCTGATTGCAGTCTGGAAAATGAATTTTTATAAAATATTGGTGATGAATTGGATCCCGAGATTTTTACACAATAATATTTGGATCGTTTAGCACCTTCTGTAAAAAGTTGGGAATTTCTGAAGTAAGATAACTATTTTATTAAAATGCTCGAAAACAGCCCAGTTTTGGATATTTAAGTTGAAATGACATAAGTAGTAATTTGCGTGTCTAAATGTCGAGTATGTTGTTATCTGTGAATGATCTAACATGTTATGTGTCGATAGATCCATGTCGATAATTAACAAGCTTCGTTTTCCTCTGTGTACATGCTGGTTATGCGTAAATTGTTTCGAACTCTATTATGCTATTATCAAACTTGTATGCTCACCTTTACATTTTTTGTATTGACTTTATTTTAACGTATGTGACAGGTGTTTAAGATGCTTATCTGCTAGGAAGGCGAAGCTAAAATAAAAGTCTAGAGTATAATTGTCTGTAGATCTTGCAGCTTGAGTCTCTAGACGTAGATAAACAATTTTTATATTTAAATCTGAGTTGTCGGAACAGAATATTTGACTAGATGTTATTTGTAATAATTTGTTTGCCATTTGAGGTACGGTATGGGACGTATTATATAAATTCAATGGTAATGATAGTTGTTATGGAAACTTCTGGACATTCTGTTTCGCTCAGTGTCATGCCCCGATGACTAGATGCTTATCTGTAATAACTTGTTTTATTATTTGGGATACGGTATGGGACGTATTATTTAAACTGAATACTAATGATAGTTGTTGTGGAAACTTCTGGACAATCTGTTTCGCTCAGTGCCATGCCCCGATGATTCTGCCATCGGTTGGGGTGTGATAGATTGGTATCAGAGCCATAACTATAGGGAATTAGGCTAGCCTCGACCTAGTCCGGGTCGATGTCTTAGAGACCTAGATTATAGTTAGGAACCAACAGACCAAGCTTATGTGCTATATATTCTGCTAAATCTCATCATCACTGCATTCAAATTTTCAGACGACGACAAGTGACTCAGTCGGGATTAGGTGTGAAAACTGCAAACTCTCGACTAAATTACTTGTTTGATCTATATTTATCTATAAAACGCGAGAATTCGCGTTGAATCGGGAGTGGAATCCATACTTTAACGCGAATTTTCGTCGCTCTTCCTAATAAAAGTCGGAATAAAGTTGTTTAAGCCAGGGGTGGAACCCTAACCTTGACAACTTGCTGCCACTTTTAGTTGACTTTTACTCATCTCACCAAAGCCTCGACGGACTCCAACGACCTGAACTCACGAGTATGACCTAGGGAATACGTGCTGAATGCCCAAGAATCGAGGCTGAATCACGATCCCGAAGGTCGAAAAGTGAGGACAAGTCTATTGAGAATAGTCGAATCGCTTTGGGTAGTCAATGTCTAGTAGCCGCAGACAATCTAATTCTCGATTTTATGTGTTTCTGAGTCAGCATTTGTCACTCTGACAATTCGTCGATTTTATGTGTTTTATATGTAATTACATGTTTATGTGTTTAAATTTTTGGAGGATTGTTTGATTTTTGCTATCACTTCGATCAACACACACGACTCGCATTGCTCTCCTATCTCAAAACGATAACAAGTCGCTGCAAATCTAGACTACATTATGCTATGACATACGCTTATACTATACTCGATATGCTATCCACGACCGATATATACGAACGACACACGAGCTTTGAATGATAGGTTTCTGTATTCTGACTGCATCTATGATTAAATGTGTATGTGCTTCTGTGTTTATGTGTCTCTGTGCTCTACGTGCTTATGTGCTTCTGTGACTACATGAATCTGTGATTATGTGCTTATGTGTTTATGTGATACATGTTTCAACGTGTTCCTGAGCTTTAGTAAGTAGTAGATGTGTGAGGTGAGATTCGATTTTGATGTGTCTGAGACCTACGACGATGTCTGTTGCAGACCATGTCGTCATCCGGACACCGAACCCCACTTACCCGCCAAGAGAAGAGAGACAAACGTCTTGCTGCTATCATTGCCAAGTAAGTAGCAAAAGCTGTGAGCGAAGTGTATGAGAACGTCAGCAAATCATCTGAGGAGTCAAGAACTGAAGCTCCAAAGGATGCTGCCAAGACTGTCTTTAGCTTCAAACAGTTCAAGGCATGCGGACCAAAAGAATTCACCGGAGAAGATGGCCCAACGGCTATGTTTCAATGGTTCGATTCTATCGAAGTCACTCTGCGCCAAAGCGGCTGTCCTGCAAATCTCCGTACCCTAAACGCAACCGGCGTCTTCCAGTCCCGAGCTCTAGACTGGTGGACGGCCGAAGGAAACAAGCGCGGGAATGATGCAGCTTATGAGCTGACTTAGGAAGAGCTGAAAGCCATCATGATGGACAAATTCTGCCCTCCCCATGAACGCCAAAAGCTGGAGGACGAGTTTTGAAACATCAAGCAGAAGGATGGAGATAACGCAACCTTGACTGCTCGCTTTAAACAGCTCAGCATCATCTGTCCCGATCAAGTCAAGACGTCAGACATGGCCATCAAGAAGTACATTCGAGCTCTACCCGATTGTGTTGCCGATTTTGTTCACCCCGCGAAAACCTCATCAATCAAGGAAACTTACTTGCTTGCCGCCGAGATCAATGACAAGCGAGTAAAAGCTGGTTTTTGGGATAAGCCCTCCAAGTCTCTGCACCAAGCCACTACTGCACCAACCGCCGACACCACCACTGCTCAACCATCCAAGTCATCGCGCCGCAAGAGGAAGCACAACAACAACAACAGCTCCAGCCACAAAAACTGTGCTATCACTACCACTGCTGCTCCTCTACAAGCCGTGCCGGCTCAGCAGCAGTCTCATCATCGACCAACACCAGTTACTCAAGCGCCGCCAGCAAAGCGTGCTTACACAGGTCCCCACCCGCTTTGCCCGACGTGCTCATATCATCATCTGGTGGGTCTTGCATGTCGTTTCTGCGCTCATTGCAATCTGTACGGCCATTTTACTGCAAATTGTCGCTATGGTCCTCGTCAAGCCCAGTTCAAGCCACTGCTCATCAAGCTCTACTCCCAGCCCTGCAAGGCCAACACGCAGCTCAAGCACCCGCGATCAATGCTCGAGTCTGCTTTGCATGTGGTGACCCTAACCATTTTGTAAAGATGTGCCCGAACAGGGTTGTGAAGCAAGAGCCCCAGCAGCAGCAGCAGCCTCAGCAGCAGCAACAAGCAGCACGCGCCAGAACCTTCAACATCAATGCTCGTCAAGCCCAGGCTGACAACAATGTGGTTAATGTGTCACACCCCAACCGATGGCGGAATCATCGGGGCGGGCACTAGGCGAATCAGATTGCTCAAGAGAATCCATAACAACTATATTGCGATAATATTTATTACATTCGTTATCCCATACTAACAAATAATACAATCACATAAGTCATCACAGATTTCTTGTCCTCTCGAACATTACAAATCCGACAACCTAGATTTTAGGTGAGTTTATAGACTTCCTAGCTTGATTTGATGTAGACTTCGACTAAACCTCCAACATACGTTAAAATATTGTCAATACAAAAGTATTGGCGAGTATACAGGTTTGATATGTAATAGTATAATAGATTAAAGTGCTGCGAATTTCCACATGCATAAACGTAATACACGACATATATACTCACAAAACTGATACTACCAACTAAGTCCTCGATGCTCGACTCTTCGATGGCATAACTAGACCCCGTCGGGCGCAATAGTACTATACTAGTCGTGGTGGGACGTCACGAGTATAAGTCCTAGCATACATGCAACTAGCATCACGTATATCTATGCAAACAGTTATTCGCAAGTGATAAATTGACAATTTAAATCATTCGTTTGATAAGTTTGATTTATAAGGAACGTATGTTACACCCAAAATTCGATAAAAGGGTCAAGTATACTCACAGTGCGTATTTGGTTGGATTGACGGGATGATGCCTGAGAATGCCTTGATTTCAGACTGATTACATAAGTATTGGATTACGCGTTAAATGGTGTTGGAATACGCGAAATTGGATGATAGTTAGGTCGAAAGTTGGCCCATTCGGATGGACCGCTCGATCGAGTGGGCTGCTCTATCGAGTGGGCCGTTCGCTCGAGTGGGCCGTTCGATCGGCTGGTCCAGCCGATCGGCTGGGCCGCTCGATCGACTGGGCCGCTCGATCGGCCAGCCTGTCCAGCTGTTTTTCGACGATTTCGCGTGTTCTTCGGTGGTTTTGGTCGAGACGTTGTCGTGACGTGTTGAACAACTGAAACCCCATCAATTCCGACTTGTTCTAACGGCCGGGAACCACCCCGTTTCATCAGAACTGGCCGTTCTTGGCGGTTTTTCCGTGTTTAACCCGAAACCGGTCGTCTCTTCGGCAGGAATCAGATCCTTGACCAACACGACACTAGGAATGAGTAGAAGGTCGGTCTAAGCTCTGTTTCCACCGTTTTTATGTATAGATCTGATGTGGAAACCTTGATTATTTTCGGAAAATCCCTGGGTTCTGAGTTATTCTTGGTGGAATGAGGCCAACACTTGAAGTTCATAAGAACTTTGTGATGACATCACTCTGAACACCCCAAATCCATGGCTTCTTGATTAGAAAACATTGATTTAGACGAGATTTATGTAAAGTTGTATGGAAACCATTCGAATCTGAGTTGTTCTTCATGGGATGACATCACCCTTCAAGAACTCCATGGTGACATCACCCTAGAACACTCCAAATCCGATGATTTCACGGTTAGAAGTTGAGATTTGAAAGGTAGGAAGATGAAAGAATGCATATAGATCAAGGAAGTACAAGATTTGAGTTGGAAACTTACAAGAATCGTGAGAAATCGGAAGATTAAAGGGCTGGAATGTCTTGGTCGAGTAGCAGCAGCAACAACAAGTGTTTGGGGGTGAAGAGGGGGTATTTATAGGCAAGGAAGGAGAGAAAAGGAGGAAAGGCGGGCCAGATCGGCTGGCCCGTTCGGTCGGCCGGCCCAGCCGATCGGCTGGCCTGTCCGATCAGACGGCCCAGCCGATCGGCTGGTCCGTTCGATTGGGCGGCCCAGCCGGTTGGCTGTTCTGTCCGATCGGCTGGCCCGTTCGATCGGTCGGCCCAGCCGATCGGCTGGCCCGTCCGATCGACTGGCCCAGCCGTTTGGCTGGCCCGTCCGTACGGAAGCCTTTCGATCCTCGTTTTTGGTGCGTTGCGATAGTTTGGGCCATGTTTTCATATATTTATATTATTATTTATTTATTTATCATAATTAATCACAAAAAGGGTCGCTTATACGCATCTATATATCCAATTCTCGGTGTGATGATCGAGTTACGCGTGCCTTCGAGTGCGTTCTTCGATGTGATGAGCCACAATGATTATCGGGGCACTACTTGCTCGTGTTGCCGTCATCGTCACGATGGCTGGAGACATGGTACTCACCCGATAGTCTTTGTTAGCGTTGCTTGTTTACATTTTGACACCTCAAGGTTATCGAGGAGGGTAGATAAGTCCTCACTCAACATCATTGTGAGTGTTATAATTTATGAAAATAGGTTTGTAATAGCGATAGAATATGCGTAATTATTCGATTATACTTCGATTTAGCGATATATCTGATATAGTTACATTATGATCCGAATCTCTGGTGCTAGGCGTAACGAGTGTATCGAGTAGTAACAACGCACGAAGGTGCGGGTTGTTACATAATGGTACGTTCCTTGTGAATGGTATTTATGCATCGTGTTTGTTTGATACTGGAGCCGATAACAGCTTTGTGTCGTTTGAATTCGAGAACCTCCTTAGTCGTAAGCGTTCTTATCTCCCCTCGTAATTCGAAGTTGAAGTCGCTACAGGAAGAACTGTCGTTGTTAATTCTGTTCTTCGTCATTGTACTCTCGAGCTCAACAATCACGTCTTCCCAATCGACCTCATTCCAATGCAGCTAGGAAGTTTTGATATCATAGTAGGCATAGACTTTCTTCACGAAAACCATACTGAAGTTGTGTGCTTCGACAAAATGATTCGATTCTCGCTCGCGAATGGTGATTTATTATGCGTGTACGGTGAAACTGCTTCGAAAGGTCTCAAGCTCATGTCATGTGTCCAAGCTAGCAAGTATCTCCGCAAGGAATACAGAGCTTTCTTGGCCAACATCGTAGTAGCGGAGAAGGAAAAGAAAAGGAAGACCGAAATCAGAGACGTCCCAGTGGTCCGTGAATTTCCTCAGGTGTTCCCTGATGATCTTCCTGGATTACCGCCAAGTCATGATATCGACTTCCGTATCGACCTCATTCCTGGAGCCAACCCTGTTGCCAACACTCCTTATCGACTCGCGCCATCCGAAATGCGAGAACTCTCGAACCAACTCCAGGAGTTACTTGAAAAAGGCTTTATTCGTCCGAGCACCTCTCCTTGGGGCGCACCAGTCCTTTTCATCAAAAAGAAGGATGCGTCGTTTAGGATGTGTATCAACTATTGGGAATTGAATAAGTTGACCATCAAGAACCGATACCCTCTACCTCGCATCGACGATTTGTTTGATCAGCTACAAGGTGCTACGTGTTTTTCAAAGATCAATCTACGCCCAGGCTATCATCAGTTGCGTATTCAGGAAGAAGATATACCCAAAACCGCTTTTCGCACTCGTTATGGCCACTATGAGTTCGTTGTTATGCCTTTTGGTTTAACCAACGCACCCGTGGTTTTCATGGATCTGATGAATCACGTGTGTAAGCCTTATCTTGACCGTTTCGCCATCGTGTTCATCAACGATGTCTTGATTTATTCCAAATCGAAAGCCGAACACGCGCAACATCTACGTTTGGTTCTCGAGTTACTCCAGGGGAACCAACTCTATGCCAAGTTTTCCAAGTGCGAATTCTGGTTAGAAGAGGTTCAGTTTCTGGGTCACATCGTGAACAGTCAAGGTATCCATGTCGACCCTACGAAGATCGAAGCAGTTAAGAGTTGGATTGCGCCAAAGAACCCGTCTGAAGTCCGTTCTTTTCTCGGATTAGCGGGCTATTATTGACGATTTATCGAAGGATTCTCTAAGATCGCTGTGCCGCTTACCGCTGTTACGCATAAAGACAGGTCTTTTGTTTGGGGAACTGAACAAGAATCTGCTTTCCAAACCCTCAAGCATAAGCTTTGCAATGCTCCTGTTCTCGCATTGCCCGATGGGAACGACGGTTTCATTGTCTATTGTGATGCTTCCAACCTTGGTCTTGGTTGTGTTCTATGCAACGAGACAAGGTTATAGCTTACGCTTCTCGACAGCTCAAAATCCACGAGAAGAACTACACAACCCATGACCTTGAGCTAGGCGCGGTTGTCTTTGCATTAAAGATATGGCGATACTATCTGTATGGTACCAAGTGTACGATCTTCTCCGATCACAGGAGTTTACAACACATCTTTAATCAGAGAGAACTCAATATGCGTCAACGCCGATGGGTAGAACTCCTCAACGATTACGACTGTGAGATTCGCTATCACCCAGGCAAAGCAAATGCCGTTGCCGACGCGCTCAGCAGACGGAGTTATTTGCTCAGTATTCGTAATACCCAAGCCCAACACGATCTCGAAACCCTCATCCGCGAAGCCCAACATGCTTGCTTTAATGAACGCACCTTGAAGAAGGAGAGAATCTATCATGATGGAGCTCAGCTTGTAAGCAAATCGAATGCGATCTTCTATTTTCTGGACCGAATTTGGATCCCTAAGCAGACCGAATTACGAAAGATTTTAATGGACGAAGCCCACAAATCTCGTTATTCTATTCATCCCGGTGCCGATAAAATGTACCAGGATCTTCGTTACAAGTACTGGTGGCCGGGCATGAAAAGGGATATCGCTCTCTATGTCGGAAAATTCCTGACTTGTGCTAGGGTCAAGGCTGAACATCAAAGACCCTCTGGCTTACTCGAACAACCGCCAATTCCTATATGGAAGTGGGAGAGCATAGCTATGGATTTCATAACCAAGCTTCCACCCACGTCATCAGGTCACAACAGCATTTGGGTCATAGTTGATCGTTTGACCAAATCAGCCCACTTTTTGCCAATACGAGAAGACTACAAGGTGGAACGATTAGCCCGAATCTACACCGACGAGATCATTTGTAATCATGGTACGCCTCGTGACATCATCTCTGACCGTGATGCTCGTTTTACGTCATGATTGTGTGAAACGTTTCAAGCAGCTCTCGGTACGTCGCTTAACCTAAGTACCGCATTCCATCCTCAAACCGACGGACAGACTGAAAGAACGATCCGTACTCTTGAAGACATGCTCCGTGCGTGTGACTTCGGTGGTAATTGGAACAAGTACCTGCCGTTAGTCGAATTCTCGTACAACAACAGTTATCATACCAGCATCCAAATGGCACCATTCGAGGCCCTATATGGAAGAAGATGTCGATCGCCTATTGTATGGCACGAGATCGGTCACTCGCAATTAACCGGTCCTGAGCTATTACAAGAAACGACTGACAAAGTACTCCAGATTCGAGACAACTTGTCGAAAGCCCGGGATAGACAGAAAGGTTACGCCGATAGAAGATGCAAACCCCTTGAATTTGACATTGGCGACTACGTACTCCTACAGGTATCAACTTGGAAAGGTGTGGTCAGATTCGGCAAGAAAGGGAAACTAGCGCCTCGATATGTTGGACCTTTTAAGATTCTGGAAAGAATCGGAAAAGTAACCTACAGACTCGAACTACCGGAGGAACTCAGTAACGTCCACCCGACTTTTCATGTGTCAAACCTCCGAAAGTGCCTAGCGGAGCACGATTTGATTGTACCTCTCGACGACCTTCAAATAAACGAAACGCTACACTTCGTGGAGAAGCCTGTCGAAATCATGGGTCGCCAAACCAAGCAACTCAGGCGCTCGCGCATTCCTATTGTGAAAGTCCGATGGGAAGGCAAACGAGGCGGAGAGTTCACTTGGGAATTTGAAAACGACATGAAGGCGAAGTACCCACAGTTGTTCAAATGAAAGCCTAGAGAGAGAAAGTAGGAAAAGGTGATTCACGGTGCTGTGCAGCTTTCAGCCTAATTTCGGGACGAAATTCCCTAAACAAGGGGAGGCTGTAACACCCCGTGTTACCGAATGTCAAAGTCAAAGTCAAAGTCAAGATTGACTTCTTTAACTATAGTTAGTCTATTCTATATTGGTGTTTCTGTTAGTTGTATTATGTGGAGTAAGTGTTATTAATCAAGGTAATCGAATGTTCAAATCAATGCGAAACGCTAAACGACTGTGAATAGTAGGAAGTAATAATGCGATAAAGTCAATTAATCGATAATCAAGCTAATCTAATCATCATCGAACTCGAGACTCGAATTACGCGAAATCTGGTGTTAGTATACGTGTGTGTGTGTGTGTCTTATGTGTTACTTGTGCGTGTTTACTTTATGTTATGTGTGGTAATCAATCAAAACTCGAAACTCAATCGAACTCAATCAAAATCGAATTATGATAATTGGTGGCGAAAAGACAGCGCGAGACATAGGTGATTGTATGTTAGATATAGTGGTTGGGATTGAAAGTAATTTGAATAGGAAAATCTATCGTATTCTCATCAACCGCAATCGAAATCGAAATATCGAAAATCGTCGCACCGAACGCTCGAATCAGGCAGCTGAACGATCAGGCTCCCAGCCGATCGAACAGCCCAGCCGATCGGACTGCTGTCCGATCGGACAGGCTGTCCGATCGGGGTGCCTGACCGATCGGCCAGCCCTTTCCTCTTTTGGAAGCCTATAAATACCCCTTGTCACTTTCAAACTTTCTACTTTTGGAAACCTCTGACCAACCAGCTCGTGCTCCCCTCCTTTTCTCAGATTCCTCCCGATTCCGGTAAGATTTCATCCAAAACATTGTACTTTCTTGATCTATGCACACTCCTACACCTTTCTATCTTTCAAATCTTACTTTTTAACCGTGAAATCATCAAGATTCAAGTGTTCAAGGATGATGTCATCATCATGGTGTTCTTGAAGAATTCCATGTTTTGGCTCCAATCCATCAAGAATCACTTGGATCTAGCCGATTTCCACATAAATAACCAAAGATCTATCATAGATCTAAACATTTACACGGTAAAAAGGATTGAAAGAATGTTTTTCCAACTTTCTTTCAACTCTTTTACACTCAATACCTTCAAACCGGTAGAAACGGAGTTTGAACCGACTCACTTATCATCCTAGTAGTTGTGCGGTTCAAGATTCAGGTTCTATCCACGAGGTTCACCGATTTCAGGTTAAACGTTAAACTCCGTTCTGAACAGCCCACCGGCCGGGTTTGGGTGATTCCTGTCCGAGCAGGAGAAACAAGTAAGAACGAGGGTTCTATGGTTTAACTCGTTGTCAAAGTACATCGATATAACGTCAAACAATCAAAGCAGCCAAGTGTTAGACGAACCGGCCGACCAGGTCAGGAAGCTGACCGATCGGGCTGGCTGTCCGAACGGACAGCCCAGCCGATCGGATAAGCCAGCCGATCGACCAGGCCAACCGATCGGCTAGCACATGGCCCCACACTTTAACAAATTCATGAAGTCTAGTATTGAACGTAGTGTTGTTCGATCGGACTACGGTCTGATTTGAATTACTCTTCGGATCATGAGATACTATGCTTCAATACTTAATCGATTTTCAACTTGTCCAACACGTTGGAGTGCCACCCGATCGGTCGAGCTGTCCGACCAGGTGACACCCTGATAAGAACTATTGTAGAAGTACCTAACCGATCGGTTAAGCCGGCCGATCGACCGGTCCGTTCGATCGATCGACCTGAAAGGTAAGGATACTTCAATGTTTCCAAATACTACAACAAAAACCTCAAAAGGTCAAGCCATCATACACAAACACATCCTTCTCAAAGAAAGAAACAATCCACTCGAACAGTCCGTCCGATCGGCCTACCGACCGACCGGATAGACTGTCCGAACGGACTGGTTAACCGAACGATCAAGCCGTCCGATCGGACCTACCGTCCGATCGACCAGGCTGTCCGACCCTCCGACACTTGTTTACGTTTACGCGTTGCTTATTGTTATGCTATCGAACTATTCAGGCTAACCCTACTCTCAAGTGCTCCCTTCAATCCATCAATCTCTGTGAGTATACTCGAACCCTTTTTGCTTTAGCACTTTTGGGTGTTACATACGTTACTTATTCTAAATCACAATCGAACACACTACTCAATTATTTCAAGCGCCAACCGTTACCGCATGTATTACGTGACTAAATCAATGCTTGTTGTTATGTTTACACGTGGAATGTTGTCTACCTTCCTTAACGACGATAGTACTATAGTTTGGACTCATCACCCGTTCACACGGGGGTTGTTAAGGACAATTACTTGCATGGATTACGGTGGTAATCATGTATTGCGAACTTCCTCGGGCAGTCAACCCGCAGTCATTGGTATCGATAGATCCATGTCGATAATTAACATGCTTCGTTTTCCTCTGTGTACGTGATGGTTATGCGTAAACTATTTCGAACTCTATTATGCTATTATCAAACTTGTATGCTCACCTTTACATTTTAATTGACTTTATTTTAACGTATGTGACAGGTGTTTAAGATGCTTATCTGCTAGGAAGGCGAAGCTAGAATAAAAGGCTAGAGTATAGTTGTCTGTAGATCTTGCAGCTTGAGTCTCTAGACGTAGATAAACAATTTTTATATTTAAATCTGAGTTGTCGGAACAGAATATTTGACTAGATGTTATTTGTAATAATTTGTTTGCCATTTGAGGTACGGTATGGGACGTATTATATAAATTAAATGGTAATGATAGTTGTTATTGAAGCTTCTGGACAATCTGTTTCGCTCAGTGCCATGCCCCGGTGATTCCGCCATCGGTTGGGGTGTGACATGTCGCTGAAAATCTATTGGTCAAAGTCGAAAATTTCGTCTTCCCGACCGGCTTTGTCATACTAGACATGGAAGAAGACCCTGAAGTCCCTCTCATCCTAGGGAGGCCATTTCTAGCCACAGCACAAGCAGTGGTAGACATGAATGACGGAACACTAACATTGAAGTTTGGGGAAGAGGAAGTGAAGTTTGGGGTTGGAAAAAGAGTAGAAGACGAAGATCCGGTCAACTACATGAAGGTCATCGACTCAAGCTTGGATGATGCTCTCCGACGGTGTAGCATGGGATGCAAAACATCCCGCTTAGGTAACATATGACCAGGCTTTGGGTCTAGCCAAGGACCCTTATAAACGTGGCGCACCACGGAGGCATTCCGCGGAACTATCCTTAGTTTAGTTTAAATTAATTTTAATGTTTTCTTGTTTAGTTTTAACTTTCAGGAATAAAACACACTCGGGATGGTGAAGGATAACAAGGGAAACTTGCACCAGCACCCCATGCACGAAAACAGGACCATCCGACAAATTTTTCTTCGTTACAGCAAGTTCAGCACGGGCCGTGCCTGCCCAACACGGCCCCGTGCTGCACAATCTGCAGAAAATGCCCAGTTCAGGTAACTGGACACGGGGCGTGCTCACTGAACACGCCCCCGTGTCCAGGCTTCTTTTTCTTTTTACAAACTTTTGTTACTGGCACTTGAACACGGGGCCGTGCCCGGACACCACGGGGCCGTGTCCAGACGCCCAGTAACATAAAATTTTGCTTTTTCACACATTTTTACACATTCAATCAACCTAAAAACTTATTTTAGGGACACTTTGAGGACAATGTGTAATTTAAGTGTGGGGGGATGCTAAATCTTTGAATCTTGCAAGTCCTAATTAACAAGCCTTACACAAAACTCTATTGGAATCACTAATCACCCCAAATTTTTTCAAAAAAAATTTTCATTTTTTTTACTTGTCTAGTTTTAAGTTGGGAATTTCAAAATTCTAAAAAAGTTATATTTTTACAAATTTACAACCGATAGCGTCGTGATAAAAAGAACCAACATAAGAAAATTATAAAACGGCATGACAAACTTAGTTAAAACTTGATTATATATACTTGATCACATAAAAACCCATTCTCACAAAAGTGAGTTTTGAGCCTTTATTGAGCATACAAATACACATCTTTAAACTAAATGCTCATTTTTCGTTTCTTGTGTGAATAGCCGCTTGGTTCTTACAACTCTAGAACTTGCCACGACGATACATTCCCGGTCCTTACCGACTTAAACCCGAGTAAGTAAATGATGGAGGCATTAGGACTAACCCTTTTTTATTTCTACACCATTATTTTTTTTTAACCACCTACCCAAAATCCCCCTAGTTAACCCCTTTGAGCTTAAACCTTTTCATTTCTTAACCCAATTCAAAAACCCTTTACCCACCTAAACCCTTTTTCATTTTAAACCCTTTATTTTAGTAACAAAGCTCGGTTTTTCTTATGACTTGAAAAAAAAATTTGAGGATGAAGTCAAAGAAATAAACAAACAAGTTTATCAAAAACCACTTTGTTTGAAAGAAATGCTTCATCAAAATAAAAAGTTTTGAAATTTTTTTTACGAGTCGTATGAAAACCGACGCTTTTTACGCTTTTCGCCTTTTTACTAACCACTAACCCAACCACCCACCTTTCGCCCAAACCTAACCCTTCACCCAAAAAGTCCTCTTGATATTTACAAATGTGTATAGTTAAAAAGGAGGAGGATTGATTGCTTGGCAAGCTTATGGTAGGAGTAAGTTCCAAGCCGCTCTCGAGTGATTCACTAAAAATACACCTTCGGCCGAGTGTTGAGTGATCCCCCGTGAGGTATGTGAACTTGTATATAAATGGAATTTTAAAAAGGCATGTTATGCCCTAATAAGTAATTTATCTTATAAAACGTTTTTAATAAATCATGACGAATAGGATTGTAAATAAATAAAAATAAAACTTAATAAAGAATCTTGGAAATCCCGACACTCTATGACAAGCCCAAAAACCTTCTCTTCTACCCATTCCATTTGGGAGTGTAAAGCCACACTATAAAGAGTTTTGCTTGAGGACAAGCAAAGATTCAAGTGTGGGGGTATTTGATGTGCACAAAATGCAACATATAAATTACATCAATTGTGGCATAAAACTAACCCTTTTTTAGTACTAATGTTGGAAAAAGTGTGTTTTTGTCTTCCTTTTGTATTTTCAGGATTAAATGAGCTCAAATGAACAAAAGAAGCAAAAAAGGCAGCTAAATCTAACATAAATACAAGAAAAGGAACAAATGTGGCATGCCCGAGCCCCCGACAGCATCCTCCCAAGCAAAACAAGAGAACAGAAGGCTGAACACGCCCCGTGCTCAGTGAGCACGGGGGCGTGCCCAAGTGTCAGCAGAAAAGACAAAGTTGTAGAAGCTTCTATCGCCCACCACGGGGCCGTGCTCAGCGGACACGGGGCCGTGGTCAACTATAAGATTCGCAGAATCCAGGCAAATCTTGATAGTACAGATACGCTTCTGCACACGGGGTCGTGCTCAGCGGACACGGGGGCATGGTCAACTAATGCAGACAAACTGCAATTAATGAAGAAAGAGAGAAGGATGGACACGGGGCCGTGCCCAACGGACACGGGGTCGTGCCCGAGCTTCTGTTCAGCCTATAAATAGGAGTGCTTGGATCACTTGCAACTCATCCCTTGGCACACCACCTCTCTCACACTTCACCCACCACCCACCACCATCACAACACCATCATCCACCACCATCATCCATTGTCCATCATAGAGTGTGTGAGTCGTCTCAGGATCCAAGATTAATCGTAAGAGTTCTTGACAATCAAAGGCCATGTTTGCCTAAGTCTCTTACATCACTTGGTGAAGACAAGTGTTTAGTTTAATATTTTTTTTTATTTTTAATCTTTTCGCACTTTTTATTTGGTTATGTATTAATGACTTTAATAACTAATTTCTTATGTTGAAGGTGATTCTTCCTTATCGTTTGTCCGTGGTGTCTTGGCAACTGTCTATATAAAATAAAAGATTTTCACCATTCATATCTCCACGGTCTATATGGAGATATGTTGCTACCTGGTCGGGGGTTAAGAGAACGGTTTGGTAAGAGTCTTGCCATTGTTCAGTGTATAGATCCTGCAAAGGACCTGAGTCAGATTTAGTAAGACCTCCTTCAATACGCACCGGTATTGGATGGCGGGGGTCCAAACTCTTTGATCCCCTCATAAGTTAAACTACTATTAAAACTTTAACCCGGCTACTTAGGACTGTATCCTTGCTGACTCAGACTACTTAGCCGAGGGTAACGTCACCTTCAAAAGAGGGGCCTGCCACATTATGCATTAATAACTTAATTAATTATCTTTCAATAATCCGACCCTTTAGGATTATATCCTTGCTGACTCAAACTACTGGGTTGAGGGTAACGTCACCTTCAAAAAAGGGGCCTACTACAATAACTAAGATAATCTCTTAAAATGTGCAAAAGTGCGGAAATAATCAAAGGTTACACTACACACGAGTCGGATCCAAGTGATTCATCATGTCTATCTGTTTCTTTTATTTTTATTTTATTTTTCAGCATTTTAGTTAGTTTTATTTTTCTAGTTTAAAAACCTTTTTTTCTAACTTTTTGATTTGATTAGACGTTGAGGATAAACCGGTACTAAAAGCTCTTGTGTCCTTGGACGACCTCGGTATCTTACCAACACTATACTACGTCCACGATGGGTGCACTTGCCCATATGTGTGTTTAGTGTTAGTGAATATCGTGTTTTATAAATTTAAAACTTGGCTAAAAAGTGTAAAAGAGGGCTTAAAATATACACCTAAAATATATTACACTACACACTCATCAATTTTCTCAGTGATTTCGAAAGGTCCGACGTAACGTAGATTAAGCGTGCCCCGTTTACCAAAGCAAACCACACCTTCCCAAGGTGAGACTTTATGTAGCATTCGATCCCCTACCTGGAACTCGAGCGGTTTCCTACGCTTATCAGCGTAGCTTTTCTGATGGTCACGAGCTGCCGCCATTCATTGTCGTATGTGGGCAATCTTTTCTGTTGTGTCGAGAACAAGTTCTGGGCCAGTAATTTGGCTATCGCCAACTTCTTCCAAACATAGAGGTGACCGACATTTCCGTCCATACAAAGCCTCGAACGGAGCAGCCATGATGCTGGTATGGTAACTGTTGTTGTACGAAAACTCCACCAAAGGTAAGTGTCATTCCCAACCGTTACCAAAGTCGATTACACATGCTCGAAGCATGTCTTCAAGAGTCTGGATGGTACGTTCAGTCTGCCTATCCGTTTGTGGATGATACGTTGTGCCCATGTCAAGACGTGAGCTAAAGGATTTGTGCATCGCCTGCCACAAATCAGATGCAAAACGCGGGTCACGATCATAAATGATGGAAGTTGGCACCCCGTGCCTCGCGACTACTTCCTTAAGGTAGATGTCTGCGAGCGTAGATAACTTATCCATTTCCTTGATGGCCAGAAAGTGTACAGACTTTGTCAGTCGATCAACGATCACCCAGATGGTGTCGTTTCCTTGTTGAGATCTAGGTAAGCCAGTGACAAAATCTATGAAAATTTTCTCCCATTTCCATGTTGGGATCTCTGGTTGTTGGAGTAGGCCTGATGGCTTCTGGTATTCAACCTTGACCATAGCACAGGTCAAGCATTTACTAACATAGATTGCTATGTTATCTTTCATTTGGGGCCACCAGTATAGGGTTTTGAGGTCTTGGTACATCTTGTCAGAACCAGGATGCACCGAGTAGCGAGACTTGTGTGCTTCATCCATCACAAGCTCTCATAAGTTTCCAAAGAATGGAACCAAGACACGTTCCATGAAATAGTAAGTGTCATCTTCCCTGCGTTTAAGTTTCTTTTCCATACCCCGCAGGGACTCTGCTTTGAGGTTCTCTTCCTTCAATGCTTCGACCTGAGCATCACGAATTTGGGCAGGAAAAATGGAGTGAATAATAAGCTGTAACGCACGTACACGCTTAGGTTTGGTTTCCTTACGACTGAGGGTGTCAACCACAACATTGTCTTTGCCTGGATGATACTTGATTGCGCATTCGTAGTCGTTAAGTAGTTCGACCCATCGACGCCATCGCATGTTCAACTCCTTCTGATCGAAGATATGCTGGAGACTCTTGTGATCGGTGTAAATGGTGCACTTGGTACCGTACAAGTAATGTCTTCATATCTTGAGTGCAAATACCACTGCTCCCAACTCCAAGTCGTGAGTAGTGTAGTTCTTTTCGTGAACCTTAAGTTGGCGTGATGTGTAAGCAATGACTTTCTAACGTTGCATCAACACACAACCAAGTCCTTGGATTGATGCGTCACAATAAACCACGAAATTGTCCGTGCCTTCAAGTAACGAGAGAATAGGTGCGCTACAAAGCTTCAACTTCAACTACTGAAATGCGGATTCCTGAGCATCACCCCACTGGTAGTTGAGACCCTTCTGAGTTAGAACAGTAAGAGGCTGCGCAATCTTTGAGAAATCCTTGATAAATCTTCGGTAGTAACCTGCCAAACCCTAGAATTGACGGATTTCAGTTGGAGTTCGAAGTGTAGGCCAATTCTTGATCGAGTCAATCTTGGATGGATCGACGTGAATCGCATCTTGATTGACTACGTGGCCTAGGGAATGGACTTCACGAAGCTAAAAGTCACATTTCGAAAACTTGGCATAAAGTTGTTCTGTTCGAAGAAGTTCCAGAATGAGTCGCAGGTGACGCTCGTGTTCCTCCTGAGTCTTGGAATAGATCAGCATGTCGTCGATGAAAACAATAACAAACTTATCCAAGTATGGTTTGCACACTCGTTTCAGGAGATCCATGAAAACCGCAGGTGCGCTTGTCAACCCAAAAGGCATAACCAGAAACGCGTAGTCTCCATAACGAGTCCTGAATGCTGTCTTAGAGATGTCCTCATCTCGGACTCTCAGCTGATGATAGCCCGATCTCAAATCAATCTTAGTGTAGAAGCTTGACCCTTGCAACTGGTCGAACAGGTCATCGATACGATACGAGGAAGAGGGTAATGATTCTTCACGGTCACCTTGTTAAGTTCGCGGTAGTCTATGCACATCCTAAAGGTACCGTCCTTCTTCTTAACAAACAATACTGGAGCTCCCCAGGGCGAATAGCTAGGACGGATGAAACCCTTGTCCAAAAGTTCCTGTAGTTGCGTGGACAATTCTTCTAGTTCAGATGGAGCTAAACGATAAGGTGCACGAGCTATTGGCGCTGCTCCAGGAGCTAGCTCGATTTGAAACTCGACCTGGCGATGAGGCGGAAGACCAGGTAATTTCTCAGGGAATACCTCAGGGAAATCACGTACGATCGGAATGTCTTCTATCTTCTTCTCTTTTGTTGAGGTGTCAGCAACGAGGGCTAGAATAGCAGTGTGGCCCTTTCGCAAACACTTCTGGGCCTTATGGAAAGAGATGATGCCCACAATAGCACCACTCTTGTCACCACGAATAACGAGGGGTTCTTCGCCAGAACGAGGAATGCGGACAATTTTCTCCTTGCAGAGTATTTCCGCTTGATGTTGGGATAACAAGTCCATCCCAATGACAACATCGAAACTACCAAGAACGATGGGAATGAGATCGATAGAGAAGGTCTGACTAGCTAGAGCGAGATTACAACCCTTAACTATGTGGGTGGCCTCAAGATTTTTTCCGTTTGCTAGTTCTAAAATATGCTTGGAATCCAGAGGAATTGGGGTACGCTTAAGCATCCGACTAACCCTTAAGGACACATAACTAGTATCGGCTCCCAAATCGAATAAAATAGAAACAAAGTAATTGTCCAGTAGAAACTTACCCGTCACAACGTTGGTATCGTTTCTTGCTGAACACCCTGACCAATCACAAACGCATGTCCCCTTGCACCCTTACCATCATTGTTGTCCCTGTTATTGTTTCCATTGCCCTGATTGTTGTTATTGTTGTTTTGATTCTGATTCAGCTGTGGGCAATTCCTCTTGAAGTGGCCTTCAGCTCCACATTGAAAATACCCTCTGTTGTTACCCTGCTGTTGTTGCTGCTGCTGCTGGTTCTGTGGAGCTTGTTGTTGTTGCTGCTGTCGGTTCTGATTCGCAGGATGTGGGCTCCTACAATCCTTTGTTGCGTGACCTAGGTTTGTTGCATCTATGACAGCGGCCCTTGCTGCACGGCCCGCTGTGGTGCAAGTTACAACGGTTGCACTTAGGGTGGTTTCCCCTGTACCCACCCTGACCTTGATTACCAGATGACTGCTGACTGGGGCTCTTGTAGTCATCACTCCTTCGCTGCTGAGACGAACGCTGAACAGAGCTTGAACCCTTGCTAGAATCCCCATCCCATTTGCGCTTGTTGTCGCTAGGAGCATCAGAAGTAGTGGCACTAATACGCTTAGGCAGCTTGTTTTGTTCGACTGCTTGATCAGTAAGGCGGTGAGACAGTCGTATGATCTGCTGGATCATAAGAAGATTAGCTGAAGTTACCATGCTCTGAATCTCTCACACTAAGCCTTTGATGTAGAGCTCGATACGCTTGTAGGGAGGATTTGACATGTTGGGACACAATGCAGCCAATTCGTTTTAACGCTTCGGGTAAGCTTCAATTTCTGACCCGACCATCTTGAGGTTGTAGTACTCCACCTCTTATGGATATCATCACGATGACAGTACTCTTCTTTGATCAGCTCCTTAAAATCATTCCATGGGTGGCATTAGCAGCTACCAACCCTAACATCTGCACCTATGCGTTCCACCAGGAGAGCGCACCACCTTCGAGTGTTCCAGTTGCAAACTTCACCCTACTAACTACAGGACATTCACACATCTCAAAAACAGATTCGATCTTCTCGAACCAGTGGAGAAGACCTACGGCTCCCTCTGTGCCACTGAAAGTACTAGGTCGACAATCCATGAAAGTCTTGAACGTACATGCTCGAGGCTATGCATTTTGACCTGTTGCGCGAGAATGAAAAGATAAGGTTAAGCACGAGAGTAGGATCACTAGAGTAGGATCTAAACATCCTAGAATGGGTCGAAATGGCAGGCTGTACCTCCTACTTGAGCTGCTGCTAGAGCCTCAGCAACTCGGTCATTGATTAGAGCCATCAGTTAGGCCTGAGTCAAATTGAGACGTCCACTCATGATCTTCACATCCAGAAAACACAAGTAAGAATGGTGACGTAGAGATATGAAAAGTATGGGATGACAGAAGAGAGTAAGCACACAGGGTTTCAGGCAAACAATTGTATGCCAAGAGAGTACATTACAGCTAATGGCAACATGCTACTACGTTAACTAAGCATACCATGATCAATGCACTATGTAAACTAACAGGTAGGCAATATAAACATAAACCATATCACCTATATTGTTGAGTCTTGCACGTGGAGTGAAGCGTCGTTGTGGATCATTGAGCACTGTACTGGTTATAGTCTGGTTTTTGTCAAAAAGCTTTTTCCCCCTTTTAAAACCAAGTTCACTATAACCAATGGCTCTGATACCAATCTGTCACACCCCCAAAATCCACAAGCGGAGTATCACCGCAGGGAGCGTGACTGACCAGGATCCAGCCACCAATCATATTGAACAATATAAATAAGTAAATAAAATCCAAACCAAACAATATAATTGGTGTCAAAACAATTTAACAAAGTGTAAGTTATCAGCGGAAGCATCAAGTTCAAAACTCAAAATATAAGTTTGAAGTTCATAAGTTTATCATGAATACACAACGGTCCATATTCCACAACGACTCCTCCCATGCAAGCTCCAGCTAAGTACCTAACGACCTGCAAGGCAGGTAACAACAAATCAACAACAATGCTGAGCGAGTTCACAGTTGGTTGTCCATTTTAGTGTTGTTCCAAAAACCATAAGTTATTTCGAAAACCATGAGTTAACCAGTTCATTGTTTCCCAAACCATATACCGTGGGGGCTACCCCATGTTGTAAACCACTAGACCCGTTACCATATCGACTACTGAGTGGAGTCATGTTTGTGTGCCTTGCGTCAATGTCTATCATCATTGACTAAGTGCCCAAGTACATTAGTCCACTCCCGTCCTCTGCGGCACGGTGTGGGGCTTGTCAGACCTAATAGCGCTATTTAACTAATGACTCGTTCACCAATGGCCCGGCGATTAAGTCGATATAAAAATGAGGGACTTCATGATAGAGTTTTGTCTAGTAAGTTCAATGTTGTCATCCTTCCCAAGGAGGATGGAGGTACGTATTCTACCCAAGGAGAATACGAAGGTTGTATCCCACCCAAGAGGGATAGTTATTATTCCTTAACCCGTTCCCAAACCACCGGGAATCCCATGCCTTGAAGAAAGTGTGAGCTCACCTTAGATTAGCTCGGCAGATAAAAGAAGGTCACTTGAGCAAATTGTGGTCAACCACGTCCTAACATGGTTACCATACAAGTCAGGTCTATGTTCAAGTAATTCACATAGGTTTCACACACATACTACCAGGTTACGTACACAGAATGATCATGGCATACATATAATATCATGGCGGTTGATTAACAGTACATAGTATGTTCAACAGTAACATATAAGTATTTGTTCACAGCCTAAGTGTGCGATCCAAGTGTTTGGGCCGGTGGAAGTGTCCGAGCCCAACACTGGTGTGCGAGTCATGTACAGCCCAATGGTTGTCCGACCCACAATCAAGGGTGTGCGATCCATCCTTGATTGTGCGATCCGAGGTGTGCGATCCAATATTAACCCATCCCAATCAAGATGTGCGGCCCAAAATAACAAACAGTCCAAATATTAGTGCGGCCCACCATGGTGTGCGATAAGCACCAAGGTGTGCGATCCACACTATGGTGTGCGGTCATGCAGTATCAAAGTTGTACCATGTGCAGCATCAAGTGTACTATTAAAGATGTGAGATCATGCATTAAAAAGTTGTACGTTGTGCATCAACAGTTGTACTACATGCAATCCCTAAAGTGTGCGATTTAACATGTGCGATCAAAGCTTGTGCGATTACTAGGTGTGCGATTGGGCTTGTGCGATCAGTTACATATTGTCGTGAATTAAGGAAATCAGTTAATCCATTCAAAGTTTCCATCTTTGCATCAAATCGATCAAACCAAGAAATTACCAAATAATTCTCATGAACCCTAATTAACATTTAATCATGGACAACAACCTATCATAACATTCAATTACATTATCGGATCAATGATTTTGAATACTAACATGCAACCCTAATCATCATACAAATCATGGCTAACAATTTTTTCATGAGATCATTACACAATCATCGATCATGGCATCAAACCGCTTTATACGAACATCATGCAATATCCAATTTAATCATGCTTGTATATCATTGATTCATTCATGCAATCACAAGCAACTATTCTTGTCAATTATCATATAATCACCCTAGAATAACATCCCACCATACAATTTCCTTCTAACAGTTTACTATCCAAATCTTAGCAACATACAATCTTGCAAACAATCATTAACAAGTATATATTCAAACAACACCTTATGCATCGATTGCTAGGGAAAACAAGGATCAATACTAACCGGATTGAAGGATGAAATAGGTGAGCTTGATACGGGAGGGCTTCGAGTATGGTGAAGGGCTGTCCTCGAACCAGAAGGAGGAGAGGAGAGCTTAGGGTTTTGTGTGTTTTCTTGTTGTTTGCAAATTATGAGAAACAAACCCCACTAATGGGTGTTTGTATGCGTATAAGAGGAGTGGGCCAAACCCATGCTTGGGCTGCCCTTGGGTCGTGAGTTCAAAACAGGCAAACATGATTGGGCCGAGAAGAGTATGTGACAAGGGACAAGGTGTGCGGCCCAAAGGGTTTGTGCGACCGGACATATGTTGTGCGACTAAGTTCGTTACTCATACATACAACACATTCACATAACGCGTAACATAACCAAACTCATAACATTCCATTGCAAGCAAACACATTAATTAATCACATAACGTTCATACAGGTTACATCAAAATACAACGAAAGATTCTAAACTACGAGTTGTCACAGACCCCATCGATAGCTTGCTATTTGTGGGATTTACTGGGTATGGTTGTTGTTTTAAAGTGATCCCTTCTATTGGAATGGCATAATTTACCGACAAAATGCATACATAATCATACTCTTTCGTATGAAAGGGATTTATAATTTACACATCATTAAGTAGATGGGAAAAAATTCAAAAAAAAATTCCTTTATTTCTCATGTTAAGACACATTTGTATTTTATCTTTACACTAACTTTTAATTAGAGAGTGGCAGTCTAGGTTTAATGAGTCTAGCCAAGGCAAGCTCGGGTTCGAATCGATTATAAACCGAGTTGGCTCGGCTCGGCTTGGTTTGGCTCTATTTTAAAAAAGAAAAATTAATTCATAGCCCTCAAAATTCAGTAGTCTAAAATATTATTCTAACAGTCTAAAAGAACAAATCTAAAATAAGTTTAACCTAATACATTACAAGCCAAAATCAAGTTCAACAACACAAAATAAGTTTTAAATTTCAACGAAATACAATAATAGTTTATTAGCATGGTAATGAACCTTCAAATATGTCATAGATATCAAACTACAATCCTAAATTGATGTAAATGATAATCATTTAATGGTGTGCAGTACTGGTTAGCCATAGACCTCCGGTTACGGGGTCTAATCCTCCACGAAAAGTAAGAAAGTGAATATCTTTTCACTAATTCTAGGTGAAAAATGTGGTCGCTCCCTCGACAAAACTAAACTGGGATAAAGTTGAGCCAAAAGATCCCGATTCAAGATAAAATTATGAGGAAGATGTATTTCTTTAGGATCTACTCCAGCGTTCAGAAATTGGTTAATAGGTAAAGATACATGTATAGTATATTGTATATAAAAAGAAAATAAATTAGAAGTAAAATAATTCTAGCTAAGCTGAACCAAGCTACCAAACGAGCCAATCCGGCTCGTTGCGAGCCGCGCCGAGCTAGACTTACTTTCTAATCGAGCCGAGCCAGCTCAGCTCAGTTTCAAACCAAGTCATATCGAACGAGCTTTTTCCGAGCTAAATCTGGTGGAGCTTCGAACAAACTATGAGCCACGAGCTTTTTGGACATCCTAAGTGTCACATGAGATGTTTGAGAGGATGGGACAAATTTAGCAACACCCATTTTATTTGCATCATTTTTTATTATTTGCACAAACCAATGTGACATTAGTTAAGTTATATTTTTATTTCTTGAGCCGTGAGTTTTTTTTATTTTCTTTATTATAATTTTTTTTACGTTATGATGTGTTTATTTTATCTACGTTTCAATACAATATTTATAAAAAAATGGACTCGTATCAAATGTAAGGTTGTATATTCCGTTACAACACTTTATATTTGATACGTTTCTATTTCTTATAAAAGTTTTATCGAAATGTGGATAAAGATAAACAAATCAGAATTCAAAGCTCAGCGTTTTATGATGAAAGTTATAATAGGACTCCTTTATAAATTATTATAACCCCCATATATATAGTGATAATGGGAACATGAACATCTGTAACCTAACTTATCATAACTTTTTCTTGGAAAAATTATATACGAATCTGCACGTCAATATTGTGCCCTGTTGTTAGAAAGGCAAATATCGTTGATCATGTTTCGGTATGCAATATAAGCGTGACTAAAACAACATAGACGCTTAACTGCTTAAGGCGAATGTATTCTAAACCTGGTATGGTATGTCTATAATTGCGTTAGCAACCGGTTGATTTCCAGCTCAACGATAGAGCGGGAGATAATAGCATAGTGAATTCGAATTGACAACGAAGATGATGACAAGTATATAAAAAGAACATAATATCCCGTCATCCAGAGTGGTTGTTGTGTATCTAAACAAACTTCCCAATTTGCGTTTGGATATCTTGTTAATTAAACGAGAATTGGAGAATGCCTATACGCAATGCATAAGCCATGCATGTGTTTTAAATAAGTGTGATACCACTAAAGTGTTGTAGTTGTAACTTGTAAGGGTCATTCATCCTCTAGTTAAGATTTTTTGCTAATTATATTAGGTTTTGAATCCATATAGCAGAATATAAATTGTTAAAAATTAATATTATTTAAAGAGTAAACTGCCATTTTGGTCCCCGAGGTTTGGTCATTTTTACCACTTTAGTCCAAAACTCAAACCTTTTGCATCTGGGTCTCTTTGGTTTCAGTTTTATTGCTATTTTGGTCCAAAAATAAAATCAGGTCATATTTATCTTATAAAATCCTGCAATTTTCTCCTTTTCCTCAGGGGCAAATCAGATCATATTTGTCTTATAAAATCTGGTATTTATTTATAAAAAAGAAATGACCATTTTGCCCCTGTGGAAAAGGACAAAATAGCAGGATTTTATAAGACAAATATGAACTGATTTCGTTTTTGCACCAAAATAGCAATAAAACTGAAACCACAGGGACCCAGATGCAAAAGGTTTGAGTTTTGGACTAAAGTGGCAAAAGTGACCAAACCACATGGACCAAAATGGCAGTTTACTCTTATTTAAATTATAAATGTAAATCCTTTCAAAAGCTAAACACATTAGTTTAAATAAAAGTTAACTGCCATTTTCGTCCCTGTGGTTTGGTGGAAAATGCCACTTCAGTCCAAAAAGAAATTTGCGTCAGTTCCGTCCTCAACAGTTTTGAACGTGCCACTTCAGTCTAAAAAGATAACGCGCCATTAAAAACGTTGAGAACGGAACTGCCTCAAGGCGTTATCTTTTTGGACTGAAGTGACACGTTTCAAAAATTTCGAGGACGGAACTGGTGCAAATTTTTTTTTGGACTAAAGTGTCATTTTCCACTAAAACACAGGGATGAAAACAGCAGTTAACTCTTTAAATAAATTTTGGAAATTTGAAATATTACAAATGAAAATTAATTTAGTAAAATTATTAACCGGACTCTTCATATGGTGATAAACTTTTAGTAAAGTTTTTTTATTTCATGACTGGTTTTTATAGATGATGGCCAATTAAATGAAACTGTTCACCACACATCACTCTTGTATAATTGGTAGGCTTTGTGCCTATTTGTGAGATAAGAGAAATACAAGAAAACGCATAAGAATAATTTGGAGAAGAGGTGAACACTTGAAGACTCATATGTTAGAAAATAAATGGAGAGAAGTAACTTTTTACACACTTCACCACATTCGCATCCTTATATGTTCCATAAGTTCTAACACTACAAACCCGGTGTAACTTCGGGCGCGTGGCCTTCTCTGAAAATTTAGACTGCTTTGATTGTTGTACCAGAAGACACGATTTAAGCTCTTGTTGAAAGCTACGGTTTAGATCATTTTATTTACATATGTTGTATTATAAGTTATTTTTGTTGGATTTGTACACGATACGTGTACTACAATTTCCCAAATATATAATGAGAGTAAAAAAATCGAGTCTAGATACGATTTATTTTAAAAAACCGAACATTTGGAACCTCTAACGTGCGCGTTAGAATCGTCTAAGTTCTAACATGTTTGTTAGAAATGGTTTAGTTTATAAACCATAAATGATCGGAAGTATTTTATGTGAAGATATTAGTTTCCTAAAGTGTTACAAACGACTATAAATGATTTATTTAATAAATTATATATTTGAATAACGTTTTATGTAGACGATCAATTTTATAACATATATCTTATAACACTTTTTATAACATACGTGTTATAACACTTTTAGTTAAACTATAGGTAAAAAAATGTAACCTCTGTTGTGCTATAGGCCATAGAAGACGTGATGGACGAAACCCTAATTTCATTTGCAGATGATATGTGGACCGAGCTATGAATTTAATCCATTTGGAGGACATGTATGTCACATGACAACAACGAAAATATTTTTCTAGTACAAGTCAAGGCCCACTATGCACAAGCCCAAATCCGAAATCACACATGAATAATTTGGATCACACACAAGTACAACCCAATTCTCAAAACAATCTTGGGCCTGTTATTCTCGCATGGAGTTAGCTTGGGCCTGATAGTTCTCGCATGGTAGTAACTAAGTTGATGGATTTTACGTAAACTAGATATGGTTTAGTAACTAATATATATCTAGGAGGCGTTTGTTTTTTTCGAAAAGCTCTTCTTGTCCTCTCACATCTGTGCGTTGTTTTTCTTGAAAAGCTCTTTTTGTCCTTTTACGTCTGTGCCGCGCAGACGTTTGGGCCTGTAGAATGTTTGTTTTCTCGAAGACATTTCATTAAAAAAACTCTGTGCGTCCTCTTTTTGGTGCAACGCGCAGATATGGGATGGCCTCTTCTAACCTCTTCTCCTTGCCTAATATCAAAATATCAAAACACAGACATGAAACCCAATCCCCTCTCCTCCACCCACCACCTCCCTCGTCACCGTCGGCCCCTCTTCACCGCCGCCACCCTCCCCACCGTCGACCACCTACACCGTCGCCTACCTCCTCACCGTCATCCTCCCTCACAGCCCCCACCCCATCGTCATCCCTCACAACCCTCCACCGCTCTCCTCCAACATAGCCGCACCCCTCCCCACCGTCTACCACCGTCATCGCCGCATCCCTCCCCTGTCGTCCTCCCTCACACCCGGCAGCCCCCTCCACCGCTCTCCTCCATCACAACCGCCACCCCTCACCCTGACGTCAAACCATTACAGCCACACCCCTCCCCTGTCGTCCTCCATCACATGGGACCTCCGTCACAGCCCCGATTCACAGGTTCAATTTATGAGGTTTTTTATTACTTCCACATCTTCATTAGCCTGCAGAAGTTAAAAAAACAAACAATCTTCTTCTTGCAGACTGCAGAGGTTTGATACACCTCTTCTGCTACAGATGTCACTGCAGACATTTTACCTCTGAAAAACAAACATCACCTTAGTTTTTAGATTTAGATTTCAACCTTAATCTCTTATGTGCTGCTTGCGGGGAGTATTAGACCAAAATTATGTTTAGTAATAGTATAGGGACTTGAGGTGTAACATTGCGTTTTATATAAACCACACCTTTTATAAACCCTAATGACAACAATCAACTGAATATAATCAAAACATGGGCGGACCTACCCTTTGGCCTAGGTGGGCAGCCGCACCCCTTGAAAAAATAAATTTAGTGTATATTTTAGGCAAAAAAACCCGACCACACCCCTTGAAAATATGGTTGAACACCTTCTCCGCACCCCCAGCAAATAATTCATAGGTCCGCCGCTGAATCAAAACCTTTTATCCAAGTTGGAGTGGTTGTTCTATACTTGCAATGATATATGAACCCTAATAAAAGATGACAGTAATTTAGTTTTTAGACTTGATACTTTTTCTATATTCATAAATCAAGGAAGCTAATGAACTTGTTAGTTGAGGAACAGATTTACAACAAGCTTAGCTTGAGCATGACTCTTCAAGTCACCATTTTGATGAGGATGATCCAGGGCCGACCCTTAGAATTCCTGTACCCTGTTCGAGCTCGAAAAAACGTGCCCTTGGGCCTTATCGAAATAAATAATTTAAACTAGTTTTTTCGTACAACTGTGAACCGTTGGCAAAACTATAGCATTCGATAAACCATGCAATTAACAAAATACAAAATATAGTATTCGAATGAGTGATATACCGTAAAAAGTAATAAGGTAATAGCTAACCAATGATTCGTGAAGCCCTCATTGCATATATACCGTAAAATCATTTGGGTATTGGGCTCACCAACCTAATCCCAATAGGCTAACTAATCTAAATCATATGATTTTTTTGTAAGTGGGCCAATGTTATGTTAGTAATTCTTTGGCTACATCCTATTAATTTTTTTACATATATAATATCGGAATTTTTTTAAAAAATTACGTGCCCTAAAAAATCACGGGCCCTGGCCAGTGGTCCTCTCCGCCCTCCTCTAGGGCCGGCCCTGGGATGATCCATAATCGGTTGTCTAAGAGTGATTATGCAAAGCGTACTGATCAAGCCATCTGGTTTAGGGTTGTTAGAATGACTAAATCAATGTGTATAACTAATATACATGTGACGACCGTTTGGTGTTAATTAAACTTATGACACATATTCATTATTTGGTTATGACACTGGTATGTTAGTTATATGTGACCAACTTCGTTAGCATATCTAACTATTTGATGATTAAAAAATACTATTTGATGCTCAAAAATTGCGTTTAAATAACCAAGTGAGTTTACATTGTCGCCGGACCCAAGTCACTTTGTTTTTAAACGGAATAGGTGGCTCCCTCTCAAGGTGAATATTTTTGGATGGAGCGCCTCTCTCAAACGCTTACCAACCAAGGATGTGCTTCAGCACCAGAACATTCATGTTGAATCGTCTCATTGCCCTTTGTGTCAAGACAGTGAAGAAACGGTCGACCACATCTTCTCTGGATGTGCTTTTTCCATAGCTTTATGGGTTGCTATCTCTTCTTGGTGTCGGTTAACAGTGGCGGATCTAGGATTCCGACCAAGCGGTAACGTTTATAAATAAGCGGTAACGAAATCGAAAAAACGTCAATTTTTTCCAAAATTTACACTAAAAACGTCAAAAATTTTCCGACCAAGCGGTAGCGGAGGCTACCCCTTGTTCCATAATACATCCGCCCCTGTCGGTTAACGCCCCTATATGCGTTCACCTTTGAAGACGTTCTTAGGATGCATGAGATGATGAAGGTTTCGAAAAAAGACAAGAAAGTATTTCACTTTATTTATTTATTTATTTTTTTGTTGGGCTATATGGAAAGCGCGGAACAATCTTATTTTCAAGCAGAAAAAGCTGGGAGTTGGTGCCATTTTGGAGGAAGGTAAAGCTATTGGGTTTCTTTGGCTATAAAATTAGGCGAACATTGTCGGATTGGATGAGGCGTCTTGGGGTGGTTTTGATCTCTTGTAATGTTTGTAATTTTCCATTTTTTTTTTCGTTTTCTGGCCCATTTGTTTGTTGCTTGTTCCTTTAGCGTCTTGCTAGCAGGTCCGTTCTAATGAATTCCACCTTCCCAAAAAAAAAGTGAGTTTACATTGTTATATATATATATATATATATATATAAAAAAAAAAAAAAAAATCTTTTACATCGTTCCATATGTTTCACAAACCTGTTTTACTTAACACTTCACTAATCTAGATTGGATCTTGCTTACTTTGTTATACCCTGCCACACATCACTCATCTTGTAAGATTGATGGTAGAAAACTAGAAACAAGGTAACTTATTATGCATGCGGTAATATACCGTTGCTGAAGCTATCATTGGTTTCCCGCTTGCGACAACAATAAGGGTCTGTTTGATATGAGGTAATGAAATGGATGAGAGAATGGAATGGACCAGGTAATGTAATAGACAAGGGAATGAAATGGATCATTCCATTCCATTGTGATGTTTGGTTACTCATATGTGAATAAATTGAATCATTACTTTGTACAATTTAATAAACAAAAAAGACGAAGGAACGAAACACAATTGTATTAAAAACGATAAAAATATAATTGCCTCAATGATAATCTATACTATATTATAATGCATGAGTGAGGGGTATTTTAAGATACCCAAAAAATAAGAACTTTTCCTCCCTTTATTTATAGATAGACCCCTAAATTGAGGGTAATTTGGTCTTTTAAAAACTATTTATTTTTTAGCCCCTAAACTTATTACACTTTAATCCCCGAGTTTAACAAAATTATAGATAAGTAGTTACATTTTCCCCCCTCCACAACAAATTTATAGCATATTTATAAACTATAATGTTTCATAAAAATCTAAAGGTACCGTGACGATCTACTCATTTTTGTCGACGTTTCAATAGTTGTCTTGGTCAGTATTGACGTGCGAATTAAAATGTACAAGTAGATAATGCATTAACGTACAAGTGATTAAAGCAATGTGTCCTATCACATATACATGCTCGAGGCTTTCTATATTGTTATCATTATTATTAAACTCAAATAACAAAAAATACAAAGATATAATAACACAATAATAATACTAATAATAAATATATTAAATACCAAATTGAACAAATGCAAGACAATTATTTCTTCAATAATCGTTTTATTAAGTTGATATACTAAACAAAATGGGGTAAATATTGGTAGTACATCCTTCCTATTACGTTGATATCCTAAATAAAATGGTTTTACATCCCTCTGTTCATCTCTATTGAATCTGTTCCAAATTTATCCTTGAAACTCAAAAGTCAAAACCTTAAACAAACTCCTCCTTATCTATCGTAACAACCAACAAACTGATCGGATTTTAAGGATAACCTTCAAGAAAAAGGATAACCTATTAAACGTAACTGAGACTATTTTCAAAACCTCACAAAAACCTTAAAAAACCAGCTCGCACATGTGGTTCTCTCATCGTATGTTCTACTCAAAATAGCCACCGACGGATCACCATAAATGAACCCTGCGACATTGCATCACGGCGATCGGCTTTCCTTTTGTCTCATACGTAATGGTAAGCTTCTCTATTTCCATTTGATACGAATACCTGTAACCGAGTGACCTGGAAATAATATTTGGGATTTCCGCTGGTAGGTCTCAAAATAATAGATCATCTTCGTTCAAGCCTCTGAGCCAACCTATTCGTCTGCTCTAAAACGCAACCGATTGCCAACATCGCCACCACGATTGTTTGATTCATTAGTTCCACAAAAGGTATTGCTAATTTTTTCTATTCCAAAGTTATTCCTTGTTACGTAACTAAATAGTATGACATATATTCTTTTGATTAGCCACTTCTAACATCTAAATAACTTTATGCTTGAACCTCATTGTTGTCATCCGCTAAAAGGAGCACAGACCCATGCCATACATTTGAAGGATCTCTTTTGTAAATAGTTATTGCGAAAAGGTTTAGGGTATTGATCATTTTCTTTCCGAATTCATTTGATTTTAACATGACATTCACAAGGTTTGTTTATTTGCTTTTGCAGCTATTGTTTATTAGGGTTCATAATTTTAACAATGGGGGATAGATTGGGAAGAGTACATAGAGGCGGTTGCACCAGTGTTGAAACACAAACAAGGTTAGCAAGCATACTATAAACTTAAGATTTTATAAATTTAAAATATTGTGAGTGTCAAAACAATGGAATGGATTATAATAGATGTATGCCTTTGATCTTATAAACAGATACACCAATAAAAGTTGCCTTGTATATGTAACCAATTTCAGAAGTCAAAAGATTCAAAAAATGACCGGTTTAACCCCAATTTTGACTCAGATATATTTGTTTACACCAATTTTGACTTGCTTTTTTGGTCACTATCATGTATGGGTAAGATATATTTGTTTACGGTTTATATCACTTAAAAGTGTGATGTTAATTTATTTTTTGCTTTCAAGAGAATTTAAAATTGTAATTAACAATGGCGCCGCTTAGAAGTGGCGTTGTCGCATCACATGCTTAAGGGCTCAGTATTTACTCGAACCTGATAAGTCTACGACCTGTTTGAATCTTTTTTGCTATAATTCACTATTTTTATTTGATCCGGCCCGTTTGTTGTGATTTGTTGTGAATTTGACCATTGTAACGTGACCCATTTTTGGCCCTCATGTACTTTGCTACAATTGTAATCGCATAATCTTTGACCCGAAAAGGAAGGGGATCTGGTGAAAACTATTGATAACAACCAACTCTTTTTGAGACGAGAACGTTTTTTTAATCAAAACATTAAAATTGATACTAATTTAACTTTTTTTTAATTTGTTAATAGATACAAAGGAACAAATGCAAAAGGTTTGCATATACTCCCTCTAGCGGATAAGGTAAATCATATTGAAATTTGCATTTGGTAATGGCTCACATTGTGCTTGCAGATAGCATTTCATAGAAGCTTTCTTCCAGGTATTTATACAAAAAAAAATGTCTCTTCAAAGAATAATTTTGCTTGTCAAATATGCTTTTGTCATATGCAATCATTCTATATCGACAGGAATTTTTTATCTCTCATGGTCATGGTTTAGATGAGGTAAAAAAAAAAGGTTATCTATAAAAGAAACATCTGATGCGGGTCAGACAAATTATAAGACACCTTAGGTGTATCTTAAATGTATTAAACCTTCAAAATCATTAATCATATTCAACACACCAATTATCTATAAAATGTTAAAATATTCTTTATGTTGTCCTTAACAGTTCTACAAATTGGTCTCAACAACTGAATCAGAAAGGAAAGGTACAATAGTGTTGAAGATGACCAAAATCTAGAAGAAAAAAACGGATGGTAATGAGCTCCCAACTAGGGGTGTAAACGAGCCGAGCCGAGCCCGAGCTCGACCAGGCTCGAGCTCGGCTCGTTAGGTTTTTATGAAGCTCGAGCTCGGCTCGGTTCGAGCCTACTTCTTTGAGCTCGAGCTCGGCTCGCGAGTAAAACCCAAAGCTCGAGCTCGACTCGACTCGGCTCGAACTATTTTGAGAACAACCTTAAACGAGCTAAAAACTCAGCTCGAGCTCACTTCAACATCGTATAAACGAGCCAAAGCTCGGCTCTAGCTCGGCTCATCAATGTTATCATCATTACTAATATATTATATATAAAAAAATAAAATTTTGTATGGGCTCGTTTAGGCTCGCGAGCCTAAACAAGCTTTGTATTTCAGGCTCGAGCTCGGGCTCGTTAACAAAACGAGCTCTATTTCAGGCTCGAGCTCGTTAAGGCTCGGCTCGTTCGAGCTTTTAACCGAGCCAATCACGAGTAACTCTCGAGCCTCTGGGCTTGTTTACACCCCTACTCCCAACTATCACTCTTTGTCAATTTCTGAAAATGGCAAAAGATGGGTTTTGATAGGCGTTTTTAGCCCTGATCGGTTCTAACCCATGTAAATAGATAGCTATGTTTACCTGATTGCGAACTTATTTATGTTCTACCCACTCGATGGAAGTGCCAAAGATGCTTTCTCTTGAGTTTCTGTAAAGTAGGTCTAGAGTTTATGCTTTTTATTTGTAAATTTATTTAGTGATGTTAAATCTAAGTAGAGGTTGGTTCTAGCGAAATTCCTTTTGATTGTTATTTTATTAGCTCATGTCTGGTTGACTTTATTTATTTTAGTATGCTTGATCAAATAACCATAATAAATATATAAATAAAATTAGAGATATTATATATTTAATACCATATGCTTTTGTCTAAACCTCATTAAAGTAACCATTGCAATAATATTGGTTCAAGGTAATTAGTTTGTAACAATGAAGTTACAGGACATTATTCTATGTCTCAACTCTTCACAACTCATATTTACACATCTTGTGCTTTTTAGTCTCATTAAGGAACATCCAAAAGGCTATTGAGTGGAATGCATCCCCTTACACATCTAACAAAGTACAAGATTCTACGAATAAGAAAACTAACCTGTGTGTTATACAATATATCATGAGACGCTTAATGAGTATCGCAGTGCAAAGTGTCGTCCCCGACGCATCGCGCGGGCACCCTACTAGTAATAATAATATATTTCTTTTCATTCCTTGAAGGAATGAAAAAAAAAACACCATCATACCAAGGAATATAAATTGTTATATTTGAAAGGAGTTACATTCCTTTGGAATGCCTCATTCCATTACCACATGATAACCAAACATGTTTCTTTTCATTCCATCAGAATAATCTATTCCATTCCACATTCTATTCCTTCATACCAAACGCTACCTAAATAGCTGTGTTTTTTTTTATATATATTTAAACTTGTAAGGTTGAATTTACGCAATTGGATTGGTGATACTTTTATGACTAATTGTGGCATTTCGTTTTACTTAGCAATGTGTCAAACAAAGATGTAACAAATCGTCTTGAAAAGATGAAAACTCATAGAGAACAACCGTGGTAATTGTAAAACCTTTTCTCTATCAAAATGTGAAAAGTATTAGGTTTACCACATCACAATCTTCAACAAAATATACATCATATCTATATAATATAACCCACACAATATTGAAGCTACCGTAAATCATGGCCGCTCGCTCTGCTGCCACAAGTTAATGATATCAGTAGCCTGATTAAGAAGAATAATGACCTGCTTTTGAGATATCCATGGCTTACTCTCCAGCATCACCTTAAGTTCTTCCCAGGCATCCTTTCTTGGCCAAAAGTAATAGGGACTGACCGGAATGGTCCCGTAACCAGGAATCACTTGGTCCAGGGCTAACCCGATGTTTTTATCCATCCATGTGAACTTCAGCACCAGTCTTGTCTTCTCCATCGGCTTCACCACCACTCCAAGCTTCTACAAGTTTCACACAATCCAATCAGCAACCTGTTATTTTCCTTTGAGTTAAGTGTCATTTACGTCCCTGTAGGTTGTCCACTTTTGCCATTTCAGGCCAAATTTCAAAATCGTACCATTTTCCTCCCTAACATTCTTGAAACGTGCGATTTTAGTCCAAAATACTAACCCCAGTTAAAAAACTCAGTTAGCTCAGGGGTAAAACGGTCATTTTTCATAGTGGTTCAGAGGTTTTACATACCCTCCACCGTGCACCAATGTAAAATGACCATTTTACCCCTGAGCTAACTGAGTTTTTTTAACTGGGGTTAGTATTTTGGACTAAAATAGCACGTTTCAAGAATGTTAGGGAGGAAAATGGTACGATTTTGAAATTTGGCCTGAAATGGCAAAAGTGGACAAACTACAGGGACATAAATGGCACTTAACTCTTTTCTTATAAATTGCGGTTTCTAGGTTTAATATTTGAAACTTTTAAACCGTTGTGCCTGACAAAGAGACCATTGATCACACAAAAGATGGATGGTTCACTAGGTTTGGCTAATGGGTCTAACAGGTCCGGATAAAAATCGTCACTTTAATAGTGAATTATAAAAACAGGGACCGTTGGGACGACCCGCAAATGCTTTTTAATTCATTAACTTAAACTTGATCAGTAAATAAATACATAACAGATGCAGTTTTTTAATAAATAGATCTTTTAGCTCAACTAATTTGAGCCCTTATTGGCTATTGCAACTTCCATATCTATCCTAGGGCTGTTCAACAGCAGTATAACTCAGGCTCAAACAAGTAACAATACAAGCCGAGCCTCAGCTCGTAACTTTCATCTGAGCAAGAAACTGAGCTTGAATCCAGCTCGTATTCAACTCGAGCCGGCTCGTGGCTGAGTGACCCAACTCGTTTGTTCTGATTTTCATGATGTAGTTACTACTTCATTATTAGCACTTTTGTACGGTTGTTGCTTTGATTCTCTTAATATATCTAGTTTACTATGTATACGTAAAAAAAAGGGTTTTTTTTTTTTTTTTTTCTGAGCCGGGGCTCTTAGTGGAAGCAGCTTCGGAAAGGTCTGCCGACGTCCGGTCATCCCACCACCCCAAATCCTACCAATAGCTCTGCTAAGATTTATATTTTCCTGACGTTTGTTTAAATATCAACTTAACACAATATCACATTATACAAGTTTTAGAAAACAAGTGTTCCAAACTATCAATATACAAGAAAAATCAAAGATGAGAATTTATACAAGTGAGCCAACAAGCAAGCTATCGTTGACAAAACGTTTATATGAGTCAAGCAGGTCAAGCCAAATCAGCTCGAGGTGAACTACAAGCTATGCAGTTATAGCGGTCCAAAATCAAATAGCGGTCCGCTATACAATATATAGGTTATAGCGGTGGTATAACGGTAACTTTTATATCATGCATAATTTATGTACTTATATATATATAAATATATTTGAAAAATATAATAGTAATATCAAAATTCGATTTAGGAAGTCCAGCCAGCCCACGAGAGTCCAGACACCAGTGATTTAACGATTTCTAGATTTAGGTTTTATTTTGTTGAACGATGAAGAATCAAGCAACCAGCGTCCAGCGAAGAAGACTTTAGGCCTCGATTTAGGTTTAATTTTGGGTTTGGGCCTTTATTTTTGGGTTTATTTCAAAAAAAATAGTTAATTAATGTGAGTTTTTGGGCTGAAATATAAAAACTGCTAAAAGCATTGCTACAACCGCTATACGGGTTTCAGAATAGCGGTTAAATAGCGGCCTTTAGCACCGCTAATCGTATTTGAACCGCTATGACATCGTATGTCCACTAAGCGCTATAGCACGCAATTGACTGCATAGATTACAAGCTAGCTTTCACCGACGAGCCGCGGCAGGTCGAAAAGCCCTAATCAATCTATAGCAAACTTAACTTGCATATTGTGCCTACTTTCTTCTATACCATAATTTAAAATCCAGAAATTTAAATGCAAATTTCAACTTCAAATTTAAAGTTCATCTAAAACCAGTAACAAATTCACATATCACAATCAATCAGTGCACCAAACAGAAATTGAAAAGACATTTAGGTATAAGAACTGAAACCTGAGATTCCTCCGATGCAATTGTTCCGGCGGCTGCCATGGGAGGTTTAGGGTTCGTGAATCTTGTGGAGGCATGGCTGAAATTGGGGCCTGTTGAGAGCTTGTTAAGGGTGGTGGAATTGAATGTGTAGGGTTTGTAGGTGAAATTTAAAGTCAGGGGAGTCATGCCCAATGACGATAACATTTTGCTGAGATGAAATGTTGAGAAGATGAGATTGTCGCATAAGTGTTGCATTTTTTTGTTGTATATATGTTATTTATTTATTATTTATACGTACGATAAGATTTAATTTTCTTTTCTTTTGCAATATGGTAATGTTTGTAATTAACGATTAAATTAATTAATTCTTTAGGGGTTCGGGCGCCCCCGTGAAAACTCTCATGATGGGTGTGATGAATGTGAAACATTGACGATGAAGAGAAATAGTGGTGTATGTCAAAGTCGTGGAGAAGTAATATTGTCTCTTCGTCAGAAGGCGGTGATTGAGTGCTTGAAAGGCCCCCATGCGCAAGATTTTTTGACTGTTATTCCGATCGAGGGTTGGGGCAATGCATGTCGGCTGTTGAGTATAGGGCTATCCTCAAATACCGGCTGATGATCCCTATGTATTCAGAAGACGAAACCTGCCCAATTTGTCGTAAAGCCTGCATGGATAAATACGGGGAGCATGCTATTCATTGTAAGGAGCTCCCTGGTTTCAAATATCGGCACGACTGGGTGAGAGATGTTTTGGGGGACATCTTGAGGAGAGCGGGGATTTCTGCCAAGAATGAGGCCCCTGTGAATTTCCTTACAGATCCGATGGAAGGGAGATCTACATTGAGACCAGCGGATCTGCTCGTCTTTGGCTGGGCGGGAGGGAAACATGCTTGTGTGGATCTCACAGGAGTCTCCCCTTAGCTGGTTTAAGGGAAAGCGGGTTTGTAGCAGGACAAGCTATAAGGAAAGCGTAACTAAAAAGGTGGATAAACACGCTAAAGCATGTGCTGATAACCAACATGCATTTGTCCCCTTCGCCTTCGACACCTTTGGCTCCCTAGCTCCAGAAGCTATCCATTTGTTGACTAGGGTCCAAAAGGTTGTCCACAGCAGTTGCTCATCAACAGGGGGCCAGGGGTTTGTCTTCAATAGGCTAGGGTTTGCTATTCAGAAAGGGGTAGCGGCGCAGCTTGTTGCTCGCTTACCTGCGATATTGATGTAACTCGGCCAGTATTTTATATATAAATAAAATATTTCAAGTTAAAAAAATGGTGATTGAGTGTGATAATGTGATAAAATATAATGGAATGAGGTATCAAATGATAATTTTTTTTTGAACGGTAAATTTCTTTTGTTCCTGTCGAGACTTGAACCTAAGACCTTCCCCTCCTAAGGTGTTTAAAGGCTTAGGCTTTGCATTTGCCAATGGACAACCACCACATTGGTAGGTGTCAAATGATAATTGAGTGTGATAGTGTAATGAATGTGATAGAGTGAAAGATGTCTCTGCCACCCTTTTATAAGTTAACAAATTTTGCATATAATAAAATAATAAAAGTTTTATATGTATTATTGTACGTTCAGTTTAATTACTTATAAAGTTAGATTACAATGATATAAAAAATTATAAATTGCTAATATGATGGTTAAAATTGTGTATATCAAGTTCGTGTGTCGAAAGTTTAAATAATTGAACTTGACGGCCGTCTTTCGACTGAGATTGTGAAAAACTCAATACCCAGCAGCTAAAACATTCTAGATATGCACGATTAATCGGGTATGTGATTAGTTTTAGATATTTTCACAGGTTTTGCATAAGTACATGGACAATATATAATCTTAAAAATATAATATTAGTATTTTTGAGGTTGTTATAAACTTATAATTATTAAAATCGTAGAATTTCAAGTTGATTTCAAAATTTGGCTAGGTATTGGGTATCCCAACTAGTAATTTTTAACCACAAAATATTATAAATAAGTATCCTTAAGCCGAAGACATATTTAATACCTGTAGGTATATCCTAGAACCTGTTAACTATTAAGTAACATGTATCCGACATGTATAAAACATGGTATTATAATCTGGTATGAAAAAATTGGTCCCATATCCACCCATTGCCATTCCCACATGTGACTAGGTTTGGCCCTCATTTCACTAAATTAGATTTTGATAAAATGGTGTTTTGCGAGTTTTGAAATAAAAAGTTTAGGCTCAGGGATATTTTTAATTCAATATCCCTATTGGAACATGTGGCCTAGATACAAATGTGAATAATGATAATGGGTCGGTGGATCCATCTTTAAGAACTAGTAAGAGAGATCATGATCTTATTGGTCTTTTTAATTCAATTCTTGCTGTTGGAAAAAAGAACAATGGAGGTGGGCCTTACATGACTAAACCAAGCCTAGAAGGTGTTCTATATTGGCAAAACAAGATTATGCAAATGATGTGTAAGACATCTCACAAGGCACCAGTAGAAGTTGAACTGTGTAAGTGGGTCATGACAATGATAACTAGGATGCGGGTCGATCTTCCTTTTGATCCAGATGGCTTTGATTCAAAGATAAAATTCGAGGACAAGTTTTTTTTCAAGGATGGAGAGTATGATGCAGAAGCATCCGGATGCAATGATATCAACAAATATAAAAAAGTTAGTTGCTTGTGTGTAAAGATAGAAAAAAAAACCTTTAGTCTAAAAACTTAAAGAAAACTCATTGTTTAATAGTTTGTTACTTCTTTTAAAGATGTTTTATTTTGTTTCAAGAACATTATTTTTTTCCATGGTTTAATGTGCCACAACAATATCATTCGATAAAATTTTCTTTTATGCTTTTCGATCGATGTAAAACACGTGTCGATATCCTTTTTAGCACATTGTTTCAGTTGCTATACCGAGTGCTGATACCATCATACAAAACCGAACCGATACCGAACGAAACCCATTGCATAGCACGGGTAACCGAACGAAACACTTTGGATGAAACCCTACATACACCGATATCTGAATACCATTGTCATTCATGTTGAGTCATTACCACCCCACCCAACTAACGCTTGAAAGGGCTCGAGCCCGATTTGTTTAGAGGTTCATTTCTTAATTCCAATTTAATATTTAATTATTTGAATTTTAGTCTTTTTATTTAGTTGCCTATTTTGTGGCGATTTCAATTTCCTAGTTTATCTCTTTTTTATTCATTATAAATTAGGATCTAGGGTTTATGTTTTAGTCAATTGAATTTTATTGAAAAGAACATTGTTCTTGGAACCTTTGGTTCATATTATCGTTTTTGATTATCAATAGTTTCTTGAGCCATTTGATCGCACGCGAAACTCCACGTCACTAACCTATGCAAAATATTTGGTGCTACACAACGTGAATGATTCATTGAAGAACACATTCATATTAGAAAAAGAAAAACAAGTTTGACTCGCTTTTAAAAAATTGTTAAAATCCATTTTGTGCAGTTTCTTCTGCTCTTATCTTATACAACTTCTTTCTATCTAGCTAACCCCATGTCCCCATCTGGTGCATATAAAGACAAAAATAAATAAACTAAAAAAAAATAATAAAATTTGTAACATCTCCAAATTCAAGCCCAGGCTTCAACATGATACTTGCCACCTTTCTCCAACATCCTCAGCCATCTTACAGCAGCTTCTCTGGACACACCGCCTTCTTCCGCTACAATGTCTTCAAACGCCGCCAACACATCCGACGGCATGTTATTCGAAGAACCCGCAACATAAACCGCAGCCCCTCTACTCAACAAATCCCATACTTTCGCGCTCTGTTCACGCATCTTGTCTTGAACGTAAACTTTCTGTGGCTGGTCTCTTGAAAAAGCAACATAAAACCCGCCACCTTTTTCTTCAGAAAGCGCCTTACCTTTTTGCGAATGAAGAGCCCAAAAATCTTTGTACAAAAAATCATTTTGCTCGTTTCGACACCCGAAAAAGAAAAGAATCGGAGAAGTTGGTACGGCTTTACTCTCCATTAAGGCCCGTTCCTCCACAAACCCACGGAAAGGTGCACAACCCGTTCCGGGCCCAATGAGGATGAGTGGGAGTGATGGCTCGGGTGCAGGAAGAGCGCCTTTGTGGAACCATGCCGGTATGCAGACTCCTGTTCAATAACACCATTCACATGTTGAATAATATATTATAATATAATATAATATAATATAATATAATATAATTCTCCTTTTTTAGTAAAATGCCATTTTCGTCTGCGAGGTTTGGCCAGTTTTGCGACTTTGGTCCAAAGGTTTGTTTACTTTTTCCGCATCTAGATTTAGAAGGTTTGAAACCTTGCCATTTTCATCCGGCTCGTTAACGGCATCCATTTTTCTCTGTTAAGTCAGGGGTATTTTCGTCTTTCTGGTAACTTAAAGGGCAATTCGGTCTTTTGAATACTTGCACATTATGCTAAATGCTTGTGCATAAAATGAAAAAGACCGAATTGCCCTTTAAGTTAACAAAAAAGATGGAAATGCCCCTCACTTAATGAAGAAAAATGGATTGCAAGATTTTAAACCTTTTAGATCCCGATGCGGAAAAACAAACCTTTGGACGAAAGTCGCAAAACTGACCAAACATCAAGGACGAAAACAGCATTTTACTCTTTTTTTTGTAAAGAAGAAGGTATACTTTGGTTAGGATCGAGTGAAGCTAGCCAACTGGAACATAAACCGCTGCGTTTTCTCTTGAAAGGAGTGGTCCACGAAACTATGCTCACAGTGAGGT
Source organism: Helianthus annuus (assembly GCF_002127325.2). Lineage (NCBI taxonomy): Eukaryota > Viridiplantae > Streptophyta > Magnoliopsida > Asterales > Asteraceae > Helianthus > Helianthus annuus. Next base: position 83,880,947 of record NC_035444.2, on the reverse strand, counting down.
GTACTTGATTCGGGTGAACCAAAATAGAAGAAGAGATCGAAAAGGCGCGTGTTTTCAAGGGAGGAATCAGCTGTACTAGCCACTCGAATGGCATATTAATGGAGGGGAAATCCTCAAGTACCTGCATAATATTGCAATAATATTGTTTTTGTAATCATGGCTAATGCATTACAAATTTTTAGTAAAATAACTTGTGTTGCCACTTATTAATATTTACCTCCAAAACGGTCCTTCGTTCTTTCTGGTTGTATTGATAAAGATCATCTCGTCCTTCGGGTGAAGCAAAATATTCAAGTCTCTCCTTCTCATGTTGAGCACTGGCGAAAAAACTCATCACCTATACAAACAAATGGCTCGTGTAATCAAACTATACAAATAAATGCATGATTAATAAACAAGTAAATCACGAATGTAGCTATTTTTATGATTGTTTAATACCCTATATAGCTATGTCAGAAACAATACACTTACGCGACTGAGAGTCTCATTCGTGTATCTACGTTTACTCACATATCAGACTTGTCCCCATCAATAATGACTTAAAACTAATGTGATATGCAACATCGTATTGTGCATAGATTATCGTATGTTATATGTATTGTTATTCGAGTATGGTTCGGGTATACATTATTCTTCATTTATAGAATAAATACAATTAGGGTCATGCGACCAAAAATCTGTGTATCTCGTGGCTATATGTGCGAAATTGTTCTGACAAAACCTTAGAGGTATAACACACTCAAAAAAGATGGCTACTTCCGTGATTTAAATAAAACGTAAAATAAAGCAATATAGTTATAAAAGTATAAAACTAGAATAGCTCATGATGTATATAATTCACATATTAAGGATAAGCAAAAATATATTTACCTCAAAGAAGTAACGTCTAGGCGAAGCTGATGCGATATCCATAGTCAACTCAATAAATCTTTTTAAATTTATGGGGACGTTTGTTACACCATCCTCAAGAAAATCATCTTTGTTTCTATGCTTAACCTGAGATCCAAAATTCAGATCATATGCAAACCAATTCATATAAATTTAAGTTCTGACATAATTTAGTTCCTGATAGCAACATCATACAGATTTTAAAACTGCATTTCCGCCAAATCTCAAAATTCTACAAAAAAATAGATATACACGTAACAAGCGTAGTTATCGATAGCGAATAGCGGTCAATAGCGACAGGCGACCTATATGCTACGTAGCGATAGCGACGAAATAGCGCCCGCTATTTCGTGTTTAGCGATAAGGTAGTAGAAAATTTTAAAAATAAAAATATAGCCGTTTATAATTATATACATATATCATAATGTTAATTTTATAATTTATATGTATAGATTTGTAAGTTTAAGAACCAAATGTAAACTAGTGAAGATAGAGGGGGTTAAATGTTAAAACACACAAACTAATTTCACTCTTTTTATGTAAAAATTTACAAGTTAGAGAATAAATGTAAACTACAGAAAGATTGAGGAGTTAAATTGTAAAACTACACAAACTAATTTAAACGTAAAATAGCTAATTCGTCACCCCAATTGTAACCTCCGCCGTCCAGATCCGTATACGACGGCCATGAAATTACAGAAACGCAGTGGGAAAACTACTATGAACGCCATCAAAACAAGGTATCGCTTCTTTCTTTACATCAATTTGAGCCTTCGGTTTCCTTCTTCCTAGTTTCCGGCAGAAGTTGCAGCACCGGCGCCAGAATTCACCGCCAGACGTCGCTATTTGATCAATATGTGGTCGCATAGTACCATATAGCGGCATATGGCCGCGTCGCTACGCTATTCGCGATTGCGTCCGCTATGGACGCTATTGATAACTATGGTAACAAGGAAAAGAACCCCATGTGAAATACATGGATAAAAAAACAAAAAAGAACTCACAATGACATATGATTCCGGATTCAAATTACAACGCTTTATAAAGGCGTCTATAGCTTCAGGGCTTTGTCCTGGGAGAATCTCGACAACATCACCAACTTCATAATTGATTGTCTGAACAAAGAAAATCAGCAACAGATTTATTAGAGAGTGATTATTATAAAATAATTTAATTAACAAAAGAGCACTAACGTAGTACTTACGGATGAAAGCGCCTCAAATTCAAAATGGCGTACATCTTTCCCGCAATCTGGTCTACTTATTGGATGACTTTTCACCTATATCAATAAAGAACGGTACACATTATGGTAGCATGAATAGATATATAAAGAAGTTGACAAGAGTGTTATATAGCTCATATAGAAGGAAATTAAGGTTTTTTTTTGTATAGCATTATATCAAAAGGTCAGACACTAGAAGGAAATTAAGGTTTTTTTTGTATAGCATTATATCAAAAGGTCAGACACAGACCGCAAGATTTAATAGTTATACATACATATACCATAAGATCCAGTTATTCTCATAATTATATTAAAATACCGCTCATATATATATATATATATAGAGGCCGATTATTGTACAAATTGCCTTAACGTACGTTGCGTACGAGATGCAGTATCAACGTGCGATTTTTTTATTGAACATGCAATTTTGGTTTTTTTCAGCAACGTGCGATTTTTTTTTAACATGTGAAAATTTTTTTTAACATGCGACCTTTGGTATTTTTTTTCAACATGCGATATTTCCTTTCTGGGGGTTATAACATGCGAACTTTCCAGCGTACGCTTCGTACAAAGGCATTTTGTACGATACACTTTCTCTCACTCTATATATATATGTGTATATATATATATTGTAGATTATAATAACTACCATTTTCAAAAAGCAGTCGGGTTTACTCTTGTCACTGGAGCTTTTTCCAGACAGCATTGACCGAGATGTCACTATTTCCTTCTCAAATGACTTCAAATCTGTAACAAACATCAGCAACTTATCAAAATGAATAGTCAACTGGCAAAAAGCGGGACGTAAAAACTAGAGAAAAAAACAGGAACAAACAATCGGAGAAAAAAGAAATACAGTAAATGATGGGATTTTAAGCCGAAAAATAGCGAAACTAAGACTAACAGCAGCCACTTACCAATTTCTGTGGAAGATCGTGAATAAACTTCACGAGAGTCAAAATATGTGATATCTACTTTGGGTGGATGAAGCGTCTTTATATCAGAAACCGAAATATCGACACCTTTGGGGAACAAAAGTGGATTTTTGTTATATAACATTGTCCATAAAGATGACATCCATGGGTCTAAGGCTCCTTCATACCTGCGTAGAAAATCATAGGCGTCTTTCAAATATTTGAAATATAATATGAGAGCAACATATACTCCACATGATTCCAGTAAGCATATTGGAAGTGACAAAAATACCCTGAAGGATGTTGATCGTCTCCTAAACCTTTTTCAATAACAGCGGTTCCACCGAGATCTGCGAGTCTTTTTTCAAGCTTTTTTGCCACAAACTGAAACCAAATACACACATGTAAGTTTTTAGCAATCGTAATTAAACAACAACAACAACAAAAAAAAAAAAAAAAAAAAAAAAAAAAAAAAAAAAACAAACATTAATGTATCAATAACTAACTAAATAGCTTACATTGTATTTCTGGTAACCTGAATCGCCCAATCCAAAGACCGCATAATGTGTGTTTTCTAGCCATTGTTGACCTAAACTTCTTTGCAAAAGAAATGTCCAAAATGCCTAAAGATGGTAAAAAAAATCAGGAAAAAAAACACGGTAAAACTCTAATAATAAAAAGTTAAAACTTGATGTGCTAGTAAAAACCAACCTTCATGGGGTTTGGAGTGTCGCCTTGTCCAGTTGTGGAGACGACAAAAATTACAAATTTCTCGTAAGGTAAAGAGCTCTAGTGGAGTCCACAAGCAGTATGCATAATAGAGACAAAACCCGTTGGTTAATACAAATAACACTATACGCTTAAATACTCGTTTGTTGTTCCAGAAATTACCAATAGACAAAGGTCATTAGTTATGCAAGCAATTTGTATGCCATATAAAATAAACAATGCTTTTGAATCCATAGTTGTCGATAGCGAATAGCGACAAATAGCGACAAGGCACCTATAGGCTACGTAGCGAATAGCGACGGCTATTTTAAAAATAGCGATTACACTAGAAAAAAGAATTTTGAAAATTTTTATATGTATATTACATCAAAATACCCTTGTATATATGCTATTTTACATGTATATTTAACAAAAACCTATAAATCCAGCTATTTTATAGCTATATCTAATTGCTATTTACATCAAAAAAAAAAAAAAAAGTTGCTATCTTCGCTATTTATCGCTATGACCCATATAGCGACCTATGCAGTTAATCTCGGCGATATCTCGGTGATATCTCGGCGATATCTCGGTTATCGGCCCGTCACCAAAATATCGGTTTCCGATATCGGTCATATATCGGTCAACGATAATATCGGTGGTCAACGCCGAAATATCGGCCGATATCTTGCAAATTCGTATCGGTTGTCTCGGCGATATCTCGGCTGGGCCAATTTTTTCTGGATTTCAGCAAAAAAAAACGAATGTAAAGCTGCTGGGCCAATTTTTTCTGGATTTCAGCAAAAAAACGAAGCTAAATATGGTGTAAAAACTGCCTCACGCGGTACCCCGGGTTTCAAAGCTGCATTCGTGTCCGCAGGATGCGCGGGCACGCACGAGTTCAACCAAATTTCCAGCTCAGAAACCCATTTTTTGCACCCCCCCTGCGCGCGCGGGTAGGACTTGTGGTAAAACATGTCATAAAGCTATAATGGAGTAGTAAATGCTTTACCTTATAAACACCCACTCACTTTGTCCCCACACCAATGTGGGACAAAGTATTTAGCACCTTTTGAGACTTTCATTCCCACACCTAGACTTTCTACCACCTCTTGTATATATATAAATATATATATTTATGCATGATATTAGACTTCTAGTATATATATAGGCTCTAGATATGAATATAAATATAAATATATATACTTATGCATGATATTAGAAATTACCGATATCTCACCGATATCTCACCGCGATAAACGATATCTCATATATCGCTCCTTGACCGATAACCGATATTTTTCCGCATTAACTGCATAGATAGCGACACTACGTCGCATGGCTACATAGCGTGCTATAGCGGTCGCTATAGCCGCTATTAACAACTATGTTTGAATCTAACATGTGACATTATTATTGAGTGTTTTCAAATAAACAAATCATCTGGAACCTCTTCAAACGTTGATAACTTGCATCTATATTTTTGGAATGTTTGCATAATTTTATAACTCCAAATGTTGCCCTACTTAACATTCAAAGAGAGTAGAGAAATAACCATGTGTACCAACATCAGTCAAGTAACCTACAACTACAAACTATAACCCGATTCCCACAAACGCATGTAATATATACGTCCGTGTGTAAGTTGAGAACATTGGTGTTACCACATAACTTCATCGCTGAACCATTTACATAAACAAAATGCAGGAACTAAATAATTCAAAACCAGTATGGCAATCTCGAAGACGAAAGTAGGCCCTGTTCATAAGCTTAACTTACCGGATCAAATTCGTCCAAGGAAAGTACACGAACGGGGCAACCTCTTCTTTCAGCTTCACGGCCTAATCGTTCCGCAGCATCTAACGCGTTGCCCGTTTCAGTGGCATATAGAATCAACAAAGGCCGAGTTTTCTGCATTGCTGCAAGAAATCCGAATGCCTTAACAAAATCAATATTTAGCGAAACTATAAACAGTATAACACAGGCCCGGATGTTCCACTTAAATCATCATAATAAGTAAATAACAAAAACTGCACTAAACATTAGTTTTAAAGCCATGAACAACTTTGTTTTCATTATTTGGGTACTAAAGAATAGTTAGTAGACACTTCTGAGAGGTTTTTACTGTTACTAGTTGATTGCTGTAATGCACAGATGCTTGAGTTTAGCTGCTGTAGGAAACAAACTCCAATGGCATTTTGTCGAACACTTGGTGTGCAGTAAAAAAAGATGGGATTTTTACTTAGAAGGGGTTGAATAAACAGGCTACAAATCATGTGTAAAAACTATAATATAACAGTTTGAAAATTGAAACGAACTTACAGATAGATATGTTGGGATGATTAGCCTGAATTTGGTGTAGGAAAAATGGACTTGAAGATGCCTGCGTTGTTGGTATTTGGGGTTAGGGTTTTAAATCATCAATAAAGCAGGAGTGTATGGAGTATGTCGAGTAGTAATCGCAAGAGGGGATGCTAAAATCTCTTTTGAGTCTTGGGGCGATTTTGTAAATAATAATCTCGAATAATTCATTCATTCAATCGGATACAAAAATCAAACTTTAGTATTTGTGCCTGACGAATTCGAATGAACCAAGGAGATGTCATCAAAATTCTAATTACGTTGTGTTCACAAGTTTCATTTAAAACAATCGATTTGGAAAGATATAAAAAAAAAAAAAGTCTTGTTCGTTTTGTTAGGCTAGAGGGTATGGTGATGGTCTTTCAAGGGAGGATGATCCGTCGCGTAGGTGACACGTCATAGTCCTCCCAAGTATGGTTCATTCCACAAAACTAGAGGGTATGGTCCTAGATAATCCTACTCCATCACCTTTATGTTTTTTTTAATCTTTTACTTTTTTTTAACATTTAACAAATAAACTAACAAAATATTTTCATTAATATTAAAAACACGTTACATAAACTTAAAAAAAAACATAAACTTAAAAAAATAAACTAAAAAAAACAAAAACTTAAAAAAATCCTAATATATTAAAATAAGCTACTAGTCTTCGTCTTCCATGTCGTCGTCGGGTTCGTTTTGAGCGTTGTTCCAAATGTACTCCACCTTATGATGTGTGTACTCGTTACGTAGAGCGAACATGTTCAAATCTTGTTGTTCCCCACTAACTGGAACAGAATTTCCAGTAGACGCGTTTTCGTCGTACTCGCATATCGCTCTACCTTCGTCTTCAATGATCATGTTATGAAAGATGATACAAGCGTATATAATGTGTCGTAACCTCTTTGGTGTAGCCGAACGAGCTGGATGTTCAATGATTTGCCATTTTTTTTGTAGAACACCAAAAACCCGTTCAATAGCTTTTCTCGCACCCTCTTGATACTTCGCAGATTTTTTTCTTTTTTCGTCTGTCGGGTGCGGAATAGTTTTAACGATTGTCGAGTACGTTGGGTATATTCCATCGGCTAGGTTGTAACCTCACCTGTATTCCACCCCCGAAACCGTAAAACTTGTGTCTGGACCTGTACCCGCCACTACATCCTCAAATATCTGTGACTGGTATATGATGTTAAGATCATTGAGCGGACCAGGTAGACCAAAAAAAGCATGTCAGATCTAGAGATCCTGTGACACAACAGCCTCTAGAATAATAGTCGGATGTCAATGATCTCCCCTAGTATACTGACCTTGCTAGGAAACTGTGCAGTTCTGCCACGGCCAGTGCATGCAATCAATACTCCCGAGCATTCCTGGGAAACCATGTCTCTGTTCGTGTGCTTGATATAATTTTTGAACGTCGTTTGCGTTTGGTTTCCGCAGGTATCTCTTGCTATACAATTTGACAACCCATTCGCAAAACTTGTGCAAACATAGACGTGCGGTTCTTTCAGACATCCTTATATACTCGTCTAATGCATCGGTGCGTAACCATATGCCAGTTGGTGAATGGCCAACGTATATTTTTGTAAATTACTGAAACCCCTTTTGCCCCCTAGCGTCGTTTCGCAGTGTAAAAAACGGATCAGACTAGGCCATGTCGCCTGCGATACGTAAAAAAAAATGGACGACTCATGCGGAACCAACGTCGAAAAATCTCGGCTGGGTACACGGGTTCGTCGGCAAAATAATCGGCTACTAGTTTATCGTGGGCGGCTATAAATTTAAAACGAAACATAAATGAAATTAATTATAAAATACATTTTCAAATCTATATAAAACATAAGGAAAAAATAGTAAAGTACCTTCTTGGTCTCGTTTAAATTTTGCTCGTCTAGTTAGCCGTTGGGACAACGCTTCATCACCCGCCATAAAGACCTGAGCCGCGTTCATAATCATGTTGTGCATAATTGCATCATCTTCCGAAGATGATGAATATCACGTAGACGAAGAAGATGAAGAAATGGAAGAAGGTGAAGCCATGGTAATTTTTGAGAGAGACATGGGGTGGTAGTGGGTAAAAAATGATATAAAAATTGATGAGTTTTTATAAAAAGGGAAGAGGGGTTATAAAATGTGAGAGAGATATGAGATTGTAGTGGGTGAAAAGTTGTGAAAAATGGTGTAAAAGAGGTGAGTATTTATAAAAGTGGGAGTGAAATGGGTATTTTTTTTAAATATAACCGTTGCCTTTTTGAATTAAATGAGAATTTTTTTTTATTTAAACGGCTACATTTGACTGGGGGCCCACAATAATTGCTTCGTCGCCAACGGCAACATCTCGACGTTGAGGACGGGACGGGAGGGGGGCGGCACGTTGTGCCGGCGTCGCCGGACCTCGACGGGGTGGGGGACGTCCCCCATACCCTATAGCCTTAAGGTTTTGTTGAGGAAGGAATGGAGAGAAATGGAAGGAAAACTTCTCTTTTTTTTTTAACGACTAACAAAACACATTTCATTATATAAAAGCTAACCAAAGTTAGCACAACATTATACACCCAAACATGCCAGATCAAAATTCCTCCATTGTTCCCATGTAAGCCTTGATGCCTTAGCTCGATTTTTCAACCATAAAAATGCCATAACTCTGATTTCCTCCATCACCCTCTCTACGTTTGGACGCTTCGCATTAAAGACGAGTTCGTTCCGCGATCTCCATATGCACGAGATTGTTGTTTGCATTACTGAGTAAATTGCCTTTTTCCACCTTTTTGATCCACTAACATAATCCCGTATCTTTAATATATCACTGGCTCCAAATAAAAACAAAGATGGTATTTTACACCATTGTGCCACATGATCCCAAACCACCTGCGTGTTGTCTCCTCATAATTGTCACAGAAACTGCACCGGGTGTTTGTAAGACGAACATTTCTCCTGGATAATGCTGTCTTTGTTGGAAGTCGGTCCAAGTTTAACCTCAAAGACAAAAAGTTAACTTTTATCGACGTCCAACTATTCCAGCAGAAGGACGTTTCTGCCCCATTACCATTTGTGTATTGCATTCGCTCCCTCAAACTCCGAACCGAGAACTAGCCCCGATCATTTAGAACCCATATCCACTTGTCTTCGCTGCTCGATTCTGAAACTAAACACATAATAGAGTATAGGCACTCTAATTCCTTTTTTCCTCCTCGCTATTTGGCTCTCGGCTCCACTGAAAAAACAACTTATACACACCATTTTCCACTTTTAATCTTTCTTCAACCTTGATGTATTTTTTCTGCTCCAACCCATACAGCGCTGGAAAACCTCTTTTAGAGGTGCGTCAAAAGCCCAACATTCATGTCAAAAACTTACTTCTCTTCCATTTCCAAGAGACACCCGAAACAATTTTTTGATGTCAATCCCCAATTCCAGAAGTTCTTTCGCAATCTTGGCCACTTGTCGCCACAGGCCAGATGCCGACAATCTTACAGGAATAAAGTTCCAGTTCCTGTTACTCTGATGCAAACTCCATATGATTTTTCTCCAAATACCGTTGGTGTCCGTCTTGAAATGCCACCACCATTTTCCTAGCATAGCCACGTTTGTCTCTCTTAGCGAGCCAACCCAAATCCCACCCAATACTTTTGGTTTCATAACGTTACACCACGCCACCCAACTGATTCGGTCCTGTTCTGCTGACACCCCCCATAGGAACTCCCTTCTAAGTCTTTCAAGCTCGTATATTACCTGTTTTGGTGCCTTATTTTCTTGAGTAAATTACTTTTGAGTCTCTATTTTTTTGTGGTTTTAACCATTTGAGTACAAAATTAAAAAATTTAATGCCCAAGATCCCTAATCACTCTTTTTATAACATTTGAGTCCAACTTTAAACAGTTGTACGTTTGATTTTGGACTCATGTGGTTAAAACCTTTAAAATATAGGGACTCAAAACGTTATAAAATGAATGATTAGGGACTCAGGGCGCTAAACTTTTTGAAATTGGACTCAAGTGGTTAAAACCACTAAAACACAGAGACTCAAAAAGTAATTTACTCTATGTTCTTCATTTTTAATCCTTCCAAACTAGAGAGTTTTGGAAAGAAAACATTTTTAATATATAAAACCTTTACTTTTCTTTTAACTCAGGAATACGGTAGACCCTGCTCCTAGGGGCGCTGCCTCCGTTGCCTGCCAAAGGGGCATTACCCCATTGGAATCCCCTTTGATTACAGGCTCCGCCCAAATACTTTGAATTATAACAATTCAAACAAATGTGTACTTTCGTACCTCGTAACTTGCTTGATGTATGTCACAATTCACTTTGCCCATCAAGTCAATCCCGACTATAATAAAATATCTAAAATTGAATAGGTGGACCCGAACTCTACACAACCATAGATATGATTTGATTTGATTTGATTTGATTCGTGTTTGTGTGAGACACTTAAAAATTAAAATCGAGTTGGGTTCGTGTGTGTTTCGAGTTGACCTGTTCAACATTAAATTGCGTAGATAACTAATTATTATTATTATATATATATATATATATATATATATAGGGTCGGGATTTAGAGAGAATGACTAAAAGTGTGAGAACAGTGAGAACGATTAGGAACCGTCAGATCAAAACAATCTATGGACTACAAGACGCAGTGGCATTTTCGTAAATAACATCACTTTTATTAGTGTGGCGCGCTTCCATAGCGGCATAAAGGTAAATGTCCATATACAAAACACATCAAAGCCTGACCGAAACATATATACTTCCTAGAAAAAGCTCCCCAAAACCAACGTAAAACGCGAAAACCCTAGAAAACGCGAAACAACAAAAAGTATGGCGTCGAAAGATCAAACCAGATCCAGAGGAAAAAAACATAGTGAGTTAACTTCGATTTACATTGTGCTAGTTTATGCTGCTTTTGCCGTTCTAATTTTAACAAAAATTTGCAGTTTCTACAAGGGGGGACGGGGAAGGGTCATCTGCTCCAAAACGCCAAAAAACGAACGAGCAACGAAAGAAGACAACAAGAGGACATGGTACACAAAATGCTACTTTTCGTGATGTAAAAATACACTTTCATACTTTGTTGCCAAAACGCCAAAATATGTATCGTTTATTACTAAAGGCCACAACACATGAATCCTGTCATAGCTTTGTTACTAAACGCCAAAAAATGTATGGATTCTGTTATAAACGCCATTTAACTTTTATTGAGTTGTTCAACATCTATAATCTCTTATTGATTTATAAAACGGCATAAATGTATCATAGTTATGTTAAATTATACTATTAAAACGCCATGAAATCATTTTTTATAGGCGAAGAGAGGTTAAGATTGAGAATAAATATGCATACTTGAAAGGCCCAAAATGCCAATAAGAGAAAGGCATTAAGTCAGAATGTGGAGGTTGAGGAAGAACCATATCATGAGTTCAGTGGGGCTAGGATCTTGTCAAGAGTAAAACTTACAAACTTGACTGGTTGGTTTACGAATCTAAACGAAAACCAAAGAAAGACAGTACACCAAATGGGGTTTGGTGCTACACTAAAGTTGAAGATAGACATCGTACCGACAATGCTTGCATACTGGTTGGTTGAAAATTATAATGAAAAGACAACCACCCTAAACGTTGGCAACCATACCATACATATAAATGAAGAATTGGTAAACTCTTTAATGGGTATACCAAATGGAAGGGTGCCCGTGAACATGAAAAAAAGACTGTAACACCTCGTAAAATCACGTCCAATGATGTATTGACACGTGTAATAAACCCTAATAAAGTCAAACGTTGAATTTAAGGGACAAATTTTTCGAAAAATCGAAAACTTTGAATGCGAAATGACTAAAAGTGTCAACATTCTTAGTATAAGACTTCGAATGACGTTACGCGGTGTTCCTATTCACATATGAGCCACTTGTTGATCAAGAGTAAGCCGTTTGCGTAATTAACTGAAAGTTGCGCAATGAAGGGTTAAAAGCGTCAACATGTTAATTCTTACCTCTGAGTGACCTTTTAACAAACCGAGAACTTCATGATGGTTGATTATACTCTCGGGGATGCCAAATATTGGCCAACTAAGGTTTTTATGCCTTTAAGTGACGTTACGCGCAACTTTGCAAGTTTAAGGGGTTAAAAGCGTCAATATGTTTAATTATACCTCTGAATGACCTTTTTACGAACCCGAAGCATCGTGATATTTTATAACACTCCTAAGAATGCCTAATATGGATTAGATAAGGCTTCAATGCTATTAAACGATGATATGCGCAAGTTTGCGCATTAAAGGGACTATTTGTGTCAAACTGCAAAAATCTGCCGATTCGTATGGTATCGAACCTTCCGGAATATGATCATAAGTTAAACATGCCCTAAATATCCTTTACATAGCTTAGAAATAGGCTTAGAGGTGTTTGGTGCGCAAAAATAAACTTATTTGATCAACAGGGACTAAAAGCGTCAAAAAGTGCATAAGTTTGTATTTTCGCGCATATCTTACGTTCTGAATATATCCGGACATCCAAAAATTTATGTAATCATTAAAATATTTTATTTTAATGATTGGCTTGATAAAATCCCATTCGTCGCATAATTTGGATCGTTTTTCGCGTCCGTTCGTGTTTCGTCGTAATTAGCCGAACCACGCAATCGTACGGCCAAACGAACCGACATCCGAGATGTTTTTGAGGATGTTTCATATTCCCTATACTTTAACTTCATTATAGAGCCTTGAAATGAGGTTAACGGGGCTTAAACATGTAAAAAATGCATCGAAAAGCAAGTTTTACACATTCAGGGACCAAAGTTGATATTCTGCCATTTTGGTCTCTGGCGGGGCGCGAGAGGCCTCTCGCGGGGCGCCAGAGACTGATCTGGGCAGATTCTTTGATTTAGCAACTAGATCGAATTTCAGGGGTTATTTATGCAAAACTCTCAATACCATGAGCTGGTTTTGGACACCCATAGTATTCCAAATCAGTGGGTACACATGGAGGGCCAAGATTGAAGCTCGGTTTACGAGAAACGATCCTAACGGTTCTCAAAATCCTATATATACCCACTTGTTTTGGCTTTCTTCACACTTCATTCATTCCAATCTGCTTGCTCTATGATTCTAAGAGGATCTTGGACTTTTTGAGAACCTCCTTCAGTCCTAAGGACCACTTGTAAGTGTTCCTTTCGTGCTTAGTCAATTGTTTGGCTCTTAAAGCCGAAAAGTCAAGCGTTCGCGGTTTTTAAACAAAATTCATTACAAATGATGTAAAGGCAATAAAATCAGTTTTGTCACTTTAATAACTTGGTAAATATTAATTGAACATGTCTAGGCATGTTCAACCCGACAATTCTGAATTTAGGCTAGGTTTGGAACCAAAAGTCGCAAAAGTAGACTTTTGCTTTGACTTTCAGTTCAGAACCGATTTAACTTAGTTTAGACATGCCTTAAAGTTCCATTAGGATCAAGTTATAGGTTAGTATAACCCTCTGAGATTATACAACTTGGTTCCTAATCTATCCGATTCATTTGCATGTTTCCGTTATATGCTTAAATGTTGACCATTATGCCCTTTTGACCTTAAAATGAGATTTTTGAAAATGTGAGAGGACAAAAACCTTTATTACTGATTTATAAACATGTCCTAAAAATTTGACATCAGTTTGAGGTCTGAATTACGAGTTATGCTCAATATCGTAATTAGAAAGCTTTTTATTAATTAAACGACATTATTAGCATAAAGCCTATCTAAACCCAAATTTTGACACCAAACTTTTACCCACTGATGTAATATAATATTTTGGGATTTTTGAAGATTTTTATTTATTTTTAAACTGAGCATAACATAGGGTTCTTGCTTTAATTCGGTAATTGTCGGTTATACCCTTTTTGCTAATAAAATAAGTTTTACATAACATTTTGATACCAAACTTTTTTCTACTGATTTAATATGATAAATAAAATATTTTGAACTTTATAAACTATTCAAAAACTCAGATTTCCTATTGTAACCCAAAAATCGCTTAAAACCGACTTTTACGCGTTTTAAACGCATAGTATGGATTAAAACTATTTTTATCATATAAGACTTAATACCTACTGATGTTTTAAGTAAATTTTTATACTTTAACAGTAAGCAAAAGTTTTGAACTCAGATTTCCAAATTTGACCTTTAAAGCTTATGTGAAATTACCAAAATGCCCCTTCGGTGCATAGTTTGGTTATAAATGATAAATTTCACATATATGCAATACTCTACTAATATAACTTATTAAATTAAATATTTTTACTGATCATTTCAGACCTGAACCTCAGATTAATGTTTAATCTCTTTTATAACCTTTAAAATGACCAAAATACCCCTACGGGGCTTAATTTGAGTTTAAATTCGTTTTGGGCATAATGGAAGGTATCCTACTGATATCACAACATATTTAAGGAATATTAACTTAGGAAACCTGTTCATGACTCATTTGTTTACCCGTTACGCATTTTTGCATTCGGTGCGGTTTATGTAACTAGTTTGCATAAATTAACCAAAACGGGTCAAACCTTATCATTTTTATCTCAAAATCCAGAATGTGTTTAGTTTACCCATATTATACAAGTCTTCAAACTTGTCGGGTCTAAATCACATTCTATTCCGGTCTTCGCTTAATCATGCGTTTTGAACCGTATACCTTTCTTTAAAACTAATCGGTCTAAGTTTAAACTTAAGTAAGACCCGTTAGGAATCTAATAGGTTAATAAAACCTTCGTTCCAGATTGAGAGCCCCAATAGAGGTACTTGTGCTTGCTGATTAGAACATACGGCTGAGTATAAATTGTATTTTAAGCTCAGGTAAATACTTTTAACTTATTTTCTCTATATCGGGCCCTGAATGTATAACGAACAAGTAAATCTGTATACAAGATTATTTTTATATAAGTGTCCCAAGTTATAAAAGGATATTTGTGTCTTGTGCATTTAATTCATTTTTCATAAATGTTTTCAAAAAAGTCAGTTAATTGTATTTACCAGTGTAAACTGACGTATTTTCCAAAAATATAAGTGTCAGGTATTGTACGTAATTGGTTGGGAGCTCAGGGCGTTAATAAGGAATCTTGCAAGTTCTAGACGTCTAAAGTCTGTTGAACAGTGTTTATTTTTCTGTTTTAAGATCCGCCCGTGGATCCATATACAACCGTTGTGTAATACTTTATTATACTTTCGAATCGGTTTGTATTATTATTACTTTAGACTTCCGTTGTGCATTGAACTGTGATTATTTGACTATGATGATATCAACTACGTCACGATACTCCCCACCGGGCCCACCGGTAATACATGGAAATATCAGGGTGTGACAAAGACCAACAGCTAAAGACCACGTGGTGGCTGAGTGGAAAGCACAGTTCCGAGAGGCTGAGTGGAAAGCACAGTTACGAGGGTTGGGCTGGGTTACTAGACCAAGTGTGAGGATATACTTTGATAACGTTTTGCCTATGATGCATGGCTTTGGGAGAAACTTCTACCTAAATTTCCTTGTAGCATTCTTCATTATAATGGGGCATGCAACTGACAATGCAGCCGTCAACAAACAATTCTTGCACAATGTTACACCAGACGTCCAAATAAACCAAATGAACTGGTGTAGTTATATCATCCAATGCTTGCAACACGCCAAAACCGCATGGGCTCCCAAAAAGCATTACACAGGGCCACTGATCATACTTGCGGTAAGAATAAAATTTCACTATTCATTTGTGTGTCATTAAAATGCCAAAAAATATCTATCATTTGAAAATCTATTTTGTTACAGCTTGCCTTGGTGAACGATGCTTGCAATATGAAAAAATGGGACCAAAAAGAAGGATGCCCAATTAAGTGGGTTACAACAGAAACTCTTGACTTATTTGAGAGTGCAATGGCAAACACCTTGTGGGCAATGAAGTAAAAAGGAAAACAGTCAAAAAAGGTAAAGGAAGCAAGCCCCAAAAAACAAGAAAAATGCAGATTGTTGTTCATGATGAAGATGATGGTGATGATGTTGAGAATGAAGATGAAGATGAGGTTCACAAGGTCGATGAGCATGATGATGAGTTTGATGATGATGATGGTTTTGATCATGATGATCATTATAACTATGAGGTGCAAAACGCCATGCCCTTCAATGATGATGAAGAGGCTTCACTTCAAAGATGGCGAATGAGGATATAGAAAGCCGGGAAACGATGTTTGAAGTTTCTGCATTAGGAAACCATGCTCTTATCAGAGGAGTAACACAGTATGACAACATTTTTGCTGATGAAGAAGAACAAAACAAAGAACCTGAAGAGGTATGTTGTTCAAATAATAAATTTCAAAAAAAAAAACACCATGATGAACAAAATCCTTTTATTTAATATAACAGGAAATGGCTGATAAATTGGATGGAGCATACAAAGAATTAGAAGACTATTACAATAAAATGAGCGCATTGTTAAAACAGTCAAAGACTGAATACCCAAACAACCTCCTGGTACACATTAAATACTCACAATGTATGACATTGTTAGAGAACATCTCAAAATTTGTTGATGAAAACGCCAAAAAAATGTTAGAAAAAGTAACCGCTGATCAGAACCGCAGATTAATCAGAAGTAGAAAAAATAAATTGCAGAAACAGTAAACGATTGAACCGGGCTTGTGTTTAACACAATTCCCTTAAACAGATTCATCGTCTGTTCCCAGGGTACGCCGGTTCGAAGCAGCACCGCGCACTGCCGGACTTGAGCACTTGCCTGAAAAGAACAAGAAGCTGTGTTGCAGAAACTGAGATAGAGAGAAGAGAAGTTGTTTTTGTGTGTCTCAACTGATCAGCCTAGTCTTTGATTTATAGTGCAAGAACCCATAACAGAAATCAGCAAATAAAAGACCATATAATGGTCATTAGTGTATATCGGTTACGAAACTGACTGATAATTCATGACTACAGCTGTTAGGATTTGAAAACGAAATAATGATCTCATTCATTCATTTCAGTTTCAAAAAATGAAAGTCAATAGTGCAAAAAACTGCTCCACGCGGACCCGGGTTTTTGGAACTGCATTCGTGTCCGCAGGACGTGCGGGCATACACGAGTTCAAGTAATTCCGGTTCCATTTTTTGCACCCCCCCTGCGCGCGCGGGTAAGACTTGCGGTAAAACATGTTATAAGACTTCAAAGGCTTAGTTAAGGATTCACCTTATAAATAGCCTATCACTTTGTTCCCACTCCGATGTGGGACAAAGTGGTTTTACCACTTGTGACTTTCCATTCACACTATAACTTCCAACAATCCCCCACATGAATGGAGGTCGATCTCAGAAACAACATAACTCCTTATTACATTTCAGCAGTTGAGTTTTGCATACGATAGGTAGGTGTTACCCTTTGAACCTTCGCTCATGAAATGCACTTAGCCCACTAGCTCTGAGTAGAACTCGATGTCTTTGAACTCGTCTGCCGTTTGTGTAGACGACAATGCACTTCACACAAGACTATCCCTGACAAAGTCAGGTCCTCATAGTTATGTTCGTTATGGTCATGAACATGATGCCTGGTTCTGCGAGAGCCATTAGGTATTGTGCCCCAACAATACCCTTCGAAGCGACCCCACTTCTCTCTCACATAGGTGATTCACTATGTATGGTTACCTTAGTCGAATCATTAAAAGCCATAGGCTTAGCCTCACACTTGTCACTTTTAGGAATGGACTAGGAAGTTTATTAATCTTTATAATAGACTACCTTATTAAATGCGTAGGGCTATCCCCCCCCCCAGTGACCTCGTTTATTCATACAATTAGGTTTTCCTATTGAACTCAATTCTTGGGATCTCCAGTCTATTGAGTTAGGTTTCCATCATATGAACTTCATTTTTCAAGGGCTTCAATCCCATTCCCATGGACGACTTCTGCACTAACTCTCTACTTAGGCCTTTTGTCAGCGGATCCGCAATATTATCCTTTGACCTCACGTAGTCAATAGTGATAATTCCTGTAGAGATTAGTTGTCGTATCATATTATGTCTACGTCTGATATGTCTGTTCCTACCATTATACATTGTGCTACGAGCTCTGCCAAGTGCCGATTGGCTATCACAATGTATACAAATGGCCGTTGCCGGCTTAGGCCATCTTGGTATATCCTCAACAAATTGACGTAGCCATTCTGCCTCTTCACCTGCTTTATCTAAAGCGATGAACTCAGATTCCAACGTGGATCTAGCAATAACCGTTTGTTTTGATGATTTCCACGATATCGCTGCACCTCCAAGTGTGAATACATACCCACTTGTTGCTCTGGAATCATTCGTGTCAGATATCCAATTTGCATCGTAGTGTCCTTCTATAACTGCTGGATATCTGTTATAATGCAACCCGTATTCCCAAGTGTATCTTAAGTAGCGAAGCAACCGAGTGATACAGTTCCAATGCATTGAACATGGGTTGCTTGTGTATCTACTTAGCTTGCTCACAGCAAATGCTATGTCCGGCCTAGTACAACTCATAAGATACATCAACCTACCAATAATTCTTGAGTATTCCAATTGGTTTACGGGTTCACCTCTATTCTTGGCTAGATTTTGACTTGTGTCAAGTGGAGTTCTAGCTTCATTAGAGTCATTTGCATTGAACTTCTCAAGAATTTTGTCCATATATTGGGATTGACTTAAAACGAGTCCACTTTGGGTTCGCGTGATTTTGACCCCCAAAATCACATCCGCAAGACCCATGTCTTTCATGTCAAATCTTGCTTTTACCATGTTCTTTGTGGATTTTATGATTTTGTCATCGCTTCCAGCAATGAGCATATCATCTACATATAGACACAAAATGACATATCCATCAGATGTGTCCTTCACATACACACACTTGTCACATTCATTGATTTTGAACCCAACATCAAGCATGACATGATCAAACTTTTGATGCCATTGTTTTGGAGCTTGTTTCAATCCATACAAGGATTTCACAAGTTTACACACTTTCTTTTCTTGCCCAATAGCTGTGAAGCCTTCGGGTTGCTCCATGTAGATTTCTTCCTCTAGAATTCCATTCAAGAAAGCTGTTTTCACATCCATTTGGTGAACTTCCAAATTTCTAATGGCGGCAATGGCAAGCACCAACCTGATGGATTTTATTCGCGTAACTGGCGAATATGTATCAAAGTAATCTAAACCTTCTCGCTGTTTATATCCTTTGATCACCAACCTTGCTTTGTACTTATCGATGGTTCCATCTGGTTTCATCTTCTTCTTGAAGTTCCATCGATATCCTAGTGGTTTACATCCTTAAGGAAGATCCACTAGTTCCCAAGTATGGTTCTGTAAGATAGAGTCTATCTCACTTTTGATTGCCTCCCTCCACTGAGGTCCTTCTGAGGAATGTACCGCTTGTTAGTACGTTTGAGGTTCATCTTCTACCATATAGGTAAGAAACTCAGGACCAAAGGATTTTTTAGTCCTTTGCCGTTTACTTTTCCTAATTTCAACTTCCTCATTCTTAGATTGTTCTCGAGGTTCATCGTTTTCAACTACACCCTCGGGAACAATTTCCTCAACCGGTCTAGAAGAACTCGGTTCACTTCTATCTAAGCATGGGAACACATGTTCAAACCACGTTGCATCCTTATATTCGATTATGGTGCCTTTGCATATTCCAGGGTTCTTGGAACCATGCACAATAAAACGATAAGGACCATAAGGACGGGTGTATCCTATAAGTACACAATCCACCGTTTTGGGACCTATTAGTAGGCGTTTAGGTGGTGTGACCACCACCTTAGCTAGACACCCCCACACTTTCAAGGATTTATATGGTGCTTTCTTTCCCGTCCATAATTCGTAAGACGTTACATTCTTTTTCTTATTGGGTATCATGTTCAACACATAATTTGCCGATAAGATTGCTTCCCCCCACATGTTTTGGTTTACACCAGAACTTATCATCATGGCATTCATCATTTCTTTCAAGGTACGATTTTTTCCGTTCCACTATGCCATTTGATTGAGGGGAGTAAGGAGCTGTGAGTTCATGGATGATTCCACTTTTTGCACATATGTCAATAAAAGGTGAAACATATTCACCTCCTCGATCGCTCCTTACGATTTTGATTTTCCGATTTAGTTGATTCTCAACTTCGGCTTTGAACAAGATAAACTTGTCAACAGCCTCGTCCTTACTCTTAAGTAAGTACACATAGCAATACCTTGTACTATCATCAATAAACGTGATGAAGTACTTGTTCCCACCACGAGTAGGAATTGCTTTTAGATCACACACATCAGTGTGGATCATCTCGAGGGGTTCGGTGATTCGTTCAACCTTTTTGAATGACGATTTTGTTTGTTTTGCTTCTACACAAGTTTCACATTTATTAATTGAGTCGATATCGAATGTTGGTATGCAATCAGATTTGATTAAACGACGAATGGAATTATAATTTACGTGACCTAGTCTACCATGCCAAAGATTAGAAGACTCAATCAAGTAAGTAGAACTAGTAGCGTTTTCTTTCATTGCATTCACGACAATTACATTGAGTTTAAACATTCCATTTAGGGCATTGCCCTTACCAACATACACACCATTTTTGGTCAACACGACCTTATCCGACTCAATCACCATTTTGAACCCAAACTTGTTCAATTGCCACCCCGAAACAAGGTTCTTACGAATTTCTGGAACATACAACACATTGGACAATGTGAGTTCTTTTCCAGAAGTCATCTTCAAAACCACGTTACCCTCGCCTTTTATTTCTGCCATGGTAGAATTTCCCATGAAAACCTTTTCTCCATTAGTCACCTCCTTGAAGGTGTTGAAAAGGCTTTTGTCAAAGCACACATGTCGGGTAGCCCCCGTATCGACCCACCAATCCTTGTTATTTTGCCCAACTGTATTCACTTCCGTGACCAAAATCGAGAGGTCCGTGACCATGGCAACAAGCTTATCGACTTCATCTACCATGTTCACTTGTTGAGCATTTTCCTTCTTCTTGGGAAGCTTGCATTCGCTAGCCTTGTGGCCTTGTTTTTGACAATTATAACAAGTTCCTTGGAACTTCTTTTTCCCAACTCCTCCTTTAGGACCAAGGTTGGAGCGTTTCCCATGACCTTTCTTTCCACCTTTTCCACTGTTTTTTCCCTTTGAAGATTGGCCATATTCAACAAGATTGGCCTTCACTATTTCAGGACCATCAATCCGTTTCAAAGCCAATTTGTTATCTTCTTCAATACGAAGACGAACAACGAGATCTTCAATGGTCATCTCCTTTCTCTTATGCTTGAGATAGTTCTTGAAATCAACCCAACTTGGTGGCAGTTTTTCAATCATTGTCACAACTTGGAATGTCTCACTGAGGACCATTCCTTCCGTATGAATATCATGAAGAATAACTTGCAATTCTTGGACTTGGCTCATGACAGTTTTAGCATCTATCATTTTAAAGTCCAAGAACTTAGCCACCATGAATTTCTTAGTGCCCGCATCTTCTGTTTTGTATTTGCGATCCAACGACTCCCATAATTCTTTGGCAGTTTTGGCTTTGCAATACACATTATACAATGTGTCCACCAAACCATTCAAGATAAAGTTGCGGCACAGGAAATCCGAATGATTTCAAGCATGCATCGCGCTCACAGTTTGAGCATCCATTTCCCCTTCATCAACATGGGGTTTAGGTTCAGTCAAGAACCTTGCCAGATTCAGCGTGGTCAGATAAAAGAACATCTTTTGCTGCCACTGTTTGAAATTCACACCATTGAATTTCTCTGGTTTTTCAGCATGCGAAACTGCATTAGGCAACGGTGCAACCAGACCGGTTATGACAGCAACAGCGGAAGTCATAACAGCAGTGACGACTGTAGAAACAGCAGTGGTCACAGGGGTTTCCATTCTGAAAAGAACAATAAGAACAATTAGTAAACAAGTCTGTTTAAGTTTGTTAGAAAAAGTAACCGCTGCTCAGAACTGCAGATTAATCAGAAGTGGAAAAAATAAATTGCAGAAATAGTAAACGATTGAACCGGGCTTGTGTTTAACACAATTCCCTTAAACAGATTCGTCGTCTGTTCCCAGGGTACGCCGGTTCGAAGCAGCACCGCGCACTGCCGGACTTGAGCACTTGCCTAAAAAGAACAAGAAGCTGTGTTGCAGAAACTGAGATAGAGAGAAGAGAAGTTGTTTTTGTGTGTCTCAACTGATCAGCCTAGTCTTTGATTTTTAGTGCCAGAACCCATAACCAAAATCAGCAAATAAAAGACCATATAATGGTCATTAGTGTATATCGGTTACAAAACTGACTGATAATTCATGACTACAGCTGTTAGGATTTGAAAACGAAATAATGATCTCATTCATTCATTTCAGTTTCAAAAAACTGAAAGTCAAGAGTGCAAAAAACCGCTCCACGCGGACCCAGGTTTTTGGAACTGCATTCGTGTCCACAGGACGTGCGGGCATACGCGAGTTCAACTAATTCCGATTCCATTTTTTGCACCCACCCTGCGCGCGCGGGGGCAGGACTTGAGGTAAAACATGTCATAAGACTTCAAAGGGTTGGTTAAGGATTCACCTTATAAATAGCCTATCACTTTGTTCCCACTCCGACGTGGGACAAAGTGGTTTTACCACTTGTGACTTTCCATTCACACTATAACTTCCAACAAGAAATGCCAGCTGAAACAGAAGAAGATACACAAGAAACTGAGGATGAAAATGAGGTGGTACTAGGAGATGAAAATGAACAAGAAGGGGAAAAGGAGATGGCTGAAAAAGAAAACGCCATTAAAGAGCAAACAGTTCATGAAAACGCCAAAGAATTTGAAAATGAAGAACAATGAGAGGAAGAATGTGAAAAGAAGAAGAAAGGGAGAAGGAGATGGCTTGTCACACCCCCAAAATCCACCCGCGGAGCATCACCGCTTGGGAGCGTGACTGACCAGGATCAAGCCACCAATCATATTGAACAACGTAAATAGTAAAAGTAAATGTAATTTAACCAAACCAATCCATATGAAAGGTGTTCAAAACATAAGTATAAATTCAACGTTTAGCGGAAGCATATGAGTAAAAGCTTAACATAAGTAAAGTATGAAATGTCAAATGTTTAATCAAAGCATTCACGATCCTTGTCCACAACGACCGCGCCTCCCAGCGCAAGCTCCATGTATACCTAACGACCTGCAAGGCATGTAACAGAGAGTCAACAACTAGTTGAGCGAGTTCACAGTAAGCAAGTTCTTAATAGTAAGTACCTTTCATAACATGTGGCTCTACTAGGCCGATAGTATGTTCTATTAGTGGGTGGCTTCCCATATTTGCATATACACTAGACTATTTATAACCATAAGTGTTCTTCTTAACCCGAGAACTGTAGTACGTACAAGGTATACGTAGGTTTTACGTAAGTGCCCTTCTTTACCCGAGGACAGTGGTACGCGTGGGGTTTACGTAGGCTTTACGTAAGTGTCCTTCCTAGCCCAGAAGACAGTGGCATGTGTGAGTTTACGTAGGTTTTACGTAAGTGTCCCTCGAAACCTGAGGACAGTGGTAAGTACATGTTTACATAGGTTTTACGTAAGTGTCCTGCTTAACCCAAGGACGAGGGTAGATAGTCCAGAAACAATGTAATCCAAATAATTCATCAATCCTTTTCCTTCAATCCCATTCCCTTCCCACCGGGAATCCTATGCCTTGGTAAGAGTGTGAACTCACCTTGGTTTGCTCGGTTTGTTATTGTGCTTCTAGTGTCAATTAATGGTTAGGTCCGTTACACACGACCTAAGGTACATTGCACATACATACAGTAACATTAAGTAACATACGGTAACATACAGCAACATGCAGTAACATGCAGTAGCATGCAGTGGCATACAATAATATACAGTAACACTTATGAACCAAACAACAAACTCGGACCCCTTTAATGTTTGAAAACTCAGACCATGTGTTTTGTTTACAAGACTCGGACCCTTCAAGCATCATAAAAAGTCGGACCATATATGTATTGACAAAACTCGGACTATATCGCATCAACAAATTCGGACCATATGATCATTAACAAAACTCAGACTATAAAGCATCAACAAATTCGGACCATATGATCATTAACAAAACTCAGACTATAAAGCATCAACAAATTCGGACCATACATCTTATAAAACTCGGATCAAATATCTAAATGAAACTCGGACCTAACATCTACTCAAAAACTCGGACTCAAGCATTACATACAAAATTCGGACTTAGCATTACATACAAAAATTCAGACCTAGCATTACATACAAAATTCGGACATCATGTTCAACATAAAGCTCGAACTATATACTTTCATTAAACTCGGACTATTATATCTTTATATAACTCGGAAGTTATCACACAAAACCCGGACGCCATTATTTATCAATAAACTCGGACAAGATAAACTCCGGACTACAAACACACATTAACAAAAACCAAAATCGTAGTTTCCAATATAACAGTTACAATACGATCGAAACCCTAATCTCAATCATCAACACTGCTATTAATCTCAACAACTGCTTAACAATTTTAGCATGTCAATTGCATCCTAGTATCAGGCATCGATTAACATTCATTCACAAACAATCACATACTCATTCAAGCATAATCAAGTAAACACTGGGCCATTGTTTGGATTGTTAGGGTTTGTATGAAATCAAATTAACAAGAGTATCAATCAACGTATAATCGTAAAAATTACCTTAGATTGATTCTAGATGGATTGGAAGATCAAGATTGATGCAAGAGAACTTGTGTAGCCAAGAATGATGAGAGAAATGGTTGTAGGAGGTGACTAGAGAGAATGATTTGAACTGCCGTATGATTGGAATTGGTGAATATGATTAGGGTTGAGAGGTTTTGTTTTATTTTCATTATTACCACTAAACACCCCTAAGCATCATCCTTTACACAAAACACAGAAACCACATACAATTTACAGTCAAGGCACAAAGTTCTCATGTAAGTCAAATAATGCACAAAGTAACACATAATTCCAACAATGCTAAATGATTGCATGACAAAATTAATTACGCTAGGTTAACGCATTAACCTGAAGTTACGGGTTGTCACATGGCTGGAATTGAAAACGCCATTGAAGTGGAAACAGTTGATGAAAACGCCATGCAAGTGGAAATAGTTCATGAAAACGCCATTGAAGATGAAAATGAAGGAAAAGGAAAAGAAGAAGGAGAAGGAGAAGGAAAAGGAAAAGGGGAAAGAGAAGAAGAAGAGGAAGGAGAGTGGGAAGGGAATGGTGAAGGGGATGGAGAAAGAGAAGGAAAAGGAGAAAGAGAAGGGGAAGGAGAAAGGCAAGGAGAAGGGGATACAAGGGATGTGGCAATAGAACAAAACGCCAAACCCTCGACTGCTACAACAACCCCCATATATGATGATGAAGAGGATACTATATCATCAGATGAAGATGTAAACGAAAACGATATTGAGAGGTGGAGTTGTGATTTCAAGACACTTGAATATCACATTTCAAGAAACAATGGGGAAAATTAATTAAGAGGAATATTGCTGAGATTTTGGAGCTGCCAGGACAAGATCTAAAACAAATGATTGATATTAAAGAAGGTCTTGATAATTCAAAGATGGCGGATGAAGCAATTAAAGCAATAAAAAACATCTGCAACCTGCTGAAGAGACCCCAAAAAATGCCTGTATTTGATAAGACACCAAACCTCGCCACGATAGAAACACAAGACAGTCAGGCATTCAACACTGAAAAAGAAAAAACTGAAGGGGAGATGGTGAACAAAAGTTTTGACCAACAAGGGGCAGGGTTTGATAAAACGCCATATGAACAGCCACCAACTACATCTGGGAAAAAACTCTTGAAAAGTTATGAAGAGGAAGAGACACCCAATAAACCCTAGGATGAAAACGCCATCAACACATCACCACCAAAAACGCCAAACCTGTCAGATGTGCAAGAGAAATGTGATGAGGACAACACTCCAGACATCACAAAGCTGATGCAAGAAAATAAAATTTTAGACCCTGAAGAGTTGCCCGGTGATGAAAAAGCTGATAAAGATGATGAAGAAGATAAAAATATAAAAAAAAGAATGTGGCTGAAGAGGAGAAGAGAGATAAAAAGTTGAGCAAGGCATGTTTGTCACCTTATCTAAGGAGGCAAGTGGTAATACATGAAAAAAGGACAAACCCTGAAAATAACCTTTCCACATACATCTTCACTGAAATCGGCGATTATGAGTATGTACACTTCTCTTAAAATAAAACGCCATACTTTCCATTCATAACGTTTACTTGAGAATATGCATGCAAAAACAATCGAAACACCATGTATTATAATAGAATGAGTTTTTATAACTAAAACGCCAAATGATGTTTTTTTTAGAACTGAGCTATTCAAGATGGGAGAACAGCTAAAAATAAAACGCCAAACTATCCATCCATAACGTTTACTTGAGAATATGCATGCAAAAACAATCAAAACGCCATGTATTATAATAGAATGAGTTTGTATAACTAAAACGCCAAATGATGTTTTTTTAGAACTAAGCTGTTCAAGATGGGAGAAAAGTTTCTCATGAGGGTGATCTGTGAGAGCATGAAACTAGGATTTCAAGCACACGTCTCAATTATTCTAAGTTGGGCACATATCCTGAACTATGAAGAAAGATACAAGGCTCATGAATCACCCTCAAGGTTATTCTGCACAGAAATACTGCTCGTAACTCTTTTCCTATATATATTTGATAAAATTATAATAAGACATTGTTTTGTTGTTTAATTATGTGGTACTCAATATTACAGAATACTCCGGCATACTACGAAACGACAACAGAAGATGCACGAAACAATGAATTCCACAGAAACATGGAAACTGTTCTGAAAAACAAACGTTTCAAAGGAGACAAGAAACATAAAACCATCAAGGATTATGAACTGGTCTTCGTGCCAATAATCTGGGGAAGACATTTCTATGTTGTTTGTTTCAACATGAAATACAAAAGAGTTGATGTATTGGACAACAGCGGTATAGGGGATAACGTCAGCATAAAAAAAGTATGAAGGATGGGTAAAAAAATTGGTAAGTATCTTAAAAACTTTGAATATAGGAACTATGTTGACAAAACGCCAAACTAATATATGCAAAAAAAAAAAGTGAAAACTGCAGCACGGAGCTTTTGCAAACTACTTGTGTATTAAAAATCACCCAAAGCATAAGATCATGAGCAAGGCGAAGGTTGTCAGAAAAAAGATGGATTGGAGGACAAAGTCTAACGTCATCGACTGTGGGATTTTCGCAATGAGGCATATGGAAACATACATGGGGGATATATCTAGTTGGAAAAGTGGTTTGGCAACAGAAGATGCCCCAAATCAACTCCAACAAAGACAGCTAAATGAACTAAGGGTAAAATACATTGGAAAAATCTTGTTTCATAGCGAAAATGAAAACATAAAACTACTGACAAGTTGTCTAAATACATTCATGGCTTATGGGGGAGAAAAAAATACGTAAGTTGTTTGACAAAGCAGATGAGAGAATAGCAAAACGAATGTTAGAATATGTAGATTAGCTAAACGCCATGTATTTTAAGGTTGACTATCGTGTTTTACTCTTTACATTATTACATCTACATGTTTGGTTGTGTGATCTACTACCGTATTTGTGCAAATCAAAGAAAACGCCATGATTAGAAAAATTAACAAATACTAACCATTTAAAACATAAACAACATTAAAAAAAGGGTTAAGAAACTAAATTAAGACAAGTAGAAAACACAAAAAACGCCAAATCTATAGGAAATCAATAAAACGCCATTAAAACATAAACGCCATTCGTAAAAAAAATACTTTTAAAAAAAACGTCATGAAAAAACAAGCATAAAGATGAAAACGCCATTAAAACACAAACGCCATTTGTAAAAAATACACTTTAAAAAAACGACATGTAAACTAGCATAAAGATGAAAACGCCATTAAAACACAAACGCCATTCGTAAAAAATACACTTTTTAAAAAAACGCCATGTAAACTAGCATAAAGATGAAAACGCCATATATATTTAATTATTTTTGGGCAAAAGAATCATAACGCCATTGTTTAGCGGGAAGTGGACAATGACAATCGTACCCCGGCTTAACAATTAGCGCTCCCAGCCACGTGTTGGGCCAGGATCCGTTCTCACCGTTCTCACACTTTTCACCGCTCTCTCTTGATCCCGATTCTATGTGTATATATATATATATATATATATAATTGAATAAGTTATTAGCTACATTTGTATTTTAAGAACATTTGTAAATTCAGTTTGTAGATATTTTAAACTCCATAAACTTTACTAAATTAAATCAGCCTTTTAACTTCCATACCATGTTACAGTACTTAATTTTATAAGCCCACTGAAATATGACCTTCCACACAAATTAGCATATGGCTCATTTCACACTTTTGTAAAGATAATGTGATATAGTAAATAAATAAGAACTTTGGCTACAGTAAATAAATAAAAACTTGGCTACAGAATAATATGTATATCATTTTGTGTAACTTATTTTTAAGTTTCAGGTTTTTTTTTCCTTTTTATCATTTTATAATTTTAATATAACTTTTAATATAACTTCTTATTATTTTAATATGACCTTAATCACATCACTACTTTAGATAATCTGTGTTCGTTAACTATATCGATTGTCAACACAGTGCTTGTAATGAAACGAACCAAACAGACACCGACTGATCAACGTCGGTACCGGTTCAGTATTTGTTTTTATTGTTTTCGGTGAATATTCGTTTTTTTTGTTGTCGGTCGATTTTATGTGTTTCTCTTTTGATTGTTATAGTGAATGCCAATATCGAAATGAACTGAATCGATACCAATATAAATTTGTTAAAAGTTGAAACCCGACGCGCAGCGCGGTCACAACCCCCTAGTAGATAGTAATTGATAATAATTTAATCAACCAACAAGACTCCCCTGAACATTTGTATCATCTATTTATTTGATTCTTTTCTTTTGTAATCAATTATCAAGCGATAAGAACAATTCTATTCTATTGTAATCAATTATCAAGCGATAAGAATAATTATTTTAGGTAGCGTTTGGTATGAAGGAATAAAAGGTGGAATGGAATGGACTATTGAGAAGGAATGAAGAAAAGAGTGTTTGGTTGGTCGATGGAATGGAATCGCCAATTCCAAAATGCATTATATTCCCTCAAAATCATTACATCTCTCCCCCCTGGTTTTTTTCCATTCCATTCCCTCTTCACCCTTCATTAACAACACCACAACTCACTACCGTTGCCACCACCCACCACAATTGTCATCCGCTGTCGTCACCCGCCTTCGCCGCCACCCGCCTTCGCCGCCACCGCCGTCACCCGCCACCGCGGCCACCTGCCACCGCCGTCACCCACCTCCATCCCCGCCACCGCCGCCATCCACCATCGCCGTTGCCACCTCTGATCACCGCCACCACCCACCTTCGATCATCGCCGCCACCATCGTCGCTACCACCTCTGATCACCGCCGCTGTCGCCACCCACCTCCGCCATCGCTATCAACCACCACCACCCACCGCCACCACCGCTACCACCTGCCACCACCGTCGCCACTGCTACCACCTCTGACCACCGCCGCCACCCACATTCACCGTCACCCACCACCACCACCGTTGTCATCACCTGTCGCCGTCTCCACTCGCCGCCGTCTCCACCCATGTCACACCCCAACCGATGGCGGAATCATCGGGGCGCGGCACTAGGCGAATCAGATTGCTCAAGAGAAACCATAACAACTATATTGCGACAGTATTTATTACATTTGTCATCCTATACTGACTACCAGTACAATCACATAAGTTATCACAGATTTCTTGTCCTCTCGAACAAGACAAATCCGACAACCTAGATTTTAGGTGAGTTTCTAGACCTCCTAGCTTGATTTGATGTAGATTGCGACTAAACCTGCAACATACGTTAAAACAACGTCAATACAAAAGTATTGGCGAGTATACAAGTTTGAATAGAGTAGCGTAAAAATAGATAAAAGTGCTGCGAATTACCAAATACATAAACGAGATACCACAACATAGATGCACAAAGACAGATACTACCAGCTAAGTCACTCGAGCTGCGATTGCGATTGCTATTCATCCTAACTAGACCCCGTCGGGTGCTATAGTACTATACTAGTTAAGGCGGGACCTTGCGAGTATAAGTCCTTACACATATGTAACTAGCATCACGTGTAACTATGCATAACAGTTATTCGCAAGTGATAAATAGATTGATTGATTGATTAATTCGTTTGACAAGTTCTTTTATTAGGAACGTATGTTACACCCAAAAAATGCGATTAAAAGGGGTTTGAGTATACTCACAGTCGGTGCTCAGCAAGCAAACATAACTTGGTTGGATTGAAGGGAGAGCGTCTGAGGTTAGCCTGATTGCAGGTCAATAGTGTAAGCGTTGCATAGCGCGTTAATCGGTGCAAAGTATCAAAGGATCGGACAGTACTCCGATCGGATGGCAATCCGATCGAGTGGCCGGTCGATCGGGTGACAATCCGTTCGGATGGCCATCTGATCGGGTGACCATTCGATTGGATTGCTACCTCATTGGGAAAGATGTGTTTGTGTATGATGGTTTGCCTTTTGAAGTTTTCGTTGTAGCATTTTGAAAACAGGGAAGTATCTCTACCTTTCGGGTCGGTCGATCGAACGGCCGGTCGATCGGTTGGCTGTTCGATCGGACAGTGATCCGATTGGAAAGGTACTTTGGTTGGTGATAAGTTCACAGCAGACTGGTCGCTCGATCGGGTGGAAATCCGATCGGGTGACAATCCTTTGGAACTGATGTGTGATGAGGATTTGTAAGACGTTTAAGTGTTGAGGATCCAAAAGTCAGCCGATCGGATGGTCGTTCGATCGGATGGTAATCCGATTGGATGGCAATCCGTTCGTTGTTCAGATCCTTGAATGCTTGAAAATTGTTGAAGTCTTGATAGCAAGTGCAATCCGATCGGTTTGCAGATTGATCGGGTGGCAGTCCGATCGGACGGCAATCCGATCGGGCGGCAATCTGTCCCACAATCTGATCGTCTTGTAACTTGAGTGTCTTGCTAAGTTTCGCGATTTGATCGAGACGGTATGACTACGAGCTAAACAATGGAACTCTACCAAGTCCAAGTCATTGGATCGGATGGGAATCACCCCGTCCGATCAGTTAACTGTTTTTGACGGTTGTTCGTGTTTAACACGATAAGCCGGTCATCTCGTTGATAGTAACCAGTTCTCAAACCGACACTTCACTAAAGGAAGAGTAGAGGGTCTGTACGAGCTCTGTTGCTACTCGTTGATAGTAACCAGTTCTGAAACCGACACTTCACTTAGAGTCGGCTTAGATCTAGGTGAAATTAGTGTTTATACACCGTTGAATCTATCAGATCCGGACTGTTCTTGATGAGATGAGGTCACACTTCATTGTTCCTAAGAACTCCATGATGACATCACCTTAGAACAGCTCAAATCCGAAGATTTAATGGTGAAAAAGTGGGATTTGATGGTGAGAAAGATGAAGGGGTGCGTGTATGAGTTGCACTGCGACACATCACGGCTATCAAGGAGGGTAGAATTGGTCCTCACTCGACATCTTCATGGTTGTCAGCAAGCACAATGTGGTGTGATAGCGATAAAGTATGCGAAAATATTGCGGTATATCGATGTATGCGATATGGGTACGTTATGATCCGAATCTCTGGTGTTAGGCATAACGAGTGTAGTGAGTAGTAACAACGCACGAAAGTGCGGGTTGTTACAGTCTCCCCTGCTTTAGGAAATTTTGTCCCGAAATTAATCCACCAGTAGGGTTGCAAGAGTTGATGCGAATGAGAGTAGTGATTAAAAAGCGTCTAGATAAGCGA
The DNA here is from genome assembly GCF_002127325.2 of Helianthus annuus. Classification (NCBI taxonomy): domain Eukaryota; kingdom Viridiplantae; phylum Streptophyta; class Magnoliopsida; order Asterales; family Asteraceae; genus Helianthus; species Helianthus annuus. The sequence continues at coordinate 83,848,953 of NC_035444.2, read as the reverse complement.
GCGATTGATTGGAATTCGACGAGCGATAGTGTTGCGACGATCGGCGATAGCAGCGAATAGGGCGATTTACATGGCAAAAGATGATAACACACACAGAAAGCGATTAGAGAGCGTTTTAAATCTTTGAAAAGTCAATTAATTAGGAAAACTTGCTTATGAAAATCTTCTCACGGTGCGGCGTTCACTGTAGCGATGTTCACACCGTCGCTATGAGAAGGGTTTTGTTAGGTTACTAAAAGATTTTTAAAGTGACTAAAACTCATTTTACGAACTTTTCTCGCCATACGACGTTGACTTGAGTCGATTGTCACCTTGGTGTCACAAGAAAATCTCGTTTTGTACAAAGGTTTTGATCAGTTTTCAGAAAAAGTTTTGTAAGAAAAGATTAGTTCAAAATTTGTGTAAATAAAGTCTTTTCATTATACCAAAAATTTGAATTTAAGGTCGGCCCCACATGGCACTTTCCCACGAAAGTTCTACAATATGTCTAAAACATTTATATATAGGAAGTACAAGCGGCGTATCCACCATGTTTTATTCATATGGCTTCCGTCCCGTGAGGAAGTGTCATTCGTGTCGACAAATCACACGATAGAATTGCGATGACTTGATCCAATCAAGAAGGGTTGGACCAAGTCTTGAAAGGGCGAACTGAGCGATGAAGTCGTTTTCGAACTCAGTTTAGAAACACGAGCGAGTGCGAGGAGCGATACGCGATACGCGATTATCGATAACACGAACACCAAAAACCAAGCATAGTCAGCGAAGACGGCGACGATAAGCGATAAGCGACAAGCGAAAAGCGATGAGTGATAGCGTCAAGTGATGGCGACAACCGTCGAGTGATAAGCGACAGTCGATGCATTGCAAGTGATGGAGATATGCAATTCGTTTTGATTTATTAACACCACAATTTTAAACTAACATTAGCCCAAATGAAAGTCTGCTGATACGGCTAAAACACTACCATGTCTTAGCCCTATTAGTTTCGTCTCGTGAGGCGAGGTCATGTGTGCTAACATAACACAGATAACACAAGTAGCGATGGCGATAAGCGATGAAAATATCGAAGCGATGAGATGTTTGCGAGAAGCGTTAAGGCGAAAAGCTACGATGACGTGCGATACTCGTCAAGCGATTCACAATACGCGATCCTCAGCAAGCGATACATAGTAGCGGTAAGCGATAGGGCGATACACGCGTAGTAGGCGATACACAGTAAGTGACACACACACATAAGCGATTAAGCTAGTACACACTAAAAACGATAGCGATTCACACAACAAGCGATAACCAGCGGTAGAGATTGCGAGATACGCACAATATGCGATTGCGATTTCGAGCCACGTATTAAGCGTTTGAGATTGAGAACATACCATAAGCGATAGCGCGAGTCACATAGTATACGATTGCGATTTGCGAGATAGATTCCAGCGACAATGCGATTGCGAGCGTGTTGACTTACGAAAAGTCTAGCGATTACACGCTTTGAGTTGCGATTGAGATTGTTACGCCTTACGATGTAGTATAGTGTGTCGAAAATTACCACCATAATATAATAGGTCTACGTTCCAACTCCACATGGCACTTTCTTCACAAAACTTCGGTTAGCACAGCGAAACACCATCATGTTTCAACCATGCGCCTCTGTTTCGTTAATAGGTGTCACACTTCGTTAGACATGGTCAAGACGCTTATATATAGGAAGTACCAGCGGCGTATCCACCACGCTTAACCATGCCCTGAACGTTAAGGCATCATTGAAACTCATTTCGATCTCCGTGCACTAACCAAAATAATTCCGTGTGCACCCGTGATTAATTTGATTCTTGCACCTTTATCGTACCTTGTCTCAAGAACGCATGTACGTAGTGCTAGCATATAGATTGTGCGAGAGTATAAGAGAGAAATAGAATCCTCATGCGTCGAAAGATAGAACAAGTTCCACACATAAAAGAAATTGGCGGCGATAAGTTGTATTATTACAACAACATCAAGAGCAAAATAACGTGGCTGTAGAGTACTTCTGCGGAGGCTTTGGTGGTTGTTGAAATTCCTCAAGGTTGCGGTCCCGTGCGACAGTGCTGCGTAAGATGACCGTACCAGTTGCAATTTGCGCAAAAGCGACAGTTAGCTTCTGGCGGGTGATGATACGTGCATGTGTAACACAGGGGATGAGTTCCGTTGTAGGCGCGTTTCAAATGAACTGGAGCTGCTCGGAGAGGTTCTGGTTGCGACAGCCCAGTTGTTGAAGAGCCTGGGCTCATGGTCTTTCGTTTGCGGCTGAGCTCGTTGTGACCCTGAGATGAGGTGTCGTTGCCGTTGGAGGATTCGTCTGATGATTCTTTAGAGGCATCGTCGGAGGAATCCTCAGAAGAATCGTCGGTAGAATCATTGGAAGAATCGTCAGATGAATCGATGAGGATTGCTTGAAGCGCTTGTTTGACAAGATTTTTGGAGAAGAATCCGTCCAAGACTCGTTTGTCGTTAATTTCTGCGGCCAAACAGTAGGTTTCTTCGATGGTAGCAGGTCTTGCAGCCTCGACGAAATCACCCACACACTCAGGCAAGCCGCGAATGTACTTGGGAATGGCTTTTTCTGGAGTGTTGACTTGACTTGGGCAAATTACGCTAAGCTGTTTGAACCTTGCGGTGTAGCCAGCATTGTCACCTTCATCTTGCTTGATTTTCCAAAATTCGTCTTCTAGTTTCTGGACTTCGTGGGGAGGACAGTATTCTTTCTTCATTTGCTCTTTCAGCTCATCCCAAGAGAGAGCGTAAGCTGCGAAGATCTCACGTTTGTTACGTTCGGCAGTCCACCAGTCGAGTGCTCGCGATTGGAATACTACGGTAGCGCAAGTAGTACGGAAACTATTGGGACACCCACTTTGACGAAGGGTAACGTCGATAGAATCGAACCACTGGAGTAGTTGGGACACACCTCCTTCACCCGTGAACTCCATCGGGTCACAGGCTTTGAAGTGTTTGTAGAGGAAAGCAGATTGCAGCACTTCTATGTTAGAGTCTTCCGGGGTTCAAGAGTTGCTGAGAGAGTGCACTTGAGCGACAATTTGAGGAACGACCTTGGCCATTTCCTTGACCACAAGCGAGGCAATCCTCTTCTCAGTGCTTCGTTTGGCTCTTCTCCTAGCTGTTCGTCTCGAAGTAGAGTCGTTGGGAGACATCTAGACAGAGAGATTTGGAGTGAGATTCGATCATAATGATTTTTGAGTTTGCGATGCGATTGAGCGCGATCAAAACTTGTTGCGAGTATAATATATTAGATTTCACATAGGAGCCACATACGAGACACGAGATTCCTAAGTTCTCACACAACTGATTTGTTTTGTATATATAAATAGTTGAAATTTATACTTACCCACATACATTTCGGTGTAGAATACGCGAGGGCGCGATGGGAGGGAGAGAGCGAGAGCGTAAGCGAGTAATTAGACATTCGTTTTGTTGCGATCATTCAGTCTTTGTTTTAGATTGCGATGGTTGTGCGAGTTGTGCATTTTGTAAAACAGGGAGTGAAAATTGATAAATCGTAAAATAAACACATAAAGCGTAACTAAGTTCATCAAAGCGTAAAATAATTAGAGCGCCTCGGGTGTTTAGGCGTCGACTACCCAAGGTAACCCAACTATACTCAACAAGTTCGTGCATGCGCGTTGACCTAGAAGACTTATGCTTCCGCTGGGATGCACCTCGTGGCATTCGTCTCCCTAGTCATCGCGTAGCTCGAGTCATTGTTATGGTTGAGTCCTTGGTGAGAGCTTTTCGAAAACTATTTTAGAGAGTGGAATGGTTTATTAAGGTACGGGTTTCACCCATGACTTAACGGTTTCGTTCCCAATTGTGGTTGTGCTCATTGAATAAATCCGAGAGTTCCACTAGAATTTCGAAATGGAGGCTTTCGTCGAGATGTGGATGTCACTCCTAGCTCGATGAAAGGTTCTCGTGCTAGAAAAATGCGCTGAGTGAGCGATCTCATCGAGAGTTCTTGGTTTTCACACCTGGTCTCGACTGGATCACTCGGTTGTGATATGCGAGTATTTTCGAAAACATGTGTATTGTGTCAGCCTTAGGAAAGGCTAAGTAGTATTTCAGCCTTAGGAAAGGCTTCTCCGTGTGAAGCTGTAGTACGCGATGTTCACACAAAGTTGTAGTTTCTTTTTTTTAGCAATTTCGATCGAGAGTATCAATCTGTCACACCCCAACCGATGGCGGAATCATCGGGGCGCGGCACTGTTAGGAAACTTTATTTGTAAATATTGAAGAAAATCTCAATCAACTGGATCTCTGAAGAAGATAACAGTCCTGAAGAACACAACAAGATGAAGAAAAACAGTTGGGACAACTAAAAAGCAAAGTATCTACTACAAAGAATCTCAAGTTGATAAAGAGTTGATTTGGATTATCAGAGAAGGTCGTTTCTGATGGATCTGATGATATTTCTGATGAAATATCATCAGTTTCTGACAAATTCTGATCATCAAACTTTCTGATGATTTGTTCACCAGAATTTCTGATGAAGTGGCTTATCAGAAATTCTGATGAAAGACCCACTTGTCTAAAATCACAACTCTATCCTGCCACCCATGACCGAAGCATGACATTATTGGTTTTCATGATTACAAATGCAACTTGAACGATGGATTCAATGAATATGTCAAATTGCTACTTTACGCAGGACTTATTGCATGAATAAACAATTGTTTATTCATGTCCACAGCCGTCTATAAATAGAAGGCTCGAGAGGCAGAAGATACTTGAGTTTGAAGCTTAGCATTCACAAACAAACACTCAAACTCCAACTGCTCTTCTCACCCACAGAAATCAATATTCATTTGTATTAGATAATAATCTTACAATCACCTTGTTAAACTAATTCGTTTCAAAGTGATATAAACTTGATAATTCTGTAGGTCTTGTTTCTTGAAAGTCTGATTTCCATTTCCGCACATCTTTTTCACATATACTGAAATCACTTGCCATATTACGTAAAAAGAAGTTGTTAAGGCCATACTGGGTCCAACAATTGGTATCAGAGCTGATTGAATAAATTATTTTCAAACGATCAATCGCTCTTCTTCTTTTTTTCTAAATATGGCCAGCTTTCAAACCTGGAATAATGCTTTTAACATTGGTTCTATGTCCAAACCTCCGACTCTGGTCAGGGAGGAATACCCCCAATGGAAAATCAGGATGGTCAATTTCGTTAATGGTCATGACCGAGCTCTGTTTTAATCCATTGAAAGGGGTCCACATATACCAATGACTGAAATACCAGCAATTCCAGCAACTGACCAAACACTAGAAATCCCTGCCTCCCGTGCTCCCAAAAGTGAAATAAACTGGAGCGCGGAAGACAAGGATCTGGTGGTTGGGGATGAAAGAGTAAAATCACTCTTAATAATCGCCATCCCTAATGAAATATTTTCACAAGTTGATGCTTGTGCATCAACCAAGGAAATATGGGATCAGTTGGAGAATCTTTGTGAAGGAGGAGAAAGGATGAAAAGAAACAAGAGAACAAATAACGTCTCATCCTATGAAAGGTTTAAAAGTTTACCTAATGAAAAGTTAAATGACACATATCAAAGGTTCACAAAACTTTTAAACGAGCTAAAGAAATTTGGAATAACTAAATCAAATGATGAAAGAAACATAAAATTTCTTGATGCTTTGCCTAGAGAATGGAAAAGTCTAACAATGACTTTGTCCTCAACCTTAGAACTAGGAAACATGAGTCTTCATGACTTATATAGCATCTTGATCCCCAGAGAGGAAGAAATATTTGAAGAAACCATTCAAAGAGGGGGATCTTTAGCTCTTATCTCTAACTCACAAAGACAAACAACTTCCAATGATCCACAACCATCAAAAAGCCAGGCCCTTGAGACTTCTGATTCATCATCAGATTTTTCAGTCTTTGCTGATGCAATAGCACTGCTCACCAAAACATTTGAGCAAAGGTTGAGGGGAGGAGGCCAGAGGTACCAGAGGAGTGATAGAAAGAGGATGGATGATAGATCTAAAGAAGATGTTAGATCTAAGGATAAAGGAAAGGCTGAGGTGGTGTGTTACAAGTGCAAGCAAAAAGGTCATTATGCATCTGAGTGTAAGACCAAGAAGCTGAAAGATGTTTCTTACTATGTAAAGAAGCTTGAGGAAGCTAAGAAGCAACAACAGCAAGTCAGCTTAATTGTTGGAACAGATACATGGCTATCTGATGATTCTTCTGATGAAGAAGAAGAAGAAATGGCCAACTTCTGTCTCATGGCACTTTCTGATGACATACCAGAGACTTCAGGACATCAGGTAATTTAGACAATCTTGATCTTGAACACAAGCTAAATGAGCTCATGTCAGATTTTTTAAACTTGCAAGTTAAACATCAATCAGATGGTAAAAAAATCTGATGAGTTGCAGAGGACCTTGAATAAAATCACTCTTGAAAACCAATTACTAATAGAACAAAGCTTAGATCAAAGAGCTAAAATCGAGTTCTATGAAAATGAAAGAAGATATCTTTACAAGAAAATCAATGATAAAGAAATTAATGTAAGAGGTTTTCAAGAAGCAAAAGAATTTATAAATTTCATAGAGTCCACTCCAAAGAACAAAGGAGAAGGGTTGGGTTATGTAAGAACAAACAATAACAAACCTACTGTCTTTGTAAAAGCTACTCAATAGACTTCTGATAAATACCTATCAGAATCTGATTCTGAAACTTGCAAATCAACATGTTCTGAATACTCCTTTGACAAGCCAAATTTTGAACCAAAAAGAAGTGAATGCAGTCAAGAGTTTGTAAAAACTCCAGAAGCAGTTCACTCATCTTTTCAAAACTATCCCTTCATTCCATCACAAGTAGGAAAATCGGAAATTTCTGATGATTCCTGTATGTGTGTTGAAATACTGAAGCTTGTTCAACACCATCTCCAAAAGAAAAACAAAAATTCTGTTAATGGCTCAGCATTCAACAGAAATTCTGATGAAAGATCATCTAGAAGAAATAATAGAACCAGAATATCATCAGAAAGTGTACCCAAGCATACCTGGGTACCTAAAACCCTCTAAAAATTTCATTTCAGGACCATCATGTGCAGCAGATCTGGTACTGCGACTTAGGAAGCTCCAAGCACATGACTGGAGATAGGAGCTTACTCAGCAACTTTGTCTCAAAGCTGGGTAAAATGGTGAACTTTGGGAACGGAGTGAAAGGAAGGATAATGGGATACAGATGTATCAGGTATGGATGTTTGACCATTGAAAGAGTAGCTTATGTTGAAGGCTTAAAGTATAATTTGCTGAGCTGTGGTCAATTCTGTGACAAAGGTTTTCAGGTAACATTTTTACCAGAAACATGCTTGCTAATAGGAATGGATGATAATAAAATATATTTGAGTGGGAAAAGGATAAGACAATCAATCTATTACTTTGACTTCAAAGAAGAAAATGTACATCCTAAACTATGTTTATTTTCAAAAATTAACAAAGGAAGTAGTTGGTTGTGGCATAAAAGATTGGCTCACTTAAATTTCAAAAACCTGAACAAATTAGCAAGTAAGGGTCTGGTAAAAGGGTTACCTTTCATATCCTCTAAAAAGGATAAAATTTGTGATGCTTGTGAGATGGGAAAGTCAAAAAGAAGCTCTCACAAGTCAATTTCTGAATCTTCAATTACACAAAATTTGAAACTTTTACACATGGATTTGTGTGGACCCATAGGCACAGAAAGTTTTTCTGAAAAGAAATATATACTAGTAATAGTTGATGATTTTTCCAGATATACATGGGTTGAATTTTTGAGAAAGAAAAGTGAAACACCTGATTTGATCATTAATTTTATAAAGAAAATTGAAAACTGTTAAAACTAACAGTAAGAAGGATCAGATCAGACAATGGGACAGAATTCAAAAATTCAAAAATTGAAAGCTTTCTTGTAAACAAAGGAATCTCTCATGACTTTTCTGCTCCCAGAACCCCTCAACAAAATGGGGTTGTTGAAAGAAAAAATAGAACCTTAGTAGAAGCTGCCAGAACAATGCTTGCATATGCCAAAATGCCCTCTCACTTTTGGGCAGAAGCAATTGCAAATGCATGTTTTACTTAAAACAGGACTCTCATCAACAAAAGGCTAAACAAAACACCCTACAACATTATAAATAATAGAATTCCAAGTGTAAAATTTTTACACACATTTGGTTGTAGATGTTTTGTTTTTAATGATTTTGAAAGCCTTGAAAAATTTGATAGAAAAGCAGAAAAATGTATTTTTCTTGGGTATTCTTTGTCCTCAAAAGCTTATAGAATTTTTATTCTTAATACAAGGACAATCAGAGAAAGTTTATATGTCTCATTTGATAACTCATCAGAGACTGAAGTTTCTGATGAATACATGAAAGAAATAAACTTTTCTGACAAACAAGAAAATTATGAGCATCTCTTTGAAATGATATCAGAAGATTTTTTAGAACATGATAAAGCTTGTACATTTAAATCATCAGAAATATCATGTACTAACCCTGAAGAACAAGTAAATAGCACAACAGAAAATCAAAATTCTGGTGCTTTACATGAAACAGAGGTAACTGAACAGGGGGAAACTTCAAATCCATCAGAACCAACAATTGTTCAAAACAGGTTAAGATGGATCAAAGGGCATGTTCATTCTGATATCATTGGCAATCCAGCTGATGGTGTGAGAACAAGATCTGCAACTGCACATGAATGTGCATATGTTGGGTTCTTAAGCATAATAGAATCCAAATCTGCCAAAGAAGCTCTGAATGATCCAGATTGGATACAAGCTATGCAAGAAGAGCTGGATCAATTCGAAAAGAGCAAAGTATGGGATCTGGTACCCAAGCCCAAAGACAAATCTATCATAGGCTCAAAATGGGTATACAGGAATAAATCTGATGAAAATGGCATAATCACAAGGAACAAAGCAAGGTTAGTAGTCAAAGGTTACTGTCAACAAGAAGGTATTGATTATGATGAAACCTTTGCACCAGTAGCTAGATTAGAAGTTGTAAGAATTTTTCTTGCTTATGTTGCATCCAAGGATTTCAAAGTTTATCAAATGGATGTGAAATCAGCTTTCTTAAATGGTAAAATTGAAGAAGAAGTTTATGTGCAACAACCTGAAGGCTTTGTTGATCCAAAATTTCAAAATCATGTTTATAGATTAAACAAAGCCTTGTATGGATTGAAGCAAGCTCCTAGAGCGTGGTATGAAACATTATCAAACTTCTTACTCAATTCTGGTTTTACCAAAGGTACTATTGACACCACACTTTTTCTCAAAACACACAAAAATCATACTTTGTTGGTTCAGATATATGTTGATGACATTATATTTGGATCAACAAATGAAAAATTTTGCAAAAAGTTTCAAAAATTAATGACCAGCCATTTTGAAATGAGCATGATGGGTGAATTAACCTTTTTCTTAGGGTTACAAGTTAAACAAAGAATTGATGGAATATTTTTGAGTCAATCAAAATATGTCAAAACAATTCTACAAAATATTCACTTGAAAACTGCTCTGTTTCAAAAACTCCCATGGCAACAGGGAACAAATTGGATTCTGATAAAGATGGAATAAGTGTAGATATTAAAACCTATAGGGGGATGATAGGGTCATTGTTATACTTATCTGCAAGTAGACCAGACATCATGTTTGCTACATGCTTTCTGGCCAGATATCAATGTGACCCTAAGGAATCCCATTTAAAAGCTGTAAAAAGGGTTTTTAAATATCTAAAAGGCACTTCAGAACTTGGTCTCTGGTATCCAAAGGATACAAGCCTTGAATTAATTGCATACATAGATGCAGATTATGCAGGGTGTAAGATTGACAGAAAAAGCACATTTGGTGCTTGTCAAATCTTGGGGGAAAAATTGGTATGTTGGGCAAGCAAGAAGCAAAACTGTGTTGCCACATCAACAGCAGAGTCAGAATATGTTGCAGCAGCAAGCTGTTGTTCACAAGTGCTGTGGATGCAAACTCAACTGAAGGACTATGGAGTAAATATGACAAAAATACCAATTTTGTGTGATTCAAAGAGTGCAATTGCAATAACAGAAAATCCAGTTCATCACTCAAGAACCAAACACATAGATGTCAGATATCACTTCATAAAAGATCATGTGGAGAAAGGTAACATTGAAATGTATTTTGTTCCAACTGAAAACCAAATTGCTGATATATTTACAAAACCTCTTGATGAAAAGAGACATAATTTTTTGATCAGCAAACTTGGCATGGTCAACATAAGAGATGAAAATGTTTCAGAAATAAAAGCAAAACAAAATGAAAACCAAATTGATAATCACCAAGATACTGAGAATGAAAGGACAATTAAACAGAATTTTGATACAGAAATTCATCTATCTGATGAAAAATCAGAAGATTTAATAAATTATCAATAAAATGTGATGATTTACCAGAAATTCTGATTTACATCAGGAACTTTTGTTTAATTGTACATAATAATCAGTTATCATCAAAAGTCCATATCTTCATACATATTCCATTTGTGTAAATTTTTTTTAATTTTTTTTTTAAAAAAAGGGGGAAACATTGATGACATGCATAAAGATAAAATTAAATCCAAAGAATTCAATCGTCACAAATGATTTTTCAAAAAAAAAGGGGGATTTTTTTTAAACATGCAACGTCATTCGATTATAAGGAGTTTAACAGAAACACGTAAGCACCAATATCATTAGGAACTATGAAAGTAGCCGCCCACCTATTGAATGCTTACTCACATAAAAGGCTCAGTAGACTGTCATATTCACTGCAATAGATATCGTCTTAAATGAAGAGAAGAAATTTTTTTTGTTAATATGAAACTATCACTTTCACCTATAAATATTAACAATCTGAAAAAGACATTCTTCACAACAAAATCTTCTCTTCAAAAGCCTACCATCAGAAAAAACTTCTTATTTCAAAATGAACCACCCAAAATCCATGGAATCCAATCAATTCCCTCTCAAACTTTATGAACATCATAATCTCAGATTAAGATCCAACTTAGAAGGACCTGCATGGGAGGACTGCAGGTTTGTATACAATATGATCATGAGAAGTCCCTTGGGCTTTGCCATGTCTACACATGTCACCATATATCCAGAATTTCTTCAGGAGTTCTGGTGGAATGCTAAAGTTGTTATGAGTGGCACTTCTATGTGGATAAGAAGTGAGGTTATGGGGGTAGAGATCACCCTAAAAGAGGAAACACTCAGAGGTGTCCTCAAATTGGGTGATTATCGAAGGATCAGCATATTAGAAAAGGCAGAAGTGCAAAGGACCTTGACTGAAATGGGCTACAATTCAAGCAATGTGTCAAGGCAAATTTGTAAATCTGGGTTCATACCACCTTTTCAATATTTGGTAACACAGCTGAGTGTCTGCTTTTCGAAAAAGACTGGACACTTTAATGAGCTGTCTTACAGGATGATGGAAGTGGCGCATGCGATTGTACAGGAAAAACCTTACAATTATGCTAAGTTTCTCATGACAGACTTAGAAGGAAACGTCCATGACCGTAATCCTTTTCTGATCTAGCCTCTTTTTGTAACCAAAGTAATCACAAGTCAGCTTGACTTTGGTGGTGTGAGAAGTTGTTATACAAGAGCTGAACTGGCACTTCAAGAAAACTTAAGAGTTGCTTCCCTGGTTCCATCAACCTTTCATACAGGAAGAATAACCAGTCTCTGGTTATATGTGAAGTGCATGTATAACGTGTTGGATGAAGATGATGAGTAGTTAGGTCTATCTGTGTTTGTTTTAGCTTGTTAATTTTTTTTTGTGTGTTCTAACCCACTTTTGTTCAGTAATATATTCAATTTTTCTTAATTAAATGTTAGTTATATATGTCAATAGGTCCAGGGGGAACTAAGAAATCGTGTCTGATGATAACAAGGAAAATCTGGTAAGATTCAAATAAAATCTGATAGGATGTGATAAATCATCAGAATCTGATAAAATTTATCAGAAATTTCATTAAAACATCAGAAATCAGATACAAAGAAACAAAAAAAATCTAGATTATTTTTAGATATGTTTCTTTCAATTTTTTTTTCTGAGGACTGGAACAAGCTATATGAAAGAGACTTCCTGATACATCAGAACAAAAGTGTGGAGTTCACAAGATCAAGGTAAGAAATTTTATCAAACTCCACTCATTCCCTCTCATCTTAAAAAATAAATAAATAAGTAAATTTTTTGATTCAGACTCCTGTAAATGAATCAAATATCTTCTGATGATATATATATGGGAAAATTCAACTCTTTATGAAACATTTAGAGATCTTTCAATATATATATCATTAAAAGGACAACATGGGAAAGCACTCAATTGAAGAAAAGGCTTTTGATTGGACCAATTCTGAAATCAAAAAGGGTCCCACATAAAAAGGTGCAAGTTGGATACTAGTGTTTATCTTTTAAAAAATCGTTGGAATCTCTAATTGTCTTGAATGAGATATACATTAAATTAGAGATAAACCAAGGGTTTTTTCAAAAACGGTTGCGTCTTTAAAAGATTAAAACATCATTAAGGTGTCATAAAACACCTTGAATACAAACAACCTACGAAAAACACTCAAAAATCTCCGTCTCAGCTCACTATAAATATCCCCTCCAACAACAGAGACGTCCATCTTCAATCTTCATTCTCAAAACCCTAAAACCCTTTTTCAAAAGCAAAAACCCAAATCCTAAATGGCTGCCTCCAACAACAGTCCACCTCCAGCTGAACACTCTGTTCCCTTAATCACTGAAGCTGAATATCTTCCTTTGAAGAACAACAATGAAGCTATGAACACCAATATCGAAAAATATGATGTGAAGTGTCAAATTCTCATTGAGTTTCTGATCAGAAGCCTAATAGCTCATGCTCTTACAAAGACCAGAGAGGTACCAGAAAGACTGCTACAACAAGTTGTAAAAACTCTCGAAACTCATAGTACAAATATGGAGCTAACAGCACATGTATGGGAAGATATCTTCATCGTAATCACACCAGAGAAAATAAGGGAATGTTTGGAACTACCCTTAAATCAAGAGTATGAAGAAGCACCAACAAAAGAAGACATGTTTGAACAACTTGATGCTGTAATGGGATGCAAGGCGAAGATTTCAAAAATCAACGAGTTCAAGAGGAACAAGCTACCTGCCTTCTGGCAAGTATTGATGGAAATATTGAATAAATGTTTATCATCCAAGATCGGAGGTACGGATCAGATAAATATGAATATTCTAACAATCATGTTCAGCCTTATAACTGGGTTGAATATTGATTTTGGAACAGAAATATTTAATCTGATCAAAAGATCAATTCTGACCAAAACTGGAAAGATAGATTCACATCTACCATTTCCCATATTTTTATCCATCATAATTTCTGATGCTTTTTCTGAAAGAAATCTGCAAACTCCAAAATCAAAATATATGTGGAGATCAGAAATTATGAGACCTTGGAGTGCTGCAGGGTCATGGAAGTCAGACTGTGATGTACCTGTTCTACCAGAAAATATGATGGATCTTGTACCAGAAAATTCATCATACAGAGAAGAATATATGAGAATGTTAAGTAGGCAAGCAGAAACAAAAGAAGGATTTGAAAAGGTGTCACCCATGGAGCATGATGCAGAAGAATCAAGCACACCAAGAATAGAGCAGCAGGATGAATCTGATCCACATCCAGCTGATAAAGATGTGCAGTTGACTCATGCAACAGAAGAACATCATGCTGAAGGCTCACATATGGGAGAAACAGGTGCAACAAAATCTAAACTCAATATATTTTATACTTCTGAAAGTGATCCTGATGAATCAATTCAACCAATATATGAAATAATACAAAGAAGCACTGTTTTTACAAAACAAAATGTGAGTGAAACAAAAGACCCATTTTCTGAGTCAGACTCTGAGGAGGAAAATGTGGTAACAACAGGTGGAGATCAGTTCACTGATCAAGGAAACCTGGATGAGAAAAATAAAAGTTTCTCAACAACTCATGGAGAACCTGAAAAGGTTCAAGGATATGAGGAAAACCAGGACTTGAATTTGTTTCAAATTTCTGGCGAGGAAACAGAGAATTTGGATACTTCCAATCCTCTTAACCTCAGAACATCAGAAAATGTGTTTTCTGGTGGTGTTAGAAGGGAAACATCTGTTGTTTCTCCTATTTTCCAAGAACAACCATCTATGTCTCCAAAACAACTTCACAAAGAACTTGAAGATGAAGCTGCTACTGAGAAAACAGTCATGAATGAAAAACTTGATCTGATACTGGAAGAAATCGGAAATCAAAAATCAGAAGTCAAAGCTCTATCAGAGACTGTCAAAGCTGTGCAGAAACAAACTGAAGAAAATAGTACAGCTCTCAAAGAAATACAAAAGTCATTAGAAAACAAAGGAAGTTCTTCAGAAATAGAGAAGGCTCTTAAAGAACTGCATGATATCAAGAAAAAGATGACAGAGATTACAACTGCAGGAGAAAGTTCAAGTTCAGGAAGGCTTCTTGAAGAAATACAACTTCTCAGAGCCAACAGCAGCAGCTTAACTGAGGCTTTTGAAAAGTTGGTACTGGAATTAAGTGAACAAAGAAATAAAGAAAATCAGGAGTTTCAGAAGATAAAGAAGCAAGAAGAAACAAACAGTCAAGCTCTTACTAACATTCACTTTCTAGTAAAAAGATTGCAATACAATGTTGCCACACTGGCAAAAGTTGATCTTCATAAACTAAAGACTCCAATTCCACAAGAAAGACAAGCAAAAGAGTCAGAAAGTCCCCAACATCAACTAGAAACCATCCAACAAGAACAAATGAAGCAAACAGAAGCTGTAACAGTTCAAAAAGAAAAGCAGATCATGGGTCCACCACCAGATAAACAAAAGTTACCCATGGGTCCTCCACCAAGCATATCAAAGCCAGACACTTCAAGTATCCAACATAAAGAATACCCCTTCAACTCAACCATCAACTACAACCATCACTGGAGAAATAGAATTTAGCATAAGGATGGACACAAAAGAGAAGCGAAGAATGGAACATGAAGTGACCTCTTCAAAAAGGCCAAGAAAAAGAATGAGAGAAGACTCAGAAGGCAACATCAAAGAATCAGAAGTGCTGGAAGGTGATCTACACACAATCATGTATCCAGAAGAACATCTGAAGCACTACTATTGGAAAGGTCCAGAAGACAACCCAACAAGGCCACTCTCACCAATGAGTAAAGGTATTTATGAAGAAAGAAAAAATGGCAGCTGGGTGATATTGCACAACAAATTGACCAATCCAATAGTATTAATTGAAAGAGTTGATACTTTGACTACTGGAGGAGGCTTACTAGGAAATGAAAGTCAAAACAAGTACACCCTAGTCAGAAAAGACAAAGATGTTCAAAAAGTTACTGATGCAGATCTGGCTGATAAAATTCATCCAATGGACATAGTCAAGATGAAGAACATCATTGATGAATGGAAAGGTGGTTCAGTAGTGATCAGGAGAGCCCTTGACAGTGTTAAAAGTGCAGGAGCGAAATTATACAAAAGAGCAGCATTATCAGACTTTTATCTGTGTATCAATTTCGAATATAACACTAAAGTGTTAATACCTCCACCCAACACAATTATTCCAGCTGAAATCCCTTCAAAATAAGCAAGAACTGGTGCAATCTTTGACACACCAGAAATTTGTGCAGTCTTCAAAAATGCTCATAATGAGAAAGCTCTATTCAGAATCAGTGAAATATGCAGGTATTCAAACCAAACTTTAAAGTATATAAGAAACTGCATAAATGAGAAACAAGAGCAACTCAAGATGAAAGGAAAGAACAATGAACAGCTGAGAAAGAAAATTGAAGATTGCATTGAAGATTGGATGGAAGCAAGAGAATGGTACAAATCAATGTACAAGGCAACTCAAAAGATAATTGATCATAAGAAGAAGCTGAAACCAGGAGACAAACACAGAGGTGGAGTGAAGATCAATTGAATGAATTGATGTGATAGTAATTTTTTTTGAACAATATTTAGAATTTGTTTTTCTGTTTCTTTTACAATGGTTTGATGGTCTATGCTTTAACTTTTATGTTTTATGCTTTATGTCTGAGGGACATAGTCACTTGATCTTTCTTTTTATTAGTTAAAAGTTGTTTACATATTGGACATAGAGATAGTTCATTTTCTTACAATACTTAGGGGGAAACTGTTAGGAAACTTTATTTGTAAGTATTGAAGAAAATCTCAATCAACTGGATCTCTGAAGAAGATAACAGTCCTGAAGAACACAACAAGATGAAGAAAAACAGTTGGGACAACTAAAAAGCAAAGTATCTACTACAAAGAATCTCAAGTTGATAAAGAGTTGATTTGGATTATCAGAGAAGGTCGTTTCTGATGATCTGATGATATTTCTGATGAAATATCATCAGTTTCTGATAAATTCTGATCATCAAACTTTCTGATGATTTGTTCACCAGAATTTCTGATGAAGTGGCTTATCAGAAATTCTGATGAAAGACCCACTTGTCTAAAATCACAACTCTATCCTGCCACCCATGACCGAAGCATGACATTATTGGTTTTCATGATTACAAATGCAACTTGAACGATGGATTCAATGAATATGTCAAATTGCTACTTTACGCAGGACTTTTTGCATGAATAAACAATTGTTTATTCATGTCCACAGCTGTCTATAAATAGAAGGCTCGAGAGGCAGAAGATACTTGAGTTTGAAGCTTAGCATTCACATACAACCACTCAAACTCCGACTGCTCTTCTCACCCACAGAAATCAAGATTCATTTGTATTAGATAATAATCTTACAATCACCTTGTTAAACTAATTTGTTTCAAAGTGATATAAACTTGATAATTCTGTAGGTCTTGTTTCTTGAAAGTCTGATTTCCATTTCCGCACATCTTTTTCACATATACTGAAATCACTTGCCATATTACGTAAAAAGAAGTTGTTAAGGCCATACTGGGTCCAACAGGCACTAGGCGAATCAGATTGCTCAAGAGAATCCATAACAACTATATTGCGACTGTATTTATTACATTTGCCATCCCATACTGACAACCAGTACAATCACATAAGTTATCACAGATTTCTTGTCCTCTCGAACAATACAAATCCGACAACCTAGATTTTAGGTGAGTTTCGAGACCTCCTAGCTTGATTTGATGTAGATTGCGACTAAACATGCAACATACGTTAAAACAACGTCAATACAAAAGTATTGGCGAGTATACAAGTTTGAATAGAGTAGCGTAAAAATAGATAAAAGTGCTGCGAATTACCAAATACATAAACGAGATACCTCAACATACATGCACAAGGACAGATACTACCAGCTAAGTCACTCGAGCTGCGATTGCGATTGCTATTCATCCTAACTAGACCCCGTCGGGTGCTATAGTACTATACTAGTTAAGGCAGGACCTTGCGAGTATAAGTCCTAACACATATGTAACTAGCATCACGTGTAACTATGCATAACAATTATTCGCAAGTGATAAATAGATTGATTGATTAATTCGTTTGATAAGTTCGTTTTATTAGGAACGTATGTTACACCCAAAAATGCGATTAAAAGGGGTTCGAGTATACTCACAGTCGGTGCTCAGCAAGCAAACACAACTTGGTTGGATTGAAGGGAGAGCGTCTGAGGTTAGCCTGATTGCAGGTCAATAGTGTAAGCGTTACATAGCGCGTTAATCGGTGCAAAGTGTCAAAGGATCGGACAGTACTCCGATCGGATGGCAATCTGATCGAGTGGCCGGTCGATCGGGTGACAATCCGTTCGGATGGCCATCCGATCGGGTGACATTTGATTGGATTGCTACCTCATTGGGAAAGATGTGTTTGTGTATGATGGTTTACCTTTTGAAGTTTCCGTTGTAGCATTTTGAAAACAGAGAAGTATCTCTACCTTTTGGGTCGGTCGATCGAACGGCCGGTCGATCGGGTGGCAACTCGATCGGGTGGCTGTTCGATCGGACAGTGATTTGATTGGCAAGGCACTTTGGTTGGTGATAAGTTCACAGCAGACTGGTCACTCGATCGGGTGGAAATCCGATCGGGTGACAATCCTTTGGAACTGATGAGTGATGAGGATTTGTAAGACGTTTAAGTGTTGAGGATCCAAAAGTTAGCCGATCGGATGGTCGTTCGATCGGACGGCAATCCGATCGGACGGCAATCCGTTCGTTGTTCAGATCCTTGAATGTTTGAAAATTGTTTAAGTCTTGATACCAAGTGCAATCCGATCGGTTTGCAGGTCGATCGGGTGGCAGTCCGATCGGGCGGCAATCCGATTGGGCGGCAATCCGTCCCACAATCTGATCGCCTTGTAACTTGAGTGTTTTGCTAAGTTTCGCGATTTGATTGAGACGGTATGACTACGAGCTAAACAATGGAACCCTACCAAGTCCAAGTCATTGGATCGGATGGGAATCACCCCGTCCGATCAGTTAACTGTTTTTGACGGTTGTTCGTGTTTAACACGATAAGCCGGTCATCTCGTTGATAGTAACCAGTTCTCAAACCGACACTTCACTATAGGAAGAGTAGAAGGTCTGTACGAGCTCTGTTGCTACCGGTTTCGAGTGAAAAGTTAAGAAAGTTTTGAAGAAAAACTTAGAAAACTTAGATTCGGCTTAGATCTAGCTGAAATTAGTGTTTATACACCGTTAAATCTATTAGATCCGGACTGTTCTTGATGAGATGAGGTCACACTTCATTGTTCCTAAGAACTCCATGATGACATCACCTTAGAACAGCTCAAATCCGAAGATTTAACGGTGAAAAAGTGGGATTTGATGGTGAGAAAGATGAAGGAGTGCATGTAGATCATAGAAGTACAAGATTTGAGGTAGAAACTTACAAGAATTGCGAGAAATCGAGAGGAAATGGCCCCAAAGCGTGCTGGTCGAGTGAGAGCTGTCACATCGCTGTTCAAGTGATGTGACAAGGGCTATTTATAGGTGAATAGGAGAAAAGGGGAAGGGAGTGCCATGGATCGGATGGCTGTCCGATCGGTTGGCTGTCCGATCGGTTGTCTGCCCGATCGGTTGGCCGTCCGATCGACCAGTCATTCGATCGGTGGTCTCCGGTGAATTGCGTTTTGATGTTTTGTTTCGATTGTTAAGCGTTTTGATAGTTTGGTTACACATTCTCATTCACATTTCATATATTTATTATAATTAGCCACGTTGGGTCGTATATACATATCCATATTTCAAAGTTGCGATACAATAACCGGGTTTCGTTTCGAATATGCGATTACTTCGCGACGCTTTACGGTCATCAAGGAGGGTAGAATAGGTCCTCTCTCAATGTCATCGTGAACGTTAATGTGTGTTTTTGAGTGATGAGTTGCACTACGACACATCACGGCTGTCAAGGAGGGTAGAATTGGTCCTCACTCGACATCTTCGTGGTTGTCAGCAAGCGCAATGTGGTGTGATAGCGATAAAGTATGCGATAATATGCGAAAATATTGCGGTATAGTGATGGTATCCGATATGGGTACATTATGATCTGAATCTCTGGTGTTAGGCGTAACGAGTGTAGCGAGTAGTAACAACGCACGAAAGTGCGGGTTGTTACAACCCACCACTACCGCCGCCGCTACAACTGCCACCTATCACCACCCACCATCGCCGCCCATCGTTGACCACCACTAACCGATTTTATTCCTTTGTCTTTTCTCGCTACCAAACAACAAAATGTAATGGTTTATTCCATTCTCACATGGTAACCAAAGTACCAAACAAGACATGGAATGGTAATAATCAATTCCATTACCTCATCCATTCCATTACCGCGTCCATTCCATTACCCCATACCAAACAGACCCTTAATTCTAATTCAAAACCTGGTATCAGTACATGGTCTTAGCCTCTTAGGGTCAACTCACTCATCATCTACTTTTTTGTTTCACACCTTTAAACCCCCCAAAAGTTATAGGTGTATTTTATTAGTTCTTCAATCCCACAAAAGTTATAGGTGTCTTTTATTAGTTCTTATTTCTTCATTGTATCTCAATCCAAGTCAACAATTATGGTTAGATGTACTTTTTTTTAAATAGCAAAGGCCCAGATACCTGGGGTCACACTTTCGTCGAAGAACGGAATGTGGTGACCCAACCCATCCACCCATAATTCTCACAACTGAGAAAACCCCCTGACTTAACCCAGAATAAAATTTGTCTCAGACGAGACTCCAATCCATAACCTCCCATTTGAAAAGTCATGGAGTTGCCACTCAACCAAAATGCTCAATGATGGTTGAATATACTAGATCGAGATTAGAAAAGTTGAAAGATAATAGAAATATAATCGATAGCTAAAATTAATAATTTTAAATTATTGAAAATGAAAAGTTGAAGAGTGCAATCTAATTTCACTTAAAGTTTTGAACATTTTTTCAACTATACAATCTAAATGTTAACCTTTTTAGAAAGCTTTAAATGGGTTAACACTTAACATGTTAACCTATTTATTTAACAGGTTATGTTCAATCTTTAAGGCTATAAGGAGTGGTACTACTTCATCCTTGAGGATGGAGCTCCACATAGACGGCCACGTCACCCAAGTTGGAAGGTGAATCGACGAGGATGGAGCAGGGGAATGGAGGATGACCCGGTTGAAGAGAGAGGGGGTTGGAGAGAGAGAGAGAGGGGGGGGGGGGCTCTACCTTTACTGCTGTAACACCCCGTGTTACGAAAGTCAACGTACAAGTCAAAGTTAAAGGAAGAAAACATTACTAATTGCGGATCTGTCACTCCTTGCTTAACTAGTAATTGTACGTCTTGACTTGTAATCGAATCCTTTTATTTATTTGCTTTAGTTGTATTATGTGGAGTATCTATTAATAACCAAGGTTTAATCGCATGTTTTATCGCTTTATTGCTAATCATATAGCAATCGCATCCGCAACTTGATTTATAGGTTCTGTATATTGTTTTACGTGTGTGTTATTTATGTATTACTTGTGCATGTTTACTTTATGTCGTGGTGATTAATCGAAACACAATAGCAACTCTATCGTAACCTAATCGCAAACACTAAACGCAAGTATTTAGGATGATTGTATGTTAGATATAGTATTTGTATGATTTTTTTATTGATCTACCGCATCGCATAATCGATACTCGTTTAAACGCTTCGCAACGCCCAACACGCAAAACGAAACGCCGAAATCCAACTCGCTGGATCACTCGATCGAATGACCATTCGGATGGCCATCCGATCCGTTACATGTGCACATTTTTCCTCTTTTGGCAACCTATAAATACCCCTGTTACATCACCCACAGTGATGTGACAACTCTCTCTCGTTCGACCAGCGCTCCAGCCCACTTTTCCTTCGATTTCTCGCGATTCTTGTAAGTTTCTTCCCCAAATCTTGTACTTCTATGATCTAAACACACTTCTTCATCATTTTCACCTTTGAATCTTAACTTTTAACCGTGAAATCAGCAGATTTGAGGTGTCCTAGGGTGACGTCATCATGGAGTTCTTATGAACTTCAAGTTTTGACCTCATTTCACCAAGAATATCTCAGACCTGAAGGATTTCCACATGATTAAACAATGTTTTCGCATATATTGAAAGATACTTTTCCAACTTTCTTTCAACTCTTTTACAGTCAATGTACTCAAAATCGATAGAATCGGAGCTCATTCAGGCCTTCTACTCTTCTCTAGTGATGTGTAAGTTTGGGATCTGGATCCTATCAACGAGACAACCGAATTCGGGATGAAACATGAACAACAGTCAAGAACGGTTAACTGGTCGGATTAGGGTGATTCCTGTTCGATCGGACGACTTGGACTTGATGAAGTTCTGTTGTTCAACACGTTGTCATACCGTCTCGATCAAACCGTAAAACTTTTCAAAATATTCAAGTTTCAAGACGATCGGATTGTGGGACGGATTGCCGTCCGATCGGATTGTCATCCGATCGGATTGTCATCCGATAGAACAACAATCCGATCGGATTGCACTTGAGCTTCCTCACTTAAACATTTTTTTTCAAACTTTCAAAAGATCTGAATGTCGAACAGATTGCCGTCCGATCGGATTGCCATCCGATCGAACGACAATCCGATCAGTTGATATTTGGACCTTCAACACTTAATCATTTTCATAATTTTCAAAGATCATCAGTTTCTAACGGATTGCTATCCGATCGGAAGACCATCCGATCGAATGACCATCCTGCTGTGAACTTGTTGTCAACTGAAATGTCTCGCCAATCGGATCGCTATCTGATCGAAAGACCGTTCGATCGACGACCTGAAAGGTAGAGATACTTCTCTGTTTTCAAAATGCTACAACGAAAACTTCAAAGCCATCATACACAAACACATCCATCCCAAATGAATGTCAATCCGACCGAATGGCCATCCGATCGGATGACCATCCGAACGGATTGACATCCGATCGAATGACCATCCAATCGGATTGCCATCCGATCGGATTACCATTCGTCACTTAGTTCTTTCGCACTGTTTAACGCGCCGTTCTTCGCTTATGCTATCGTTAACTGTTCAGGCTAATCTCCCAACGCTCCCTTCAATCTAAGAGAGTGTTTATTAACTTAAACGCTATCTGTGAGTATACTCGAACCATTTTTGCTTTACACACTTTTGTGTGTTACATACGTTACTTATTCAAAACACAATCGACACACAACGCAAACACGATTTATACGCTGACCGTTATTGCATGCTACGTGTTATTCGATGAATGCTTGTATGTTATGTTTATACAGTGATTGTTGCCTGACACCTTAGCAACGATAGTACTATAGTTTGGACTCAGCACCTATCGTGGACATGGGTTGTTAAGGGCTTTACTTCACGTGTCCCAGTGGGGATATGTGTTGCGCATTGTACAACTCGCAGTCACGTCTGTGCATATTTCATTGTCGATAACCTACTAGCCTTCACTTTGCTACGTGTTACATGCTGGTTATGCATAAACGATTTCGAATCTATTATACTATCAAACTTGTATGCTCACCTTTACACTATATGTATTGACCTCTACTTTAACGTATGTGACATGTGTTTGAATGCTTCGGATGCTGTGCTCTTGCTTTTGTGGAATCAAGTAAGAGAGAGTCTAGAAACAAACAATAATAATTTATTTTGAGTTGTCGAAACAGAACTATTTGTCTTTGAGAATTGTCTGTAATAACTGTGTTACTTATTATGTCATGGTATGGGACGTGATGCTTAAATAATTGGTAATCGTAGTTGTTACGGAAACTCCTGGACATTCTGTTTCGCTCAGTGCCTCACCCCGATTTTTCCACCATCGGTTGGGGTGTGACAGCTGCGTCATGAACGGCGAGAACATGCCGTCGGTGCCACGCTGTGGCCATGCCGGGCCATGCCGGGCCACCCCGGAGTGGTGTTGCCGTCCCACTTGGAGCTCCAACTTTGATGCCGCCCCTATGCCGAACATCAGTCCTTATAGCCTAATAAACAGTTTTGTGCCATTGTACTTTCAACATAGAAAATATCTTTGAAGACCTTATATCTAACATAGAAAACGAAGGAGTTTATGGATTGGATTTACAAGTAGTTAGAGTACTCACAATTGAATCTTCTTCTCCATCTTTATAAGAGTTAAATGTCTGGTTGGTCCCTGTGGTTTGCAAATATTGCAAACTTGGTCCCAATGGTTTACTAATTACCGAATTGGTCCCAGTGGTTGTAAATTTTGCACTCAGTTGGTCCTTATTTCTAACCTAAGTTAGATTTTTCAGTTAAGTTTTTTTAAATGACTATAATACCCTTACTTATTAGTCCTACCACCACCACCACCACCATCTCTCCTTCATCCCCACCATCTTCCCTTCTCCACCACTGATCAACCAATCGATAACTAATTAAATGTACCCACCATCACCTTCATTCTCGTTCAGATTCATTATACAACCACCCAAGTGTTCGTCGATCGAAAAATTCTCCACAAAGACGCCTTCCATCGTCTCTACACTACATGTGTCCTCCGTCTCCACCACACCTTCAGCCAACCCCTATCTACACATTACAGCCCAAATTCAATACAATTTCCACTGTGAAACTTTCCAGCACTACTACTTCCACTCCCGTTAAAATATCCCCCATAAATTCTCCACAATAAATACCCCCAACAACCAGACACCCACCACTCACGACAATGGATTTGAGTGAATTATGGATATTTGGGCAATATTTTAGGCTGATCTAGAAGAAGATGAGTATTGGACTTGTCTTTTATAAAAAAACATCACTAATCGGTGCTGGAAGTGGAAAAGACGACATTGATGGTTATGGTGGAGAAGGGTGGTGATGATTGTCTGAAATGTGTATAAGTGGAGATACCCGGCGAGAGAATTTAGAGAGAGAGAGATTTAATTATTGAGAGGGATCTGAAGGTGGAGGTGGAGGTGGTAGAGCAAAGGTGGCGACGAGAATGGTTGGTAGTGGTGGTTTGGGGAGTTGGTGGTGGTGATGGGTGGTTTTAAATGGTGGAGTGGGGAAGAAGAAGGGTGGGATTGGTGGGCCCACTTATTTATATTTATTTTTTTAATCTTAGGGATAAAACAGATATTTTATACACATTTAACTGAAAAAACTAACTTAGTTTAGTGACAAGGACCACCCGAGTGCAAAATTTGTAACCACTAGGACCAACTCTGTAATTAGTAAACCACTGGGACCAAGTCTGCAATATTTGCAAACTACAGGGACCAACCATGCATTTAACTCTCTTTATAATTATACTATATTTTCTCTCTCTTTCTTAATTAAATAATATTTTATATACTTTTATCATTATCTTTTTTTTTCTTCCACTCACAATCACTTTAAAAAAATATTAAAAAATTATAGAAGTGAATAGTATCTCCTCCAAATTTACTGGTGAACAATAACTTTTTCTCCTTTTCTCCTCTTCTCTACTCATAACTATTTACAACGACTCTAAAAAATATAGAGGTTACCCTCACAATAATATGAAGGATCCATTGTAAATGCTCTTACAAAAGTTTAGTATCGATTCACCAAGTCACTAACAAAGACAAAAAAAAAATAAATAAATACATAAAAAATCTAAAACGCTTCAGTTTGTCAAGTTTCTCTGTTTTTTTTTTTTTTTTTTTTTTCATTCAGAAAAGATTGTTTCTACTATAAGTTTTACAATGATTCAACGATATATTTTTTTTTTTCATTTCAGAAAGGATGGTTTCTACTATAAGTTTTAAAATGATTCAAGGATATTACATAGCTACATTTTACAAATTTACACTTACATAATAAACCACAGATTTCAAGTGCCAAATCATTTAACCGAGTTTTAAAACCGTGAACCAAACTGTATAACTAAAATCTCATGCTGAAACCAGCCGCTTTGCTTCAGTTTGAATGGTTCGGTTATTCCAACAGTTTATAACAAACCCCTAAATATTCTTATCAAACCAATGAATAAAAAAAAAGTAGTATATGGAAAACCAAAATCAAAAGGAAGAACAACTTGTATCGAGAGCTTACACGGTTTTCACATGATAAGCGCTAATTGCAGGTTTTATAAGTTGTTCAAACACGCATAACATCGACCAATCTCACCTTGACACCTCAAGAACACCGAATTCAACGATTATCTTGGTTTGATACCATATTAAAGGCCCGGGTCTATTTGGCAAATGACTAATGTCAAACTGAACAACAAATCACAAACCATGAAATATCGTCTAGGAAAAGAACAACAACGTAGCTAGACTCCAACGGGTCTCTTGGATTCTTCTTGAAGCGCATACTCTTTCTTCATTTCTTCCAAAACTTTGTCATTTGTACTGCAAACCATATTAGTTCATTATTTGAAGATTCATCAAATCCATACTTACAGCATCCCCATGGCTAGACGTTAACAAACTTGTTGAAAACGGGTCACACCCACATTACCTATTTTAACCTATTAAACCTTTACCATATTGAATCTTTAACCTACTTTCAACTCTCTGATTCGGTGATGACATAGTTGTCGATAGCGAATAGCGACAAGGAACCTATAGGCTACGTAGCGAATAGCGACGGCTATTTTATAAATAGCGATTACACTAGAAAAAGAATTTTGAAAATTTTTATATGTATATTACATCAAAATACCCTTGTATATATATGCTATTTTACATGTATATTTAACAAAAACCTATAAATTCAGCTATTTTATAGCTATATCTAATTGCTATTTACATCAAAAAAAAAAAAAAAAAAAAAAAAAAACTGTCGCTATTCAAGGTATTGGTCGCTATGACCCAAATAGCGACAAGGGGCTGCTTCGCTACATAGCGCGCTACAGCGGTCGCTATAGCCGCTATTGACAACTATGGGTGACGATACTCAATGCACAAATCTGCGGTGTCTCAAATTAGTGTGTTTTTGAACCCGACTTGAAGTCCTAACAACAATCAATGAAGTATTTGGATAAAACTTATAATGATTCCTAACTTTCCAAAATATTTAGGGTCAAAAGAATAGCAGAATTAAAGAAACTGGTAGGTTGTAAAACAGCTAACTATTGAGATAAACGTAAACTACCTACTTATCCTTAAGCTTTAATCGACTGATTATCTGATTATATGATTCTATTCACTTTTTACAATGCATATCCAAAAGTTCATGTTATAAACTGCAAAAGTTCCTTATAGAAACTTTCAAGGAGGTGGCACAGTGGCAAGCTGCGTTTTACTCGGTCTTATTGGTTAGCAGGGTATTGGTGGGCCCGTGAGTTTTCAAATGACAGGTTCTCACAGTTATAGAATCATTGCCTTACGACAAAATGTGAAGCTAAATGCCATTTATTTGCCATTGTAACCATTAAGCACCACAAATATCGATAACACTGAAAACTACATACCGTTTAACTACCAGTTGCACCTACTTTGTTATTTGTATAGCTAAACGGTGGCAACTTTAACTTTGTACAAGCAGGAAATATGAAAGAGAAGGACAAGTCCGGTAAAAGATATGAAGAATGAGCTTACTAGTCATGAAGACAATTATTCAACTCTTTAGCTTGTGCACGGCATTTCCAAACAACAGAAAACGTTCTCCCTGTAGCACACTCAGCATATTTAGCAGTGTAATGATCACATTCCTTTAACGCCTTCGCCTTCATTTTGCTTTTTAAAGCTACAACAAATACATAAAAAAACATATTTCATAAACGTTAAGAGCAGAAAAGTGGAAAACTCATATTGATGCAAAAACATACAAATTCACATTTCTCTCGGCTCTCATCAAATGAAAAAATTATGCCCCTCTCAAGGGCGGGAGGGGGCGGCCGACCCCGTGAACTTTTCGCTCAGTAGTGGAGAGCATGTAGTTTTCGTATATAAATTTTTGGGTATATATGTTTTTGACCCCCAGGTTTTATAGAAATTTTGGTATATACAACCCCCCGGTTGGAAATCTCAAGCTTCGCCACTGGCCCCCCTTGTCCACATGTCTTTGTTTCATTGGCTCTCAAAGTCGACGTTTAGAAATTAAACGTCTTTGTTCAATGACTCAACGTTCGTTTGGTAAAAAAAATGTTCCTAAAAATTGTCCATTGGGGATTTTTCCTAAAGAAAATCAGCTGATCGAGCAGTAGAAATGAATTAATCAAGCTTATCTTGAATTGTGGTGAAGCTTTTGTAACATTTTTTTTTTTCAATTTAAAACAAATTTACACTTGTTTATATGAAAATAATGTGGTTGCTCAACTTTTGAAATGAAAAGCAGTAAGCAGAAAAACATCATAAGAAAATTCAAGGGTCCTACTATACCCACACCCAATTGGATCTTTTGACACCCACTATACGACTCGTATTCGTATATGTGTAGACAAGTCGTATACACTAGTCATATATGCTTTGTCAGGTGAGGTGTCTATATACGACTCGTATATATATAAAGTCGTATAGTTCATGTAAACAAAAGATATACGAGTCCAATAGTTCATGTAAAAAAGGATATACGACCTGTATATTTGTATACGACTCATCTAGTTCATGTAACAAAAGACATGTATGCTTGTCAGTCAGGGTGTCAAAAGATCCATTAGGGTGGAAAACGAGAGTAAATCGATTGAATAGTGTGTACAACTGTGCAGTGGCGAGGCTTGAAAATTTCCACGGGGGTTGGAAGTCACTGGACCTAAAAATTCTATATAAGTAACTTTTTTTTATAAAACCGGGGGTCGAAAACGTATATATCTAAAAAATCCTATACGAAACGTATATACATAACACTAATGAGCGAAAAGCTACGCCCCTGCAACTGTGGCAATTAATTTCATATGCAGTGAAGTGAAAGAAGCCTAATGATATTCCTAAACATGATTGCAACAATATGAGATCATAACACTCGATTTCCTAAAAATGTTCACGAATCTTAAATAAACCCTAGAACATTAATCGAATTGGAATGAGAAAATGATAGGGATTTAGGGTTTATACCTTCTTCAACCTTCTTCTTAACGTGATTTTCTCTGGCTTCTTGAACGTAACTCATTTCTGAAACGAGGAATGAATCCAAAGAAAGGGTAAAGCTTCTGGCTTCCAAACTTGTGTTGCTTCGGTTTTTGATCAGCAAACGTGAGGTTTAATCGACCCTCCCGGATACTGGAATACAAATACGGACATACGGTGGACCCGACTTCTTATATATATATTTAACTTTTGAGTAAATTGTCATTTTAGTTTGATAATGTTGTCATTTCAATCCAAAAATGTTTTTCTTTCCAATATTTGGGTCTTCAAAACCTTAGCATTTTCACCCGTTTGAGTAACTACATCTAGTTTTTCACGTTAAATCAGGGGCGTTTTGTCTTTTTTTCATATTTATTTAAATTCTTCATCTTTTTAACCCTTTCAAACCCAACTCCACCTATCATTTAAATACAAATATTTGAACCGACCCAATTTTGAAGCTTTGAATGAAACTTGCTTAATTTTGAATTGTCGCTATTGATTTCGTATAAGATCAACCACAACAGCTCGTATTTTAACTTGAGTAAATTCTCATTTTCGTCTTTGTGGCTTGATGACTTTTACCAGTTTAATCCAAAAAGGTTTTTTTTTCTCATATGTGGGTCCTCGTGGTTTTTTAAAACCTTATCATTTTCATTCAATTCACTTCACTAACTTCATCTAGTTTTTAATGTTAAATTAGGGGCATTTTTGTCTTTTTTTCATATTATTTTTAATTCTTCATCTTTAACCCTTTCAAACCCAACCCCACCTACCATTTAAATACAAATATTTGAACCGACCCAATTTTGATGCTTTGAATGAAACTTGCTTAATTTTGAATCGTCGCTATTGATTTTGTCTAAGATCAACCACAAAAGCGTTGACGTTATCTGAGCCCTGTTGTGCCAAAGTTAGCTTCATAAGAAGTATTGAAGCATATGCAGATGCCTTGTTGGAACTTTCTCCGACGACGACGGCACTGACAACGGTTCCCGTCGACCACAGATGCGATAGAGAGTTCTGAGAGGTAAGACACATGCGCACGTCACGATAGTCGACCTCATTTGAAACACGTCCCACAAATCATTACGATATCATGCACGACTTCAAGTAGCATCTACAAGTGATTGGTTCTACTTAGGGGTGCAAATGAGCCGAGCGGCTCGCAAGCGACTCGAGATCAGCTTGAGAAAAAGCTCGAAGCGAGCTGAGCCTAATCAAGCCCGAGCTCGAGCCTCGCATGTGAAGCTCGTTGGGCTCGTCAAGCCTTATCGAGCCTTAGTGTAAACGAGCCGAGCTTATTTAAACTTGTTTATAAGCCGACCTCGAACCTAAAAATAAGCTTATTTAGTAAACGAGCCCGAGCTCGAGCTTCACTTATCGAGCTCGCGATCAGTGGCGGACCCAGGAATTATTTGTTGGAGGTGCGGATGAGTGGCTCAAGCATATTTTCAAGGGGTGTGGTCGGGTTTTTTGCCTAAAATATACACTAAAATTTTTTTTTCAAGGCGTGCGTCCGCCCACCTTGGGCATAACCTAGGTCCGCCCCTGCTCGCGAGTCTAAAAATTCTATTATTTATATTATTTTTATTTAATATACTAATTAATAGATAATAAACGAGCCGAGCCTGAGCTGAGCTCAAGCTTGAGAAAATACAAACGAGCCGAGCCCGAGCTCTTATAAGTTAATCGAGTAGCTCGGCTCATTTGCACCCCTAGTTCTACTGGCGTAGGTGACGTGGTGGTAGCAGTCTTATGACATGGTGAGGTGGTGGTTGTGGTTTTGGTGACGGGTCACCGGAGTTGGGAGTTGGTCAGAACTTGGGTTGGGGACAGTGTGGATGTAACCGATTTTAATAGAGAGAGCATGCTTAATTTATTTATTTTTCTTTAAACTAGTACATACTGCTTAAAAACGTGTACATTAAGTAGAAAGACAAAAATGCCCCTGAGTTAAAATTAAAAAATAAATGAGGTTAGCAAGTTAGATGAAAATGGCAATGTTTTGAAAACCACAAGGGCCCAAATGTTAGAAAAAAAATCTTTTTTTAGGAAAGTGACAAAAGTGATCAACCATAGGGAAGAAAATCACAGTTTACTCTTTTAACTTTTTATATATTTAAAAGCCAAATTTGAGCAAAATAATCTAAAACTGCCACGTTACATATTCACTGGTGATAAAGTAACTTTCATTTTTGTTTCCAAGTGGCAAGTGCAATCTTCTTACTCACACAATTCATTATAGCTGAGTTTGCATCCGATTTTGCTAAGAAGAACGGTACGTTTCCTCATTTTACTCATAATTATCTAGGTGAGCAAAATGGGGAGGAGTTCATATGTTGGTCAAGTACAAACCAGTGATGGTAGTGGTTTAATGGGTACTCGTGAACAATATATGGGTATTACTAATGCTTAGGAACAAGCATAATATTAGTCCTGACCAAGTTAGAAATTGCTATTGTCATCGAGAACAAATAAAGATCGATATTTGTTATCAAGAACAAACAAAGTGTGAATGCACTATGTCTGTAGCTTTCGTCTGTATTGAGTCTTTATTTAACCTGTTTGATGTCTTTGTTATGTTTATAGTATGTTTTGTATATAATCTGAGATGAAACAAAGGTTAAGTATGGTTTGTAAGTCTATCTGGACGGATGGAGTCCATCCGGACAGATGGACATAACCCATCCGGACGGATGGGCAGTAGATGTGTTTCACCCGAATGGGCAACCTCTATAAATAGAGGTGCTTGGGTCCTGATTTTGTACTGATCATTTTGATACCCAAGGCGAAGCCTAGTCAAAATTCTCTTAGGTTTTGTAATCTTCCTATTATCAATGAGAACCATGTTAAACGGTATCTACGGTGTTACTCTCTACTACTTTCTTGGATTCCGCACACGACAGTAGGTGTTAAGATCCGGTCTGAGTGTTTGAAGACCCGAGGAAGCTTCAGATTCGATCACTAAACCATTGGAGAGGCTACACATGGATCTATTCGGTCTTGTTAATGTGAAGAGTATTACCGGAGAAGTGTACTGCCTTGTTGTGACAGATGAATATTCGAGTTTTTCGTGGGTATCTTTTTTGAAGTCCAAAGATTTCCAGAGTTTGTTGATGTTGTTCCGGAAGTTAGAGAATCTGTACCTTCGACATATTCAAAGAATTCACAGCGACAATGGTACAAAATTCAAGAACAACCAAATGACAGAGTTCTGCAATAGAAAAGGTATTTTGCAAGAATTCAGTGCTCCGTACACGCCGCAACAAAATATGGTGGCAGAAAGAAAAAAACGGACACTGATTGAAGCGGCACACTCTATGTTGGCGGATTCAAAGCTCCCTGTGAGTTTTTGGGTTGAAGCCGTGTCATCTGCTTGCTATACCTTAAACCGACTGCTGACCGTAAAACCACATAACAAGACATGTTTCGAGTTGATAAACAACTGAAAGCCGAATCTAGAATATCTTGAGCCATTTGGGTCACCCTGCACGGTGATAGATCCTGATGGGAAATTCGGTGCAAAATCTTTGGAGGGATTCTTCATGGGATATGTTAGTCCACTCAGGCGTGTATATCTTCCAAGTCTCAACAAAGTGATTGAAGGTCAGCATGTGGATTGCCAAGGTTACACTATGCCGACGCAAAAACCTGGTGATTCATGGTTATTCAACTATGAGAAGCCGTGGGAATCATTTCATCTTCCTGAAGAACCATCATTTGAAGATCAGATAAAGTTGTATCAGGAGTATAAGTCTTCTCAGGTGAACGAAGGTCCAACCAAGACTCCAAAAGACAACAGAGTCCTAATGATGATGAAGCTGGTCCAAGTCACACTCTACTAGATGATGCAGAAGGTCAACAAACTCAGACTTCAGAACAAGATGAACCTGTTCAGGAAACTCAAGTCGTGGTGTTCGACAAATCAGAAGAATCTGACTCTGACAGTCCTACTTTTGATAGAGGAGATTCAGAATCTGAGGGGGAGCAGGTCCAATCTGAAGGTCAGACAAACCAAATCGATGATCAGAGTGCTGAACAGAATGTTACGAATTTGGAAAGCGAGGTGATAGTCTCTGGTGAGGTAATGCCATAGACGCTATCTTATCACCCCGAGGAGTTCATTATCGGAGAGCTACAAGCAGGAGTTAGAACCAGACATCAGATTGACCAAGGCTTTTCTTGTTTTTATTCAAAAGTTGCTTCGTTACAAAATAATTTTTCTCTCAGTTGCTTTATTTCGCAGGTTGAGCCTAGGACATACAAAGAGGAGCTGACTGAGGAATCGTGGGTGAAAGCGATGCAAGAAGAGCTAAATCAATTTGAGAAACTTGGTGTTTGGAAGCTTGTGGATTTTCCTGACGGACATCGAAAGATCAATACCAAATGGATGTTTAAGTGTTAGAAAGACGATCGAGGTGCAGTTGTGCGCAATAAAGCTCGCCTGGTCGTTCAGGGTTTCAGTCAGCAAGAGGGAATTGATTTCACCGAAGCGTATACCCCAGTTGCTCAACTTAAAGCGATTAGAATCTTTCTAGCATTTGCATCCTGGAAAAGGGTTCAAGGTGTATCAGTTAGATATCAAATCAGCCTTCTTATACGGAAAGGTGAAAGAAAGGGTGTATGTTCAAGGTGTATCAGTTAGATATCAAATCAGCCTTCTTATACGGAAAGGTGAAAGAAAGGGTGTACGTCAGTCAGCTACCGTGCTTCACTGACCCTATTCACAAAGATAAGGTTTACCTTCTGGACAAAGCCTTATACGGGATAAACCAGGCCTGGAGAGCCTGGTACGAGACGCTTTCTCAGCACCTGTTATCGAACGGCTTCACACGAGGGAAGGTAGATGCAACTCTCTTCACAAAAGAAGCTGGTGGTCATCTTTTGATAGTGCAAATATACGTTGACGACATTATATTTGGATTTACCGACGATGATATCTGCAAAGAATTTGAAAAAGTCATGAAACAGAAGTTCGAAATGAGCTCAATGGGCGAGACGAAGTTCTTCCTCGGCTTGCAGGTCGATCAACTGCCAGGAGGGATCTTTATACATCAAACGAAGTACATTCATGATGTGTTGGAGAAATTCAGCATGTCAGGGACTTCTGCCATGTCTACCCCATTAGCAACCAACCACGGCATCAATCCGGATCTCATGGGAGATAAGGTTGACGAAACCTTGTACCGATCGATGATTGGTTTACTCATGTACTTAACCGCATCAGTGCCCAATATAATGTACCCAACTTGCCTCGCGGCACGATACCAATCGAGTCCGAGAGCCTCTCATCTCATGATCGTGAAAAGAATCTTACGCTACTGGAAATGAACGCCAAGCTTAGGTTTGTGGTATCCCAAAGATGGCGATTTCAGACTTGAGGGCTACTCAGATTCAGATTTTGGTTGCTGCAAAATCAATTCAAAGTCTAAAACTTCAAGCTGCCAATTCTTCGGACCACGTCTGGTAACTTGGCAGTGTAAGAAACAAACCACAGTCGCGCTCTCAACATGCAAAGCTGAGTACGTCTCAGCTAGCAGTTGTTGTTCACAGATTCTGTGGATTCAGCAGCAAATGAGGGACTATGATTTGCAATTTCTTACCTCGCCTATTTTTGTAGATAACGAGGCTGCAATAAATATCACCAAAAAACCCGGTACATCACGCTAAAACTAAACATATTGAAATTCGACATCATTTCATCCGTGACTGTTACGAGAAGAAGTTGATTCGAATTGAAAAAATCCACACCGACAAACAAAAGGCTGACCTTCACACTAAACCGTTTGATAAAACACGTTTTCATTATCTTTTGAAACTAAACGGTATGAAGCTTTTGTCCTCGGGGGAGACATAGTTGGCGTTGACGAAAATTCCAGTGCAGAGGACGTTGAGAAGCATTCTGCATTGGTTTGTCAATTTTTAAATGTTTTGGTTTTTAGGGGGAGAAAATGTTGTAGAAAAAACAAAAACATTAAAAAATGTAAAAAATACTAAAACAGTAAAAATGCAAAAAACATAGAAAATGTCAAAAAAAGTTAGTGTAAAAAGAGGAAATGATAGTACATCAGCTAGACTGTCATGGTAGGCTAAAGATTTGGAAAGATAAAAAGCGTTAAGCGGTCTCACTGATGATGTGTCAGTAGGTTTTTACACGTTTAGTAGACTGTATTCGGGATATAAACCTAAAATCAATATCTTGCTTATCTCGTGGGGAACATCTCTCGGATATATGGGTAACCCCCGAAATCTTGTTTGAAAGATTGCCTAATTCTGAGATACTAGGTCTTTATACTGTTTGATATCTGTGGTATTATACCAGGTCTTCTGATTTTGTGTCAGCAATGGCCTAGACCTCGTATAATACTTTATCCGCTTTAAAAGCTTTCCCTCAGCATAAAAATTGATAAAATATCAAAAGATATAACTCAAGTGCTGTTGTAAAGAAGATCCCTAAATGGGACACACCTAAAGTCGAGCCATCATCTCTCTGACTGAACGAAAGTTCTAACCTGAGCTTTCATGGTCTCGCACTACCCCGAGAACAGATATCAATCTAGTATATTCACCTGTAAGACTGAATATGGGGAATCTGGATACCAGAGTATATTCTGAGGTGGGACACGCGAATAAGTTAAGTGCTTAAAACATTAAATAACGTATCTCGAATCAGTTGAACTCTGTGTGAAAATTTAAGTGGATTAGTATACTGACAATCTCGGTGAATCATTTAAAACTTACTGTGCTATAAGCTCAACGGTGCTTGTGACTTGTCGGCAGCTGATATGATCCTCTAACATAACTCACAAAAATATGTCTATAAATAGTTTGTTGTTTCATTTTCAAATTTTAAACCCAAAAAGATTTTCAGTGTGTTTTAATATAAAGTTTTTAAAAAATACAAAAGATTTTATTTCTGCGTTATTTTCGACAAACCAGTGTTGGAAAGCTGATCTTCGGAATCTCAGATGCAGAGAAAGATCCTAAATAGATTGGGTGGGAGCTAACCTGAAAGTGATTGGGAAACTGAAAAGCTGAACAAGTTCATTAATTTGAAACTTGTGATTTTGAAAAAGTTGAAAAATTTGATCAAAAATGTCAGATGGTTCGACAAATCAATTAACCAGGGTCATTAACTTGGACCTGGATACTTGAGTGGATGTTAAAATCTGATAAAATTTGAAAAAAGTTTGAAAAATTGAAAAATTTTTGAAATTGCAAAGTCCATCCAGACGAATGGACTTTGTCCATCCGGACGTATGGAGATGCAAGTCCATCCGGAGCATTTTGCTCATCCCGACGGATGGATTTGGGTGATATAAATAGGCCATTCGGATAGAAGTAGTTCATTTGAACCATTTGCTCATCCGGACATAACCCTTTTTCTCTCAAAACTTTTTAGTCAAAATCTAGCCGTTACACCGCCAAAATTTATACCTAGGGGTGTTGACTGGCACAACATCTACAATGGTTAAGGTTAGGCTTCGATTACACTTGTTTAAATGCTTCAATTTTACGGTCATAACTGTCGGCCCTATTAAACCTTAGATTTAGGGAGTTTTAGGGTGTTTTTGATAAAAGTAATCCTAGATATATGTTAATCGGCACATTCTTTAAGAGATTTAACCATCAATTTGATAAAATTTGACAAAATTTGATCTTTGATTCATATGAATGTTCATCAGTTTGCTCATCCGGATGAGGTTCCGGATGAGTCCATTCGGACAAAAGAGGTTGTTTGATTTGAACAGTAACATGTTTATGTTCATCCGAATGAGAAAGGCCATCCGGGGATGTGTCCATCCGGATCAGTTATCTTTATTATTCATCCGAACCAACTCCATCCGGACCATTGTCCATCTGGATGGATTGTATTGAAAGTTGAAATTTTTTTCTAAGTGTTGGGAAATTTTCAAAATGCAATATTGTCTCGATATATGTGCAATATCTAATGATGTTATTTGTGCTGGCTAAGAGTTCAGATTTTCACAACAAGCACAATATCTGTTGTACTCTAGACAAGTCATTGCCAAAAATGGGATCACTTGTGGAGATCTTGAAATTTATCGAGGATAACAGGATTCATAAAGCTTTGACTGATAGACACAAATGTTACGAGTCACATGTAAGGGCGTTTTGGAACAGTGCACATTACGTAGATGACGAAAAAGCGATACATTCTGCAGTGAAGATGAAGGATTAGAACGGAAAAGATATAGATGTGGCAGTTAAACTCACCGTTGGAGATATTCGGAGGGTTTTGGATTTAAAAGATAAAGATGAAGATCCAATAATTGTACCAGAAAGATTGTGCAAAGGCTTATGGATGAGAATGGGCTATACAGGGTTTGTAAATGATCCTGCTTACACAAAGTTGAAGTTGTCAAAGCCCTACAAATTCCTAGTTCATTCAGTTGTTCATGCCTTGGGACACAGGAAGGGTGCTTACGATGAATCTGCTGACTACATCATGAACATAATCACTTGTTTGATTTTGAACAGACCTTACAACATTTCACAACTGATCTTTAATCACATGTTAGATAACATTAAAGGTGAAAGATTCTTACAATATCGAAGGTTTGTGCAGATGTTACTGCACAATCAGATTCCTAACTTACCGAAGGCTGATGATGACAAGCTGAAGTTAGATCATATGGACAACGAAACCTTGAAGCGGTTAGATGTTTACAGAGGAGTTGAAAAGGGAAAGGAACCAAAATTCAGAAAGAAGTTTGCTGCAATAGAAAAATCAGATTATCAAGCTCCAGAAGATGATAAATGGAGGCACGATAATAGTAATTCTGGTACTGAAAATGAGAAGATGCAGCCATTTGAGCCAAAGAAGACTAGATGGTGGGTAAAGAAAGATGAAAAGAAGAAAACGAGAACTCCAACAGCTACGTGTGTGTGCTATTTATGTGTTACTTGTGCATGTTTGTATTTGTTTATGGTGAATAATCGAAAACGCAATCGCACTCTATCGCATCGCAATCTAATCGCAAACGCTAAACGCAAGGTTATTTATGATGTTGTATGTTAGTTAGGTTATTTGTGTAACTATTGTTTAATACTATCGCATTGGTTACTCGCAACGCATCGCAATGCTCAACGCACAAAACGAAACACCAAAATGCAATTCGCCGGAGACGTTCGATCGAATGGTCATCCGTCCGGATGACCATCCGATCGGACTGTCCTCCGATCCGCACATCTGCACCGCCTTTCCTCTTTTAAACACCTATAAATAGCACCTGTCACATCATGAACAGTGATGTGACAGCTCTCTCGTCCGACCAGCGCTTCCAGCCCTATTTTCTCTCGATTTCTCGCGATTCTTGTAAGTTTTCCACTCAAATCTTGTACACCTTTGATCTACACACACTCCTTCATCTTTTTCACCATCAAATCTCAACTTTTAACCATGAAATCGGCTGGTTTAAGGTGTTCTAGGATGATGTCATCATGGGGTTCTTACGAACTTCAAGATTTGACCTCAATCCACGAAGAATAACTCAGATCTAGTGGATTCAACATGTTTAAACACTGATTTCGCATAAATCTAAGCATTTTCAGGATTTATAAGGATTGAAAGATGTTTTCATAATTTTCTTTCAACTCTTTTACACTCATTTACTCAAAACCGATAGAGTCCGAGCTCGTTCAGACCTTCTACTCGTTCTATAGTGAAGTGTTGGACTGAGAACTGATTTCTATCAAAGAGACAACCGATTCATAGGTGAAACATGAACAACCATCAAGAACGGTTAACTGATCGGACTAAGGTGATTCCCACCTCGATCGGATGACTCGGACTTGATGGGGATTCCGTTGTTTAACGCGTTGTCATACCGTCTCGATCAAACCGCAAACTTTACAAACTTAGCAAAATAATTCAAGTTTCAAATGATCACGTCACTGAACGGACAGCCGTCCGATCGGATTGCCATCCGATCGAACGACAATCCGATCGGATGACTCATGGTCCCAAACACTTAAACATTTTTACAAAATTTTCAAAGATCATCAATTTCTAACGGATAGTCATCCGATCGGACGATCATCCGATCGAATTACCATCCTGCTATGAACTTGTTCTCTAAGAAATGTCTCACTTGGAAAGGATCGCCATCTGAGCGAACGACCATCCGATCGGACGACCGTTCGACCGGATGACCTGAAAGGGTAGAGATACTTCTCTGTTTTTAAAATGCTACAACAAAAACTTCAAAGCCATCATACACAAACACATCCATCCCAAACGGATCACCCTTCGAGCGAATGGCCATCCGTCCGGAAGGTCATCCGATCGGATGACAATCCGTCACTGTTCACTTGCATCGTTTAACGCACTATTCATCGCTTATGCTATCGTTCTGTAATCAGGCTAACTTCCTAGCGCTCATTTCAATCCAAGACGATGTTTATTTATTAAACGCTATCTGTGTGTATACTTGATCCCTTTTGCCTTACGCACTTTTGGGTGTTACATACGTTACCTATTTCCAATCACAGTCGACATACAACGCAAACACTTTTATACGTTGACCGTTATTGCATGTTATACGTGTTACTCGATGAATGCTTGTATGTTATGTTTACAGAGTGATTGTTGCCTGACACCTTAGCAACGATAGTACTATAGTTTGGACTCAACACCTGTTGTGGACATGGGTTGTTAAGGGCTTTTCTTCACGTGTCACAGTGGTGATATGTGTTGCGCATTCTACAACTCACATGTGACAACCCGAAATCTAGAACTTTTCATTGTGTCGTGATGTAACTTGTTTGTACATTATGTGACTAGTGACTGACTAAACTTAATGATAACGTGAATCTTTACGTGATATGTGCTTTGTTATGTGTGCATTGGTATGGATATATGTATGTGTTATATGTGAGCCGAGAACCCAACCCGAGAACAAGGAACCCGACTCGAGACCATGAGGTCTCGAGTGATTTGTGACCATGACTCGCAACCGGGCGGTTGCGAGTGGGCCTTTGGGCCGTAACCGGTTTGGGCCGAAACCCCAAGCCCAACCCGAAACATCCCTTGGTATATATACCCCATCTTTCCCCACTTTCCCTCATTTCATACACAACACACAAACACACTTCTACTATTTCTCTCAACTAGAAACCCTCAACAACACACCCCAATCCCTTTCAATTTTCGGTTCAAGCTAGGATCCCGGACAAGAAACTCGGTCATGACCATCACTCGGACACTCTATCTTCTCTCATTTTCTTCCTTTCTTTCGGCTCATCCTCCTTCTTCACAACCGGTTAGTGTTGTTACTATGTGCATGAAATTTATGTATGCTTATGAACTAAGAAATGCTTGGTTAGTAAGTTTTGTATGATTTTTAGGAGGATTTGTGAAACTTGACTATATGTGAAAACCCTTGTGAACAAAGCTTGATAACATGTTTAAATGACTAACAAATGGTAGTTCAAGAATGATTATGACTAACCATACTATGCTTCTTTATTCCTTGCAAATAATGATGTTAAACTTAAGATTCGGATATATAATGTATGTTTTGCATGTTGATCTTGCTAAAACATGTGATTTTGGTTCATAAATATATGATTATGTTGATATGAAAACCCTAGAAAATGATGAACATAAGATGAACTTGTTTGAATATGACTTGAAGATGTAAAAATGGCAAAGTTTGATCTATTTTCATTGCTGGTCAGTTTAGGAAAAGTGTTAAGTGGAACCTTATTGGCTGTTTCCTAATCTGGGTCTGTTTGCATAGTACTTATTGGACTGATAGATCTGCATCATCACGTGTACATGAAAAAGACAGCATACCGACTCGCAACCGCACCGTTTCGACTCGCAACCAAGGCAAGACAACTCGAGACCACGTAGTTGCGACTCGCAATCATAGCATGACAACTCGAAACCTCACGATTTCGACTCGAGACTATGACGGTTGCGACTCGCAACCACAGCATGATGACTCGAGATCACACGGTTGCGACTCGCAACCATAACGTGACGAGCCGAAACCACCTGGTTGCGACTCGAGACCAGCTGGTTGCGAGTGGGCTGTCCACTTTGGTTATTGGGCCATTATGTGTTATGGGCTATCTGTTGACTGGGTTATGTGTTACTGTTGACTGCTTAATTGTTTAGGCCGGCCCAATAACCCCATGACTGTTTACTTGTATGCATGTTACGTGCCAGTATGTGTTTTACGTGAATACTTGTATCTGACCTATACCGGTAACCATGTTAGGACGTGGTGACCAGCGTGTGTGACCAAGTAACCTAAACCTACCGAGCAACCCAAGGTGAGTTCACAACTTAAAAGCATGCGTCCCGGTGGTTTGGGACACGAGACTAACAACTCCATCCCCTGGTAAAAGGGGATACCATTTACATACCTTCCCTAGTTATGGGAACAAAACTTACTTTTCCTTCCCTGGTATTGGGAAACCTTTTGGACAATCCTATCCCCTGGTAAAAGGGGATACCATTTACATACTTTCCCTGGTTATTGGGAACAAAACTTACTTTTCCTTCCCGGGTATTGGGAAACCTTTTGGTTAATTACTGTTTATACGGATTGCAACTAACGGCACTAAACGAAACTCTATCACTCAAGTCCCTACTACAAATACCGATTAGTCGCCGGGTTAGGCGAGCGGGTTATTAGTTGATAGCGCTATTTAGGTGTTTACCAGCCTCACACCGTGCCCTGGTTTGGGATCGGTCGTGAACTAATAGACTCAGAAATCCGTCAATGATGATAGAACATTGACATCGGGGCATCCTGCGGATACGCAACGGTTACCTAGTGTTCGGTATTGGAAAAAAAACAGTTTAGTCGCTAACTTTTGGGGTAGCTCCCCAGGGCATGTATAAACGGGTAAATTAACCGGTGAAACAAGTTTTTGGTAATTAAAACTGGACAACTAGTGAACTCACTCAGCATTATTGTTGACCCCTTACTGCATGCTTTGCAGGTAGCCAATGATTCAGGAGCTGCTGCTTGGGGATGTGTAGTGTTCGTCAAACCCGTGTGTCGGGATAACTGTTTTGAACAATGAACTGTCTTTAAAACTATTTTGGTTTATGCTTCCGCTGTTTGTTAAACTAATTACCGAATCTAAACTCTAATGTTGCTAATTACTCCGGTTATTAAATATTTCTACTATTAATTAAAGGCTCAGTATAATTGGTGGCTGGATCCTGGTCAGTCACGCCCCCGAAGCGGGTGTTATCTGCAGGTGGATTTTGGGGGTGTGACAGATTGGTATCAGAGCCATTGGTTATAGTGAACTTGGTTTTAAAAAGGGGAAAAATCTTTTTGGAGAAAACCAGACTATAACCCGTGACTCGTGACGACACTACACTCCAAGTACAAGGCTCAACACTTTTGACCTCATAGCTCGGACCAGTGTTTACTTGTTTGCTTACTTTATGTTTCCTGTTTCGCTATACGTACTAGTATGCCTAACTAGTGAACGCCCCCATACGATATTGCATGTGATTGCACGTTAGCACACCAATATGAATTCATGTACACTTTCTCGTATCATGTGATTGATAGGGTGGTAATTCCCTAAACCTCCATGACTTACACTACTTGATACTCTTTGAAATCTACTCGAGTGTGGGGAACCATTTGACATGAGTTAAGAGGAGCTGAGATGAACATGCAAATCACAATATTATTGTGGGTGCACACATAATAATATAGTGGGGTGGATGTGAGTCCCAGTGAGGCTTAACAAGTGAAAAAGGGGTTCCGTTTCGTTATTTGTATGATGAGAAACACAACAGTCCATAGGAGCCGTAGCAGTGATTGTCTCCTACTCGAACACGATCTTTTCACTTCTCCCTGCACCCCTTTCGAACCTCGATGCTATCGAGTATTACCTGAACACCCATATGAACGCCTAGCGAACTGTGTAGAACATTAGGTGCTTGTACGAACATCCCCGGGATGGATGTTGAAACGACAAAGATTGGTCTATATCCTTCTCACCTTTCTTCGCTTGCTGGAACTTAACGTGTTGACATCTTAAATGCGATCACTTCTGCAACGCTATCTCAACCTACCGCGTAT
Organism: Helianthus annuus; assembly: GCF_002127325.2. NCBI lineage: Eukaryota > Viridiplantae > Streptophyta > Magnoliopsida > Asterales > Asteraceae > Helianthus > Helianthus annuus. The sequence goes on along the minus strand of NC_035444.2, from coordinate 83,806,309 downwards.
TACTCAGTCAAGAGGGTAGACGTAGTACCTTACTGGCTTCAGCATTTGAACGACCCTAGTCACCGACAACGAGCATCAGCGAATTGATTCCAATTGAACCCTTAACCCTAGTCAGCGGCTCATAGGAGCCAGCTCTTACGAATCAGTCGGGCCATAAGCGGTGACAGTTGACAATGGTGCGGAAACGCGTAACGGCCAGCTCAATAAGTACACCTTGGGACGCGGCACGGAAACGTGACAAGATGGACTTGTCAGTAAAGGATCGTAGCGCACCATTTCAAGCAACGACATCAGAAACAACAGTCGCGACAACATCAAGGTCAACAACCAGGGGAATGATGATAGTAATGGGAATCCTCGCAACCGTAACAACATTGGAAATAATGCTCGTGGAAGGGCATTTAGGATTGGCGCAGGCGACGCCAGGCATAGTAGCAACATGGTAGCTTGTATGAGTAGTTGTTTGCTTCATCTCTATTCTGCTTGACCCTGATACTTCTTGAAACCGAACCAGATGTGGAATCGACTGATGGCAAGTCAAATAGAATCTCAAAAGTTCGTTAGGATGTAAACACGACCTTGTGGGACGAGTGTCCGATGTCGACCTTCCTTCTACCACACTCGATGGTTACAACGCAGTAGTTAGTGTGAATTGGATCACCCAGGAATCACGCGAATATACCCAGTGAGGAGAAAACTTTGTGTGGAGAATCGGCATTTGTTCTAAAGCATCAGAGTAGTTCAATAGTTAGCGCCATTTCAGCTGAGAAGGCCAGAAGTGTCTACAGAGGGATTACTCCGCTGTGTTAGCAACCGCTACGGATGTTAAGGCTAAGGAAAAGTGGATCGAGGATCCACCAGTTGTTCGTTGTTTCTCTCGGCGTGCTATCCGAGGAACATTCAGTTTTTTCTTCCGAAAATTTGTTAGGCGGAATCTCAGTTTGATCTCACGTCTAAGGCAGCCCTGATTACTTGTACTTTTACCATTTTGCGCCAGGAAGGTCGCAAGATCTATCAAAACAACTATAGGAACCGTTGGACAGGAGTTTTGTAGGGTCTAGTTCTTCGCTTTGGGGGAGCCCCACTTATCCTAGGGAAGATGGATTTTTTTTTTTCGTGTGTACTGACTGTTAAGAACTCATCAAGGTGACAGCCCATAACCGTTCGTCTCGATCCTGTATTGACAACCTGTTGACCAGTTACATGGGTCATGCTCCTATGTGAAGATTGAGTAGCGAACGAACTAACATCAGATGGAAGTCCAAAGGGAGGATGTTCCTAAAACGGCATAGTGAACGCAATAAGGCCATTTCTAGGAAACACCGGATGAATTATTCCATGACCTTTTGGGGTGAATAACCCACCAGCTGCTTTATGGATCACACTGCAACTGTGTTTATCTAGTACGTTTTGAATCACTTCTAGGAGAAAGGGGCACCTTGAACAACACTTGTATTCCATTGTAGAGCCTCTAGGGGAGGAGCGTCTACGTGCGAAGTCTACCTAAGTATGACTTCAGGATTCGGGAAGTACACATTTTCTTTTTTCAAACAACGAAGTGGGAATACACATGGATCTCGCTAAGATCCATTTTGTTAGGAACTGACCAACATCAAAGATCCCTTCGAGGATACAGGAGTTTCTTGGTCCCACTAGATACTATCGCAGCTTAATCACAAGATTTTCGATGGTCGCACAGCTTAAGTCTCGTTGGCACAGCAGGGTGTTGTGCTCGTGAAAGACCCAAAACAGGAGGACGTCTTTTCAGCTTTCGAATCCCAACTCTGTAATGCACTGAGCATCGTCTTCACCCTAGGGTACGGGTGATCTAGCGGTATACCATGATGCTTCGAATTAGGATCCCAGTTACACACGGATGCAACGCGAGAAGGTTATTGCTTACGCCTCTCGACAACTTAGGACGCACGAAAGGAACTACACAACGCTTGATTTGGAACTGGGAGCAGTGATCTTCGCACTTAAGTTATGACGGCATTACCTATACGGAACCAAGTGCGCCATCTACACCGACCACAGAAGTTTAGAACACATATTCAAGAAGAAGGAACTGAATATGCGACAGCGACGATGGGTCGGACTGCTGAATGATTACGAGTGCTCTATCAGGTATCACCCGGGCAAGGCCAATGTAGTGGCAGACGCCCTCAGTCGGAAGGACACTACGCCTAAGCGCGTAAGAGCTTTACAACTCACGATCCATTCTAGTCTACCTTCGCAAATACGAGCTGCTCAGATAGAAGCACTGAAACCAGAGAACGTTAGAGCTGAAGCCCCACGCGGGTCAAGGCAACGCTTAGAACAGAAGGAAGACGGTGCTTATTATGTAACAGGACGCATTTGGGTCCCACTCTATGGCGACTTACGAGAACTTACGATGGATGAAGCGCACAAACCTCGCTACTCAGTACACCCTGGTTCGGACAAGATGTACCACGATATTAAGACTACGTATTGGTGGCCTAGCATGAAGGCCCACATAGCAACTTACGTCAACAAGTGTTTGACTTGTGCGCGAGTCAAGACGGAATATCAGAAACCCTCAGGCCTACTCCAACAACCAGAGATACCACAATGGAAATGGGAGCAAATTTCCATGGATTTCGTTACTGGCCTACCTAGATCACAGCGCGGAAACGATACTATCTGGGTGATCGTGGATCGACTCACGAAATCCGCACACTTCTTGGCAATCAAAGACAACAGATAAATTCTCCACTCTGGCGAAGATATACCTCAAGGAAGTTGTTCGAGGCACGGGGTGCCCACCTCTATCATCTCTGATCGAGATGTACGTTTTACTTCGGAACTGTGGCAAGCAATGCACAAGTCTTTTGGCTCACGTCTAGATATGAGCACAGCGTATCACCCACAGACGGACGGGCAGTCCGAGCGCACTATTCAAACATTAGAAGACATGCTTCGCGCTTGTGTAAACGACTTTGGCAACAGCTGGGAAAGGCATCTGCCACTCGTGGAATTCTCGTATAATAACAGCTACCACACCAGCATTAAAGCTGCTCCGTTTGAGGCATTGTACGGACGTAAATGCCGGTCACCTCTTTGTTGGACAGAGGTGGGGAATAGTCAAATCACTGGTCCAGAACATGTGGTAGACACTACTGAGCGGATTGCTCAAATACGACAACGCATGGCGGCCGCTCGTGACCGTCAGAAGGCCTACGCCGATAAGGGCAGGAAACCACTTGAGCTCCAGGTTGGGGAGCGGGTATCACTCAAAGTTTCACCCTGGAAGGGTGTGGTTCGTTTTGGTAAACGAGGCAAACTCAACCCACGGTACGTTGGACCTTTCGAAATCCTTGAGAAAATAGGCAAGGTGGCCTACAGACTGAGCTTACCAGCAGAACTCGGTGCAGTTCATAACGTTTTCCATGTGTCGAATCTGAAAAAGTGTCTGTCAGATGAGACGCACGTAGTTCCTCTGAAGGAACTCACGATCGACGAACAGTTGAAATTCGTCGAAGAACCTGTCGAAATCACGGACCGGGATGTTAAGGTCCTCAAGAGCACTAGAATACCTCTTGTTCGAGTTCGTTGGAACTCACGGCGCGGCCCAGAGTTTACCTGGGAGCGCGAAGATCGGATGAAACAAAAATATCCCCAACTGTTTGAGAACAGTACAAACGCTACTGAGGCTGAAGCTACGGAATTTCGGGACGAAATTCCAGATCAACGGGGGGTGGATGTGACACCCCAGGATAACCGGGAAAACCTTACAACTTGACTAGCTTCCTCAGTGAGTGCCATCAAATTTCGGGACGAAATTTCTTTCAACTTGGGGATGATGTGACAACCCGAAATCTAGAACTTTTCATTGTGTCGTGATGTAACTTGTTTGTACATTATGTGACTAGTGACTGACTAAACTTAATGATAACGTGAATCTTTACGTGATATGTGCTTTGTTATGTGTGCATTGGTATGGATATATGTATGTGTTATATGTGAGCCGAGAACCCAACCCGAGAACAAGGAACCCGACTCGAGACCATGAGGTCTCGAGTGATTTGTGACCATGACTCGCAACCGGGCGGTTGCGAGTGGGCCTTTGGGCCGTAACCGGTTTGGGCCGAAACCCCAAGCCCAACCCGAAACATCCCTTGGTATATATACCCCATCTTTCCCCACTTTCCCTCATTTCATACACAACACACAAACACACTTCTACTATTTCTCTCAACTAGAAACCCTCAACAACACACCCCAATCCCTTTCAATTTTCGGTTCAAGCTAGGATCCCGGACAAGAAACTCGGTCATGACCATCACTCGGACACTCTATCTTCTCTCATTTTCTTCCTTTCTTTCGGCTCATCCTCCTTCTTCACAACCGGTTAGTGTTGTTACTATGTGCATGAAATTTATGTATGCTTATGAACTAAGAAATGCTTGGTTAGTAAGTTTTGTATGATTTTTAGGAGGATTTGTGAAACTTGACTATATGTGAAAACCCTTGTGAACAAAGCTTGATAACATGTTTAAATGACTAACAAATGGTAGTTCAAGAATGATTATGACTAACCATACTATGCTTCTTTATTCCTTGCAAATAATGATGTTAAACTTAAGATTCGGATATATAATGTATGTTTTGCATGTTGATCTTGCTAAAACATGTGATTTTGGTTCATAAATATATGATTATGTTGATATGAAAACCCTAGAAAATGATGAACATAAGATGAACTTGTTTGAATATGACTTGAAGATGTAAAAATGGCAAAGTTTGATCTATTTTCATTGCTGGTCAGTTTAGGAAAAGTGTTAAGTGGAACCTTATTGGCTGTTTCCTAATCTGGGTCTGTTTGCATAGTACTTATTGGACTGATAGATCTGCATCATCACGTGTACATGAAAAAGACAGCATACCGACTCGCAACCGCACCGTTTCGACTCGCAACCAAGGCAAGACAACTCGAGACCACGTAGTTGCGACTTGCAATCATAGCATGACAACTCGAAACCTCACGATTTCGACTCGAGACTATGATGGTTGCGACTCGCAACCACAGCATGATGACTCGAGATCACACGGTTGCGACTCGCAACCATAACGTGACGAGCCGAAACCACCTGGTTGCGACTCGAGACCAGCTGGTTGCGAGTGGGCTGTCCACTTTGGTTATTGGGCCATTATGTGTTATGGGCTATCTGTTGACTGGGTTATGTGTTACTGTTGACTGCTTAATTGTTTAGGCCGGCCCAATAACCCCATGACTGTTTACTTGTATGCATGTTACGTGCCAGTATGTGTTTTACGTGAATACTTGTATCTGACCTATACCGGTAACCATGTTAGGACGTGGTGACCAGCGTGTGTGACCAAGTAACCTAAACCTACCGAGCAACCCAAGGTGAGTTCACAACTTAAAAGCATGCGTCCCGGTGGTTTGGGACACGAGACTAACAACTCCATCCCCTGGTAAAAGGGGATACCATTTACATACCTTCCCTAGTTATGGGAACAAAACTTACTTTTCCTTCCCTGGTATTGGGAAACCTTTTGGACAATCCTATCCCCTGGTAAAAGGGGATACCATTTACATACTTTCCCTGGTTATTGGGAACAAAACTTACTTTTCCTTCCCGGGTATTGGGAAACCTTTTGGTTAATTACTGTTTATACGGATTGCAACTAACGGCACTAAACGAAACTCTATCACTCAAGTCCCTACTACAAATACCGATTAGTCGCCGGGTTAGGCGAGCGGGTTATTAGTTGATAGCGCTATTTAGGTGTTTACCAGCCTCACACCGTGCCCTGGTTTGGGATCGGTCGTGAACTAATAGACTCAGAAATCCGTCAATGATGATAGAACATTGACATCGGGGCATCCTGCGGATACGCAACGGTTACCTAGTGTTCGGTATTGGAAAAAAAACAGTTTAGTCGCTAACTTTTGGGGTAGCTCCCCAGGGCATGTATAAACGGGTAAATTAACCGGTGAAACAAGTTTTTGGTAATTAAAACTGGACAACTAGTGAACTCACTCAGCATTATTGTTGACCCCTTACTGCATGCTTTGCAGGTAGCCAATGATTCAGGAGCTGCTGCTTGGGGATGTGTAGTGTTCGTCAAACCCGTGTGTCGGGATAACTGTTTTGAACAATGAACTGTCTTTAAAACTATTTTGGTTTATGCTTCCGCTGTTTGTTAAACTAATTACCGAATCTAAACTCTAATGTTGCTAATTACTCCGGTTATTAAATATTTCTACTATTAATTAAAGGCTCAGTATAATTGGTGGCTGGATCCTGGTCAGTCACGCCCCCGAAGCGGGTGTTATCTGCAGGTGGATTTTGGGGGTGTGACATCACAGTCACGTCTGTGCATATTTCATTGTCGATAACCTACTAGCTTCACTTTGCTACATGTTACATGCTAGTTATGCGTAAAACGATATTCGCTACCTATTATACTATTAAACTTGTATGCTCACCTTTACACTATGTGTGTTGACCTCTATTTTAACGTATGTGACAGGTGTTTAGGATGCTGTGCCTTGCTTTTGTGGAATCAAGCTAGCAGAGAGTCTAGAAACGAATTTAATAAAATTCTGAGTTGTCGAAACAATTTATTTGTCTATGAGATTATTATGTCTGTATTAATTGATTTGCTAAGTATGTTATGGTATGGGACATAACTTTAAATATTTGGTAAAATTAGTTGTTATGGATTTCTCCTGGACAATTTGTTTCGCTCAGTGCCGCGCCCCGATGTTTCCGCCATCAGTTGGGGTGTGACAAGCTAGAACTCCAAAGGCTACAACTCCTAAACCTGCACCGAAGAGAGCTCCAAAGAACAAGAAATCACCACCGCATTTGATAGATGAACCAGATGAAGTTCCTCCAGAGAATGTCATAGATGAACCAGATGAAGTTCTTCCAGAGAATGTTAATGAAACAGGTGATGATATTCTTAATATGACATTTGATGAATATGAGAAGATTGCAGCTTTTCAAGTTAGGGGTGTGCAAAAAACCTAATTAACCGAACCATAACGGAATTAACCGACAAAACCGAACCGAAAAAACCGAACCAAATAAAAAACCGGTGGGTCGGTTAATGGTTTTTTTGAAAACCGAAAGTAGCGGGTCAGTTATGGTTATCATTTTTTCCATACCCACCATAACCGAACTGAACCGACATGTAATAAATCTTTATAGGATTTAGGATTTTCACCATGTTTTTAATATTTGATGTTTTTGACTGAAGATTTTTAGTACTTATGGGTTTTTCATATCATTTTGTTGTTTTGGTTGAATATTTATTTGAATTTATGGAATGTATCATATCACTTTATTTGAATATTCAATAATAATAATTGGTATTAATATTACAGATTATATATATTTTTTAATTTTAATACTATGTAATATACGGATATATAAAAATATGCAATAACAATTTATTCCATGTTAAAAAAATTAAGGTATTTTTAGCTAAGCTAAATACACGGTTAACCACCCATAACTGACCCGTTATAACCATCAAAACCGAATAACCATAACCACCATAACCGATCGGTTATGGTTATGGTTATCCAATAACCGACATCGCGGTCATGGTTATAGTTTTTGGTCAAAACCGACCCAAACCGACCCATGCCCACTCCTAGTTCAAGTCACTCAAGAAGCTGAAAAAGCAAAGAATGCTGAACAAGTTGGTGGTGAGAACGTAGAAGCTGTTGCGGGAGGTGAAACTGTGAAAGCAACGTTAGTTGAAGGTGTGGTGCATGCAGATTCAAGTGATACTGAAAGCGACATAGATGTTACAAAGATGGCACCAACAACATATGTCAGCGGCAAATTCAAAATAAAGGGGCCTTCTAGGAAGAAGAAAGGTTCAGATGATGAAGACGCAACTTACGAGCCTTCAACTGCTGAAAAGGAAAAGTTATTGAAGCATAAAGGTTTACAGAAATGTAAAGCTCAGCCTACAGGTGAAGTTACAAGAAGAAGGGAAGTCGGGAAAACTACAACTTCTATTCCTGAACAGATTCCTGAAATTGAAAGAGTTGAAAACGTTGAAGTGGAGATTCCTGTCCAAAGTGAATTCAGAACGGCTACACCTCCAACTTCTCCATTTCATGAATCAATTCCAGTTCAAGAAGAAGTTCATGTTACAACACATGAGCAACCTCCCAAGGCTGTTGAAGAACCGAGATCTACTACAAAGAAAATTCCATCTCCCAAGCAAGAAGGTTCGAGTCAAGGTTTTCTGAAAGTTCCATCGAACCTTGATGCTGGTCAGGTTTAGAAGATTTTGGAGATTTCTTTAATGACACAAAAGTTAATGAATTATCGAAAAAGGTTGCAGAGTTGGAAAAAACAAAAGCAGAAACGGAAGAGAAGCTCAAACAAGTTGAAGCAGAAAATGTCATACTCAAGAATGAGATGTTTGCTATGAATGAAAGGTTATTGAACATTGAAGCAGGCAACAATGCTTTGAATGAGACGATCGATGAGCTGCTGTCTATGAATTGTGTTCTTAATGATGCTAATACGACGATTGATGTTGTAAATGCGGTCTAATAAAAACTAACCTAATCTAGACACCCTAGTTTTAAATTTATAAACTAAGACTCTCTAAATGCTAGACCACTGACAGGCAAGTGTACCTATCGTACGTAGTAAAGCCTAATGAAGTCCGAGTATCGAACCCACGAGACACTAGCGACGCTAACTAGACTCTGACTCAACTAATTACTTAACTGGTTTTAATTTGTGTTTGGATTTGAGGTTTTAACTAATTAAACTAATAATCTAATTAAACAAGAAAATGTGGCAAACAAGACAAGCAACGCAACACAAACACGAACACGAGAGCAAAGTTTGATCAAATATATATGAGACAAGGACTACCTAGGTGTCGAATCCTTAGAATCATGCAATGTTACCCTGACAGTGACCATGGTTAAATATCCTACTCCCTCGATTAACCCCCCGCTAGAGATGTATCAAACGAAAGAAGCAAGACTAAATGTGAAGTGCTAGAACGAACCGGCTCGAGCTATCGATACCAAATCCTACGAAAATAGAATCCTTTTGACCTCAGAGACAGTTATGTTAAGAGAAGATCCCAAAATCGCAAAGCAAACCCAACTTTGATAATTGAAATCCTAGGAAACCTTAATTATGATGCAATAAACGAGCCCGAGCTATCGGTCACCCAATCTACCCACCAATAATTAGCTAATAACCTAGCTCACCCTAATCGTCTTTCGAGTCAAAAGATGAGGATGCAAGTTTTAATATAATGATTTTATTTATTAGTCAACTTGGTCAATTTCTCAACACAATATTCAACCCGAAAATCCTAAGATCAACGAATTAAATTAAATCCTAAGTCTAGGGGGAATTTCTTCGTGCCTAAACCGCTGAATTTATTGACTAATAAAATAACCAAAACATACCAACATGCAATATCAAGATCAATGTCAAAGAAAAGTTATGTAAATCACATCAAATAACCATAATCATGTCAAAATCGCATTACAATCATCAAGTTCATCTAAACCCAGGTAGCATGAAAGATTAGCCAAGAATCATAGTCGCTAAAAAGAAATAAGTCGCAAATAATAAATAAAACATAGTATCAAATCTGAAAACACAAAGTCTTAACAAAATTGAATACTAATAAATATCAAACCCGGACTTAATCTTGATCGCGGCTTGAACCCGAACCAATCCTTTTCTTTTCTCTTGTCTTGATCGCACTTTCTTGTTCGCAGAACTGTTCAGCCGTCACCTTCTGTTATTGTCTCCCCTTTTTTTTTCGTTCGTAGGACATTAGGTTCAATAAATATAACATGCTCAAAGGCCCATATAACTCAATAAACCTAATATTCACGTGAAAGTGGACTAATATTTGGGTGCATCCAAAGACTTCTGATCCCGAAAAATAATTAAATCTCTAATAGTGGGTTGGCCCACTACTTCTAATCGTTTTGTCTCTTGCAGCCGTCCACCAAAAATCAATAATATCTTCTCCTTCTTTTTATAATAATGTATATGAAAGTATATGGCAACAACTAAAAGTCCCTTCTTTTCGTCCAAATCATCCTCCACTAATGTTTTGTGCTTTTTTCGAAAATAATAAACTCTTATTCTCATCTGTAACACACGACATCAGCTTTTGGCTGTTGTCGTGCACATCCATGTAGTGGCCAACTAACTTATAAAATATAGATAATGGTCTTGGCCCACTCACAGAAAATAGCAGTAATTTCCTTCGGTCACTGACGATCTACTCCACTCAACTGGCTGGTTGTTTCTATATTACTCGTTTTCGCTTTATTTGCACCAGGACCTAGCAAAACACAAAATAATATAAAATAACACTCAAACTAAATAAAAACAAATAAAAACTATATAAAAATAATACACTTTACACGGGGCAAATATGTATATTTTACCACATATCAAATATCCCCACACTTAAACCTTTTTCGTCCCTGAAAAAGACTTATGCAAACGGAATCAGAGATGGATAAATACTCGGGTCAAAAACTTATTTATACTTGTTAAGATCAAAACTTGTGTTAGCCGCGATTGTAAATATGCTTGTCCCTTTAAACCCAAACTCAGTTCTAAGCCCCTTATCATGCAAATTTAGTTCAAGTGCGGTCAATCTACCTAGGGTCTCACGCTAGAAGCTACGGTCCATCTAATCCCGCCTCAAGCTTATAGAGAACAAAAGGAACGATCACTGGACCAATTCCCAACCGTCTTATATCAAAACCAAGAGAATTTAAAATCAATTTTTTTTCAACATTTTTTCTTTCTTTTCATTCTTCTCCTTTTCCCTTTTTTTTAATGAGCGTAGACGTTGCTTTCCCTAACCCAGAGGCATTCCGGCTGTAGAGTCGCTATCCCCAACTCGGATTACTTAGGCTTCGGTACTTTTTATTTATTTGCAAGTTCGATTTCACACATCCTAGAGGTGATCCGGTTGTAGAGTCGCTATCCCCAACCAAGATTACATAGGCCTGCGCTACTTTCATTCAGTTTCTAGCTCATTTTTTCTATTTTTTCTTTGTTTTCATGATTACAAATTCTAACGGTTTTAACTTATAACGGCATTCTTTATACTCTTATTGGCGGTTTCAATTTCCCATATTTCCCAGATGAAAACCCACTAGTAGACCGACAATTAAGGTAATATTAACTCAAAGGGACCTAAAACCAAACCGGACCTATTCACATATCACAAACTAGACACAAGCTCGATCTATTTAATCTCTTATTATCATTATTTGAACCCGAACAAAAACCCATCTTTTCTATCATTTTCCGTATTAATTTTGCAAACTTCTTTATTCAAAAGACATTTTTTTGATTTTTTTAATTTTTTTATTTTTTTTTATTTTTAGATTTTAATTTTTTTTGTGTATTTCAAATTTTATGACTCAAACGACTCACTAACTAGACACTAAATGATAGTTTTCCATCCCCACACTTAAACTTTACATTGCCCTCAATGTAGGATGGAAACCTACTCAAAAAACTAAAAATAAATAAGAAATAAAAGACCAGGGCAAATTAGAAAGGACTTAGCTGGTTATAATAAGGCGTATGTTCCAAAACTCTCGTCCAATCTAGCTCGATCGTATAGCATTTTGGTCGCGATCGGCTCTGACTCTAACTAGTACACTTGGAAAATGCCTGATATCTGATAAGCAGCTCCAAAATCACCCGAATGGAGATTGAGTACAGGTGGTACATATCCAAACCTGCATTAACAAAAACAAGCAAAACCAAGGCAGTACCGACTCTAAAAAAACGACTCAAAACTACTAAGTTAGACTCATAGTACAAAATAAATGACTCAATATACAAACTCTACAAACCTCCCCACACTTGAATTTAATCAGGAGGTTTCTCCTTTATCCAACCTCGGTCTAACCCATTCAATTCCACTCTTTTACCAGTTTTCAATAAGAAATCGTTTGTGAAATTGAAAAACAATCTAGAAAACTCAAATGAGTCAACCCACCAATATTTAAACTTACCTGGACCAAACTTGATTCGTGGCATGTAATGAGGAGAATGGTTTTCTGTAAACTTTAATGTTCCATTAAGCTTCCTTTTGTACCATCTCTGCACCCTCAGACTATGTTGACCCAAGTTTCTCTGTGCCTTCTCCCGTGATTTTATATATGATGGCGATCCAACATCTAAATCTTTCACGGGCCAGCTGTCAAACTCTTCAGCCACTTCCTCTTTTACGTTCGATGTATATTTGATCTCCATGGTTGACGTCTCTACAAGTAACGTCTCTAGATAGGCGAGATCACCAACCGGGTCAAATTCTTCATCTTCAAGAGTTGGCAAACCTACCAACTCATCACCAAACTCTTCCTCCCAAGATGGTATATGCTCCTCAATTTTCGCATCTTCCATCTTGTCTAGTGGCTCTTCTTCAACTTCAACTTTTTCAACTGTGGTGTAGTCGAGCACCTCTAACTCTGCCTCTTCTACTACCCCCTCATCATCACTCCAAAAGCCGTCATCGATATTCCATGGCGTGGGACACCAGTGGCTAGAACTAATGACTTGCTGAACCGGAGGTGGGACTTCAATGTCCATTATCGTCTCCGTTTCATGAGTGCGATCCTCATCTTCTTCATTCAAGGGCTCAAAATGTGAAACCTGCACGACATCATTCTCACAAGACAAGGGTAAATCTGATTCATGAGAATTATAATAATTAAAACTAGAATCGTAATATTTACCTGACTGTGAGATCTCAATGCACATTTCTCCCCCCTGATCTAGGATTGTGTAATCCATCTCACCATCAGCCGTTTGATATCCTAGATAATTTCCATTTATATCATACGTGTAACGGCCTTGGCTCTTCAAGCTCTGTGAATTTAACCTATCAAGTGCGGCTCGAATTCCCCTTTCTCTTTCTTCCTTAGCAGCTTTAACCCAGTCACGGAAGTCCTCTGGTGTTCTTTCAGGTTGGCAATTCCAAGACTGATATGACTGTGGCTGCACAAGAGGGTTAACATCGAAATCTATGGGACACCCCGAATCGTTTGGACAATATTTGGTGTAATGGGGCCCTCCACAGATAAAACACATGATAAAAATATATATATATAAAAATTAACTATAAAAATATATTTACAAAAACGACTAGACCCACTACTACTAGACACAAACCCTAAGACTCAAACTACAAATAAGACCAAATAAACAAATAAGACCAGTCAAAGCTAACAACGCAATCGCCTAAGTGTCCCCGGCAACGGCGCCAAAAACTTGATGTTGTAAATGCGGTCTAATAAAAACTAACCTAATCTAGACACCCTAGTTTTAAATTTATAAACTAAGATTCTCTAAATGCTAGACCACTGACAGGCAAGTGTACCTATCGTACGTAGTAAAGCCTAATGAAGTCCGAGTATCGAACCCACGAGACACTAGCGACGCTAACTAAACTCTGACTCAACTAATTACTTAACTGGTTTTAATTTGTGTTTGGATTTGAGGTTTTAACTAATTAAACTAATAATCTAATTAAACAAGAATATGTGGCAAACAAGACAAGCAACGCAACACAAACACGAACACGAGAGCAAAGTTTGATCAAATTATATGAGACAAGGACTACCTAGGTGTCGAATCCCTAGAATCATGCAATGTTACCCTGACAGTGACAATGGTTAAATATCCTACTCCCTTGATTAACCCCCTGCTAGAGATGTATCAAACGAAAGAAGCAAGACTAAATGTGAAGTGCTAGAACGAACCGGCTCGAGCTATCGATACCAAATCCTACGAAAATAGAATCCTTTTGACCTCAGAGACAGTTATGTTAAGAGAAGATCCCAAAATCGCAAAGCAAACCCAACTTTGATAATTGAAATCCTAGAAAACCTTAATTACGATGCAATAAACGAGCCCGAGCTATCGGTCACCCAATCTACCCACCAATAATTAGCTAATAACCTAGCTCACCCTAATCGTCTTTCGAGTCAAAAGATGAGGATGCAAGTTTTAATATAATGATTTTATTTATTAGTCAACTTGGTCAATTTCTCAACACAATATTCAACCCGAAAATCCTAAGATCAACGAATTAAATTAAATCCTAAGTCTAGGGGGAATTTCTTCGTGCCTAAACCGCTGAATTTATTGACTAATAAAATAACCAAAACATACCAACATGCAATATCAAGATCAATGTCAAAGAAAAGTTATGTAAATCACATCAAATAACCATAATCATGTCAAAATCGCATTACAATCATCAAGTTCATCTAAACCCAGGTAGCATGAAAGATTAGCCAAGAATCATAGTCGCTAAAAAGAAATAAGTCGCAAATAATAAATAAAACATAGTATCAAATCTGAAAACACAAAGTCTTAACAAAACTGAATACTAATAAATATCAAACCCGGACTTAATCTTGATCGCGGCTTGAACCCGAACCAATCCTTTTCTTTTCTCTTGTCTTGATCGCCCTTTCTTGTTCGCAGAACTGTTCAGCCGTCACCTTCTGTTATTGTCTCCCCTTTTTCTTTCGTTCGTAGGACATTAGGTTCAATAAATATAACATGCTCAAAGGCCCATATAACTCAATAAACCTAATATTCACGTGAAAGTGGACTAATATTTGGGTGCATCCAAAGGCTTCTGATCCCGAAAAATAATTAAATCTCTAGTAGTGGGTCGGCCCACTACTTCTAATCGTTTTGTCTCTTGCAGCCGTCCACCAAAAATCAATAATATCTTCTCCTTCTTTTTATAATAATGTATATGAAAGTATATGGCAACAACTAAAAGTCCCCTTCTTTTCGTCCAAATCATCCTCCACTAATGTTTTGTGCTTTTTTCGAAAATAATAAACTCTTGTTCTCATTTGTAACACACGACATCGGCTTTTGGCTGTTGTCGTGCACATCCATGTAGTGGCCAACTAACTTATAAAATATAGATAATGGTCTTGGCCCACTCACAGAAAATAGCAGTAATTTCCTTCGGTCACTGACGATCTACTCCACTCAACTGCCTGGTTGTTTCTATATTACTCGTTTTCGCTTTATTTGCACCAGGACCTAGCAAAACATAAAATAATATAAAATAACACTCAAATTAAATAAAAACAAATAAAAACTATACAAAAATAATACACTTTACACGGGGCAAATATGTATATTTTACCACATATCAACGATGAGCAATGCGAATGAGATCATGAAGAAAGAGATAGAAGATTTGAAAGTCAAAGATGAAAATAAGTCTAAGCAGATAGATATGTTATATGCTGTAATTCAAGACAGACTTGGTATCAATGTGCATGCGGCTTTCGATGATATTGAAATCCGAAGAGCTGTGGCTCGGAGGATGGAGAAAGAACAGAAAGATGCTGAAGAAGCCGCTGAAGCTTTAAAGGATAAAGGATAAAGGAAAGGGTGTCGTAGTTGATAATGAAGAAATTCTTGGATCATCGAGTCAACAAAAGCAACAACAACCAAATGTTGAAGTTAATGTGGCAGAGGTTGAAGTTAATGAAGAAAATGCTCTAGTTCCCGCACAGCTATTCGTCCTTGTTGGTGAATTAAAAAGTTTATCTTGCAGCAGGGAAGATAGTGTTAGAAGAATCAAAGTTGAAAGGCGTAGATTGAAAGCAAAGGAAGCTAAGAAAGCTAAGGTTGATGAAAAAGTTGACGAAGAGAAAGATGATGAAGATGAAGATGAAGATGAAGAAGATGATGATATGAAAGACATTGATGATTTTCATGAAAGTGATGACGATAAAGGCAATGATGATGATCAGGGTGGTGATGGAGGTGCACTGATTGTGAGACAACCTGGTGGCCATCAAGTCAATGATTATCTTGATGATACACTAAACGAGGAAAGAGAGGAAGAATAGCCTCAGGGGAAGTCTACATCAGGTGCAAAGGATGATAATCTTCAAAAGGTATTTTCTAATACTCCCAAAGTCATTTATCTTAGTCATTATGTTGAAGAGGGAGAACTAGTTGAGAATTGGACAAGGGAGTTAATGTTGGAAGCTTTGGGTATGAATGATGAAAACTTCAAGTTTGACATTGAAGATGAGATCCCAACAGCTCTAGATAGTGAGTATGTGTTTAAGTTTGTGGAAGATGCAGATGATTTCAATGATGTGATTGTTGAAGATGACTCATCAGATTCTGACCAAGATGTTCCATTTCATTATGCTGGTCAAGATGATAATTTTCCTACTTTTGCTGAACTATTTCGCACTCACAATGAAGATGATCTCAGAAGGAAAGTTGCTGAAAAGATTAGTACAGATGGTCCTCCAAAGAAACTTTCAGAGGAAGAACTTAGAGAAGAAAGAAAGAAGTGCTTTAAACAACCAATGGTTGAAGAAAGAAAGTTCAAAAGACCATTAAAGTTCTTCACACGGCATCCTGATGAATCGCTTGGAGACATTCTGTCATGGGTTTATCTAGAAGATATGAAGGTATACGCAATCAAACGTGAATATGGTGTTCAATACTTCAAGTTTCTAAAGGATATACAAACACTACCTTGGTGGGATGTTGAAGAATTAGTGAAAACAAAGAATCTTCAGCAATGTCTTCATTGTCACACCCCAACCGATGGCGGAAACATCGGGGCATGGCACTGAGCGAAACAGATTGTCCAGAAGTTTCCATAACAATTATCATTACCAATCAATTTAGATTAACATGTCCCATACCATGTCTCAAAAGGTAAACAAATTATTACAGACAAAATCTTGGCAAATAGTTCTATTCCGACAACTCAGATTTTCAAATAGCCCAATTGTTTATCTGCTTCTAGAGACTCTTGACTACATTTGTACAGACAACTATTTGTTGGCCTCTAGAAACTTATTATGGCCTCGCTTTCCTAGCAGATAAGCATCCTAAATACCTGTCACATACGTTAAAATAAAAGTCAATACACATAGTGTAAAGGCGAGCATACAAGTTTGATAATAACATATAGAGTTCGAAATAGTTTATGCATAACCAACACGTACACAGAGGGAAACGAAGTATGTTAATTATCGACATGGACCTATCGATACCAATGACTGCGGGTTGACTGCCCAAGGCAGTTCGTAATACATGATCACCACCGTAATTAATGCAAATAATTGTCCTTAACAACCCCCGTGTGAACGGGTGCTGAGTCCAAACTATAGTACTATCGTTGCTAAGGCAGGTAGACAGCATTCCATGTGTAAACATAACAAACAAGCATTCATTAAGTCATGTAATACATGCAGTAACGGTTAGCGTTAATAGTATTGCGTAGTGTTTTTGATGTGATTTCGTATAAGTAACGTATGTAACACCCAAAAGTGCTTAAAGCAAAAACGGATCGAGTATACTCACAGCGGTTGGATGGATTGAAGGGAGCGCTTGAGAGTAAGATTAGCCTGAATAGTACGGTAGCATAACGATAAGTGACGCGTAAAACGAAAAAAGTGTTGGTGGGTCGGACAGCTGGTCGATCGGATGGCAGTCCGTTCGGTCAGCTGACCGTGCGAGTGACTGTCCGTTCGGACGGCTGTCCGATCTGATGGTCGCTCTAGTGGATTGTTTCTTCCTTTAGGAAGGATGTGTTTGTGTATGATGGTTTGACTTTTGAAGTTTTTGTTGTAGCATTTGAAAACATTGAAGTGTTTTTACCTTTCAGGTCGGTCGATTTGACAGTCGTTCGATCGGCCGGCAATCCGATCGATTGGGCACTTCAGTGAGACCAAGTTCCCAGCATGGTGTCACTCGATCGGACAGCAGTCCGGTCGTGTGGCAACCTTAGTGCATTGAACATTTTTGAAAAATCGATTAAGTGTTAAAGCTCAAGTATCTCATGATCTGAAGGGTAATCCGATCGGATGGTAGTCCGATCAGATAGCAATTCGTTCAATACTCAAACATCAGATAGAGTTGATTAAGTGTGGGACCCAAGGTGCAAGCCGTTCGGCTGTCCGGTCGATCAGGTGACTGGCCGATCGGTCAGTAGGCCGATCGGACGGCACCTCGTCCCGGTCGTCCTATTCGTCTCACACTTGGTTGTTTTGATTGTTTGTCGTTTTATCGAGGCATTTTGATAACGTGTAAAACAACAGTAACCTCGTCACTACTTGGTGCTCCTGATCAGACAGGAATCACCCAGATCCAGTCAGTTAACTTTTCGTGATGGTGTTCCATGTTTAACCCGAAATCGGTAAACCTCGTGGCTAGAATCCAGATCTTGAGCCATACAACCACAAGAATGAGTAGTATGTCGACACAAGGTCCGATTCCACCGGTTTTTCAGTGCATTGAGTGTAAAAGGTTTGAAAGAAAGTTGGAAAACCATCTTTCGATCCTTTCTTTTGTGAAAATGTTTAGATCTACTAGAGATCTTTGTTTGTTTATGTGGAAATCGGTTAGATCTAAGTCGTTCTTGGTGGATTGAGGCCAAAACATGAAGTTCTTCAAGAACACATGATGACGTCATCCTAGAACACCTTGAATCTTGGTGATTTCAAGGTTAAAAGTTAAGATTTAAAAGATAGAAAGATGTAGGAGTGCGTGTAGATCAAGAAAGTACAAGATTTAGGTCGAGATCTTACCTGAATCGGGAGAAATCTGAGAAAAGGTGAGGAAAGCGTGCTGTTCGGTCAGAGAGTTTCCAGAAACAGAAAGTGTGAAAGTGACATGGGTATTTATAGGGTTCCAAAAGAGGAAAGGGCTGGCCGATCGGTCAGGCAGCTCGATCGGACAACCTGTCTGATCGGACGGCAGTCCGAACGGACGGCTGGTCGATCGGCTGGTTGCCTGATCGATCAGTCGCCTGTTTCGAGTGTTCGGTGCGACGAGTTTTGCTGTTTCGATTTTGATTGCGAGCGTTGCGGTGCGATTGAGTTTCCTAGTCAAATTAATTTTAATCCCAACTACTCATATCTCGCGCTATCTCTTCTCCACTACTTATCATACTATATCTATATACAATCATCCTTATTTCGTATTCAGTTTGCGATAGCGATTCGATTGCGATTGAATTCGATTGCTTTCGATTGATTACCATGCATAACATAAATAAACATGCACAAGTAACACATAAGGCACACACACACGTATAATAATTACCAAAATGCGTTGTTCGAGTTGCGAGCGCGATGTTGATTAGATTAGATTGATTAGCATTTAGTTGACTTTATCGCATTGTTACTTCCTATTATTCATAGTCGTACAGCGTTTTGTATCGATAATATACATTGATTACTGTGATTCTTGACAATTACTCCACATAATACAACTAACGTAAACATAAAAGAGACTATCTACAGTCAAAGAAGTCAAAACAGGAATTGAGCAAGGAGAGACAGATTGCAATTAGCAATCTTTTCTCCCTTTGACTTCAATCTTGACTTTGACTTTGACTTTTGAAACACTGGGGTGTTACAGCCTCCCCTAGTTGAGGGAATTTCGTCCGTAAATTAGGTCGAAGCTGTAGCGAACAACTGCGGATACTTTGTCTTCATGTCGCTTTCGAGTTCCCAAGTGAACTCTGCGCCTCGTTTGCCTTCCCATCGGACTTTCACAATAGGAATGCGCGAGTGTGAGCTGCTTGGTTTGGCGATCCATGATTTTGACAGGTTTCTTCACAAAGTGTAGTGTTTCGTTTATTTGGAGATCATCGAGGGGCACAATTAAATCATGCTCAGCCAGACACTTTCGAAGGTTTGACACATGGAAAGTCGAGTGGACATTACTGAGTTCCTCCGGTAGCTCGAGTCTGTAGGCGACTTTTCCGATCCTTTCCAGAATCTTAAAAGGTCCAACATATCGAGGCGCTAGTTTCCCTTTCTTGCTGAATCTGACCACACCCTTCCAAGGTGATACCTTTAGGAGTACGTAGTCGCCAACGTCAAATTCAAGGGGCTTGCGTCATCTATCGGTGTAACTTTTCTGTCGACTTCGAGCTTTCAACAAGTTGTCTCGAATCTGGAGGACTTTGTCAGTCGTTTCTTGCAATAGCTCAGGACCGGTTAGTTGCGAGTGACCGATCTCATGCCATACAATAGGCGATCGACATCTTCTCCCATATAAAGCCTTGAATGGTGCCATTTGGATGCTGGTATGATAACTGTTGTTATACGAGAATTCGACTAACGACAGGTATTTGTCCCAATTACCACCGAAGTCTATGACACACGAACGGAGCATGTCTTCAAGAGTACGAATCGTTCTCTCCGTCTAACCGTCGGTTTGAGGACAGAATGCGATACTTAGATTAAGCGTAGTACCAAGAGTCGCTTGAAACGTTTCCCACAGTCGCGAGGTAAACCGAGCGTCACGGTCAGAGATGATGTCACGAGGCGTTCCATGATTACAAATGATCTTGTCAGTGTAGATTAGGGCTAATCGTTCTACCTTGTAGTCTTCCCGTATTGGCAAAAAGTGGGCTGATTTGGTTAAACGATCAACAACAACCCAAATGCTGTCGCGACCTGATGACGTGTGTGGAAGCTTTGTTATGAAGTCCATAGCTATACTCTCCCACTTCCACATAGGGATTGGGGGTTGCTCGAGTAAGCCAGAGGACCTTTGATGTTCAGCCTTGACTCTTGCATAAGTCAGGCACTTCCCAACGTAGAGAGCAATATCCCTTTTCATACCCGGCCACTAGTACTTATAGCGAAGATCCTGGTACATTTTATCAGCACCAGGATGAATAGAATATCGGGATTTATGGGCTTCGTCCATCAAAATCTGTCGCAAATTGGTCCGCTTAGGGATCCAAATTCGGTCCAGGAAGTGGAATATCCCATTCGATTTATTCACCAGTTGAGCTCCATCGTGATAGATTCGTTCCTTCTTCAAAGTGCGTTCATTAAAACAGGCATGCTGGGCTTCGCGAATGAGGGTTTCGAGATCGTATTGGGCTTGGGTATCGTGAATGCTGAGCAAATAACTTCGTCTGCTGAGTGCGTCGGAAATGACATTTGCTTTTCCTGGGTGATAACGAATCTCACAGTCGTAGTCGTTGAGAAGTTCTACCCATCGGCGTTGACGCATATTAAGTTCTTTCTGATCAAAGATATGTTGTAGGCTCCTATGATCGGTGAAGATCGTACACTTGGTACCATATAGGTAGTGTCGCCAAATCTTTAACGCAAAAACAATCGCGCCTAGCTCGAGATCATGGGTTGTATAGTTCTTCTCGGGGATTTTGAGCTGTCGAGACGCGTAAGCTATAACCTTGTCCCGTTGCATAAGGACACAACCAAGACCAAGGTTGGAAGCATCAGAATAGACAATGAAACCATCGTTTCCATCGGGCAATGTGAGAACAGGAGCATTGCAGAGCATATGCTTGAGGGTTTGAAAGGCAGACTCTTGTTCAGTTCGCCAAACAAAAGGCTTGTCTTTATGCGTAAGAGCGGTAAGCGGCACATCGATCTTTGAGAATCCTTCGATAAATCGTCGATAATAGCCCGCTAGTCCGAGAAAAGAACGGACTTCAGATGGATTCTTAGGTGTAATCCAACTCTTAACTGCTTCAATCTTCGCAGGATCGACATGAATACCTTGACTATTGACAATGTGACCTAGAAACTGAACCTCCTCCAACCAGAATTCACACTTTGAGAACTTGGCATAGAGTTGATTCCCCTGGAGTAGTTCTAGAACCAAACATAGATGTTGCGCGTGTTCGGCTTGCGATTTGGAATAGATCAAGACATCGTCGATGAATACGATGACAAAACGGTCAAGATATGGTTTACACACGTGATTCATCAGATCCATAAAAATCGCGGGTGCTTTGGTTAAACCAAAAGGCATAACAACGAACTCATAGTGGCCGTAGCGAGTGCGAAAAGCGGTTTTGGGTATATCCTCCTCTTGAATGCGTAGCTGGTTATAGCCTGAACGGAGATCGATCTTCGAGAAACACGTAGCACCTTGTAGCTGATCAAACAAATCGTCAATGCGAGGCAGGGGATAGCGGTTCTTGATGGTTAGCTTATTCAATTCTCGATAGTCGATGCACATCCTGAACGGCCCATCCTTCTTTTTGACGAAGAGGACTGGTGCGCCCCAAGGAGAGGTGCTCGAGCGAATGAAGCCTTTCTCAAGTAATTCCTGAAGCTGGTTCGAGAGTTCACGCATTTCGGACGGTGCGAGTCGGTAAGGAGCTTTGGCAACAGGGTTGGCTCCAGGAATGAGATCGATACGGAAGTCGATATCACGACTTGGCGGAAGTCCAGGATGATCATCAGGGAACACCTGAGGAAATTCACAGGAACGTCTTTTACTTCTATCTTCCTTTTCTTTTCCTTCTCCGTTACTACAATGTTAGCCAAGAAACTCTGTATTCCTTGCGGAGATACTTGCTAGCTTGGACACATGACATGAGTTTGAGACCTTTCGAAGCAGTTTTGCCATAAACACACAGTAGATCACCATTCGTGAGCGAGAATCAAATCATCTTATCGAAGCACACAACTTCAGCATGGTTTTTGCGAAGAAAGTCCATGCCTACTATGACATCGAAACTTCCGAGTTGCATCGGAATAAGGTCGATCGGGAAGATGTGATTGTTGAGCTCAAGAGTACAATCACGAAGAACAGAATTAACGGCGACAGTTCTTCCAGTGGCGACTTCAACATCGAATGTCGAGGGAAGATAGGAGCGCTTATGACTAAGGAGCTTCTCGAATTCGAACGACACAAAGCAATTATCGGCTCAAGTATCAAATAAACATGATGCATAAATACCATTCACAAGGAACGTACCATTGACCACATTGTTGTCGGCCTGGGCTTGGTGCACATTGATGTTGAAAGTTCTTGCGCGTACGGCTTGTTGCTGCTGCTGAGGCTGTTGCTGTTGGTGAGGCTGCTGCTGCTGGGGCTCTTGCTTCACAACCCTGTTCGGGCACATGTTCACAAAGTGGTTGGGATCACCACATGCGAAGCAGACTCGGGCGTTGACCGCGGGTGCCTGAGCTGCTTGATGGCCTTGCAGAGCCGGGAGCAGAGCTTGATGAGCAGTGGCTTGAGCTGGGGCTTGACGGGGACCAGTACGGCAGTTGACAGTGAAGTGGCCGTACATGTTGTAGTGAGCGCAGAAACGACAGGCAAGACCCACCGGATGATGATATGAGCATGTTGGGCAAACCGGGTGGGGGCCTGTGTATGCACGCTTTGCTGGTGGTGCATAAGTAGTTGGAGCTGGACGGTGATGGTGCTGCTGCTGGGCCGGTACGGCCTGGAGAGGAGCAGTAGTGGTAGTGACAACACAGTTCTTGTTGCTAGGGCTGCTGTTGTTGTTCTTCTTTCTTTGGCGTGAGGACTTTGACGGTTGAGCGGTGGCGGTTTTGGCAGTTGGAGCGGTAGTGGTAGCTTGATGCAGGTGCTTCGAAGTTTTATCCCAGACACCAGCCTTGACCCGCTTGTCGTTGATGTCAGCGGCCAGTAAGTAAGTCTCCTTGATCATCTTAGTCTTAGCCGCTTGCACGAAATCTGCAACACAGTCAGGTAGGGCTCGAATATACTTCTTGATTGCCATGTCAGAAGTCTTTACTTGATCAGGGCAGATGATGCTGAGCTGCTTGAATCGAGCAGCAGCGTTTTCGCCATCCTTCTGCTTTATGTGCCAGAATTCATCTTCTAACTTTTGGCGTTCATGAGGAGGGCAGAATTCTTCCAGCATGACCTCCTTGAGTTCATCCCACGACAGACCATAGGCTGCATCGTTCCCTCGTTTGTTTCTCTTGGCCATCCACCAGTCTAGTGCGCGGGGCTGGAAGACGCCAGCAGCATTGAGAGTGCGGAGATCGTTAGGGCAACCGCTCTGTCGTAGAGTGACCTCAATGGAATCAAACCATTGGAACAACGCTGTAGGTCCTTCCTCGCCAGTGAATTCCTTTGGCCCACAAGCCTTGAACTGCTTGAAACTGAAGGCAACTTTGGGGGTAGCTTTAGGAGCTTCGGTTCTCGACTCCTCAGATGATTTACTGACGTTCTCGTAGACATCACTCACAGCTTTTTCTATTTGTTTGGCGATGATAGTAGCAAGACGTCTATCTCTCTTTTCTTGGCGAGAAAGTGGGTGACGGGATCCTGATGACGGTCCAGTTGACATTGTCTGCAATAGACATTGTCATAGGTCTCAGACACATCATAACCGAATCTCACCTCACACGTCTAGTACTTACTAAAGCTCAGGAACACGTTCAATCATGTAAATATATAATCACGTAATCACAAATTCACATAGGGTCACGTAGGCACATAAACACATAAGCACATAAGCACATAAGCACGTAAGACACAGAAGCACAGAAACACATACGCATGTAATCACAGAGGCAGTCAGGATACAGAAACCTATCATTCAAGGTCTGCGATTGTTCGAATATAGCAATTACCTTTTGCGCAGCGATTAGTATAGCATAAGCGTATAGTATAGCGAGCATCATAGCGTACAGCGTTTCCTTATGGTAGCAACGATTTGTTAATGTTTTGAGATCGAAGAGCAATGCGGGTTGTGTCGATCGTAGTGAAAGCAAAAATCGAATAAGTCTCAAAATTTTAAACATGTAATCAGTTAAACACATATAAACATATAAAATCAACGAGTCATCAGAGTCAGCAGTTGCGGGCTCAGAATCGAAACACATAAAAATCGAGAAGTGGATCGTCTGCGGCTATTAGACATTGACTACCCAAAGCGATTCGACTATTCTCAAGGACTTGGCGTACACATTTCGACTTTCAGGATTGGGCCTCTGCCTCGATTCTCGGGCATCCAGCGCACATCCCTCTAGTCATACTGTGAATTCAGGTCGTTGGAGTCCGTCGAGACTTTGGTGAGAGTTTTGTAAATTCATGGACAAGCCATCAAGGTTAGGGTTTCACCCCTGGCTTGACAACTTCCCTTTGATTTTAATAAAATAGAGGAGATTATTCATCAAAATATGGATTTTACTCCTGGTTTGGTATAATTCTCCCCGTTGATAAGAAAAATGTGGGTTGATCAAGCTAATTTTAGTCGAGAGTTTGCGGTTTTCACACCAAATCTCGACTTAATTGCTTGTCTTCATTTGTAAATTCGAGTGCAGTGATAGTGTAGTATAGGCAAGAATGGTGAAGAATAGCAGTAAGCTCATACATAGTCCCTACTGGACATGCACGAGTTGGTCTATTGGGTTCTAACTATAGAGTAGGTCTCTAGGACATCGACCCGGACTAGGTCGAGTCTTGCCTAATTCCTAATAGTTATGGCTCTGATACCAATCTGTCACACCCCAACCGATGGCGGAAACATCAAGGCATGGCACTGAGTGAAACAGATTGTCCAGAAGTTTCCATAACAATTATCATTACCAATCAATTTAGATTAACATGTCCCATACCATGTCTCAAAAGGTAAACAAATTATTACAGACAAAATCTAGGCAAATAGTTCTATTCCGACAACTCAAATTTTCAAATAGCCCAATTGTTTATCTGCTTCTAGAGACTCTTGACTACATTTGTACAGACAACTATTTGTTGGCCTCTAGAAACTTATTATGGCCTCGCTTTCCTAGCAGATAAGCATCCTATATACCTGTCACATACGTTAAAATAAAAGTCAATACACATAGTGTAAAGGCGAGCATACAAGTTTGTTAATAGCATATAGAGTTCGAAATAGTTTACGCATAACCAGCACGTACACAGAGGGAAACGAAGCATGTTAATTATCGACATGGACCTATCGATACCAATGACTGCGGGTTGACTGCCCAAGGCAGTTCGTAATACATGATCACCACCGTAATCCATAAAAATAATTGTCCTTAACAACCCCGTGTGAACGGGTGCTGAGTCCAAATTATAGTACTATCGTTGCTAAGGCAGGTAGATAGCATTCCATGTGTAAACATAACAAACAAGCATTCATTAAGTCATGTAATACATGCGGTAACGGTTAGCGTTGATAGTATTGCGTAGTGTTTTTGATGTGATTTCGTATAAGTAACGTATGTAACACCCAAAAGTGCTTAAAGCAAAAAGGGATCGAGTATACTCATAGCGGTTGGATGGATTGAAGGGAGCGCTTGAGAGTAAGATTAGCCTGAATAGTTCGGTAGCATAACGATAAGTGACGCGTAAAACGAAAACACGTGTTGGTGGGTCGGACAGCTGGTCGATCGGATGGCAGTCCGATCGGTCAGCTGACCGTGCAAGTGACTGTCCGTTCGGACGGCTGTCCGATCGGATGGTCGTTCGAGTGGATTGTTTCTTCCTTTAGGAAGGATGTCTTTGTGTATGATGGTTTGACTTTTGAAGATTTTGTTGTAGCGTTTGAAAACATTGAAGCGTTTCTACCTTTCAGGTCGGTCGATCGGACAGTCGTTCGATCGGCCGACAATCCGATCGGTTGGGCACTTCAGTGAGAACAAGTTCCCAGCAGGGTGTCACTCGATCGGACAGCAGTCCGGTCGGGTGGCAACCTTAGTGCATTGAACATTTTTGAAAAATCGATTAAGTGTTAAAGCTCAAGTATCTCATGACCCGAAGTGTAGTCCGATCGGATAGCAATTTGTTCAATACTTAAACTTCAGATAGAGTTGATTAAGTGTGGGATCCAAGGTGCAAGCCGTTCGGCTGTCCGGTCGATCAGGTGACTGGCCGATCGGTCAGTAGGCCGATCGGACGGCACCTCGTCCCGGTCGTCCTATTTATCTCACACTTGGTTGTTTTGATTGTTTATCGCTTTATCGAGGCACTTTGATAATGTGTAAAACAACAGTAACCTCGTCACTACTTGGTGCTCCTGATTGGACATGAATCACCCAGATCCAGTCAGTTAACTTTTCGTGATGGTGTTCCATGTTTAACCCGAAATCGGTAAACCTCGTGGCTAGAATCCAGATCTTGAGCCACACAACCACAAGAATGAGTAGTATGTCGACACAAGGTCCGATTCCACCGGTTTTTGAGTGCATTGAGTGTAAAAGGCTTGAAAGAAAGTTGGAAAACCATCTTTCGATCCTTTCTTTTGTGAAAATGTTTAGATCTACTAGAGATCTTTGTTTGTTTATGTGGAAATCGGTTAGATCTAAGTCGTTCTTGGTGGATTGAGGCCAAAACATGAAGTTCTTCAAGAACACATGATGACGTCATCCTAGAACACCTTGAATCTTGGTGATTTCACGGTTAAAAGTTAAGATTCAAAAGATAGAAAGATGTAGGAGTGCGTGTAGATCAAGAGAGTACAATATTTAGGTCGAGATCTTACCTGAATCGAGAGAAATCTGAGAAAAGGTGAGGAGAGCGTGCTGTTCGGTCAGAGAGTTTCCAGAAATAGAAAGTGTGAAAGTGACATGGGTATTTATAGGGTTCCAAAAGAGGAAAGGGCTGGC
This sequence comes from Helianthus annuus, assembly GCF_002127325.2. Lineage (NCBI taxonomy): Eukaryota > Viridiplantae > Streptophyta > Magnoliopsida > Asterales > Asteraceae > Helianthus > Helianthus annuus. The sequence continues at coordinate 83,778,876 of NC_035444.2, read as the reverse complement.
CGATCGGTCAGGCAGCTCGATCGGACAGCCTGTCCGATCGGACGGCAGTCCGAACGGCGGCTGGTCGATCGGCTGGTTGCCTGATCGATCGGTAGGCTGTTTCGAGTGTTAGGTGCAACGAGTTTTGCTGTTTCGATTTCGATTGCGAGCGTTGCAGTGCGATTGAGTTTCCTAGTCAAATTACTTTTAATCCCAACTACTCATATCTCGCGCTATCTCTTCTCCACTACTTATCATACTATATCTACATACAATCATCCTTATTTTGTATTCGGTTTGCGATTGCGATTCGATTGCGATTGAATTCGATTGCGTTTCAATTGATTACCACACATAACATAAATAAACATGCACAAGTAACACATAAGGAACACACACACGTATAATAATTACCAAAATGCATAGTTCGAGTTGCGAGCGCAATGTTGATTAGATTAGATTGATTAGCGTTTAGTTGACTTTGTCGCATTGTCACTTCCTATTATTCATAGTCACACAACGTTTTGTATAGATAATATACATTGATTACTGTGATTCTTGACAATTACTCCACATAATACAACTAACGTAAACATAAAATAGACTATCTACAGTCAAAGAAGTCAAAACAGGAATTGAGCAAGGAGAGACAGATTGCAATTAGCAATCTTTTCTCCCTTTGACTTCAATCTTGACTTTAACTTTTGAAACACTTGGGTGTTACACTCATGGTCTAGAAGATAGATTTCACGAACAAAGGTTGTGGGGATACATAAAGTAAACTTTCCAGATTGGAAGTCTCATCGACCTAAACGCACAGTAAAGGTTGATCCTGTTACGGGAATGAAAGATATCACATCACATGTTAGACGACCACGATGTATGAAGAACATGCCTTTAAAGGAGATGGATCAAGACTTCTATAAAGATTTCAAAGGGTGGGTCTTCAATCCAAAGACATATGAAGCTGTGATAACGTTGTTTGATGTGAAGACAGGTTTCTAGAGATACATTCAAGTGCTTGATCCAATGTGGCTTGTGAACTACTCGAAGAAGGATATTGAATGTCTGTTCTTCAACAAGATCATGTATTAAGAAGCAGACAAGGAGCAGGTGTTGAGATATCACAAGTTGGTGAAGGTGTGTTTTGAAAAAGACATTAATTCAGGACGATATTGGGAATCAAAATGGAGAGATCTTGAATCGGAAGAATGTCTCAAGGAAGAGCACCATAATGAAAGAATGGATAAAAAGATGGCTAAAGCTGCAAAGCGGGCAAAGTGGAGACTGGGAATGGGAAGTTTTGAGACTGATCAGACTCCGATTGAATCTGAAGAATGAAAAATTCCCAGATGGTCCAAGACAATGGATGGAATCAAGGAATGGCATGAGTGGTGGATTAATGAAGGAAGACACAAGCGAAAGAGAATGTTAGCAGAACGTGCAGAAGAGAGAAAGAGAAAGTACAGGGAGAGAAGGCGCAACAGGAAGGATTGATTAAGCAACAGGAAGGATTGATTAAGACTATACCGGAAGAAGACTACAACTACATCTAAGGGGGAGTCTGTGAATGCACTATGTCTGTAGCTTTCGTCTGTATTGAGTCTTTATTTAACTTGTTTGATATCTTTGTTATGTTTATAGTATGTTTTGTATATAATCCGGGATGAAACAAAGGTTAAGTATGGTTTGTAAGTCCATCCGGACGAATGGACATAACCCATCCGGACAGATGGGCAATAGATGTGTTTCACCCGGATGGGCAACCTCTATAAATAGAGGTGCTTGGGTCCTGATTTTGTACTGATCATTTTGATACTTCAGTCCGGGCATTAGGTGTAAATTTCTCTGTGCTAAAGGGGGTTATGTGAGGCTCCACTCTATCTTGTTGATAGCTGGAGGAAGATGGAAAATAGGAATAATACCCTGCTTTTAGGGGGACTCAAGTAGATTCCCTCATCTTTCGCAACTCGATTCCCTCATCCACAGGGACAATGGGAAATACGAATCCCTAGGACAATGGAAAACTTTATACCTTTCCTTTACTGTAAAGTGAGGCACTTATTAACTCCTCGGACATTCACAATGTCAGTAGCTTGCTGTCTTCTCCCTCACAGCGCATTCCTTTTGAAAGCAGGGGTTGCCAGCTGAAAAAAAGTAGACCTATATTCACCAGCTGTCTTTCTTTCAGTTCCGTTCTAATTTAACCTAAATAGGTGGGCTGGGATACTAGCAGGGAAGAGGAATTAAGTAATCCCTTTTCAAAGCTCTTTACCTAATTCGTGTGTCACTGCTGAGATGGTTGTTGTTCGAAGACTTACCGTGAATAATAGAATAGGTTGATGAAAACAAATCTTATTAGTTTCCGCTTATAGTCTTACCAAGGTGTAGCGTTATAGTCTTACCAAGGTGTAGTGCATAGCCATCTACTTGTATGCGAAGGCTGTTAAGCTGTTGTATAGGAATGCAACCTATCCCCCTCCTATGAAAACCCTATCAACCAAGAACCCAATGGAACTAGACACCGGAAGATAAGAGGATGGAAACAAGATGTTAGCAAATTGAAGTTAGGGCGTGGCCTATTGAGTAATGGAAGGGGTCAACCATAGGCTTAATTGCTGCGCTGCTTTCCATGTCCGAGATCAAGAGTTTGAATAGGAAGGCCTTCCCATGCCTCGCTTGTGCTTGTAGCAGATACAGACTTGCCTACTTCCTTCAGCCTGTTGCCCGTAGACAGATGCCTTGAGTGCCTAACTCGATTTCACCTACCTCTGATACTAGCTTCTGACTCCTTACCATGTTTGCATACCTCGCACGAGGCTAGGATCCCTTACTCGATGCCAACTTCTTTTACCTAAGGCCCGATGCCTGAAGATTGATGCTATCCAGCCAGCTCGGGAAAGCGGTTTTTCTACTACTTGGCATTAAGAGAAGCTGGGTAGCTCCGTAATCTGTCAAGGAGGTGGCTTTCGCTTATAAGGACAGTTGGAGTTGACGGTACAGAAAGAGCTGTTGCTGGAATAACTTGTGTTGATGGAATAGAAGCTCTTCCTAAATTGCGTAAGAAATGTAAGAGCCTTACCTTTTCTTTGAGCTCTCTCTTGCTTCAGTAGCTATTATGCTTAACACATGCAAGTCGAACGGGGAGCTGGCCAGAAGGAAAAGAGGCTCCTAGCTAAAGGTCCCCGCCCATACCTGGGAAGAGAAAGTACAACCTCTACTGCATCCTATCCTCTACTAAAGTAGAATTCTTTTGTTCTAGAATCACAGGCATTGGCTAATGATACCACAGACTTTCTGGTTATGTCATACTCAATTCTGTCTACTCTTATAGACCATCCCTTGGAGCATACTAAGAAGAAGCCCACGTAGCGGTAGCAGCAACGACATCTTCCTTCTTCCTTCTAGGCTTACTAGCTCAACATAGGCAACGGGTACCAATGCTAGGTTAGAATCCGATACTAAACTCTTAAAGGGAATCATGGTGGCATACACAATGTCAGTAGCTTGCTGTCTTCTCCCTCACAATGCATTCCTTTTGAAAGCAGGGTTTCCAGCTGAAAAAAAGTAGACCTATATTCACCAGCTGTCTTTCTTTCAGTTCCATTCCAAGGATACTAGCAAGGAAGAGGAATTAAGTAATCGCTTTTCAAAGCTCTTTACCTAATTCGTGTGTCACTGCTGAGATGGTTGTTGTTCGAAGACTTACCGTGAATAATAGAATAGGTTGATGAAAACGAATCTTATTAGTTTCCGCTTATAGTCTTACCAAGGTGTAGCGTTATAGTCTTACCAAGGTGTAGCGCATAGCCATCTACTTGTATGCGAAGGCTGTTAAGCTGTTGTATAGGAATGCAACCTATCCCCCTCGTATGAAAACCCTATCAACCAAAGCATCTTACAACGGTGTAAAGGTAATAGGAGGTTTGGAACCCAAAAACAAGTCTAGGCTTAAGAACGGCGATGTTAGTTGTTGAAGCGTTGGGCGCATCCCTGGTAAGATCTATGGCTTCTGCTAAGTGAACTACATATTGAAGTGAATATGAGAGAAAAGCTCTTCTTTCACATAGCGGGAGGGTGACCTTATCTCTTCCAATTCTATAAGCTGGTGGAAGAGCCCTAACTTGGATGCTTCTAGCTTACCATCTATTAAGCCTCGAAACCTTTCCGTAATTCTTTACTCCAGGTGAAAGATTGCAAAGTGGCGTGAACTGTTTCAGACCCTTGCACACCTTTTTTAGCTGGCCGGTAACTAAACGGCTAGCATGACTTTCTAACCGGCCTTCTCTTTAACAGAAATTTCAGAGAGTAGATTCGTTCAATATCCAAAGCACCGAGACTCAGTTGACAAGCTCATAGGCAAGACTGGAGGGGCTAGGTCGGAAATCAGGTTGGTTGCACGTTGCTTTGTATTTAAAGCAGTGTGCGGCCTCTTTGCAGAAGGCCTATGCTGGCGATAAGGTGAAACCCGAATTGCTTCCAGTGCCAATGTCTCTCACTAGGAGCAGTTACCCTCATATCATCCCGTCTTTGCATAGAAGATTGATATTACGGAAGCTGATATTTTTGTGCAATTCTATTTGTCGTTCTTCTCCTTGTCTAAGATTATTGTCTTAGCCAAGCGAGTCCGAAATCGCTGGGCCGAGTGTTCGCCCATTTCCGAGTCTTCGCCTTTAGATAACAAAAAGTGTCCGCCCCTTAGGTCGCCAAACTACGACGAGAGTTTCGCCTTTTGAAGCGCCAGTCGCGTAGGGCGACTGGGCCGGGCCGAGTCAGAAAGGCTTTGATGACTCAAGGTTCATATTAGGGAAAAAATTCTTTCAGGTTTTGTAATCTTCCTATTATCAATGAGAATGATGTTAAACGATATCTACGGTGTTATTCTCTCTACTACTTTCTTGGATTCCACACATGACAGTAGGTATTAAGATCCGGTCTGAGCATTCGAAGACCCGAACTCACGGTCCTCACACAAAGGTTGATTCTCATCACTAAGAACAAGCAAAGGTTGATGTTACACAACAAGAACAAATTAGGGATGTAAAAGAGTAAACACCTTTGTGTGTGTCAAAATGTAATTGTATTGAAAAAATATTGTAAATGAGAGATTACAAGAGGAAAGTATTTATAGACCCAACATTTACATAATGCTACCTCTAATATTTACACAATGAATCTCTACCTATCCATAATTACTGACTTTGTTATCTAATATCTCCCGCAAGCTAAGGGCGGGAATGGCCTGGAGCTTAGATCATAAAAAGGTGAATCTATGAGTTGGAAGAGGCTTTGTAAAAATGTCTGGAATCTAATCTTCTTTAGATATGAATTGGAGCTTTAAATTTCCTTGTGCAACCTTTTTTCGTACGTAGTGAAAATCAACTTCAACATGCTTTTTTATAGGCATGGAAGATTGGATTCTTCGACATATATGTAGTGCCGAGATTATTACACCAAAGAGTTTGAGCAAATATTATGTTTGCTCCAAGTTCTTTTAATAGGGCTTCTAGCCAATTCAGTTCAGCTACTATGTCGGCTAGAGTTTTGTACTTAGACTATATGGATGATTAGGAAACCGATTTCTGGTTTTATACGACCGTAAAGATAAGATTAGAACTCGTGTATATGACGAATCCCCTTGTGGATTGACGGGTATTTGGACAGCTAGCCCAATCAACATACGAGAAGGCCCATAGAGTCGAGGGCTGCCAGTGAGCATCATTGAAGGCTTGTAGATGAAAACCAGTTTCATGTCAAATGAGCAAGCCATGATCAAGTGTGCCCTTGATATATCGAAGAATGTGGTTGGCGGCAAACCAATGGTTTTCCTTGGGGGCATGCATATATTGGTAGACTTTGTTGAATGCAAAGGTGATGTATGGTCTAGGCAGATTGACATATTGAAGAACTCCCACTAACTGACGGTATTTGATAGGATCGAGTAGGAGCATGTTATTCTCAAGAGATAATTGTTGTGAGGAGCTCATTGGAGAGGAAACTGGTTTGCGTTCAGTAAAGGCATTGCGATGAAAAATAACCAAAATGTATTTCTTTTGTGATAGAAGAATATTCTTGCCTTGTGGCACCAGTTCAAGGCTAAGAAAATAGTCAAGTGAGCCAAGGTCTTTGACTACAAAAGCTTGACTAAGTAGTTATATGACGTGGTTGATAGCAGGTGTGTTACTACCAGTAACGATGATATCATCAACATAGAACAAAACGTAAAGAATTGTGGTGTTCGTTTTGTTAGAGAATAAAGAAGGATCCGTCTTGGAGCCTTGAAAGTCAAGTTTGTGTAGAGCTTTGGGGAGGCGATAAAACCAAGCATGTGGTGCTTGCTTGAGACCAGAATGGGCTTTGCGCAAGAGACATATATGATCTCGATGTTTCGGATCAATAAAGCCTTATGCTTGTCAAATATAAACAGTTTCAGTGAGATTGCCATGAATGAAGGCATTCTGAATATCAAGTTGTCGAAGAGACCACTTCTTTGTAACAACAAGCGAGAGGACCACCCGAATAGTGGTAGCCTTGAAAATAGGACTAAAGGTTTCAATGAAGTCAAAGCATGGTTGTTGACAAAACACCCTTGGCAATAAGGCGAGCTTTGTATCTTGTGATATCACCATGTTGATCATTTTTAATCTTGTACACCCACTTAGAATCAATAACATTAGTGTTAGGAATAGTAACCAAAGTCCACATATCATTTTTGACAAGTGATTGAAATTCCTTGGCAATGGCGTAACGCCACTTTGGATGTTGGTTCGAAACGGTGAAGGAAGTAGGTTCAACATTGAGAGGCGTGGAAGGAGAAGTCATTAAAACAACCAAACGGGTCAAAACAAAAGATTTAGCTAATTGGAGGTTATAAGTGATTTAAATGTCACGTCAATAAACGGTAAACATGACGCGTAAGCCGAGTATCAGATACAGTAAAATTTGATTAATGAACCTTAGAGTTGGGTTAAGACTTAGTGAACTAGACTTCCTTGAATTAGTGATGGAAAAACGTATGCTTGAATACAAGATGTCCAGTGGACATAAAAGCGTATGCCAACCACGTAGTGGGAGCAAAAATATGTTTGTTTTTAATAAGCCCAGAAATGGGTAAAATGGCAAGGAATTGATCTTCGCCGTAAGACATGAGAAATGGTGTTAAATGAAACGGGTTGAATAATTTCATAAGGGATTTATAAGCCGTTAGCTTATAAATCAGGATTGTTGTGAACCCGAGGTGTTAAATAAGTAGGTAAATGTTTTACGGTCGTTTAGAAACAAGTTTCGTTTAAATCAGATAGGTATTGTGAAAGTTATGCAAGTTATGAGTTATAACATGAAAAAAATGGCATAGCTGGGCAGATGCAGCTCCAGGAAGTAAACTCTCTGTCGAAATGGGGGTGTCACGTCACGTGACAGGAGAAGTAAATCACCGTTGCGCTACGCTACGGCCTTCGCGACACGCGAAGGGTCAAGAAAAAATCCCTCGCGGCACGAAATGGGCATTAAAGCTGGCAAATTTTCTTGTTTTCTTTGTTTTGCTTAGGGAATTTGTTTAAATGTGTTTCAAAACTCTCATAACTAATGTTTATGATGGTTTTGATTTTAGTGAACATTATAACCTTTTGGATGAAGACCAAGCATCACGCAAGAACCGAAGACACGCTAATTTGAAGCTTCCGCGACTATCTTTGTTTTTTGATATTGTGACTCATGTAGACACTTATTAACTATATTTTAAATGTTTTAAACTCAAGGTGAACATCGTAATGTGAATGTTTTTGTAAAACGGCATTTTTGTCGTAAAATGCAAACTTTATATGATCAAGTATTTATAAATTTACTAAAGGTCTTACAGGTGGTCTGCCAGAGTATACGTGTGTGTATAGTATTAAAAATAGTTTTTTTTACTTTGTTTTTTTATTGTTAATGGTATTTTAGTCATTTTATTTAGACTTAATCAAATGAAAAACTTAACATAAATTAATTAGTGTTGAAACCCAAGCTTGTTACATAATTTAAATCACAAACCTTATACATGCAACTTTTCAGGCATAGTATCAAAACCAATTATACCTTACACAAACCATATAGACCATCTATTTAATAACAGAGGAGGTATCCACACCCCCCCCCAAAAGTATCTACACACCCCCTAAACCTAAATGACCCTCATTGCCCAATACGCCTCAAACTGGCCCCACCCATACGCCCCTCATTGCCCAATACGCCTCAAACTGGTCCCTACCATCTAATTAATGCCAATTATTGGGTGTCAGCCAATGATTACCAATGATTGGGGTGTGTGAAACTTTATTTTGATAGGGTATTTGTATGGGGAAGTTGTGAAATATTAATAAAATTAAATTTTTTTATGAAATGAATTGTGTATATTATTAAATGCCAATTTTTTATAAGTATTATAAAACGTTAACATTTTTTAATCAAGTGTTAGTATAAAACGTCAACATTTTTTTAATTATTATTATAAAACGTCAACATTTTGTTAAATTAGTATTATAAAACTTCTACATTTTTTTATCAAGTGTTAGTATAAAACGTCAACATTTTTTTAAATTAGTATTATAAAACTTCTACATTTTTTTATTAAGTGTTATTATAAAACGTCAAATTCTCTATAATCCATAACGCAAATGTAAGTGAACATTGTTTGATAAAATAACACAAAACACAACACTTTCATACAAAATGTAATACAATACATAGCCGAAACCCTAAACCCTACACACTAAATTGCTAACTATTACATATTATTACTTAGATTCACACGAACCCGTTGTGTATCTGTATCAGGTTCTCAAACAAACCGTGAAATCGAACAGTTTCTTCGTACAACTGTGGCTAATGGAAATGCATGAAAATATGATGAAGAAGTTGATTCTCGATTTGATGAACCCTTCATCAATTGAGATTTTAAATACAAGGCAATGTCGTGAGTTGGGAATAGAATCGGTTAGTTCATCACGTGTCTGAACCGGCTTTTAAACCGGACGGAATCTACGAAGAAACTGTTCGATTTCACGGTTTGTTTAAGAACCTGATTCAGATACACAACGGTCTCTTTGCTTCGTCCACTAGAACTATTTGTGTATGCATTCTTTTGGTAACTACCAAAATAATGCATACTGTAACACCCCGAAAATATAAAACTTTATATTAGAATTATAAAGTTTAAATAAATTAGAATTTATCATCCAGAAATTTGTAACTTAGTTAACTGACAAGTCTAAAATTAACTTACAATGTGGTTAAAACAACAAAAGTTATGTTAAATAAGTTGAGGGGCTAATAATGTCAACATGGGAATTTAATTCACTAAAATAGTAAAACAAAAATCAAACCCCTCATTAGAGAGGTCTGATCGACCAGAACCACCCCAAGGGCGACACCCACTCTTTCAAACCCTAGTTCACAAGAAAAAACTGCAAATTGAAGGTCTAAATCAGTTAGAAATCGAAATCCAAGCATAGAATCGTGATCACCTCGTCAAAGGGATCATAAGGTATGTCAAAATCGGTCGTTTTGATTCAATCCAAATCTTTGCATATGATTGAAATTTAATGTTTAGCTTGAATTGGTGATAGTAAACATGAAATTTGGAGTAATAACAGATTTGGGGACAAACCCTAAATGAATTCTTGTCAAAACTTTGCATGATAGTTGTATGAGTCAAAATCACTATAGTAGGTGATTACTATGTTAGTAGAACTTGGTAAACACTAGGATTTAGGATCTTGCCTAGTGTAAATTGAGATTTTGAAACAATCTTTAGGATTGTTGATGCTAAAAATGTGTGCATATTATCAAAATTTAGTTAATTGGAATGATAGATTCAAGTCATGAAATTGATTTAGATCATGTAGAAATTTGACCCGCTAGGTGTTCGATGAAACGCCTAAATTAGGGTCAAAATGTTAAAGGTTTGGTAAAACGCAGAATTTGCATATGTTATGAATTAATGCGTTAAAGCTTATGAAAGAGTTCTAATCTTGTTATGAATTGAACTCTTTAGGCAAGGAATCCGGAACGTCAAGTGGACACGCCGGAGATGATACTCGCAGAAAAGGTGTGCTTTAAAGGTACATGACTTTAGTCCTGTTAAATTATGCTTAAATGCTTTGGTTTGATATGTAATTGATGTTGTAGTGTAAAGGATGCGTTTGATGTGTCGTTAAAGTGACGAAGTACACTCGACCATCAAACGGGTCAAAATAAGGACTTGGAATTTAGTTTGGCATGTCAACAAAGTGATAGTTTTCACTAAATAGCCAAACGGGTCAAAAGATGCTTTTATAAAAAAGAATCATGAGAATAGAGACTTGAAAGTCTCATATTTCGTTAAGTGGTGGATTGTACCACGCTATTAAATTGGCTATATTAATTTTAAGACTAAGAACCCGGGATATCGGGTCAAACAATAGAAGCTCTATGAAAGCGTCGTTTGAAACGGAATACTTGAATTCCGAAGAAACAAGTATTTAGTTCTAAGGGAACGCAAAGCCATGGAGTGGCACGAATACACCAAATATAAGAGCCCAGGAATTTGGGTAATTATGTCTAAGAGGTTTTAAGAATGGAGATGAGGTGCTTTGCATTTTCACTAATGGGTTGGATAATTGAGACAAGGAAATTGTGAACCGATTGTAGGTATCTCGGTTTCCGTGATGTAAAATTTACATGGTTGAATCCGTAATTTTATTACGGACTCATAGGAAAAACAATCGGTTAAATCGGATTAATGAGTAAAAAGTTAGGATCTTTTAAAGTTGAAAAATGGTTAAACGTCAAGAATGCAGAGCCCACCGTAAATTACGGTCCCACCGTAATTTACGGTGGAAGTCTAAAGTCTTACGATGAATACTTCCTGTGTTAAGGCAGACCAGGGTTGTTCAGGGTCTACCGTAACTTACGGTGACACCGTAAGTTACGGTGGAACCCAGAAAACTTGTATTTTGTTTGTTATTTTGCGATGTTAGAATTTGTTTATACGTAATGTATTGATGTCAAAACTAATGTTTTAGTGTTTGACCCTAGGTATGATGAGGTTCTCCCGGATGGTGATCAAGTATGTTGTCAAGAACCGAACACGCATTTTGAAGCTTCCGCACTAAATATAACTATGTCTAGGACTTTATTATGTTGTAAATGCTTTTGTTAATCATGTTTTAAATCCCTTAAACCAGTGGTTAGTTTACTAGCAAGGGTTAACTTTTAACTTGTTATGCACTATTGTACAATGTCTTGGTATTACAACAAGTATGTATGGTCCTTAAAAGAAGAAAAAGTTTTTTTGTAAACTCTGATTTGTACCTTAATTAATATAATTATTAATTATATTCCGTTCAAATATTAAGGGTGTTACAAGTTGGTAATCAGAGCTCAAGGTTGTTAACAAGTGTGTTCGGTTCAAGCTTGATCAAGCATCCGGTAAGAATTAACTTATTATGATAACAAATTATGTCTTATGTAAGAATGAGAAAGAAATTGAAGTGCATGGGAAGAGTGTGCTAACACACTCAAACCCGGGAAGTGCACCAAATTTGAACGGTTAAAGCAAGTTGAGAACTTGACTAAACTGAAACAAAAGGAAGCAATGTTATAAATGAAATGTTTAACGTTTAAATGTAAACATTTCAGTTTTAAAAATGACGGATAAGGGAAATGACGAAGCGGTGCCAAGAGTCACCGAGCAAATGAGAGAAGTGATTGCTGAAGAGGTAGGAAAAGCAATCGAGAACAGTTTGTCGGGTTTCATCGATAAAATCCGAAACACGGTGTTATCAGTGGTGGATGAAAGAATTAAGAAATTGGAGGATAATGTCAATTTAGCTAAGGAGAAGTTGGGAGAGCGTAAGGGTTGCTCGTACAAGGAATTTATGGCATGTAAACCGCCACTCTACCACGGAGAAGTGGATCCTATAGTGTGCCAAAGATGGTTGAGTGATATTGAAGGGGTGTTCGAGAGAACCCACTGTGATGCAAGTGACTTCGTAGCTTATGGCACGGGTCAGCTGAGAGGTCAAGCAAAAGACTGTTGGGATAACAAGAAAAAGGAAATTGGTAGCGAAGAGGCGAAGGCGATGACATGGGACGAGTTTAAGGTACCATTCCTTAAACATCATAGTCCCAAAGCAGTTATTAATCGGATCAAAGAAGAATTTATCCAGCTTAGACAGAAGGGCGAATCTATTGACAAGATCACGAGAACCTTTCTCGACAAACTAAGGTTTTGTGATGAATTGGTGACAACCGAAGAACAAAAGGTGTATTACTATTATAATATGCTAAGCGCGGAGTATCGGGAGTTCATGACTCCCTCAAAATACGAAAACCTCACCGAAATCATCAACACCGCTCGAGAAAGAGAAATAGAGTTAAAGAAGCAATTAATGTTGGATGACGCACCCCCCACCGCCAAGCACCTCACCCTAGACCGACGTCCCGGTGCATGAATCTGAAATATGAACGCAGTGCACTTCTCCATAAGGATTACGCTACCACCACCGTCAAAACGCCGACTTTCGATATCCTGTTAATAAAAAATACAATTTAGCATTAGACTCGGCATTCGAAAATATATTGTAAAAATTAAAAAAAAAAACACCGCCACAGCCGACCCACCACCGCCACCACCACAGCCGACCCACCACCACCCTAGCCGACCCACCCCCACCACCACCCCAGCCGACCCACCACCACCACCACAGCCTACCCACCACCACCACCACCACCCTAGCCGACCCACCACCGCCACCACCACAGCCGACCCACCACCGCCACCACCGCAGCCGACCCACCACCACCACCACCACCACAACCGACCCACCCCCCCACCACCCCCACCACCCCCACCACCACCACCACAACCACAACCCCAACACCACCACCACCACCACCACCACCGCAGCCTACCCACCACCACCACCATCACCACCCCAGCCGACCCACCACCACCCCCACCACCACAACCACAACCACAACCCCAACACCACCACCACCACCACAGCCTACCCACCACCCCCACCACTCCCACCACCACCACCACAACCACAACCACAACCCCGACACCACCACCACCACCACCACCACAGCCTACCCACCACAACCCCAACACCACCACAAACCGCCAAAATAAAACCACAAAAAAACAAGGGTAAACAAACCTTGAATATTCCGACCATATAGACCGATACGAAAGCAAAAACTATGCGAGAGACGCGTGTGGTCCCCTTCCGGATTGTCATCGTGTGGTCCAGAACTCGTTCAAAAAAAAAAAAAAACTTTTGTATTTGGATATGTACTTGTTCTCGGTTAAACCATAAAAGGAAGTGAAACTGAACTTCAATGAGACCCGTATGGGTCGATGAGAGGCATATGCAAGGGGGGTGTCATAAATGTCCTGTCAACTTTTCAGAAAAGGGATATGGGTCTCATCGGGCTATACGAGGCATATGGGCTGAAAAGTTGTCAGGATCCGTGCTCACCATACGCGCGTATGAAGTGTATAAAGGATTTACTAGAACCAATTTATCAGCTCCTGTACAGGAGGATAAACTGGTTAAGGCTTGTGTGTTCTATGCGAGTTGTGCGAGTTCGAATCCCCGGGGAAGCCGGTCCGATACAGAAAGACCCCTCCCTTTTTTATTTGACATTTTTTATTATTCATTTATTTATATTAAAATTAATTCCTTTTAAAAGTGGAAACCACCAGGGGAGGCTTTTTGGTCAATGAGACACTCATAAGGTGTCAACCAGGGGAGGCTTGTTGATCAATGAGAACCTTATAAGAGTTGTAAATGGGTCTCATTGCCCTATACGGCTCATATGAAATTAATTTTTTTAACAATTTTATGTGGTAATTAAGGGTTTTTTATGTTATAAAACACCCTGATTAATATTTTTTTTAATTGTTGCATACACTATATTTCACGGATGTTACACCTTTGCCAAGTTAACAAATTCTTTTTCGTGAAGTTCTATTACTATCTACTAACGCCCTACCCTGTGTAATACGATACATGTACATTGTCACCCATTCATAGCTTCTATACGTCGGTGAGGTATTTCAAAGTCCATTTCGTACGGACATCGGACAATCATCCCGTTAACTTAGCAGTAATAATAATAATTTTAACAACAACAATAATAACAATAAATAATAAATAATAATAAACAATAATAACAATAACAACAATAAATAATAAATAATAATAATAACAATAATAATAATAATAATAAATAATAACAATAATAATAATAATAAACAATAATAATAATAATTTTAACAACAACAATAATAATAACAATAATAACAATAATGATAATAATAATAATAAACAATAATAACAATAACAACAATAAATAATAAATAATAATAATAAACAATAATAATAATAATAACAATAATAATAATAATAATAATAAATAATAACAACAATAATAATAATAAACAATAATAATAATAATAATTTTAACAACAACAATAATAATAACAACAATAATAACAATAATAAACAATAATAATAACAATAATAAACAATAATAACAATAACAACAATAAATAATAAATAATAATAATAAACAATAATAATAATAAATAATAACAATAATAATAATAATAAATAATAACAATAATAATAATAAACGATAATAATAATAATTTTAACAACAACAATAATAATAACAATAATAATAATAAACAATACTAACAATAACAACAATAAATAATAAATAATAATAATAAACAACAATAATAATAATAATAATAAATAATAACAATAATTATAATAATAATAATAATAATAATAATAATAATAATAATAATAATAATAATAATAATAATAATAATTTTAACAACAACAATAATAATAACAATGGTAACAACAATAATAATAATAATAATAAACAATAATAATAACAATAACAACAATAAATAATAAATAATAATAATAAACAATAATAACAATATCAACAATAAATAATAAATAATAATAATAATAACAATAACAACAATAAAGAATTTCACGAAAAAGAAATTGTTAACTTGGAAAAGGTGTTAGTAGATGTATCGTATTACATAGGGTAAGGCGTTAATAGATAGTAATAGAACTTCACGAAAAAGAATTTGTTAACTTGGCAAAGGTGTAACATCCATGAAATGTAGTGTATGCAACAATTTAAAAAAATATTAAAATTAGGGTGTTTTATAACATAAAAAACCCTTAATTACCACATAAGATTTTAAAAAAAATTAATTTCAAATGAGTCGTATAGGGCAATGAGATACATATACAACACCTATAAGGTGCTCATTGATCAATAAGCCTCCTCTGGTTGACACCTTATGAGTGTCTCATTGACCAATAAGCCTCCCCTGGTGGTTTCCACTTTTAAAGTAGTTTTTGAATCAATGAGGGGCGTATAGGGCAAAAAAGGGCGTATAGGAGTTGTCAAATAAAAAAGGGAGGGGTCCTTCTGTATCGGACCGGCTTCCCCCCAGATTCGAACTCGCACACCTAACACAGAACACACAAGCCTTAACCAGTTTATCCTCCTGTACAGGAGCTGATAAATTGGTTATTGTATATCCTTTATACACGCTTTAACAACAACTCCTATGCGCTTGCCCTATACGCTCCTCATTGATTCAAAAACTACTTTAAAAGTGGAAACTACCAGGGGAGGCTTATTGGTCAATGAGACACTCATAAGGTGTCAACCAGGGGAGGCTTATTGATCAATGAGACACAAATAATAATAATAATAATAAAACATATGCACATTTAAAAAAAACGATGTTATATCTAGTCCTGGCAAACGGGTCGGGCCGGGGGTCGGGTACGGTCTTTGACTCATGACGATATTTTATGAAATGAATTTTGTGTATATACGAAACATCGTTTTATATTAATACACAAAACATGTCATTTTAATACAAAATGTAACGACTAAACCCTAAATCGCTAACTGTTACATATTCTTAAATTCTTGCAAACTGTATCGATTATTCAGATCTCTATTCGGTCACCATATTGTTGCTATCAAGTTTAAGGATGCGTTCCACGGTAAACGTGCTTTCCGCTTCCCCATTACCACATGAAGAACCTCCGACCTGATCTGGTGCTCCCTCGTTGTTGCAGAAGATATCTTAGTAACCGGTTCCACAGCATGAAGAACCAATCCGTACAGAAGGAGTTCTCCCTCAAGGTTGCTGACGCAGAAGCATTGTCGTTGGTGGATGTGGAAGAACATTCCAGTTCACCCTCATAGTCACCAGTAAATATCTATTTCCACCGTCACAGACTATGGGTGAAGAAGCATTATCGTTGGTGGACGTTCTGGTGCATGAATCTGGAATACGAATGCAGTTAAGCGTTTGAATCTGAAATATGAACGCAGTGTACTTCTCCATAAGGATTACGCTACCACCACCGTCAAAACACCGACTTTCGATATCCTGTTAATAAAACATACAATTATAGCATTAGACCCGACATCCGAACCACCACCACAACAATCACCACCACCACAGCCATCAATCCCCACCACCACCACCACCACAACCAGCACCACCACCACCACAACCAGCACCACCACCACCACCACCACCACTACCACCACCACTGCCGTCAATCACCACCGCCGTCATTCCCCACCAAAGTCAATCCCCCACCACCGTCATTCCCCACCACAATCAATCCCCCATCACCATCAAACCCAACACCATCGTCAAACCCAACACCACCGTCAAACCCAACACCACCACAAACGGCGGAAATAAAACCAAAAAGTAAAAAAAGGTTGAAGATTAAGCAATAAAATTTGGAATACAAACTAACCTTCATCGTGTGATCTAGAGTTTGTCTTGTGAAAATCGTGTGGTCCAGAGCATGTGTGTGTGTTCTTGGTGTTTTAGTGTGTGAGTTTTCAAATTTTAGATCTAGTTTACCCCTTTATTGAAGTTGGGAAAGTGTTTGTGTTCAATGAGGGCCGTATGGTTCAATGAGCAACTTATAGGAGTTGTTGGGTTAAAAGCGTATGAAGTGTATAAAGGATATACTATAACCAATTTATCAGCTCCTGTACAGGAGGATAAACTGGTTAATGCTTGTGTGTTCTATGCGAAGGGTGCGAGTTCGAAACCTGGGGGAGGCCGGTCCGATACAGAAGGACCCCTCCCTTTTTTATTTGTGTAATTCTAATTTTTTTATTATTCATTTATTTATATTAAAATTAATTCCTTTTATTAAAAAAAACAGATTTCATTTTTAGTTTGAGTCAACAATTTTAAATCCCTTTAAAACAATAGTTTTCTTTTATTTTGTACTCTTTTCTTTTAAATGAAGCACTTTAATTAAAAAAAATTTATAAAAAAATTGTTGCGTACACTATATTTGACGGATGTTACAATATATTTAAATTATAATAAAGAGAAACATTAATAAGTTCGTTGCGTACACTATGTTTCACGGATGCTACACCTAACACAAGTCAATAACTTCTTTTTGTTGAGTTCTATTACTACGTAGTAACGCCCTACCCTGTGCAATACGAGACATGTACATTGTCTCCCATTCCATAGCTTCCATACTTCGGTATATATTCCAAAGTCCATTTGGTACTGGCATCGGGCTATTATCCGCTAACTTAACCATGATGAAATGGCTATCTTCGACATAAGCAATCGTTAAAATGGAATGGTTCGGGTAAACCTGCGGTCCATCGAACATCGGGAAGTAAGTTTGACAAACACCGTTGCTTAAATGTTGAACAATCACCCCAAATTTTTGAGCCACTAACAACCCTGTGCAGGGCAACCACATCCAGCATGCCATAGGTGCAGGTTCAACATTTAACCAATTTATCGATCGATACACATTATTGTAACATCCCTTGTCCAATGATTCGGGTATATGCCCCCAACGCGTTCTGTTAATGAACATCTCGTCGAGTAGCTCTTGGCGGACCCACTTCCACTCTTTCTGGTCATACCCCAAACCCATAGCTATGGATCGAAACCCACAGTTACCGTCCGGCTGGGCATCTTCGATATGCGTTATGTATCTCCGATAGCTAGATGGAAGCCAATCCTTAAAACGCTCGATCACGTTTTTGTACCTATAATTGGCAAAAAATAAAAAACTAAAAAATATTAAAAAATAAAAAATTGAAAAAGAATTCTAAATATATGTATGTATATACGTATGTACCTGTGCCCGGCCAACCGTGGAACGTCTTTATCTATAATTGGAAGTGTATTTTTTTCTTCTTTGGTTTTCTTTGAACGACTACGTCGCACATTTGGCTTTTGAGTGTAGTCGTTCCTCTGTGATTCAGGTTGTTTATCTTTATTCTTTTGTTGTTTTACTTTCGTAGTTGGGCGGCCCCTAGTATCTTGTTGTACCTTAGGCGGTTGATGGTCAGTCATACTTGGATTCAACACCGCTTTCATCTTCGACAACATACTTTTTACCACTAGAGGTGGCTGCGTATGTAGTTGCTGTGTGAGGTTATCCATTTCCGCCTGAATATTACACTCGTCTTGATTAAGTTCTTCTGTCGAAAAATCAAGTTTTGTCCAGAAATTATCTATCGCGACAAGTGGAATTTTGCAACCTGTTTTTCAAGAATCATTGTTAAAACATGAAGTATAATGATGATTATATTCTATGGATCGAAGCATATGTTATAGTTGTTATGTTACCTGTATTTTCCCACCACTCCATCTGACAAGCACATGGCAACCCACAACCCGTAGAAAGCTGGTGGCCACAAGTCCCCCTCCTGCCCTCAACGCATTTAGCTTCTTCCACTCGACAACTAATAACTCTAAGGCTTTTTGGGAAACACTACCGCGTAGGTTGTCAAAAAATGGAAATATGTGGTCCCCCATTTGCACGGACCTACTCTCCTGAAAACTAAGTTTTATTTGTATCTTTTGTGACTCTAGAACTTTGCCAACATAACACACAAGTCTATAGAGCGAGTTGTTTGGCCCTTTAATGTATCTCTTAAACTTAGAATGCTGGCTTTCAACTCTGTTGGTTGTATGTTGACCAAAATTGGGGACTGTGTTAGTCCAAGCTGAAACGAACTTTTCTTTATAATCTTTCAGCCACACATCATACAAATAATCCAGAACATCTGAAAAAAAATTGAATACAATGATTTATAATGTTTGTATGTATATATGTATGCATGAATGTATGTAAACTAATATAATATGTACCTGATCGTCCGTCGTTAACCAGTCGCGTGAAAAGCCGCTGAAAGTTATAATTGTATATCGTCGGAATCGGAGAATTACACAGTCGAGACCAAGAAAGCTTGAATATTTTCCAGTCTTCATCCGTAAATTTTGCCCGACAGTGTTTTAGAATATTCTGTGAGATGTGCCACCTACATAGCAATTTGGAAGCTTTTGGGAATACTTTATCGCAAGCATTCATCAAAGCTTGATCCCTATCTGTTACAATTACACGTGGCTCCATGCAATCTACCAACAATTCTTTGAGCTTCTCTAGGACCCATAAGAAGTTATCTTTTTTTTCTTTAGAGACAAACGCATGAGCCACACAAAAAGACTTGTGTGTCGATGTCACACCCACAACTTGAATAAACGGAAGCTTATACTCATTCGTCTTTTAGGTAGCATCAATCATCAACACATGTGGGAATGCACGCCACATGTTGTACGAGTCCGGATGAACGAAAAAAACCTCCTCGACAACGTACCTTTCTTCTTGCAACATGCTCTCCAATATCTGCATTGGAGTTCGATCGCCGTACATTTTTCGTTTAATCTTTTTAATCACGTTTTGTACATCTTGTAGAATGCACACGCTATGTGGGTACTGATTTCTTATGGTTAAATGTATATTTGTAGGCTCCATGTCTTGCATATAAAGTCTCTCCACCAGTGATTCTTCGTCCCGGGTCAGCCTTCTAGCAAACGCGTGGCCCTCGAGAAATTCAGCAGGCTCATGGTTGTGAATGTTTTTCTTCTCCACAAGGCTCCAACTACCACTACTTGAGTCTAGTTTCCCTGTCAGACTAAAAGGACAGCCGACCTTTTTGCTACCGGAACGCCGAACGGATGCTTTACTTTTGTGTTCGCCGCCACGATCGCATTACAACCATATCTTCACTGTCCTTGCTGATGCACCTTCGCCTTTTTTCCTCGTTCGTTGGGTGACAATGACGTAACCTTTCGCAACTCTCTTTTGTATACTCAATTCTTCAATTCTTCAAGTGACCCAAATACCCCAAACAAAAAAAAAAAGGTTCATTAGAAATCCACATAAATGAAATTAATATATTAATTTGTCAAAAAAACAATAAAAAAACTCGGGTTCAACATCGGGTTCGGGTTAATATGTATGACACATTTTAGGGTTTGTATGAAATTTCGTGTCATACATTTTCTGTGAAATAATCAGTATACATGCCTCGTTCGTGTTCGTTCGGTTCATTTACAAGCCTAAGTAATCTATTTTTAACAAAATATTTCACCAGAACATATATAATATTTCACCAAAATGATAACGAAATCGGGTTAATATGTATGACACAATTTCGGGTCGGGTTCGGGTTAAGGTCGGGATGGGTCAAACATTTTCTAGATTTCTCCTACCTAATAAAAATTATATACATACGAATAACACGTATACAAAATCATTTTATCCACTCTAAAAATTATATCAACATTATGTAACACGAATAACACGTAATTGACGGTTATGTCATACCTTTTTTGTTTTTTTTTCTCGTCATTAGCACCTTCCTCGTTAGCAGGTTCCTCGTTAGCACGCTCGTCGTCGTGAACACCTTCCTTGTTAGCAGGTTCGTCGTCATCAACATCCTCTTCAAAGTACATTACACCTTCCTCGATTTCCTTATCATTTTCCTCAAAGTCCTTAACACATTCCTCGACTTCGTTATCATTTTCCTCAAAGTTGTTAGCACCTTCCTCATACTCTAACTTGTGTTTATTTTCCGTATACGAATGGTAAGTCCCGTATTCGTGTCGCGGATAACTTTGGGCAATATTGTAAGATGGTTCCCCCTCATCTATAAACACCTGGTTCAAGTCAGGTAACGTGGGTCGCACACCCCCGTCATCACAACGAGGCACGGACACAACCTCCTCCTCACCTCGATCAATGCCGGATAACCAAACGCTTTCGAAGACGTACGACTGGTTCGAATCTTCGCCAAAAATATTACCAATGCCCCAAAACGACATCTTTCTGCTTCACGGTCTCAACCAAATTTTTTAGTTAAGAATCTTCAGGAGTTCAGTCGGAATTTTGCGAGTTTGAAAAAATTTGGAAGCCATAAATCCCGTATGCTTGGGTAAACAAACATTTTTACTCGATAAGGGTCGTATAGGTCGATAAGGGTCATATGGGTCACTTTCACGCTTTTTCAGACTGAACTCCTTTCATGTCAGTAATTATACCTTAAAATCATCAAAAGTCATGCCGATAAGCCTCTAATTGCTCAATGAGAGGCGTATAGGGTTTAATGCTCCAACTACCACAACCTAATATGCCTCTCATAGGGCAATGAGAGGCTTATCAAAACACTTTTTTCTGACATATTAATTGCTTTCACACTGTATACGCCCCTTATTGCCCTATATGCCACCTCTTGAGGGGGGGGGGGGGGGTTGTGCACACAAAAAAGGGGGGTGTGTCAATACCCTCACCCTTTAATAAACCCTAGATTTTATGTATAACCCTCTTAAAAATTTCTACTGTGTACATATAATCCAAATGACCAGTCGTTGATTATGTATAACCCTCTTAAAATTTCTATTGTGTACATATAATCCAAATGATTAGTCGTTGAAACAAATATATTCCACTAGACATGTGCTTACATATTTTATTTATAATTTTAATTTTAAATAGACAGCATAGGCATTTTCTAGATTACTATAAATGATGTGTAACATATGCACATTTTCTTAATAGTACAACGTATACAATAGTTATATGTCTACAGGTGCACATGACACACCTAAACATACACACACATATATATGTATATATATATATATATATACATCCACCATGTTTGTAAAGAAAGGCCGATCACTAACAATACATAGAAATGGCAGATATAGTGGAGGTGAGAAACAAGCAGGTGATATTCAAAGATTACATTAATGGGTATGCAACTGGATCCGACATGGTGGTAACATCTGATGCCACCATCCGTTTGGAGTTACCCAAGAACGATGACAGTCTGATCTTGACTAAAAATATATATTTGTCATGCGACCCCTACATGAGGAATCGCATGAATAGGACTATGGAAGGAAATTACATCGATTCTTTCACTCCTGGTTCGGTATGTTTTGTTTGGACCCTTGTTTTTTTATGATTATTATTATCTGTCATATTGCTTTCCAGATTAACTATGTTTTCAATTTTAAATGGATTTACTAGTTTTTTTACGTCGTGCGTTGCGGCGAAACTGAGCAAATAATAATTTAAAACAAACATGATTTGAAAATAAAATATTGTTTAGAAAGTCAAACTATTAGAACGGTTTAGTTTATCATCGTATTGTTTTATGATCCCAAATAAATTCTTTATTTTGAGTACAACTTCGTTTTTAAAAAAAACTTATAATGGAATGTCAGGGGAAAAATCAAGCACAATTACGTACTTAAGTTTTTTAGAAAAAAAAATTATAAACGTAAATTTAAAGGAGTATCAAATTAATTGATAAATTAATATATGTTATAAAAAAGGAAAAAGAATTATTAAAAAAATGGTAAAGAAAATATATGGTTTTAAAAAAGGAAAAAAAATTAAAAATAAATTATTAAAAGTAAATATAATAAACTATTATAATATATTAAATAAAAAAATAATAAAAAGCTATATATTATTATAAAAATAAATTTGCTATTCATTGCATTTCATCAACAATAGTAAACAATAGATATATAATTCTTATAAGAAAGTCTTAAGGTTTTTCATTAAGATAGTTGAAAACCAAGTTAGAAATTTAGAACACGTTTTCTTTTAAAACGAGCTATATTTGAGGGACATATGTCGTATCACATAGCAGTGTTGTGTTTTATGGAAAGGGGCACGATTTTCAAGAAAACCATTAATTTGTACAGCCTATAGTCGGCTATGGTGTGTCGAGAGTTTTGGAGTCCAGTCACCCCAAGTTTAAGAAAGGAGACTTGATATGGGGTCTTGTTGGTTGGGAAGAATATAGCTTGATAAAAGATACCCGTACCTTTATAAAGATTCAAGTTACTGATGTTCCGTTATCATGCTATACAGGAATCCTAGGTAAGTTAGTTATATCAATGCTTCTACATCGTACAATTATCTACAAATGTTGAATCATTCTTGACTTTTGTAATGGTTTAGGTATGACTGGATTGACTGCTTATGTTGGTTTTCATGAGATTTGTTCTCCGAAGAAAGGAGAGACCGTGTTTGTGTCATCAGCATCTGGTGCTGTTGGTCAAATTGTTGGACAGTTGGCAAAGCTCTTTGGTTGTTATGTTGTTGGAAGTGCTGGATCCAAAGCAAAGGTGACATGAGGCATACCATTAGCATATTTATAACGTTTATCTGTGACTACTTACAACTGATTCTGATGTGGGTTTGGTACAATTTTCTTCTTTACATAAGGTTGATCTACTTAAGAACAAATTCGGATTCGATGATGCATTTAACTACAAAGAAGAGCAAGATCTCAATGCCGCCTTAAAAAGGTCAGATTTTCTACTATATAATATTAAAACTAGGTAGGTTGTTGCGGTGTGTGTGTGGGGGGGGGGGGTTTACTAGGAGTGACAGATTGAGATGAACATTAGGCGGAAAAAGACACAAATTAACAAGGAAGAATGATTCGTCACAGTTCCTGACTTGCATCATGCTTGTCGGGTTAAAGTCACTCCACCCCCACCCAAACACACACGCGACTTATCTAGTTTTGCATGTGATTAAAAAAAATGGGTTTGTCTTTTAGGTATTTTCCAAATGGCATTGATATGTACTTTGATAACGTTGGGGGAAAGATGCTCGACGAAGTGCTACGTAACATGAGAGTCCATGGTCGCATTGCAGCGTGCGGGATGATCTCACAGTACAACCTTGATAAGCCACAAGGCAATTACAATCTCCTTATGCTTATCATGAAACGTATAAGAATGGAAGGGTTCCTCGTTTTCGATTACTATCACTCATATCCTAAATTCTTAGAAATGATCTTGCCACTAATTCATGAAGGAAAAATAACCTATGTTGAGGATATTGTCATAGGTCTCGAAAATGCTCCGGCTGCGCTTATAGGTTTATTTAATGGCACAAATGTCGGAAAACAAGTCGTGGCCATAACTAACGAGTAAGCAAAGCTAAAGTTAATAGTTAAATGTGTTTTTCTAGGTGTCAAATTCCAGTGTTCTGTTTTATATGTTTGTTGTTGTGGTTCTGGTCATTATGATGAGAAGACGTTGTAATAATTACGTTATAATATGTTTGCATCTCTAGTTAATGGTTATTTGTGATTGCAATCATTTAAATTAGGTTTAACTTATTTTAGAAAATTATATGTACTAGTGGGGAACCTGGGTGTTGCGGCGAAACCGACTATAAGAGGCAAGAACATAATTCAAACCTTAAATGAAAAAAATGATATATAAGTTGTATATCTATATTACCGACCAGATATGCTTTAAAGAATACCAATCCGTGTTTTACATCGACTGAAAAACATTAACACTTATACCGGTATCTTATAACGAACAATGCCAGTTTCGACCTAATGTCATCGTAACACGTAACACGCAGGTAAGTACCACTAAGAAAAGTACTAAATGATCACGTGATTAATCATAATACACAAACCTACAACACTAAGTTTTATATCATTAAGTTATCAATCTGATATAATGTTACAGTGGCAGTTATAAAGGTTTACGATTTTGTTTGTATGTGTATGTAATATTCATCTACTAGCAAGTGAATCTCGCATGCTGTCCACAGATAACACCAGCGATTCTTCAGGTGTCCATGCTTCCATCTTCTTTTAGAGTTTCATGTGGGCTGTGGTCAAAGTTGATTTTTGAAGTAGTGCATGAGATAAATAAATATCTCCAGTTGCCTGATGCTACCATCTTGAAGGCGTCTAATCATCTAAAAGATTCAGGACAAGAAAGTTATTATTGCAGCTATGTTGAGAAAAGTAACATTTCAGTTGTAACCACTTATGAGTTTAGAATAAGAAATAAAGCAAACCACTGGTTTTGGTACTAAGGCAAACAGCTGATGAAGCCTTATAAAGCACTGCTTGTGATAGGAAAACACTGATGGCTAACAACTGGTGATGAACAACTGATGGATTATAACTATTGCTATAGTGGGAAATCAGTGGACAGGTAAACAGTGGATTAAGATCAGCGTTTGGTTAATTGGAGATAATAGAGCATTGTATAATTTAGGGAAAATATTTGTTATTTTGGTCATGTAAAAACTTCCTTTCTGTTCGTCGTTTTACTACCGATAATAAATTATCCATTGAATTTGACCCATATGGTTCTTTGGTGAAGGATCTCAAGACTCGGACCCCTATCCTACGATGCAATAGCTCCGAAGGCCTCTATACTTTTGATCCATCCCAAGTCACCAAGATCATATCCCTCACGGCTCTTACGGCGATTTCTCAAGACACATGGCATCAACGTCTCGGTCATCCGGGATTTTCTTTATTGAATTCTCTTAAAAACTCTAGTTTGATTAATTGTGGAACTTTAAAAACTCATGTTTGTCAATCTTATGTGTTTGGTAAACATATTAAATTACCGTTTTTTGCTTCTAACAATGTTATCAACATGCCATTTGATATAGTTCACAGTGATCTTTGGACCTCCCTGATTCTTAGTTCGGGGGGTTACCGCTATTACATACTTTTTCTTGATGATTTTTCAAATTTTTTATGGACCTACCCCCTCCCGAATAAATCCCAAGTTTTCTCCACCTTTACTACATTCTATAATATGATTCTCACTCAATTCGAACGCAAACTGAAACAGTTTCAATGTGATAATGGTAAGGAATATAATAATAATATGTTCCACCAATTTTGCAAATTAAATGGAATGCAATTTCGTTTTTCTTGTCCATATACCTCGTCACAAAACGGGAAAGCCGAACGAAAAATCCGTTTTATTAACAATATTATTCGCACACTTTTAGCCCATGCATCTTTACCTAACACTTATTGGCATCATGCTTTGGAGGTTGCAACATACCTTCACAATATTTTGCCTAGCAAAATTCTCAACAATTTTTCTCCTACCCAAATATTATATCATTGCATTCCATCTTACTCACACCTTCGAGTCTTTGGCTGTTTATGGTACCCTCTCATCCCCCACGCTAATATACATAAACTCCAATATCGATCAATGCCATGTGTCTTCCTAGGCTACCCCACTAATCATCGGGGATATAAATGCCTCGACTTACACACTCGTAAAATTATCATAAGTTGACACGTCATCTTTGACGAAGCCATTTTTCCTTTTGCAAATAACCCTACCCCCCTCCACAAACGTATGACTTCTTAACTGACCCCATCCACCCTCTACATTATTTCGACTCCCACCATAATACCAACCCCACTACCCCTAACTCCAATAATAACACACATATTCAGTCGAATTCTCCTTCCAATGACCACTCCACTGCTCACCACACATCTTCCATTGGCCTACTTCCCACTTCAATTAATACCCCCACTCACAGCCCACCCTACTCCACGAGCCCACCTACATCCCCCACTAGCCCACCCGCGTCACACCTACCCGGCCCGTCTTCACAGTCCCTCAGCCCCTCCCTCGGCCCAAATCCCTCCGACAGCCCAACTCCCTTTCTCGGCCCCTCTACCTCCCATCGCCTTACCAGTTCCTCCTCTAGTCCTAGTTCTACCTCCACCTCCGACCTGTCCTCTACGTCCACTACCTCTCCCACACCTCCACCAACTTCTCCCCCCCCACCACCGACCCGCACCATCCGTACCCGCTCTATGGATGGAATACATAAACCGAAAAATATTTTTAACATTGCCTCCTCATCTATCGTCCCCATCCCTAAAAACCCAAAGGATGCTTTGTCCAGCACGGAATGGCATAATGCCATGACTTCCGAATTTAATGCACTTATTAAAAATAAGACCTGGGTGTTAGTTCCCCGGCAACCTCATATGCATGTTTTACGCAACATGTGGCTTTTTCACCACAAATTCAGGTTGGATGGTACTTTGGAACGCTATAAGGCTCGTCTTGTTTGTGATGGGAGCAACCAACAAATTGGAGTGGACTGTGGTGAAACATTTAGCCCGGTTGTCAAACCCACCACCATACGCACTGTGTTATCACTTGCGTTGTCGCAATCTTGGCCAATTCATCAAATGGATGTCACCAACGCATTTCTTCACGAAAACCTAAATGAGACTGTTTATATGTATCAACCTATGGGGTTCCATCATCGCCAATATCCTGATCATGTGTGTCTCCTACAGAAATCTCTTTATGGTTTAAAGCAGGCTCCTCATGCGTGGTACCAACGGTTTATTGACTTCGTTCTCACATTGGGGTTTCAGCAAAGTAAATGTGACAACTCTCTATTTATCTACCGGCTTAATGGAAACACAACTTATCTCCTCATATACGTCGATGACATCATTCTCACAACCTCGTCCGACTCCCTTCGAGTCCTTCTTATGGCTCGTCTTGCTGCAGAATTCGCCATGAAAGACCTCGACTCACTTAGTCATTTTTTGGGTGTTCATGTTCAGCAACAGGGTGGCAACATGTTCTTGTCTCAATACGTATATACTAAGGAAATTATTGAAAGAGCCGGTATGTCCTCTTGCAAACCCGCCACTACGCCAGTTGACACTAAACCCAAGCTTGGATCTAATTCGGGTGCTGATTTTGATGACCCGGCCCTGTACCGTAGCCTTGCCGGAGCACTCCAATATCTAACATTCACGAGACCCGACATTTTCTATGCTGTTCAGCAAGTATGCATGTACAAGAATGCACCAAAAGTAGATCATTGGAATGCCTTAAAACGAATCATCCGGTACTTGCAAGGCACATCATCTCATGGTCTGACCATTAGTACCTCTACGGATTTCTCATTGCGAGCTTACACGGATGCCAACTAGGTAGGGTGTCCAGATACACGGAGGTCTACTTCAGGTTATTGTGTCTATTTGGGTCCGAACATTATATCATGGTCGTCTAAACGTCAGTCAGTTATCTCTCGTTCTAGTGCCGAAGCAGAATATCGGGGAGTTGCTAATGTGGTTGCGGAAATATGTTGGCTTCGTAATATTTTGCTAGAATTACACGAACCTCTAACCACTGCTAGTCTTGTGTACTGTGACAATATTAGTGCAATTTATCTCTCAGGCAACCCAGTTCAGCATCAGCGTACAAAACACTTGAGCTTGATATTCATTTTGTTCGTGACCTAGTTCAACGAGGTTCTGTTCGGATACTTCACATCCCCACGCGTTCTCAGGTAGCTGACATATTCACCAAAGGCTTGCCAAAGGTGTTATTTGACGACTTCCGGTCCAGTCTCAGCATTCGGCCTCCTCTCGCTTCGACTGCGGGGGTGTAATAGAGCATTGTATAATTTAGGGAAAATATTTGTTATTTTGGTCATGTATATCTCTTCTTAATGATAGGAGATTTGCTTGTACATTATATATACGATGATTACATGAATGAGAAGGACAAGATTTACATTCCTTCAGGAGAGCAGCATTTACTCGTTTAGAGTTCAAGGTCGGATTCTTACATTCTTGTAAGATCATGTCACACCCCAACCGATGGCGGAAACATCGGGGCACGGCATTGACCGAAACAGATTGTCCAGAAGTTTCCATAACAATTATATTTACCAAATATTTTAAGTAACACGTCCCATACCATGTCATATAAGATAATATAATTATTACAGTACAAATCTAGGCAAATTGTTCTGTTCTGACAACTCAGGTTTCATTAGTACAAACAACTATTTGTTGGTCACTAAGACTCTTTCCTAGCCTTGATTTCCAAGCAAATAGACACCTTAAGCACCTGTCACATACGTTAAAATAAAAGTCAATACACATAGTGTAAAGGCGAGCATACAAGTTTGATAATAGCATATAGAGTTCGAAATAGTTTACGCATAACCAGCACGTACACTGAGTAAAACGAAGCATGTTAGTTATCGACATGAACCTATCGATACCAATGACTTCGGGTTGACTGCCCAAGGCAGTTCGTAATACATGATCACCACTATAATCCATGCAAATAATTGTCCTTAACAACCCCCGTGTGAACGGGTGCTGAGTCCAAACTATAGTATTATCGTTGCTAAGGCAGGTAGACAACATTCCATGTGTAAACATAACAAACAAGCATTCATTAAGTCACGTATAACATGCGGTAACGGTTAGCGTTTAATGCATTGCATAGTGTGTTTGATTGTGATCTTGTATAAGTAATGTATGTAACACCCAAAAGTGCGAAAGCAAAAAGGGATCGAGTATACTCACATCAGTTGATGGATTGAAGGGAGCGCTTGAGAGTAAGGTTAGCCTGAATAGTTCGATAGCATAACGGTAAGTGACGCGTAAAACAAGAACAAGTGTTGGTGGGTCGAACAGCTGGTCGATCGGATGGTAGTCCGATCGGACAGCTGACCGTGCGAGCGACAGTCCGTTCGGACAGTTGTCCGGTCGGATGGCCGTTCGAGTGGATTGTTCCTTCCTTTGGGAAGGATGTGTTTGTGTATGATGGCTTGACTTTTGAAGTTTTTGTTGTAGCATACTAAAACATTGAAGTATCTCTACCTTTCAGGTCGGTCGATCGGACGGTCGTTCGATCGGCCGGCAACCCGATTGGTTGGGCACTTCAGTGAGAACAAGTTTACTGCAGGTTGTCACTCAATCGGACAGCAGTTTGATCGGGTGGCATTCCTAGTGCATTGAACATGTTGAAAATTGTTTAAGTGCTGAAGTCTAATGGTCACACGCTCGAGCGGTTAACCCGATCGGATGGTAGTTCGATCGAACAACAACTTATTCAATGATCAGACTTCAAATGTTGATGAATAGTTTAAGTGTGGGACCCAAGTTGCAAGCCTTTCGGTTTGGCCAGTCGATCGGATTGGCTGTTCGATCGGACAGCAGTCCGATCGGACGATACTCCGTCCTGGTCGACCCATTCGTCTTCTACTTGGTTGTTTGATTGTTTGTCGTTTTATCGAGGCATTTTGATAACGAGTCAAGCAACAGGAACTTTGTCAATACTTGGTCCTCCTTATAGGACATGAATCACCCAAATCCGATTAGTGAACTGTTCGAGACGGTGGTTCACGTTTAACCCGAAATCGGTAAACCTCGTGGATAGAATCCGGATCTCGAGCCACACAACCACTAGAATGAGTAGTAGGTCGGCACAAGCTCCGTTTCTATCGGTTTTGAAGGCATTAAGTGTAAAAGAGTTGAAAGAAAGTTAGAAAACCATCTTTCAATCCTGTTCTTTGTGAATATGTTTAGATCTATGAAAGATCTTTGTTAGTTTATGTGGAAATCAGTTAGATCTAAGTTGTTCTTGGTGGATTGAGGCCAAAACATGAAGTTCCTCAAGAACACATGATGACGTCATCCTAGAACACCTTGAATCTTGGTGATTTCACGGTTAAAAGTTAAGATTCAAAAGATAGAAAGATGTAGGAGTGCGTGTAGATCAAGAAAGTACAAGATTTAGGACGAGATCTTACCAGAATCGAGAGAAATCTGAAGAAAAGTGAGGAGAATGCGCTGGTCGGACAGAGAGTTGCCAAAATTAGAAAGTGTGAAAGTGACAAGAGGTATTTATAGAGTTCCCAAAGAGGAAAGGGTTGGTTGATCGGCCAGGCAGCTCGATCGGACAGCAGTTCGAGCGGACGGCTGGTCGATCGGCTGGTTGCCTGATCGATTGGTCGCCTGGTTCGAGCGTTCGGTGCGACGAGCTTTGCTGTTTCGATTTCGATTGCGAGCGTTGCGATGCGATAGAGTTTCCTAGTCAAATTACTTTAAATCCCAACTACTCATATCTTGCGCTATCTCTTCTCCACCAATTATCATACTATCTCTACATACAAGCATCCTTCTTTCGTATTCGCTTAGTGTTTGCGATTCGATTGCGATTGAGTTCGATTGCGTTTCGATTGATTACCACACATAACATAAATAAACATGCATAAGTAACACATAAGGCACCCACACACGTATAACAATAACCATAATGCGTAATTCGAGTTGTGAGTGCGATGTCGATTAGATTAGTTCGATTAGTGTTTAGTTAACTTTATCGCATTGTTACTTTCTATAGTTCACAGTCGTAAGGCGATTCATAGCGATAAGTATACATCGATCACTGCGATTCTTTATAGATACTCCACATAATACAACTAAAGAGAAAATAAAATAGACTAACTATAAGTCAAAGAAGTCGAAACAGGAATTGAGCAAGGGGAGACAGAGCGCAATTTGTAATCTTTTCTTCCTTTGACTTCAATCTTGACTTTGACTTTGACTTCCGAAACACAGGGTGTTACAGCCTCCCTTAGTTGAGGGAATTTCGTCCCGAAATTAGGCCGAAGCCGTGACAAATAACTGCGGGTATTTCGCCTTCATGTCGCTTTCGAGTTCCCAA
Organism: Helianthus annuus; assembly: GCF_002127325.2. Lineage (NCBI taxonomy): Eukaryota > Viridiplantae > Streptophyta > Magnoliopsida > Asterales > Asteraceae > Helianthus > Helianthus annuus. The sequence continues at coordinate 83,747,129 of NC_035444.2, read as the reverse complement.
GTGAACTTTGCGCCTTGTTTGCCTTCCCATTGGACTTTCACAATAGGATTGCGTGAGCGTCTGAGCTGCTTGGTTTGGCGATCCATGATTTCGACAGGCTTCTCCACGAAGTGTAGTGTTTCGTTTATTTGGAGGTCATCGAGGGGTACAATTAAATCATGCTCAGCCAGACACTTTCGGAGGTTTGACACATGGAAAGTTGGGTGGACATTACTAAGTTCCTCCGGTAGTTCGAGTCTGTAGGCGACTTTTCCGATCCTTTCCAGAATCTTAAAAGGTCCAACATATCGAGGCGCTAGTTTCCCTTTCTTGCTGAATCGGACCACACCCTTCCAAGGTGATACCTTTATGAGTACGTAGTCGCCAATGTCAAATTCAAGGGGCTTGCGTCGTCTATCGGCGTAAGTTTTCTGTCGACTTCGAGCTTTCAACAAGTTGTCTCGAATTTGGAGGACTTTGTCAGTCGTCTCTTGCAATTGCTCAGGACCGGTTAATTGCGAGTGACCGATCTCGTGCCATACAATAGGCGATCGACATCTTCTTCCATATAAAGCCTCGAATGGTGCCATTTGAATGCTGGAATGATAACTGTTGTTATACGAGAATTCGACTAACGACAGGTAAGTGTCCCAATTACCACCGAAATCTATGACACACGAACGGAGCATGTCTTCAAGAGTACGAATCGTTCTTTCAGTCTGACCGTCGGTTTGAGGGTGGAATGCGGTACTCAGGTTAAGCGTAGTACCGAGAGCAGCTTGAAACATTTCCCACAGTCGCGAGGTAAACCGAGCATCACGGTCAGAGATGATGTCGCGAGGCGTCCCATGATTACAAATGATCTCGTTGGTGTAGATTCAGGCTAATCGTTCTACCTTGTAGTCTTCTCGTATTGGCAAAAAGTGAGCAGATTTGGTCAAACGGTCGACAACAACCCAAATGCTGTCGTGACCTGATGACGTGTGTGGAAGCTTTGTTATGAAGTCCATAGCTATACTCTCCCACTTCCACATAGGGATTTGTGGTTGCTCGAGTAAGCCAGAGGGCCTTTGGTGTTCAGCCTTAACCCTTGCACTAGGCAGGCACTTCCCAACGTAGAGAGCAATATCCCTCTTCATGCCCGGCCACCAGTACTTGTAGCGAAGGTCCTGGTACATTTTATCGGCAGCGGGATGAATAGAATACCGGGATTTGTGGGCTTCGTCCATCAAAATCTGTCGCAAATTGGTCCATTTAGGGATCCAAATTCTGTCCAGAAAATGGAATATTCCATTTGATTTATTTACAAGCTGAGCTCCCTCATGATAGATTCGCTCCTTCTTCAGAGTGCGTTCATTAAAACAGACATGCTGGGCTTCGCAGACGAGAGTTTCGAGATTGTATTGGGCTTGGGGATTGCGGGTGCTGAGCAAATAACTCCGTCTGCTGAGAGCATCGGCAACGACATTTGCTTTGCCTGGGTGATAACGAATCTCACAGTCGTAATCGTTGAGAATTCCACCCATTGGCGTTGACGCATATTAAGTTCTTTCTGATCAAAGATATGTTGTAGGCTCCTATGATCGGTGAAGATCGTACACTTGGTATCATATAGGTAGTGTCGCCAAATCTTTAACGCAAAAACAACCGCGCCTAGCTCGAGATCATGGTTTGTATAGTTGTTCTCATGGATTTTGAGTTGACGAGATGCGTAAGCTATAACCTTGTCCCATTGCATAAGAACACAACCAAGACCAAGGTTGGAAGCATCACAGTAGACAATGAAACCATCGCTTCCGTCGGGCAATGTGAGAACAGGAGCATCGTAGAGCATGTGCTTGAGGGTTCGGAAGGCAGACTGTTGTTCAGTTGCCCAAACAAAAGGCTTGTCTTTATGCATAAGAGCGGTAAGTGGCACAGCGATCTTTGAGAATCCTTCGATAAATCGTAGATAATAGCCCGCTAGTCTGAGAAAAGAACGGACCTCAGACGGGCTCTTAGGTGTAATCCAGCTCTTAACGGCTTCAATGTTCGTGGGATCGACATGAATACCTTGACTATTTACGATGTGACCCAGAAACTGAACCTCCTCTAGCCAGAATTCACACTTGGAGAACTTGGCATAGAGTCGATTCCCCTGGAGTAGTTCGAGAACCAAACGTAGATGTTGCGCGGGTTCGGCCTTCGACTTGGAATAGATCAAGACATTGTCGATGAACACGATGACGAAACGGTCGAGATATGGTTTACACACGCGATTCAGCAGATCCATGAAAACCGCGGGTGAGTTGGTTAAACCAAAGGCATAACAACGAACTCATAGTGGCCGTAACGAGTGCGAAAAGCGGTTTTGGGTATATCCTCCTCTTGAATGCGTAGTTGGTGATAGCCTGAGCGTAGATCGATCTTCGAGAAACACGTAGCACCTGGTAGCTGATCAAACAAATCGTCGATGCAAGGCAGGGGATAGCGGTTCTTGATGGTCAGCTTATTCAATTCCCAGTAGTCGATGCACATCCTGAACGACCCATCCTTCTTTTTAACGAAAAGGACTGGCGCGCCCCAAGGAGAGGTGCTCGGGCGAATGAAGCCTTTTTCAAGTAATTCCTGAAGCTGACTCGAGAGTTCACGCATTTCGGACTGTGCGAGTCGGTAAGGAGCTTTGGCAACAGGGTTGGCTCCAGGAATGAGGTCGATACAGAAGTCGATATCACGACTTGGCGGAAGACCTGGGAGATCATCAAGGAATACATGCGGAAATTCACAGAAAACAGGAACATCTTTCACTTCTATCTTTCCTTTCTTTTCCTTCTCCGCTACTACAATGTTAGCCAAGAAAGCCCTGTATTCTGTTACGCCCTAACACGTTTTACCTTAAAAATGACGCAGCGGAAAAGAGCTTTAAAATTTCTTTCCTTGTTAACGACATTACTTTTGAGAAGGTTCCAAAAGCTAAAATGTTAAACGTACTATAAAAGAATTCACAACATTCATATTAAAATTTACATTTCTAGACATTATATATTTCAACTATACGATCGATCTATCCGTGCAATCCTTGCTCTTGACTCGATCTATGTCCGCTTCACTTCCTAAGTAGCAGAAGAAGTCCGTGTATCACCTGTGGGCATCACATACAACTTAGCCATTAGTCAACGACAACATCATATAACATTAATCTCATATAATTAAGGATTGAATAACGTTTGACAATTTAACATTAGTTCATCCAACTATCCTTACTCATCCTCTTATTCCGGGTTGGGCTTAAATTTCGTAAGAATCTGATGTACTCGATCCTGCATTACATACCAACCTCAAACGCATAATTAGTAACGTTAAAACTCTACGTATTTAAATCATGCACACGTACCATCTTACATGCATACATACTCCTCTACATACATACATACCTTTCTTACAACTTTACATACGTACATACACTCATACATGTCTTTACACATACATACATACACAACCACATACGTACATATCCTTCCTACATTCTTATATAATCATACAATATTTACATGGGACTTAGACTTAGATTTATAGCCCATAGACATCTAAGGAACCATCAAAATCATGTTTGGAAAGTTCACCGTAGTCCACGGATAACGAACCGAAGCCTACGATACATAAATCAACTTAAATAACAAATTTTTAGGTTTTTGAACTTGGGAAGGGCGTCGGCGACGGCCCTAGGGTCGTCGGCGACGGCCCTAGGGTCGTCGGCGACGGCCCTAGGGTCGTCGGCGACGGCCCTTGCAATTACCCGTAGCCAAAAATCCCCGTAGACAGTCAAATAACCCGTCAGCCAAAAATTCACTTTCTGGAGCCCGTCGGCGACGCCCCTATACCCGTCGGCGACGCCCTCTAGAATTTGCAGTTTTCTGCAATTCCGTTTCGTCGTCCGTACGCACTAAAACGCGCATAACTTTTGAACCGTTTACCCGTTTAACCTTTCGTTTCTTCCTACATGCTTGTAAATTCACATTCTATCATATTAACTTCAAATCCTACCTCCGGATTAAGGAAATTCTTAACTTACGTGCATTCGACATATTATCATTTTCTAACTATTTGACCCGTTCGTGCATTTATCAACATAATCTGTTTATTTGACCTCAATCTCATATGAACTTTAATAATTTCATTGGCACCTATCATAAAAGATTAAATTCTCGGACGTCTTGCATCCTCTTCACCCATTTTCGCTCAAGGCTTATTTTTGACCCGTTATGGGTATTTGCGCATTAAGTGGACTATGACATACCAAACCCTATACTTCACTTTCATACTTGTCCAAGACATTACTCTAATCGAATAGCTCGTTTCCAAACGACTTCTAAGGTCGTTTGCCCGATATACCTATCAAGGGCATTTTAGTCAACTATACTCTATCCTTAATAACAAAGGAATTCCTTACATAAGTAACCAATTCCACTACTTAACTACAATTTCTTAATCACACCTACCTTGCTCGGATCAAAACTAAGATCCGTTTAATACTTCATTGACATCATACAATTCATTCCTATTTGACCTCAATTATCACATATAATTAAATTGCAAATAACATTACATAAACAACTAAGAAGTGATTACGGAATCACTTACCTTGAGCGTCCGTTTTCGTATTCCCTTCCTTGTCTCCTCTTGACCCGTTAGCTTTCCATGCTTGATCCCTTGCTAATACGACGCATATCCTTTCATTCCATCATATTTCAACATTGTTAGTATACATGATCATTCCTCGTATCAATCATTCTATTCCTATGTCACCTTGACTTTCATTGGTCACCACTAACATTCATAAGGCATAGACTCGTTACTACACTATTCGTAGTTCAATCAAATCAACCTACCATCATGTGTGTCGTATAATTATCTAGCAAGTTTTTACATTTTGTACACGTTCACCTCTTAATCACCATTAGACAAATAACCAAAGCCATGATGGCCGTCACACCATACAAGTACAAGGTAAAATCCCCAAAATGCATGATTTTGATCAAAGCATACATTCAACCCGAATTCTCATATGAATTCCATCTAAAGCATATTATTCAAGCTAGTTCACTATCAATTACTTTATTAATACCTTCTATGCGTATTCATCGATTCATTGCATACAATCTCATATATCAAACTCACCTAAGCATTTCATCAAGCACTTGGCGTGCGTACCACAGTTTATGCACAATGTACAAGCATCTTAAGCACAATTTCCATACTTCACTCATTGATTAACATAAACATCCTACTAACTTGAAATCTACCATTCTAATCATGAGCACATAGTTCTAAATCAATTACTCCTAACAATTTCACCAACACCAACCTAATTAGCATGTAGAACTTCACAAATTCTTAACCATCTTTTGTCATGCAAATGGGTTTTGCCCTAAACCACTCTCATATTCAAGATTTAGCATTTCTTGATGTTTTAACAACCATAGCAACCATTAATCATACCAATTAATGCATTATATTCACGAATTTTACTAAACCCACAAAATCAAACATCACCAAATCATAAAATTTCACTTACTTGAGGTTAAGAACACTTAGTACATCAAAATTCCTTGCTCATGCATCCGATTCCTTGCTAATTTCGCCTTTAATTGATGGAATTTTAGTGACTTAGGGTTTATGAGAGGGAAAGAGTTCCCTTTCCCTTCTCTCGATCGCACACCAGACTCAAAGTCTGGTTTCTTTTTTTTTTATCAACTTTATAACATAATTCCACATCTAGTCCCTTATCTTTTTAAAACATATCACTTTACCTCATATTTACACACTAACTTTGCTAAACCTTAATATTGGTAAAATTTCATGTTTACCATTTCTTTTTGCTAACTCATTGTGAATTAAACATTATAATGTGTCCTACGAAATTTGGGGTGTTACAAGTCTACCCCCCTTAAAATGGTTTCGTCCCCGAAACCTTTCTCATTCCAACTGGACCAATTCTACTCCTACTTTTTCATCTTTTCGTTCACAAGGCTTAATACCACATGGATGCATTCGAGATCTTGGCAAGAGTTTCATTCATTCATAAACGTCTTTGTACGCATTGTCCCTCCGTTCTTAAATCAAGTAAATTACTATCATAATCGGATTAAAGTCAGGATCTGATCCAGAGCTCTTATTAGTGTCGCTTTCACTTTATAATGCTAGCTCCTAGCGCTTCATTCATCGAATTTATTCCAATTGTATGCAGTTATTAACCATACATACTAAGTCTATGGCTTGTTTCTAACATCCTATTTAAGCATATTACATTCGTATATTTACTAATTGAAATAAGTTGATTTATTTCATTCTACTCATACATCATATGCTATCTTTCATTTTGTTCACTATGAGCCATCCTAAACATTCCATTACTATCGTTACTTCCGATTATCCTTAAGCTCATAGAAGGGGTCGATATATTATCATACGCATATTATAATCATTTAAAGACTTATTGTTACAACCAAATTCACCCTTCTTAAACTCACTTATCCATACTTAACACAAAAATTTAGCATTATTTCCATGGTTACTATCGTTATTTATGCCATGCGTATCCTTTCTACAATGTCTTGTTCAAATGAACATGGCCAACAAGCCGAGCATCAAGGTTAGTATTTCTTACGATACTTGTCATCTCTTACATTCTATCAGGATTTCCACAGTTACGAGCATTCACGTTCTATACCACCTGGCGATCATTACGAACATTTTGAAATTCATTCTACATTTTTGCATTTCGGTTTGTATATACATATATATTCTATTCTAATACATCAGTCCCTAGTCGAGTCATAACCTCCTATTTAAGTTATAACTCTTTTTATACATACCTGACGGTAGTAGATTCCGTTGATTTGTTATCCATACCTTACGAAGATCATTCCTTTCCGATTAGTGACATTGTGTGTCCATTCATCAAGTTCACCTACGAGTACAAAACTTAAAATATCAAAACATTAACTAACGAGCCCAAATGGCAATCGCCATTTGACCCACATGACCCGTTTATCCTTTCGACCTTCTCGCATGCAACGCATTCGCATAAATACATTCATATATATATATATATATATATATATATATGAAAATTTAAGCATAGTTTGAATCATATCACTTAAGAAACATTTACTTGTCTGGTTCGTAATTCCTTACACCTTCGGATATTTTCACTCCTATCATACTTTTGTTCATTTGCTTTACGTTTACTTATATGACTTGTGTGACATAATTATGGTCAGACTATTGACTTCTTCTCAAGTAGACTAGCTTTAGTCGTTTATACCTTAAATCCGTTTCGCGGATTCGAACACCTTACTCATACCTTTCGTACCTTTCATGTTTTGAATCCGTCTCACGTATTCAAATGTTGCATTCACCTCTTTCATTCTTTGAAGTCGTCTTGCGGATTCAATCATTTCGTTCATGCCTTTCATTCCTTGAATTCGTCTCGCGGATTCAATCATTTCATTCGCATATTTCATTCCTTGAATCCGTCTCGCGGATTCAAGCATTGCATTCGCATATTTCATTCCTTGAATCCGTCTCGCGGATTCAAGCATTGCATTCGCATATTTCATTCCTTGAATCCATTTCGCGGATTCAAGCATTGCATTCGCATATTTCATTCCTTGAATCCGTCTCGCGGATTCAAGCATTGCATTCGCATATTTCATTCCTTGAATCCGTCTCACAGATTCAAGCATTGCATTCGCATATTTCATTCCTTGAATCCGTCTCGCGGATTCAAGCATTGCATTCGCATCTTTCATTCCTACAAAGTACTCTCAATCCCCCGAGAGTCTTACTACCCATTTCACCCACACGCCTAGCTGCTACCAAACTCTATCGGACATACCTGTAATAATTATCACGGTCTCACGAACGTCATACGTTTCTTGTGTACTGGCCAGGTACACATTCCACGTACTAGTTTCGTGTCTTCGCGTAATCGCCACCTTATGTCCGAAGAATTTAGTTTCGGCTCGTGTAGCATTTTCAAAACTTATTTACCATGTCGTTATCATAATTTGTTCAAAATTTTTCTTTCACTTGCTTAACCATACCATTTCATACGCCCATACGTTAGGTTTACGTACCTGGGGTCAATTCGTTTCATTACTTGCCTCGATGCCGGTCCTAGACCGCATTCACGGATCATCTCTTCCAACAATTGCGCTTACCCTTCACAAAACATACTATTAGTTTCCTTCAAATACATAATCTAATACATACTTACATTCGCTTTTGCCTTTAGGCCTCGATCGAGTCTTGGATTGCACGTGTTCTTGGTCACGAGAGCACACCGGTTTGAGTTCAAGTATTTACCTCCTGTTACTTAATTCTCTCAAACCAGGGCTCTGATACCAACTTGTTACGCCCTAACACGTTTTACCTTAAAAATGACGCAGCGGAAAAGAGCTTTAAAATTTCTTTCCTTGTTAACGACATTACTTTTGAGAAGGTTCCAAAAGCTAAAATGTTAAACGTACTATAAAAGAATTCACAACATTCATATTAAAATTTACATTTCTAGACATTATATATTTCAACTATACGATCGATCTATCCGTGCAATCCTTGCTCTTGACTCGATCTATGTCCGCTTCACTTCCTAAGTAGCAGAAGAAGTCCGTGTATCACCTGTGGGCATCACATACAACTTAGCCATTAGTCAACGACAACATCATATAACATTAATCTCATATAATTAAGGATTGAATAACGTTTGACAATTTAACATTAGTTCATCCAACTATCCTTACTCATCCTCTTATTCCGGGTTGGGCTTAAATTTCGTAAGAATCTGATGTACTCGATCCTGCATTACATACCAACCTCAAACGCATAATTAGTAACGTTAAAACTCTACGTATTTAAATCATGCACACGTACCATCTTACATGCATACATACTCCTCTACATACATACATACCTGTCTTACAACTTTACATACGTACATACACTCATACATGTCTTTACACATACATACATACACAACCACATACGTACATATCCTTCCTACATTCTTATATAATCATACAATATTTACATGGGACTTAGACTTAGATTTATAGCCCATAGACATCTAAGGAACCATCAAAATCATGTTTGGAAAGTTCACCGTAGTCCACGGATAACGAACCGAAGCCTACGATACATAAATCAACTTAAATAACAAATTTTTAGGTTTTTGAACTTGGGAAGGGCGTCGGCGACGGCCCTAGGGTCGTCGGCGACGGCCCTTGCAATTACCCGTAGCCAAAAATCCCCGTAGACAGTCAAATAACCCGTCAGCCAAAAATTCACTTTCTGGAGCCCGTCGGCGACGCCCCTATACCCGTCGGCGACGCCCTCTAGAATTTGCAGTTTTCTGCAGTTCCGTTTCGTCGTCCGTACGCACTAAAACGCGCATAACTTTTGAACCGTTTACCCGTTTAACCTCCCGTTTCTTCCTACATGCTTGTAAATTCACATTCTATCATATTAACTTCAAATCCTACCTCCGGATTAAGGAAATTCTTAACTTACGTGCATTCGACATATTATCATTTTCTAACTATTTGACCCGTTCGTGCATTTATCAACATAATCTGTTTATTTGACCTCAATCTCATATGAACTTTAATAATTTCATTGGCACCTATCATAAAAGATTAAATTCTCGGACGTCTTGCATCCTCTTCACCCATTTTCGCTCAAGGCTTATTTTTGACCCGTTATGGGTATTTGCGCATTAAGTGGACTATGACATACCAAACCCTATACTTCACTTTCATACTTGTCCAAGACATTACTCTAATCGAATAGCTCGTTTCCAAACGACTTCTAAGGTCGTTTGCCCGATATACCTATCAAGGGCATTTTAGTCAACTATACTCTATCCTTAATAACAAAGGAATTCCTTACATAAGTAACCAATTCCACTACTTAACTACAATTTCTTAATCATACCTACCTTGCTCGGATCAAAACTAAGATCCATTTAATACTTCATTGACATCATACAATTCATTCCTATTTGACCTCAATTATCACATATAATTAAATTGCATATAACATTACATAAACAACTAAGAAGTGATTACGGAATCACTTACCTTGAGCGTCCGTTTTCGTATTCCCTTCCTTGTCTCCTCTTGACCCGTTAGCTTTCCATGCTTGATCCCTTGCTAATACGACGCATATCATTTCATTCCATCATATTTCAACATTGTTAGTATACATGATCATTCCTCGTATCAATCATTCTATTCCTATGTCACCTTGACTTTCATTGGTCACCACTAACATTCATAAGGCATAGACTCGTTACTACACTATTCGTAGTTCAATCAAATCAACCTACCATCATGTGTGTCGTATAATTATCTAGCAAGTTTTTACATTTTGTACACGTTCACCTCTTAATCACCATTAGACAAATAACCAAAGCCATGATGGCCGTCACACCATACAAGTACAAGGTAAAATCCCCAAAATGCATGATTTTGATCAAAGCATACATTCAACCCGAATTCTCATATGAATTCCATCTAAAGCATATTATTCAAGCTAGTTCACTATCAATTACTTTATTAATACCTTCTATGCGTATTCATCGATTCATTGCATACAATCTCATATATCAAACTCACCTAAGCATTTCATCAAGCACTTGGCGTGCGTACCACAGTTTATGCACAATGTACAAGCATCTTAAGCACAATTTCCATACTTCACTCATTGATTAACATAAACATCCTACTAACTTGAAATCTACCATTCTAATCAAGAGCACATAGTTCTAAATCAATTACTCCTAACAATTTCACCAACACCAACCTAATTAGCATGTAGAACTTCACAAATTCTTAACCATCTTTTGTCATGCAAATGGGTTTTGCCCTAAACCACTCTCATATTCAAGATTTAGCATTTCTTGATGTTTTAACAACCATAGCAACCATTAATCATACCAATTAATGCATTATATTCACGAATTTTACTAAACCCACAAAATCAAACATCACCAAATCATGAAATTTCACTTACTTGAGGTTAAGAACACTTAGTACATCAAAATTCCTTGCTCATGCATCTGATTCCTTGCTAATTTCGCCTTTAATTGATGGAATTTTAGTGACTTAGGGTTTATGAGAGGGAAAGAGTTCCCTTTCCCTTCTCTCGATCGCACACCAGACTCAAAGTCTGGTTTCTTTTTTTTATCAACTTTATAACATAATTACACATCTAGTCCCTTATCTTTTTAAAACATATCACTTTACCTCATATTTACACACTAACTTTGCTAAACCTTAATATTGGTAAAATTTCATGTTTACCATTTCTTTTTGCTAACTCATTGTGAATTAAACATTATAATGTGTCCTACGAAATTTGGGGTGTTACATATTCCTTGCGGAGATACTTGCTAGCTTGGACACATGACATGAGTTTGAGACCCTTCGAAGCAGTTTCACCATAGAAACACAGTAAATCACCATTCGCGAGCGAGAATCGAATCATCTTATCGAAGCACACAACTTCTGCATGGTTTTCACGAAGAAAGTCCATACCCGAACTTCCAAGATTAGTGTCGTCTAATCTCATAACTCTTAATCTGGTGTTAGTCCTGTTACACCGCGTTTTAACACACGTTACGGTGAATGCTTGTCATTCGCTATTTGTTAAATCCTAACGTAAACAAGTATCACTATTAGTATAGTGGGCCTTAGATATATTTGAGCCAAATTGCATGAGCCGAGGCCCAAACCAAGCCAAACTTGCAACCGAAGGCATGCTGGGCCGGTCAAAGTCCACGTGGGTCACATGCTGGCTAAGTGGGTCGCTTTCCCCTTCCTTTCTTTTGTTACCCTATTGTGTGCAGCCCAAATTAGGAAGCCCAAAAGCAAACCTACCTAAACTAACTTAAGCCCAATCGGTTACCTAAGCCCAATCGGTTACTTGAGCCCAACCGATTATTGAAGGTTATATATGGGCATGTTGTATGCCATAATTCACGTAAACAAACTAGAAACCCTAGGTTTCTCTGATCGCACGTTCCAGTAGACGTCTCCCCCCCCTCGAAGCTTTCTCCTTTAAGTCAAGCCATCCGGTTAGTAAAATTACTTTTATGTTGGTTCCTTTATGATAACTCTGTCTATGTGACCATGATTGTCTTGTGTGCTCGAAATTTCAAGATGATAGGGTTCTTGACACTTAGTTGTATTATAAAAACTGTTATGTGATTAGTTTGGGACATGATGACATAGGCACGAATTAGAGTATCTCTAACAAGATACTTGAGCATGAATAACTTGTAATATGGGTTCATACTTTGACTAGGGATTTCTAGCAATATATGAAAGTAATCGGCCTTGAAACATGATTAATTGATAGGTTCATATGTGCTTTTATTAAAAAGATTGAAGTAATTTTCTATGCACTGTAACTTGTTCATGAAAATAAAAATTATGGATTGTAATTATTATTTAATGGGCCGCATAAAAATCATTGATCAAACGTGAGTATTTTAGTTCTTAAAATTGAGCCATTTGATATGGTTAAATCATTGAATCATGGGCTGCAATTTTAATTGGGGATGCACAGTGGGCCGGGGTATTACATATACGTTTGTGTTGTTGGGCCGCAGTCCAAAGATTTTCTTTTAGCGAAACGGATCAGGTGTGGGGTGGCCCAGTTTGTTGGCAACGGGCTGTTTACACTGGTTCGAGCCATCTTGTTGTGCGTCGGGCCGCACAGCAGGCCGTGATCCTTAGTTTTGGGCTCAGGCCCAACTGTGTCAATGATGACTTGCATGTTAGGTTTGTCTGTGTTGAGTTTGGTTTGTTGCTAATGGGCCGAAGAGTTAACAGTAATGGATTATGATTGTTTGGTTTTAGGTATGTTACTAGCAGATCATATAGAAGTCACAATTAGTTAGGCCAGTTGCGAGAGATGTTGGGTTGGGAAATTAGTTTGGGACTGCAACACATAAAATCTGTTAGGGCGTCACACTTAGACTTGGGCCGAGTGCTTGAACAGAATTGTATGTGTATGTTAGATGGGTCACCACTGTGTACATGAACTGCTTCAAGTAACGGTATTGGGCCAAAGACTGCAAGTGGGCTGGATTGTTTAGTTAATATTGAATTAATTTATTAATGCAATGGGCCGGATGGGATTTTTGGGTGGTAATCGAATGGCATATTAACTGTTGGGGCAATAGCTTTTATAGACATTTCGTTTCATGTTGTTTTATCTCGATTTTTGTGGGGATTATGATTTGTAGTGGGTTGTGAACATATCATATATTGTGCATATTGATAGGGTTTATGACTTGTGAATGGGATTGTGCAAACATCTAGATAGTGGAAGAGTTAGAATTTAAATAGGTGATAATGTTCATGAAATTTGATCAAGTATGTGTGGTTATATGAAACGTGATCTATGTGCTACTTGAATACGTGATTAATGGTATGTGAATCTGAATAGACGTAAATACCTATGATAGGACGTGATTGAGTAGAGTATATTGGCAAATAAATTATCAGCCGAGCAAACCAAGGTGAGTGTCACACTCCAACCGATGGCGGAAACATCGGGATGAGATGAACAAATTGCTCAAAACAACATAACACTATTGTGACAATAAATTACTAAATTCATTTCATAAATTGTAAAGTGGGGTACATAGTTCCAAATAAATAAACATAACATTCAACAATAATCAAAAATGCTAAGTGGGTTTCTAATGTCCATCCTAGCTTGATTCTTGTTTTCTTGGTCATTCAACCTGCAATAGGTATTAAAATAAAATCAACAAAAGCATGTTGGCGAGTATACAAGTTTTCATACATAGCATAGTACGTGTTTAAAATGTTGCTCATATCCAAATGTGAATTACAATATCATATTGACAGTATATACTCGAAACGATGTTACTCTACGTGTCCAAACCAAAGTTTAACGCAATTAAAGTGCCTACCCAAAAGAGTATGGGTGGTTTTAACATAGATTAACCTAACAATACCCGTTAATATAACGAGAGGGGCGTTTCTCAACCTATAGCGCTACCATTGTTAGGGGAGGCTTGTACGAAGTTAATGAACACATAGTCATGAATGTTTACATTAGCATAACATGTCTAACATGATTAAAATGTATCACATAGGGTAAGGATAGAGTGTGCGTAAAATGTTTGATGTGATTGTGATGTTTGATATAGAATACATATTGCACCCAAAAGTGGAAAATTGAAAATGGGTCATGTTTACTCACCTTAGATTGCTTTGCGTTTCTTGGAAAAGAGATTAGGGAGTGAGTTGGATCCAAGAGAGTTGTAACAAGCGCAAGAGATTTACCCTATTTGATTGGGAATTCGTTAATTTAGGTTGGTAACATGGTAATGGGATTTAATAATAATGTGTGGAATATTAATTCGTTGAATGATAATATTTGTAAATATTTAAATAATAGGATGTGATTAAAATAAAATGATAAACTTAGTATTATTGTAAATAATAAATATGTTATAGTAACAAATATGATAAATAAGATTTTTATAATATTTGAATTTATCTTGTTGTTAATAAAATAAATAGTTTCTAAAGTAATTTATTTTGAATTTAAATGTAATGGTAACGATTATAATTTCCGAATTTTTATTTAGTAATAATTTCAATAATACTAAAAATGATATTAACAATATTAATTTCTATATCATTATAAAATGGTAATATAATAATAATAATAATTAAAATAACAGTGAATGATAATAATAATATCATGATAATTTTAATAAAAATTCAGATTACTAAATCTGATTATAAATTAATAATAATAACAACTAAACAATAATAATAATATTATATTAAATAGGATACTTAAAACAGAAAAAAAAGAAAACAGAATCGGAAAAAACGATGCAGTACCGACTCGGGTCTTCTCCGGCGAAGTTCCGGCGAGTTGCAGGTTTTCCGGCGAGAGTTGCAGGTTTTCCGGCGACTGGAGTGTGCTCCGGCGGTGTCTGCGAGAGAAGAAGAGGCAGTGTGATTCCGGTTTGTGTGAGTTTCGGGTGGAAAGGTACCGGGTATTTATAGGAGGTTTGATGTCGGGTAAGTATGGAAACGAGGGGGAATTACGAGGTGATTGATCCTGGTATATGGTAACAGCAATCATGGCCGGAAATCACGAAAATGAGAAAGATGGAAGGTTGACTGGGGGGTTTACGCGTTTCTTGATTTGAGCGGTTAAAGGAAAATTGGTTTGAATTTCAATTAGTGCATAAATATAATTTGTTTCCAAATATGTTTGGATGTGCCATGCCCGGCTGAGTGGTTAAGTGTTCGTTTGTTGATGTGATGGTCGCGGGTTCGAGACACGTTAAGGGGCGGTTCATACAAGGAACCCCCCTTTTTTGTTTCTTTTTGATACTAACTGCACTAACTGAGTTTTCTAACTCAGTTAGTTATTTCTTTTACAAAAACAAACCTAGTTAGCTCTAACTAGGTTAATTTGATTATACAATAGGGTTAACTAACCAAGTTAGGTATATACTAACTTTGTTAACCAAAACTAATTTTTATAATTATAAACTTTATTAAAATATTAGTCTATTTAATTGTTTAAAATATTAAATTATTTAATTAATAAATATTATAATTATTTGATTTAACCCAAATTTTGGGTATTTTACCGAATTAACATACAAATTCCCGATTTTTGTCAGGTTTAGGGTAATCTCTTGGCAACGCTTGATTCAAGAACTGAGATTAGGATAAAAAAAATTCAAAACGAGTCGGATTTGGATATCCGTTTTTGACGGATGTTACAGTGAGTTCACACTCTTTCCAAGGCATGGGATTCCCAAGGGTTGGGAATGGGTAAATGAACTAAACGGTAATTACGACCATCCTCCGTGGGTAGGATGCCAAGAATACACACTGGACCAAAACTCTATCATGAAGTCCCTCATTTATATCGACTTAATCGCTGAGGCCTATGGCGAGCGGGTCATTAGTTAATAGCGCTATTAGGTTTAACAAACCTTACACCGTGTCGTTCGAACGGGCGTGTACTAATGGACTATGGGCAAAGGGTCAATGCTGATAGACATTGACTTAGGGCACCACTTACATTTTCGTAGCAGTCGATACATACGGTCTAGTATCACATGGGAAGCCCCCACTAATCTTCGCACACATGTCTGGGAGGCCGCGATACGAATTAATACGATGCATGGTTTACAAAACGAACACATGGTTTACGAAACGAATACTATAACTAAACAATCAAATGTGAACTCGCTCAACTTTGTTGTTGACTCGTTGTTACATACCTTGCAGGTCGTTAGGTAAATCTGTAAACGAACCGAACGAACACGAACAAGGCCTTGTTCGTGTTCGTTCGTTAAGAAAATAAATGTGTTCACGAACGGTTCATGAACACTTACCGAACGAGATTTTATGTTTGTGTTCGTTCATTAAGGAAATGAGCGTGTTCGCGAACGGTTCACGAACACAAACGGACACAAATAAATTTGGCGAACGCGATGAAGGATAAAGATAGATGGCCCAAAGAGTAGCACTCGAACTTGCATCCCTTATTGTGGAACGGGGGTCGATCGTATTCGCCGACGTAAATAATGAGAAATGAAAGGAAATTGATGCGTAAAAAAAGTGAAAGTGGGTTTCCTAGTTTAATTGTTAGGGTAATAAAATAAATAAAAGTTTAATAATATATAAAGTACAAATAAAATATAAGAAAGTACAAAGATCTTCAATTAAAACACAAACATACGAACATAAACGAACGCAAATCGACGAATGTTCACGAACACGTTCACGAACACCTTACTGAACGTTCACGAACACAATCGAACGAACGAGACCTCTGTTCATGTTCGTTCATTTAACTAATCGAACGAAATTTCTTGTTCATGTTCGTTCGTTTATTAAACGAACGAACATAAACGAACTTCCCGCCGAACGGTTCACGAACTGTTTGCTGAACGTTCGGTTCGTTTACAGCCCTATCGTTAGGTACTCATGGAGCTTGCACAGGGAGGCGCGGTCGTTGTGGGACATGGCAGTGTGTGTCATGCTAAGAACATTACTTTATTTCATACTTAATACTTACGTTGGGTTTTAGATTTATGCTTCCGCTAAACACTTAACTATGTTTTTGATTTGAAACACCTTTCATATTGCGTGGTTGAATTTTACTTATTACTTGTTATGTTCAATATGATTGGTGGCTTGATCCTGGTCAGTCACGCCTCCAGGCGGTGGTACTCCGCATGTGGATTTTGGGGGTGTGACAGATTGGTATCAGAGCCATTGGTTATAGTGAACTTGGTTTTAATAAGGGAATTTTTTTTATTAAAATCAGACTATAACCTGTACAGTCCTCAACGATCCACAACGACGCTTTGCTCCACGTGCAAGACTCAACACTATAGGTGATACTATTCATGTTTACATTACCTACTTGTTAGATACATATTACATTGCTCATGGTAGGCTTAGATAACGTAGCAACTACTATTTGAAAACCCTGTTAGCTCACACTCTTCTGTCATTCCACACTTGCGTATTGATACGACGCACTTCTCACTTGTGTTCTCTTACTTGTGAAGATCATGAGTGGACGCGTTAACATGACACAAGCCCAGCTGACGGCTCTGATTAACCAACAAGTTGCTGCGGCACTTGCAGCCGCACAAGTAGGAGGTATGCCCTGCAGTCATAACTCACTCTAGGATCTTTAGATCCTACACTCCTAAACCAACTCTTGTGTTTAACCTTGTCCTTTTCTTATATACACAACAGGTCAGAACGCTCAGCCACCTGTTTGCACATTCAAAACTTTCATGGACTGTCGTCCAAGTACTTTCAGTGGCACTGAAGGGGCAGTTGGACTCCTCCACTTGTTCGAGAAGCTCGAGTCAGTCTTCAAAATGTGTGAATGCCCTGAGGCTCGTAGGGTGAAGTACGTCACTGGTACTCTCGAAGGCGTTGCATTGACTTGGTGGAACGCACAAGTGCAAATGTTGGGGCTGGTAGCTGCCAATGCCACCCCATGGAACAAATTTAAGGAACTGATCAAGCGGGAATACTGTAGTCGTGATGACATCCACAAGTTGGAAGTGGAGTTCTTTAACCTGAAGATGACAGGGTCAGAAATAGAGGCGTATACGAAAAGGTCAAACGAGCTGGCCATCTTGTGTCCAACTATGGTGGATCCTCCCATCAAGCGTATCGAGCTGTATCTCAGGGGCTTGTGCCAGAAATTCAAAGCCATGTGACTTCGGCTAACCTTGTTACCATCCAGGATGTTACTTGTCTTGCTCATCGTCTCACAGACCAGGCAGTGGAACAGAACAGGCTGCATAAGCGTATCGGTGCTACTACTACTACTACTTCTGCTACTCCCAGTGATAACAAGCGAAAGTGGGATGGAGCCTCCAGCAAGGGTTCGACTTCGGTTCAGTCCCAGGTACAGCAGCGAAAGATTGATGATTACCAGAGTCCGGGTCAACAGTCTTCTGATAGTCAAAGGCAGGGTGGATATCGAGGAAATCTTCCGAAGTGCAACACATGCAACAGGTACCACAATGGTCAGTGCAACAAGGGTCGTTGTCAGAGGTGTCTCAAGATGGGCCATGAAGCTAAGGATTGCAGGAGCTCACGACCTGCGAATCATAACCGTCAGCAACAACCACCAGCTCCACGGAACCAGTAACAGCAGCAGCAGGGTAACAACAAAGGATGCTTTCAGTGTGGTGCTGAAGACCATTTCAAAAGAGACTGCCCCCAGTTGAATCAGAATCAGAACAACAACAACCAAGGAAATGGGAACAACAATGGGGGTAACAACGACGGCAATGGTGCTAGGGGACGTGTCTTCGTGATCGGTCAGGGTGAGTTCCTACTTGACGACTTTTATGTTACTGTTTAATTTGATTCGGGTGCCGATACTAGTTTCGTGTCTTTAAAAGTTAGTCAAATGCTTAATCGTACCCCAAAACTTTTGAACACCAAGCACATAGAAGAACTAACAAACGGTAAAAGTCTAGAGGCCACACACATAGTTTAGGGTTGCAATCTTTTTCTTGCTTATCAGACCTTTTCTATCGACCCCATTCCTATCGTTCTGTGGAATTTCGGGACGAAATTCCAAACCAACGGGGGGATGATGTGACACCCCAAGAAAAACCAGGAAACCACGCAACTTAACAAGCTTCCTCAGTAACCACGTACTAAATTTCGGGACAAAATTTCTTTCAAGTTGGGGATGATGTGACAACCCGAACTTTCAAGATTAGTGTCGTCTAATCTCATAACTCTTAATCTGGTGTTAGTCCTGTTACACTGCATTTTAACACATGTTACGGTGAATGCTTGTCATTCGCTACTTGTTAAATCCTAACATAAACAAGTATCACTATTAGTATAGTGGGCCTTAGATATATTTGAGCCAAATTGCATGAGCCGAGGCCCAAACCAAGCCAAACTTGCAACCGAAGGCATGCTGGGCCGGTCAAAGTCCACGTGGGTCACACGCCGGCTAAGTGGGTCGCTTTCCCCTTCCTTTCTTTTGTTACCCTATTGTGTGCAGCCCAAATCAGGAAGCCTAAAAGCAAACCTACCTAAACTAACTTAAGCCCAATCGGTTACCTAAGCCCAATCGATTACTTGAGCCCAACCGATTATTGAAGGTTATATATGGGCATGTTGTATGCATAATTCATGTAAACAAACTAGAAACCCTAGGTTTCTCTGATCGCACGTTCCAGTAGACGTCTCCCCCCCCCTCGAAGCTTTCTCCTTTAAGTCAAGCCATCCGGTTAGTAAAATTACTTTTATGTTGGTTCCTTTATGATAACTCTGTCTATGTGACCATGATTGTCTTGTGTGATAGAAATTTCAAGATGATAGGGTTCTTGACACTTAGTTGTATTATAAAAACTGTTATGTGATTAGTTTGGGACATGATGACATAGGCTCGAACTAGAGTATCTCTAACAAGATACTTGAACATGAATAACTTGTAATATGGGTTCATACTTTGACTAGGGATTTCCAGCAATATATGAAAGTAATCGGCCTTGAAACATGATTAATTGATAGGTTCATATGTGCTTTTATTAAAAAGATTGAAGTAATTTTCTATGCACTGTAACTTGTTCATGAAAATAAAAATTATGGATTGTAATTATTATTTAATGGGCCGCATAAAAATCATTGATCAAACGTGAGTATTTTAGTTCTTAAAATTGAGCCATTTGATATGGTTAAATCATTGAATCATGGGCTGCAATTTTAGTTGGGGATGCACATTGGCCGGGGTATTACATATACGTTTGTGTTGTTGGGCCGCAGTCCAAAGACTTTCTTTTAGCGAAACGGATCAGGCGTGGGGTGGCCCAGTTTGTTGGTAACGGGCTGTTTGCACTGGTTCGAGCCATCTTGTTGTGCGTCGGGCCGCACAGCAGGCCGTGATCCTTAGTTTTGGGCTCAGGCCCAACTGTGTTAATGATGACTTGCATGTTAGGTTTGTCTGTGTTGAGTTTGGTTTGTTGCTAGTGGG
Organism: Helianthus annuus; assembly: GCF_002127325.2. Taxonomy (NCBI): domain Eukaryota; kingdom Viridiplantae; phylum Streptophyta; class Magnoliopsida; order Asterales; family Asteraceae; genus Helianthus; species Helianthus annuus. The sequence goes on along the minus strand of NC_035444.2, from coordinate 83,726,555 downwards.
CCGAAGAGTTAACAGTAATGGATTAGGATTGTTTGGTTTTAGGTATGTTACTAGCAGATTATATAGAAGTCACAATTAGTTGGGCCAGTTGCGAGAGATGTTGGGTTGGGAAATTAGTTTGGGACTGCAACAACATAAAATCTGTTAGGGCGTCACACTTAGACTTGGGCCGAGTGCTTGAACAGAATTGTATGTGTATGTTAGATGGGTCACCACTGTGTACATGAACTGCTTCAAGTAACGGTATTGGGCCAAAGACTGCAAGTGGGCTGGATTATTTAGTTAATATTGAATTAATTTATTAATGCAATGGGTCGGATGGGATTTTTGGGTGGTAATCGAATGGCATATTAACTGTTGGGGCAATAGCTTTTATAAACATTTCATTTCATGTTGTTTTATCTCGATTTTTGTGGGGATTATGATTTGGAGTGGGTTGTGAACATATCATATATTGTGCATATTGATAGGGGTTGTGATTTGTGAATGGGATTGTGCAAACATCTAGATAGTGGAAGAGTTAGAATTTAAATAGGTGATAATGTTCACGAAATTTGATCAAGTATGTGTGGTTATATGAAATGTGATCTATGTGCTACTTGAATACGTGATTAATGGTATGTGAATCTGATTAGACGTAAATACCTATGATAGGACGTGATTGAATAGAGTATATTGGCAAATAAATTATCAGCCGAGCAAACCAAGGTGAGTTCACACTCTTTCCAAGGCATGGGATTCCCAAGGGTTGGGAATGGGTAAATGAACTAAACGGTAATTATGACCATCCTCCGTGGGTAGGATGCCAAGAATACACACTGGACCAAAACTCTATCATGAAATCCCTAATTTATATCAACTTAATCGCCGAGGCCTATGGCGAGCGGGTCATTAGTTAATAGCGCTATTAGGTTTAACAAACCTCACACCGTGTCGTTCGAACGCGCGTGTACTAATGGACTATGGGCAAAGGGTCAATGCTGATAGACATTGACTTAGGGCACCACTTACATTTTCGTAGCAGTCGATACATACAGTCTAGTAACACATGGGAAGCCCCCACTAATCTTCGCACACATGTCTGGGAGACCGCGATACGAATTAATACGATACATGGTTTACAAAACGAACACATGGTTTACGAAACGAATACTATAACTAAACAATCAACTGTGAACTCGCTCAACTTTGTTGTTGACTCGTTGTTACATGCCTTGCAGGTCGTTAGGTACTAATGGAACTTGCACAGGGAGGCGCGGTCGTTGTGGGACATGACAGTGTGTGCCATGCTAAGAACATTACTTTATCTCATACTTAATACTTACGTTAGGTTTTACATTTATGCTTCCGCTAAACACTTAACTATGTTTTTGATTTGAAACACCTTTCGTATTGCGTGGTTGAATTTTACTTATTACTTGTTATGTTCAATATGATTGGTGGCTTGATCCTGGTCAGTCACGCCTCCAGGCGGTGGTATTCCGCGTGTGGATTTTGGGGGTGTGACAATGTCAAAACTTTCGAGTTGCATCGGAATAAGGTCGATTGGGAAGATATGATTGTTGAGTTCAAGAGTACAATCACGGAGAACAGAATTAACGGCGACAGTTCTTCCGGTGGCGGCTTCAACATCGAAAGTCGAGGGGAGATGGGAGCGCTTGCGACTAAGGAGCTTCTCGAATTCAAACGACACAAAGCAATTATCGGCTCCAGTATCAAACAAACATGATGCATAAATACCATTCACAAGGAACATACCATTGACCACGTTGCTGTTGAACGTTCTGGCGCGTGCGGCTTGTTGCTGTTGCTGCAGCTGTTGCTGCTGATGAGGTTGCTGCTGCTGGGGCTCTTGCTTCACAACCCTGTTTGGGCACATGTTCGCAAAGTGGTTGGGATCTCCACATGCGAAGCAGGCTCGGGCGTTGAACGCGGGTGCTTGAGCCGCGTGATGGCCTTGCAGGGCTGGGAGTAGAGCTTGATGAGTAGTGGCAGGAGCTGTGTAGGATCGTATTTACGACCAAATGAGTCGGTCAGAATCAATACACAACTGTTTGAGAGGCGAAAACAAACAAACAGCCTAGAATCAGTGTAAGAAATGAGTAGAAAAAGAATATGATGCTTAAAACAAGCTTCTCATTGATAATTGACTTGAATACACGGTGGAAATCTGACAGCACTTCGTTACACCACTACTGATTTCGTACCAAATGAGAAGCACACAGCCTATATATAGGCATTTGATTTCGCACGAAATAACCATGTGTAATTTCGTGCGAAATAGCAAACATTGATTTCGTGCGAAATAGCCACATGCTATTTCGTGCGAAATCACTACAAAACATATAAAATTACATTTTTGACCCTGTAAACCCTACTACAGGCTACCGACATGACCTAGACTTTAGACGTAGGCTATAGACATTATGCACTAACAAACTCCCCCTTGGATATTGCCGGAGTCTTCAGTCAGGTCTTTAGCACTTGTATCACAGCGACTTGAACTTCTTTTCCCTCGGCTTAGGCTTTCGCAGCAACATCTTCCTAAGCTTTTCGTTTGCATCAACTTTTTTCTTTTCTTCAGCAGCCATTCTTTGAACAAGAGTATGCCTTAGCATGTTGTCTCTGTCTTCACGAGCTTTCCTTTCTTTCTCTTTCTTCAACGCTTCCTCTTTTTCAATCTCTCGCCATTTAGAAGACTATTTATTATCAGCATTGATTCCTTTCTGGAAGCAGATAGAAACAACCTTTTGAAATTGCATAGCTTGGTCTTTATCCTCAGCTTTAAACCCTATCTTGTTAACAAACAAGCATTCAATGTCTTTCGCCGAGCAGTTCACCAGCCACAAAGGCTCATACACATGAATATATCTGACTTCATCTTCAACTCTGTACGTAATCACAGCCTCAGTAGTCAAACAGCTGTACACCCAATATACAAACCCCTTGTGAAAATCCTGCTCCATTTTTGGCACCGGAATGTTCTTGATCACTCTAGGTTTCTTGATGTGCAAGATAGTTTCTTCAATTCCAGACTCTGGATCTACCCTCTTTACTTTCTTTGGATAATGAGGTTTCCAGTGTTTGAATCCTCTGAAAGCTTCAAACTTCATTAAACTCCAAATCGGTACATCATGCTTTCTTACAGGGTAATCCAATGTTCTAACTTTTGATAATTCCTCAACATCCCACCAGGGTAAGGACATGATATCCTGAATGTATTCAAAGTATTGCACACCGTACTCTCTCCGAATAGCATACACATTCACTTGAGGCAAGAATCCCTAACTGATAATATCCCCCAGTGACACATCCCTGTCTCTCTTATAATACTTCAATGGCCGCTTAAACTTACGTTCATTACTCTTTCTAAACCATTTCTTCCTCTCTTCCTTCTGTGCATCTTTCGTCGTACCATCGAAATTCTTATCTTTTAAGCATTCTTCCACTTTCCTTCTTAATTCATCGATATTCGCTTGATTGAAGAATTCAACAAGCGTTGGAAAGTTCGAAGTGTCTTCATTAACACTTTCTTCTTCACTACAATCTTCAACCTCAACCCTATCAAAATTGTCTGCCTCTTCAACATACTTATACTGATAGTCGGGCTGTTGATTCATATCAAACGCATTCAACACTTCTTCAAAGTCAAACTTGAAGTTAGGATCATCGATACGCGTCATCTCTATAATATCATTCATGGTGTAAGTATGCCTGATTTCACCTTCCTCAACCTCAGGCTCTAGACGCAAAATCAAATTTTCTCGTTTATCAACATTCTGATCATCCACGTGCTCCCCCTCACCTTCAGTGCTTTCAGGCTCTTCGTTCACATCGTCGTGAAGGTAATCATCAACATTCCCTTCATTCGATGCTTCTGAAACTTTGACACCTGTACCACCTTGACCATCGTCATCATCATCATCGTCGCTATGACTACTTGCAGAAAATACATCATCTGTATCATCTACTTTATCTTCATCATCATCTTCCTCGACATCTTCATCATCATTAATAACATCATCAAGTAAAACATCCTCTTCAAATATACTAGACACCGCAGATATAGGACGATGATTCTGAATAGGTGATTCAGCAACAACAGATGGAACTATCGCCCTTTCAGTAACTTCTGAAGTACCTTCAACACTTTTGCCTTTATTTTTCATCTCAGCATCAATTTTAGCTTGTCGTCGAGCTCTAACTTCTTCAACTTCAATCTCTTCAAATATCTGCTCAATAGACTTTCCAAGCAAATTTTCTAACACTTTATTCATCATGTATATCTCGTGTTCTTTCATTGCTTTAGCAGCTTCCAATTCTTTGTTCTTTAACTCGAAGTACTTGTTCTGCTCATCTCTGCGTGCTTTCTCTTCTTCCAGCTCTGTAATTCTAACTTTCAGAATATCAATTTCTGTCTGACCAGCCTCAACTTTCTTTAACAAAGATGAATTTTCAGATTCCACAGACTTAACACGCTTTGCCAGTTTCTTCTCATGATCCACCAGCTTTCTGTTTTCAACCAAAACTTCTTCAACTTTCTTTTCCAATCTCTTTACTTGCTCATCACTTGCAAAGTTAAAATCACCAATGTCATCCAAAGGAATATTCACTGGAATATGAGGAAAATCTCTGTATCCAGAAGATCCAAGTGTGGTTTGAACATGTGGTTGTGTGGTTGGTGGTGTTTGAAAGATTTGCTGTGAAGTGAAAACAGGTTGTTCTTCGATAGGTGTTTGATGTGGTGGTGATATATGTGGTGGTGATAGATGTAATGGTGATAGATGTGGTGGTGATTGATGTGGTGGTGATAATTGTTGTTTAGTTTGAGGTGGAGGTGATGGTGGTGGAGTAGGTTGTTTTAGAGGTATAGTTGGTTTTGGTTTTGGTATCTTGACTACCAATTTTCTTCTTGTTGTTTTAGGAGTCATCACACGCTTTCTCGCACTTGCTTTCTTCCTACCACCAGATGATGGAGGTGTTTGAGATTCAATAACATGTTCAGGAGATGGATTATACAAATCATCCTTCTTTTCTTCTCTCCTTTTTTCTTTTTAATTGTTTCTCTTTCTCTATTTCAGCTTTAATTCTCTTCGCACGTTCAGTTTCATCAATTTCTTCTTCAGATGAACTTGATGAACTATCGTCACCATCGTCATCACCTTCATCACCAGCTGTTTTGGCTGCTTTGAAACTTGCTTTAAGATCTTTCAGCAGTTGATCAGATTCAGGAGATAAATGAACTTGATCTCCTTTAGCATCACCTTCATCTATAGCTTCATCTTCAACTTCAGCTTCATCTTCTTCCTCTGATTCGTTAACAAGCATAGTCTCAACACTTTTCTTTTGACGCTTTTTCTGTGGTTTAGAAGATGAACCCTCCTCTTTTTGAGCTTTTGGAGTTGCTTTTCTACTCCTCTTTATCTTTTCCTCTTTCACAAACCAGTCGTTTCTAGTATTTTTGAACTTAGCAAGTTTTTTCAACTCTGCTGCATAACTTGCTTCTTTCATTTCCTCGTCATTTCTCCATCTTTGATGATCAACTGGATCTGGATCAACATACTCTTTGTCTTTGATGAAACCAAAGAATTCAGCTTTTGTCTTTGGCTCTGGATGATTTTTATGATATCTTGCAAGTACTTTCAGCTTTTCGTTATCCATGTGGAACTGCACCAACAAATCATTCTTTTCATCTCTCTCCAAATTATGATACGCATGGTCTAAAATCATCTGTACAAATCGAGGATAAATCCAAGTTTTTCTTTTTGACGTGATGTTCTCTTTCATGTAATGAAATACAATCTTTGAAAAGTTATACTTCTTATTCAACACAAGAGCTGTCACCATGTTCATTTGATAATCCCTCATCACATCGTAACCTCCCTTCCTGTGACTGAGAGCATGCAACACTGAATGTATAAGAAACTTTTAAAGCTTTGGAAAACATGACTTCAGATAATTTGCTTTATTCAGTGGGCCATTGTTACCCATTCGTAGCATACAACCCTTCACCATCTTTTCAGGGAACTTTGTCGGAGAATTTTCGTCGTCCGGAAAGTTTAACACCTCACGTACTAGCTGCTCTGTAATGATGATTGGTTTATCTTCATCATTTAAGCTCACAATCGAATTTATTGTTTTGTGTTCTTCATCATATGTTGCATTTTTCCAGAATCGTTCTATGTGGGACCGAAATACAAGATGTTGATTTGTTAGAGCCTTCTGAATTGGTAATCTTTCCATGAACTCCAAAATCCCTATGAATTCAGCCATCTTGGGAATCTCCTTATCATAAACACAACAAATGTTGTGAAGTGGATCAAATAGCACATTCGACGCCTAAAAACACCAAAGAAATTCAAGTTAAACACTTAGAACATTTTCAATACAAACATCATTCAAACGAAATAGCATTTCAAACGAAAACAACAGTTCAAACGGAAACACTTATTCACACGAAATCATATTTCAAACGAAATCACAGTTCATGCGGAACCACTTTTCAAATGAAATAGCCAAATTTCATACGAAATCAATCTTCAAACGAAATAGCTATTTCGTGCGAAATAGACCGTCATTTCATTTGAAAATGACAAATTTACAGATTTATCACAACATAATCAGATGATGAAATTGATGATTTGGGTTTGATCTATGATGATTTCCGAGCACAAAGGTCTGTTTATTTTCATTTTCGACCACAAATTAGTCCTAGATCTAAGTTCAAACTTCTAGATCTACCGACTTCATACGAAACAATCAAATTCAAACCCTAAACAGAATCTACAACACATTCCGAGTTCATGGGTATGATTTTTGTTCAAATAACATAACATATAAACCCTAGATCTAAGATTACAGTCCTGTTCATTGTCGTTCAAATGAAAACAGACATCTCTGGGTCAAATTTACACAGTTGCTCACCTTTCCCATGATTATAGTTGAGTAAACCAATTAAAATCAGATTACGAGCAACAAATCAGGCAGAATAACGGCTAGAAATCAATGGTTTTGTGTTTTCACGTGAAAACGCTCTGACAGTTATGTTGAAACGAACTGATGAAAGTGAACCGTTCAAGCGAAATACCCGGCTATTTATAGACTTTGTCTATTTCGTGCGAAATAGGCAATGATGCACTTTCATGCGAAAACAACCATTACAAACGAAATCAATTTTGAAACGAAATGGCTATTTTATGCGAAATAGTCATTTCGTTTGAAAATTCCATTTTTTCAAAATTTATCCAACTTTTTCAATTTTTTAACTTTTTGATATTTTACCGTCACACCCAGTTAACCAAGTCCAAGTTAATGACCTTGGTCAACTGTTTAGCCTACCAAGTCCAAGTTAATGACCTTGGTTGACAAGTTTATGAAGATGCTGATTTTCTGAAACTGATTTTAGTTCAAATTAATGAACCTTTAAACTTTCAAGCAATTTCCAAACACTTTTTCTCAAACTTCTGCTTACCCAACCCTCATGATCCAACATATTCAGCACACAAGACTTTGATCATCAGATCCCCAACGTCCGTTGTCGAAAATAAGATGAAATGCAAATATTTTTGGATTTTATAAAAAGCTAAACAAACAGACAATCTTTTTGAGTTTTTGATAAGCAACAAACTGTACATACAATATTTTTGGTGAGCGTGTTAGGGGATCATATCAGCTACCGACAAGACACAAATACCGTTATGCTTAGATTTCATTTTCAGTATTAAACAATTCGCTTAGATTGTCGATATACTGATCCTCTTAAATTTTAACACAATTTTCAATTTGTTCAGGATACGGATTAAGTGTTTTAAGATCTTAACTTTTACATGTGTCCCACCTCAGAATATATTCCCGTATCCAGATCACTATATTCAGTCTTACAGATGAGTGCACACTAATGATATCTGTAAAAGGTGAATGCGAGGCCATGAGAGCTCAAGCTAGAACTTCCATTCGTACAGAGAGATGATGGCTCGACTTTCGGTGGGTTCCCTTTGGGAATCTTTTTTACAACAACACATGATTAGCATTTTGCAATGTTTCATCATTTTTTATGCTGAGGGAAGGCTTTACGAGTACAGCTGTGCAGAGTATTATACGAGGACTAGGCTATTGCTTCCGCAAAATCAGAAGTCCTGGTATAATACCCTAGATATCATCACGTACAAAGACCTAGTATGTCAGAAATAGGATCTTTCAAACGAGATTTCAGGGGTTACCTATATATCCTGAAGATGTTCCCCACGTAAAAGCAAGTTTATATTTTTGTTTATATCCGAAACAAATCTACTAATTTTGTAAAAACCTATCGGCACATCATCAGCGAGACTGTTTAACGCATTTTTTAACTATACAATTCTTTAGCGTACTGTATCTGTCTAGCTGATGTACTATCATTTCCCCTTTTTACACAAACTCTTTTTCATTTTTTCAATGTTTTTGGATTTTTTAAAATTTTATCATGTTTTTGGATTTTCTGCAAACTTTCTCCCCCTAAAAACAAAAACATATTTTTGTGTTTTTAGTTAGCAGAAAATAAACTGTACAAAAACTTTGACAACATGACATGGATCACATCAGATTGCCGTCCTCCTCGGCTTCACATTCAACAACCCTCCCAGAAAGCAAATTTTTTAACCCATTTAATTTCAAAAGATAGTTAAATCTCTTTTTATCAAACGGTTTGGTTTAAAAATCAGCCCTGTTCATCGGTGTGTATATGTTCAATGCGAATCAATTTCTTCTCGTGACAATCACGGATGAAATGATGTCGTATTTCAATATGCTTTGTTTTAGAGTGGTGAACCGGGTTTTTTGTTATGTTTATCGCTGCCTCATTGTCCACAAATATAGGCCTGTCCAAGAACTGCAAACCAAAGTCTCGCATCTGTTGTTGGATCCAAAGGATCTGAGAGCAACAGCTCGAGGCTGAAATGTATTCAGCCTCGCACGTACAGAGCGCTACTGAGGTTTGTTTCTTGCACTGCCAAGTAACTAATCGAGTTCCGAAGAACTGACAGCCTGCAGTGGTGGACTTAGCATTTTGTTTGCAGCTACCAAAGTCCGAATCAGCATAACATGTGAGAGAGAAGTCACCCGATTTAGGATATCACAAGCCGGGGCTTGGGCAGCCTTTCAAATACCGTAAAATGCGTTTCATGACTGTCAGGTGTGACTGTCTTGGGCTAGACTGATAACGGGCGCATAAACACGTCGGATACATGATGTCTGGGCGGGAAGCAGTAAGATACATCAAGGATCCAATTATCGACCGATAATATGTCTCGTCCACTTTCTCTCCACTCTCATCCGGACAGATCCCGTGATTGTGAGCTAAGAGGGTTGATGTTGGAGTAGATTCTGACATGTTAAACTTCTCCAGAACATCGTTCACGTATTTGGTTTGATGAATGAAGATTCCTTCGGGCCTCTGCTCCACCTGTAGCCCTAGGAAAAACTTCATCTCCCCCATTGAACTCATTTCAAATTTCCTCTTCATCACTTTCTCAAAATCTTTACACAAATCATCATTCGTCGATCCAAAGATGATATCATCGACATAAATCTGCATGATCGATGCACTGCAACTTCTTTTTGTAAACAATGTACTATCAACTGTCCCTCTGATGAACCCGTTGTCCAGCAGGTATTGGGAAAGCGTCTCATACCAGGCTCTCGGGGCCTGGTGTAAACCGTAAAGCGCTTTATCCAGAAGATAGATTTTGTTTTTGTGTACTGGATCTGTGAACTCCAGTGGTTGTCCAACGTACACTTCTTCTTTGATTTTGCCATATAGAATGCAGACTTGACATCTAGCTGGTAGACTTTGAATCCTTTCCAGGACGCGAATGCCAGGAAGATTCTTATCGCCTCAAGTCTAGCAACAGGTGCATATACTTCCGTAAAGTCAATGCCATCTTGCTGACTGAATGCCTGTACTACCAATCGTGCTTTATTCCTTACGATCACTCATCTATCATCCCTTTTGCATTTAAAGACCCACTTTGTCTTTATCAGCTTCTGATTCTCAGGAAGATCTACCAATTTCCATACGCCCAACTTCTCAAATTACTGTAATTCTTCCTGCATGGCGTTCACCCAACTTTCTTCAGTTAAAGCTTCCTTATACGTTCGAGGTTCAACCTGTGAGATGAAACACTTTAGAGAAAAATCAACTTGTAAAGGAGCAACAGATGTATAAAAACAAGTAAGTGCTCTGTTGATCTGATCCCGTGTTTTTACTCCGCTCTGAAGATCACCGATTATCTGCTCTGAAGGATGATAAGACAAATACAGTGTCAGGAACATTCACTTCCGATTGCAAGTTTGTGATATCTTGATCACCTGTGTGATCCACAGCTTCTGTTGTTGCAACATTTGGTTCCTCGTCAAAAATCTGACCGTCTTCCGATTTTGAGTCATTAGAATTATCAAATAATGGAGCTGGTTCATCTGGGGCTTCGTGTGTCGTTCCACTTGGACCTGCCTCGTGATCATTAGTACCCACGGCAGGCTGAGAAACTACGAACGGTCTTGGCATCTGATCTTGTGACATAGATTGTTGCTGTTGGTATAACAGTACGAGTTCCTCTACACTTGGCTCGGTCGGTAATTGGAAAGACTCCCAGAGTTTGTCATAGTCAAACAACAATCTTTGTCCGGGAAGTTGCGATGGAGATGTAAATCTCTGACAATCAACATGCAGAACTTGAATTACCTTCCCCAGACACGGAACGAACACCCTCTTCAGCGGGCTCGCATAACCTACAAAGAAACCCTCATTAGATTTTGCACCAAATTTGCCATCAGGATCTATAAAAGTACAAGGAGATCCAAACGGTTCTAAAAACTTCAAATTCGGCTTATAACGATGAAGAAGTTCAAAACAGGTTTTCTTGTATTTCTTCACTGTGAGGACTCGATTTAGTGTATAACCGCTGCTGCAACTGCTTCACTCCAGAAAAAAAATTGGCAACTTGGAATCGGCGAGCATTGTTCGAGCTGTTTCAATCAAGGTGCGATTCTTTCTTTCAGCTACACCATTTTGCTGTGGAGTGTATGGTGCACTATATTCATGAAGAATCCCTTTTTCATTACAAAACTCGAGCATGCGATTATTCTTGAACTCCGTTCCATTATCGCTTCATATTCTCCTGATCGGCAATTTATACTGCGTTTCCATCTTCTTGAATAAGACCATCAGTGAATCAAATGTTTGATCTTTCCTCTCCAGACACATCACCCAAGAAAAATCTAGTGAAGTCATCAGTGACTACTAAACAGTACAAGTCTCCACTGATACTTTTTACGTTAACTGGCCCAAAGAGATCCATGTGGAGTCTCTCGAGCGGTAGCCTGATTGAATTCAGCAACTTCTGTGGGTGTGTCTTCTTTGTCTGCTTTCCCTTCTTGCACTCTACACAGTCATCATTCAAATGAAAAAAATTTCAACTTTACACCTTCGACTAAATCATCGTGTACAAGAAAGTTCATTTTCCTAACATGAATGTGGCCCATCTTTCGATGCCACATTTTTGTTTCCTTTTCTGTTGCCTTAGTTTTTGTCACAAAACATTGTTTTTTATAATCAGTTGTTGTTGCGACGCTCATATCGAGTACATACAAGTCATTTTCTCGTGGAGCTTGCATCAACACCATGTCCTCAGGAATTTTAAAACTAGGTTTTATGATTAAACATTCATTTTTAGTGAAGTGTACTGTAAAAGACTTGTCACAGATCTGTGAGATACTCAGCAGATTGTTTTCAAGTTCTATGATATAGTTCACTTTGTCAAACGTGACGACACCATTCGTCAGAGTTCCTTCACCAACTATTCTGCCACCCTGATTCCCTGCAAATCCAACATATCCTCCGTTGATAGATTTGACAGAGCAAAACCAACATTCCCGTCATATGCCTTGAAGCTCCGTTGTCCCTGTTCCATTTTGAGATTATTGACCTCGGCAGCCCCTGCAACCATCATTGAAATTCATTGAAACAATGAAGCCCATGATTTCTTTACATTCGGAACAGTACCAAACACAAGATCACATGACACATCAACTTTCGGAATGTTAAAGGTGACATTTGGAACAACAGATTTGACTTTTGGTTCTAAATCTCCCTCTTTAATTGGTGGAAATTCCTCAAGCAACTTGTCTAGTTCAAATTCCAGTTTTTCAACATCATTTTCAAAAACTTTTGATTCAGTTTTCAAAACATTTTCCATCTTCTTCTCTTCAACTGACTGTTTTGATTTTGCTACCCATGATTGGTTTTCAAAAATTTTCTTCTTTGGATAAACTGTCACACCCCCAAAATACCACCTAGGGAGTGTCCCCGATAGGTGTGTGACGTACTGACAATGAGCCACTAATTACATTGAACACAATTCAATTTCAAAACAATTTCTCAATCATTAATTAAAATGTCATCACCAACTATTTCTAAAACCAATATGTTTAGCGGAAGCGAATAATAATCCATAATTAAATTATTCTAAAAAAAACCAATGTAATGATGTCAGATAATTCCAATTCCATGAGTTCCTCGAGTCAACACATGACCACCCCTGCTTCTCCAGACAGCAAGTTCTCTAATCCAAAGTACCTATTGACCTGCGAGCATGTAACAAGTGTATCAGACAAGCTGGTGAGTTCACAGTTTTAGAAAGCGTTGTTACCAGTTGTATGTAAAACAGTTCAATAACCAGTGCAAGTAATATTGTTAATATCTCAATTCCGAACAAGACGGCTCCTGATATACATGACTGCCCTTCCCACGTACTCCTATCTAGTACTGGGCCTCGACTGGGTCATTAGTTCACATCCGTCCTATCTAGGAGCGGTGTGAGGGTGCCAAACCTAAGTAGCGCTACCAACTAATACCCGTTACCCTCCAGGTAACATAATAAGGGACTTACAAGAATGATAGGTGAGAATATTAACCAATATACCCGTTTTTACCAAAAGACTTATCCCTTCACGGGATACCCACTGACAACCACTGGGACGCATGCTCGAATGTAGTGAACTCACCTTGGTTTTGCTCGGTAAGGTTAATTATCCGTCTAACACAATGATCAACCAGGCCCTATGATAGTTACACATAACAGTCAGTTTGGTATGCACAATTATTTACACGTCTTTGCACGTATGTCATCAAACAAAGTCACGTTTACACCATAATCCATGTCGGGTGATTTGATTATCCTTCCCGTGAATATACACTTATAACTAGGAATCATACGACATAGTTATTCGTAACACTATGTATCCTATTAATTCACAGATTTATACGTGTACATACCATATAGTTATACAAGTTAATATACCGTTACACAAGTTACCGGCCCAACCCAACAGATTGTAATATGTACGGCCCAACTAATTACCGGTCCACTACATGTATGATTTGCAGCGCGGCCCAGTTCTAATTAGAAGGGATTCGGCCCAGCCCCACTTACATGTTAAACCTTCCAATAAATTGACCCAACTACGATAACCCATCCAATCACTCCAATAATCCATATAAACAATTATCAACCCAAACAATATGTGCCATCTGTTACATTGTTCGGTCCCAATCAAAAGTCCCAATTCATGCATCCAATAATCATAACAGTGATCAATTAACACCAAGTCTTGCAATCTAATTAACAAATAAATCACCACTCATATGTATATGAAAACCTCTCCTATTAATACAGCAACTTTCATAAACCAAGTGGGCCATTAACTTATATGCTTTTTGCTAGAAAATCATGAATAAGTAATCCTAACCTATTAATATTACAGCCGACTCCTAGCATCATATTCATCATTTAACATTCAATCAAGGTTAACAATGTCTATGGTAAACACAACATAGCCGATTCCATGCAACTATAATCATTTATCTGAATCATAACAATATCTCTAGTTCTGTACCTTTTAGTTAATCAAAATTCTTGCATAACAAGATCAAACCGATAATAATTAACATATGTAATATGTGAAGTGGCAGCGCACATACCGATCAGTTGATATAAACAAGTGATGTCTCACAAATCAGGGGTTAATTCGATAGGGGGAAGGGGTAGTTTGCTGTTGCCGCCAAGCTCTAGGGGAGGGTAGGGTTTATTGTGAGTTGAAAAAAAAAATAAAAGGAAGTTACGTAAATATAATGTGATGCTAATAATCTAAAGTGGGCCGGTGATCACCTATTTAATATCTAATAACATGCAAACAACTATAGTGGGCCGGTGATCACATATTTGGGCCGATGATAGTTATACATAAACAAAAATGTGTGAGTTCAAGTATACATATTCACACTTCAAAGTGTCTTTCCATCAAGCAGTTATACAAAGTGTGAATATGTGGCCCAATTCATTCGGTTTTACTAAATCAGTCGAACGACTCACAAGATGTTTAACAATTTCCCGTATAGTCAACCAGTTATGCATACGTAATCATTTAGTTGTATAAAGACACACGCAAGAAATTGTGGAATTTCAAGCAATGCTAACCTTAAATATCCGGGTTGTCACATAAACCTTTGAAGTCTTTTGGGTCTTCGAAGATTCGCCAATCTCAAATGTTGATTTCGGCTTTCCTTCAGACTTCAAAGACTCACCTCTTTTCAAAATTCGAACGGGGGAAACAATTGGTTTTTTACCCTTAACATCAGTTGGAGTTTTAGGTTTGGGTTTTTGCAAAACTGGTTTCTCAAGCTTTTTCACACATTGCTTGGCCATATGACCAATTTCATTACAGCGGTAACAAATTCTTTTGTCATATTCGACAAAAGTTGATTTGTAGGTCTCCTGTTTCAACTTCTTAGCTGCATTGAAATCATCAATGGCTTTTTGACTAAAGATATAGTCCCTTTCTTCAACAGTGTTCTTACCAGCAACAAAAACATCACACAACTTTTCCTTTGGTTTGACCTCATTTTTAGCCATCTTCTTTTCAAAACCGACACCCTCTTTTTAAAGTTGTTACCATGTCTTTTGTTCTGACCATGATTACCCATTAATTCTTTCTTTCCCGGGTTGATTGATTGTTGTGTTACAAAAGACTTTTTCGGTTTGGAAAGAAATTTGTTGTT
Organism: Helianthus annuus; assembly: GCF_002127325.2. Classification (NCBI taxonomy): domain Eukaryota; kingdom Viridiplantae; phylum Streptophyta; class Magnoliopsida; order Asterales; family Asteraceae; genus Helianthus; species Helianthus annuus. The sequence continues at coordinate 83,711,464 of NC_035444.2, read as the reverse complement.
GTTAACTTCGGAAATGTCAATCTCAACCAGCTTAAACACTTTCTCAACATTTTCCAATCTGGCCTTTTGAATTGGATACTCAAAATCAGAATAAAGTTTGTCAGTTCTGCTTGTTGTGTAAACCACAATGATCGAATCATCATTCACAACTGTTTCTGATTTTGGTATGAACTTGTCTAAGAAGTTGCCATCTTCTTCAGAATCAGAAATGGAGTTTTCAAAATGAGTTTTCAGAGTATCAAACTCCGAGTTATCACTTTCTTCATCTAACACTTGGTCAACAACGGTTTTGATAACCTGTGACTCATTATCAGTGTCGGATGGAGAAAATGTAACATCAATATTCTCAGGCAACTCATTTTCCACGGTTCTCAACTTGAGGTTCAATGTAGTTTCCACCCCATCTTGATATTTTTTAGTGTAATGATTCCACATTGGGGGTGGAACACTTTTGAAGACAAGTTTCAAATCAGATTGTTGTGGAACAATTTGATCGATCACATATGATGAAGCCTCATAACTCATCAGTTTCTTATCAACTCTCTCAGTTTTGATTTTCATTAACTCAAGTTCTCTTTTTAAAGAAGCAATTGTGTCCAAATGGATGTTAATTTCCATCTGTTTGTCCATGACAGTTGATTTTAGCAAATTCGTGGCTTTATCATTTTCAAAACTTTCTTTTTTAATCATCTTGATTGATCTAGCCAAAGTGTCATATGTTTCTTTTATCTCACTGAGATCATATTTCACTTCATTAGTAAATTTCTTCAATTCTTCAAATTTTGTCTTTTTCAAGACAATCCATGTAGGGTGTTAAGCAGTTTTTGCATGGAATTTCATGAACTGAATCAATTTTTTCAGAAACCTTTTCACCGTTATAAATTTTAACATCCGTTTTACCAAAACCATCTGACTCTTACTCAGACACTTCTCCTGATTTGTTCTCCTCATTTTCTGATTTTTCGTCAGACTCCTTTATGACTGACTCCGTATCTACAGACACACTTTCCACTGACTCTGATTCGATAGATTTTGTTTCAACGGATTCTGATTCTACCTCTTTGAGCTTGCCCATCAATGCTTTGTCAGCAATCTCTTTTAGAGTCTCTTCATTCATTTCTTTGGAGACGTCTATTATCTCTTCAACTGGAGCTTTCTCAATGTCGTATTGCAGGCAGAATCCAGTGGTTGGCTCATTGAAAAAACCTGCAAAAGATTCAAACATATTAGGAGGCATTATTGATTTGAAAGAACTAGCAATAATCTCCTGCTCGGATTGATAGTAGTAAACTTCTGCAGCTGCTTCTTCAAGATTAGCCAAACTCTCTTCAGATACAACCTCACTAACTTCTTCTGTTTCAACAACGTATTCAGGTTTTTCCACAATTTCTGCCATCATTGCCATACCCTCACTGCTAGGGATATACTTATCCTAGCTAAAACCTTCAGCAACCTTTTCATCATCCTGATTCACTAGAAGCGCCTTTTCAGGCTTGTTTTCGATCTGAGGTCTTTGAGTGAATGGTTGTTGACTTGGCTTGTGATAGATAGCTTGTCTGTAGTAGTTGTTTGAGAATGGATTTTGATGTTGTTGAACTCTCTATTCGGACACTCACGCTTGAAATGTCCTCTCTCTTTACATTTGAAACATGTGACTTTTGATTTATCAAAACCAAGGTTGCTATCCGGTCCTGAAAGAATGTTCCGACCAGTAATTTCCATAAATCTTTAAGCTCTCCTCACCAAGCTTGCCATTCCACATTTGATATCGATCAACTCTACCTCTTCTGGATCAATTTGATCATAATCCTCCTTTGTCATGTTTGGATTACCGATCCTTCCAGCTACTAAACTCTCATATGACTCCAGAACGGAAGCTAACAGTGAAATGTGTTGCTTTGCAGCCGCTTCAGTAAACTCTTGTCCATTTTTTATGTTTACTGCAATGTTACACTGTATCCCAGAAACATATCCCTGATTGTTTGAGCTTGATGAGCTTTGTGGAGTCATTTGTTCTTGAACCTTGGGATTTGTTTCATAACTTGCAAATGGTGAACGATTGTTGTTGCTTGATGTACTTGATGAAGCACCGGATGTTGAATCTGCACTGAACGCTGTCTGGATCTTTGGGCTTAGATTCGTTGTTGCCGAAGAGCTTCCTTTGTAGTATAATGAAACGTCTTGTTGAACACTGGAAGAATTCATCTTCCTAATCTTTTTCAACTCAAGTTCATATGCTTCAATCTTCTCAATGAATGTACTAAGGTTGAATCCAGCATACTCCAAATTATTCTTCAACACCAACAGATAAGTTCCCCATTCATCGTAAGGCAACGCATCAGCTAACTTATCGACCCACTCTTCATCAGTTTTCTCAATGCTCAACCGCTTCATCTCAACAACTAGATGGCAGTATCTCTCGATCAATTCCTTACTGGTCTCACCCTTGATTCCCGTGAAGATGTCAAACTCTTTTTCCAGCAAAGCAGTTTTGCTTTTAATCATAGACACACTCCCCAAAAACTTTACTTTCAAAGCATTCCAAACGGATTGGGCAGTATCCTGATGTTGCAGTAACATCAAGATATCTTCTTTAATAGCTTGTTGTAGAATGCTCATCATCTTCTTTTCTACCTTGAAATCTTCTTGTTCAAGTGGCGTCAAACTGTTAATTGTTTTCTCAATTCCGGAACCATTCTTTGGAGGAACATATTTTGATTCGATCTTCATTCAGCATTCGAAATGGTTCGCTTGGACCCATGTCTTAAACCTTCCCGACCACCCAGCATACTCATCGATGTTCATCAACTTCGGCGGTTTCTGCATCGTACCGAGTTCATTCTCCATGTTCACATTTTGCACGATACCAGCTGGGGTTTGTACTGCCGTCATTCCTCCACTGGTAAACAAGTTGTAAAACTCTTGATTATCCATTTTACAAAAACAGTTTACGGAAAAAAAATTTCAAGTTTTTGAAAATGTCACTTTTATGCGAAATCAACTTCTACACACTAACTGGTCTTTCGCACGAAATCACGAACAGAATGGACTTTCGTGCGTAATCAGATTCTCACACGAAATACCTTTTCAAACGAAAACAATTTTCAAGCGAAATCAATCTTTTCAAACGAAATCACACTTTCACACGAAATCAAGTGTTATTTCGTACGAAATCAACACAAGACTTGTTTTCGTGCGAAATAGCCAAACAGAATGATTTTTTAAGCGAAATCAGTCATTTCGTACGAAATGACTTCAATTTTTCAAGCGAAATAGGTGCTCGTTCAAACGAAATCAACCTTTTGGCCCATTTTTGTCACTTTTAGATTGAATTTAGGTCTGATTCTTTCAAGGGTTTGTTAAAACTGTATTTTACACGTAATATCAAAAGTTCAGTCCATTTTGTCCATGAATTTGTCCAGAAGTCCAAAAATGAGTAGAAAAAGGCACTGATTCAAGTGTATTGACTCATCCGAGCTCTGATACCACTTGTAGGATCGTATTTACGACCAAATGAGTCGATTAGAATCAATACACAACTGTTTGAGAGGAGGAAACAAACAAACAGCCTAGAATCAGTGCAAGAAATGAGTAGAAACAGAATATGATGCTTAAAACAAGCTTCTCATTGATAATTGACTTGAATACACGGTGAAATCCGACATCACTTCGTTACACCACTACTGATTTCATACCAAATGAGAAGCACACAGCCTATATATATAGGCATTTGATTTCGCACGAAATGACCATGTGTCATTTCGTGCGAAATAACACACATTGATTTCGTGCGAAATAGCTACATGCTATTTCGTGCACAATCACTACAAAACATATAAAATTACATTTTTGACCCTGTAAACCCTACTACAAGCTATCGACATGACCTTGACTTTAGACGTAGGCTATAGACATTATGCACTAACAAGCTGTGGTGTTGCGGGGACCAGTACCCGTACATGTTGCAGTGGGCATAGAAACGACAGGCGAGACCCAGCGGGTGATGATAGGAACATGTTGGGCAAGCCGGGTGGGGGCCTGTGTATGCACACTTAGCTGGCGGTGCATAGGTAACTGGAGCTGGATGGTGGTGGGACTGCTGCTGAGCTGATACGGCTTGTAGAGGAGCAGCAGTGGTGGTGGCAACATAGTTCTTGTTGCTGGAGCTGTTGTTGTTGTTCTTCTTCTTTCGGCGTGAGGACCTTGATGATTGAGCGGCGACGGTTTCGGCGGTTGGTGCGGTGGTAGCTTGATGCAGAGACTTGGAAGCTTTATCCCAAAAACCCGCTTTTACCCGCTTGTCGTTAATCTCGGCAGCAAGCAGGTAAGTTTCTTCGATCGTTGCTGTCTTTGCGACATGCACAAAATCAGCAACACAGTCGGGTAGAGCTCGGATGTACTTCTTGATAGCCATGTCAGACGTCTTCACTTGATCGGGACAGATGATGCTGAGTTGCTTAAAGCGAGCAGTCAGGGCAGCGTTGTCTCCATCCTTCTGCTTAATATTCCAGAACTCATCCTCCAGCTTTTGGCGTTCATGGGGAGGGCAGAATTCGTCCATCATGATGGCCTTCAACTCTTCCCAGGTCAGCTCATAAGCTGCATCATTCCCGTGTTTGTTTCTCTCGGCCGTCCACCAGTCTAATGCGCGGGACTGGAAGACGCCGGTAGCGTTTAGGGTACAGAGATTTTCAAGACCACCGCTCTGGCGCAGAGTGACTTCGATGGAATCGAACCATTGAAACATAGCCGTGGGGCCATCTTCTCCAGTGAATTCCTTTGGACCGCAAGCCTTGAACTGCTTGAAGCTGAAAGCAGTCTTGGTAGCAACTTTAGGAGCTTCGGTCCTAGACTCCTTAGACGATTTGCTAATGTTCTCGTAGATTTCACTCACGATCTGGGGCGCAGCGTTGGCCACTTGCATAGCGAGGATGGCAGCGAGGCGTTTGTCCCTCTGTTCTTGGCGAGTGAGTCGTGGGTGACGAGGTCCAGATGATGGTCCAGTTGACATTGTCTGCAACAGACATCGTCATAGGTCTTAAACACGTCATAATCGAATATCATCTCACACGTCTACTACTAAAGCTCAGGAACACAGTGAAACACGTATCACATAATCACTAATTCACATAAGCACATAAGCACGTAGGGCACAGAAACACGGAAACACATAAGCATGTAAACACAGAGGCATTCAGAATACAGAAACCTATCATTCACTGTCTGCGAGCGTTCAAATAGGGTGATCGCGTTTAACATAGCGAGTAGTATAGTATAAGCGTGTGGTATAGCGAGCTTCGTTCGGTGGTTTCTTATAGTAGCAGCAATTTGTTAACGTTTTGAGGTAGAAATGCAGTGCATGTCGATCGAAGTTAAAGCAAAAATCGAACAAGTCTCAAAATTTAAACACATAAACAAATAAATACATACAAACACATAAAATCAACGAATCATCAGAGTCAGCAGTTGCGGGCTCAGAATCGAAAAACATAAAAATTGTGAAATAGATTGTCTGCGGCTATTAGACATTGACTATCCAAAGCGGTTCGACTATTCTCAATGATTTGTTGTACACCTTTTGACCTTCAGGATCATGCTTCTGCCTTGATTCTTGGGCGTTCAGCGCACATCCCTTTAGTCATTTAGTGACTTCAGGTCGTTGGAGTCCGTCGAGACCTTGGTGAGAGTTTTGGAAAAACAAGCAAAAGTCGAAACAAGTCGTCAAGGTTAGGGTTTCACCCCTGTCTTAACAACTTCTTTAATAAAATAGAGACGGAAATTCACGCTAAAGTATGAATTTCACTCCTGGTTCAACGCGAATTCTCGTGTTTTATATATAAATACGGATCAAACCAGCAATTAAATCGAGAGTTTGCGGCTTTCACACCTATTCTCGACTTAATCACTTATTCACAATTGAAAATTTTGAGTGTAGTGGTAGTGTAGCGTAGGCGAGGACAGCGAAGAATAGTAGTAGGCTCATACATAATCCCTACTGGACATGCACGAGTCGGTCTATTGGGTCCTAACTATAGACTATGTCTCTAAGACACCGACCCGGACTAGGTCGAGTCTTGCCTAATTCCCTATAGTTATGGCTTTGATACCAATCTGTCACACCCCAACCGATGGCGGAAACATCGGGGCGCGACACTGAGCGAAACAGATTGTCCAGAAGTTTCCATAACAATTATATTTACCAAATATTTTAAGTACCACGTCCCACACCATGTCATATAAGATAATATAATTATTACAATACAAATCTAGGCAAATTGTTTTGTTCTGACAACCTAGGTTTCATTAGTACAGACAACTATTTGTTGGTCACTAAGACTCTTTCCTAGCCTTGATTTCCAAGCAAATAGTCACCTTAAGCACCTGTCACATACGTTAAAATAAAAGTCAATACACATAGTGTAAAGGCGAGCATACAAGTTTGATAATAGCATATAGAGTTCGAAATAGTTTACGCATAACCAGCACGTACACTGAGTAAAACAAAGCATGTTAGTTATCGACATGAACCTATCGATACCAATGACTGCGGGTTGACTGCCCAAGGCAGTTCGTAATACATGATCACCATTGTAATCCATGCAAATAATTGTCCTTAACAACCCCCGTGTGAACGGGTGCTGAGTCCAAACTATAGTACTATCGTTGCTAAGGCAGGTAGACATCATTCCATGTGTAAACATAACAAACAAGCATTCATTAAGTCACGTATAACATGCGGTAACGGTTAGCGTTTAATGCATTGCGTAGTGTGTTTGATTGTGATCTTGTATAAGTAACGTATGTAACACAGAAAAGTGCGAAAGCAAAAAGGGATCGAGTATACTCACAGCGGTTGATGGATTGAAGGGAGCGCTTGAGAGTAAGGTTAGCTTGAATAGTTCGATAGCATAACGGTAAGTGACGCGTAAAACGAGAACAAGTGTTGGTGGGTCGAACAGCTGGTCGATCGAATGGTAGTCCGATCGGACAACTGACCGTGCGAGCGACACTCCGTTCGGACGGTTGTCCGGTCGGATGGCCGTTCGAGTGGATTGTTCCTTCCTTTGGGAAGGATGTGTTTGTGTATAATGGCTTGACTTTTGAAGTTTTTGTTGTAGCATACTAAAACATTGAAGTATCTCTACCTTTCAGGTTGGTTGGTCGATCAGACGGTCGTTCGATCGGCCGGCAACCCGATTGGTTGGGCACTTCAGTGAGAACAAGTTCACAGCAGGTTTTCACTCAATCGGACAGCAGTTCGATCGGGTGTCATTCTTAGTGCATTGAATATGTTGAAAATTGTTTAAGTGCTGAAGTCTAATGGTCACACGCTCGAGCAGTTAACCCGATCAGATGGTAGTTCGATCAGACAACAACTCATTCAACGATCAGACTTCAAATGTTGGTGAATAGTTTAAGTGTGGGACCCAAGGTGCAAGCCATTCGGATTGGCTATTCGATCGGATTGGCTGTTCGATCGGACAGCAGTCCGATCGGACGGCACTCCGTCCTGGTCGACCCGTTCGTCTTCCACTTGGTTGTTTGATTGTTTGTCGTTTTATCGAGGCATTTTGATAACGAGTCAAGCAACTGGAACTGTGTCAATACTTGGTCCTCCTGATCGGACATGAATCACCCAAATCCGATTAGTGAACTGTTCGAGACGGTGGTTCATGTTTAACCCGAAATCGGTAAACCTCGTGGATAGAATCCGGATCTCGAGCCACACAACCACTAGAATGAGTAGTAGGTTAGCACAAGCTCTGTTTCTATCGGTTTTGAAGGCATTGAGTGTAAAAGAGTTGAAAGAAAGTTAGAAAACCATCTTTCAATCATTTTCTTTGTGAATATGTTTAGATCTATGAAAGATCATTGTTAGTTTATGTGGAAATCGGTTAGATCTAAGTTGTTCTTGGTGGATTGAGGCCAAAATATGAAGTTCCTCAAGAACACATGATGACGTCATCCTAGAACACCTTAAATATTGGTGATTTCACGGTTAAAAGTTAAGATTCAAAAGATAGAAAGGTGTAGGAGTGCGTGTAGATCAAGAAAGTACAAGATTTAGGACGAGATCTTACCGGAATCGAGAGAAATTTGAAGAAAAGTGAGGAGATTGCGCTGGTCGGATAGAGAGTTGCCAAAAGTAGAAAGTGTGAAAGTGACAGGAGGTATTTATAGAGTTCCTAAAGAGGAAAGGGTTGGTCGATAGGCCAGGCAGCTCGATCGGCCAGGCAGCTCGATCGGACAGCCTATCCGATAGGCAGTTCGAGCGGACAGCTGGTCGATCGGCCGGTTGCCTGATCGATCGGTCGCCTGGTTCGAGCGTTCGGTGCGACGAGTTTTGCTGTTTCGATTTCGATTGCGAGCATTGCGATGCGATAGAGTTTCCTAGTCAAATTACTTTTAATCCCAACTACTCACATCTTGCGCTATCTCTTCTCCACCAATTATCATACTATCTCTATATACAAGCATTCTTGTTTCGTATTCGCTTAGCGTTTGCGATTCAATTGCGACTGAGTTCGATTGCATTTCGATTGATTACCACACATAACATAAATAAACATGCACAAGTAACACAGAAGGCACACACACATGTATAACAATAACCATAATGCGTGTTTAAGTTGCGAGTGCGATGTCGATTAGATTAGTTCAACTAGCGTTTAGTTAACTTTATCGCATTGTTACTTTCTATAGTTCACAGTCGTAAGGCAATTCATAGCGATAAGTGTACATCGATCACTGCGATTCTTTATAGATACTCCACAAATACAACTAAATAGAAAATAAAATAGACTAACCTATAAGTCAAAGAAGTCGAAACAGGAATTGAGCAAGGTGAGACAGATCGCAATTGGCAATCTTTTCTTCCTTTGACTTCAATCCTGACTTTGACTTTGACTTCCGAAACACGGGATGTTACAGATTAGGGGGTGGTTGTGAAAATTCTTACAACGGTCTGTTGTAACTGAATTTGGGGCTCTTAGTATAAATACAGGGTTTGTATTAGTTTGTAGATACTTCTTAGATTTCAATTCCTTTTGTAATTTCTTTCTTGTAATTCGTTTTTTCGTTTCAATAAGATTCAATCATTCAATCGTTGATATTCATTGTTTCTCAAGTATTCTCTGGGTTAATTTTTGCTTGTTTATCTAACAAGTGGTATCAGAGCCATTGGTGGCTCGATTCGAAGAAATTGACATTTAATTCCGCAATCAGAGATCAAAGATGGCGTCGACGAAGTTTGAATTGGAGAAATTCGAAAGGAAGAATGATTTCAGTCTATGGCGTGTGAAGATGAGGGCTCTTCTGGTTCATAATGGTGTGGAATATGCGCTGAAAGGAGAAGATAAACTTCCTGAAGGATTAAGTGATAAAGAGAAGAAGGATATGCTCGAAAAGGCTCACAGTGCCATCATATTGAGTCTTGGTGATCGAGTTCTTCGTGAAGTATCAAAGGAGACATCTGCTGCAGGGATTTGGGCAAAGTTGGAGTCATTGTATATGACTAAATCTTTGGCAAATCGGCTGTATTTGAAGAAGAGGTTGTACACATTTCACATGTCATCTGGAAAGAGTCTTGAAGATCATACAGATGAATTCAACAAGTTGATCTTGGATCTTGAAAACATAGAGGTGGTGTTGGATGATGAAGATTAGGCCATAATATTTCTCACTTCTCTATCATCGTCATATGAACACTTTGTGGATACATTGATGTATGGTAGAGATTCTCTGTCCATGGAAGATGTCTTATCTGCCTTGAATTCAAAAGAATTGAAGAAGAGGTCAGATGCTAAAGAAGAAGGTGGAGATGGTTTGTTTGTGAAAGGAAGGTCAGATCAAAGGAATTATAGCAGTGGTAGCAGAAATTCCAGGTCTAAGTCCAAGTCAAGATTCAAGAGAAGATGCTTTGTGTGTAATTCAGAGAAGCATTTCAAGAAAGACTGTCCAGAATACAAGAAAAGAAAGGGTGAAGGCAGTTATTCAAGAGGGCAAAGTAGTAATTACTCAAAGGGGTAAAGTAGTCATGAAGATTCTGATGATCAGTCAGAAGGAGGTTATGACAGTGCTGATGTTCTCATGGTCACAAGTGAATGTAACCAAGAGAAATGGGTAATGGATTCAGGGTGTTCATTCCACATGACACCTCTGATAGAAGCCTTCAAAGAATTGAAAATGGTAGACATGGGGTCTGTAAAGCTTGGTGATGACAGACCTTATCAGATTCTTGGCATTGGTACAGTCACAATGAAGACAGAATCTAGCATTACATTCAATCTTAAAGATGTGAGGTACATCCCTGATCTTAAGAGAAGTTTGTTGTCTCTTGGTACTTTAGAGAAGATGGGGTATCATGTTAGTCTTAGAGATGGAAATGCTAGAGTTGTAAAAGGGTCTATGGTGGTGCTCAGTGGTACTAGAATCAATAACAACATTTACATGTTGGATTGTAAAGTTCTTGATGGAGTGGGTGGCAAGTGAAGAAGGTGATGAAGAAGCCCTGAAGTGGCATAAAAGACTTGGTAATATAAGTCACCAAGGCCTGGTTGAATTGTCAAAACAACATGTTCTTGGTGGTTTAAAGAACTGTGATATAAGCTTTTGTGAAAGCTGTGCTTTGGGAAAACAGAAAAGAGTGAAGTTCAGCAAAGGAAAACATATTTCTAAGGGAGTCTTAGATTATGTTCACTCTGATCTGTGGGGGCCTGCAAGAACAGAGACTTTAGGGGGTGGTAGATACTTCTTGTCCATCATAGATGATTACTCAAGAAGAGTGTGGGTTTATGTGCTTAAACATAAGAGTGATACTTTCAAGAAGTTTCAAGAATGGAAAGTATTGATGGAGAATCAAACTGAGAAGAAAGTGAAGAAACTCAGAACAGATAATGGGCTGGAGTTTTGTAATCATGAGTTTGGTCAATTTTGCAAAGAAAATGGTATAGCCAGACACTTAACCATTCCTGGTACTCCACAACAGAATGGTTTGGCTGAAAGAATAAACAAAACTTTGTTGGAGAGAGTGAGGTGGATGTTAGCAACTTCAAGAATGCCAAAGAAGTTCTAGGGTGAAGGTGTGTCCACTGCAGCTTATTTGATCAGTAGATGTCCTTCATCAGCAATTCAGATGAAGACACCTATGGAGATGTGGTCTGGTGATAAACCTGAGTATGAAGATTTGAAAGTTTTTGGGTCTTTGGTGTATTCTCATGTCAGTGATGATAAGCTGGATCCAAGATCTCAAAAGTGTGTAATGTTGGGATATACTGAAGGTGTAAAAGGATACAGACTTTGGAGGTTGCAAAATCCAAAGGTGATTGTGAGTAGAAATGTTCAGTGCAGGGAGAATATCCTGTACAAAGATATCATGGAATTTGTGAACAAAAATGTATCCAAGAAAGATGAACTTCAGTTTGAGGTGGAGCCAGTGTTAAACAGACCAAAGGTGAATGATGAGAGGTCTAGTACAACTTAGGGTGAAGCAAGTCAAAGTGATTTAAGTCAGGATGAACAAAGTCAAATGCACCAAATTTGGAGGATTACATTTTGGTGAGAGACAGGTCAAAAAGGAGAGTTGTGAAACCACTGAGGTACAAAGATCAAGAAGATATTTCTGCAGTTGCTTTTGTAGCAGCAGAGAATGAAAGCACATATGAACCACTAACTTTTGAAGAAGTTGTTAATTCAGAAGATAGTCAAAAGTGGTGTCATGCAATGGATGAGGAGATGGATTCCTTATACAAGAATGGTACATGGGAGTTAGTAAACAAGCCTAAAGACCAGAAGTTGGTGTCTTGCAAGTGGATCTTCAAGATTAAAGAAGGTGTTAAACCAGGAGAAGATCTAAGATATAAAGCTAGATTGGTGGCAAAAGGATTTACTCAGAAGGCAGGTGTTGATTACAATGAGATCTTTTCTCCTATAGTCAAACATGTCTCAATTAGGGTTATCTTGTCCTTGGTTGCATGATTAGATCTGGAATTGGAATAAATGGATGTGAAAACTGCATTTTTGCATGGTAATTTAGAGGAACAGATCTATATGGCACAACCAAAGGGGTATGAGGTCAAAGGGCAAGAAGATAAGGCATGTTTATTGAAGAGGTCCTTGTATGGACTTAAACAATCTCCCAGGCAGTGGTACAAAAGGATTGATGAATACATAGCGGGCAGTGGTTTCAGCAGAAATCCTTATGACAGTTGTGTGTATCACAGGGAGTATGACAAGGGTAAATTTGTCTATTTACTCTTGTATGTTGATGATATGCTAATAGCTTGTGAGAGCAAAAGCCAAATAGAAGAAACCAAACAACTGCTGATGAAAGAGTTTGAAATGAAGGATTTGGGAGAAGCCAGGAAGATACTTGGAATGGAAATTCACAGGAACAAGGTAGAAAAGGTGTTAACACTGACTCAATCTTCATATATTGAGAAAGTGTTGAAAAATTATGGAATGGGAGAGTGTAAGCCTGTTACAACTCCTCTTGCAGCTCATTTTAATCTGTCAAAGAAAGATTGTCCTCAAACAGATGAGGATAAAGTGTATATGAGCAAGGTTCCATATGCTAACACTGTTGGAAGTCTGATGTATATCATGGTCTGCACAAGACTTGATATTGCATATGTTGTTAGTGTGGTGAGCAGGTATATGGCTAATCCTGGTAAAAATCATTAGGCAGCAGTGAAGTGGATTCTAAGGTACTTGGCTGGCACAAAGAAAATTGGTTTAAAGTTTGGAGACCATGCTGAAAAGAAGGGGAACATGATCTGTGGCTATGTGGATGCTGATTATGCTAAAGACAAAGATAATGGAAGATCAATAACAGGTTATGTGTTCTCAGTTATGGGGAATGTGGTGAGCTGGAAGTCTCAGTTGCAGCATGTTGTGGCACTATCCGCAACTGAGGCAGAGTTCATAGCTTTAACTGAAGGGGTAAAAGATTCCTTATGGTTAAAGGGTTTTTTTAGCTGATCTGGGAATCAAATTGGATGGTGTAGAGGTCAACTGTGATAATGAATGGGCTGTTCAGTTGTCAAAGAATAGTGTATTTCATGAAAGAACCAAACACATCAATGTGAAGATGTTTTCAAATCCTTTGTATTGTTCCAAATCCTTTGTATTGACGCGTGATAAGCGGGGCTAGGTCCTGATTACCCTGGAAATTCATAGAGAGCAGGGCCCTCACCTCCACGTAGGCGACCTAACTTTTTCTCACGCACCATGACATAAGCCTTAAAGGTGGCAAAGGCAGGTTAAAACATGCATGTCTAATTAGAACAGGCGGGGTGAGGTTACATGGACCGATTCAACTCGATACTTGTTCTCTGTTAGCAAATTTTTTTAGACCCATTCTCTTTTCTTAGAAGAAACATAACCCAAATGGGCCATTAGTGGGTAATAGTATCTGGGTTGGAGTTTCCAGATCGATCATTTTTTTTTCAATTATAGGAACCTTAACACGCATGCTCTATTTGATCTGCAAAAAAAGTTTGATGCATTTGGTTTTGGCCAGTGTGCTTGCTTTTCATTTTTAATTTTGTGACAGATTATTATTACCTCGAACACATATCTGATATCTGTGTTTCCTGAACTTACATAAGCCTTAACGACTGTATTTTGGTGAGTGATGCTGGCATATATTCACTTAGAAGCAGTTGTTTGAAGCTAAACTCCATTGTGGCATGTGACACTTGTTTTGGACAATAAGCAATCCTAGCTCTTTGCTCTTTAAATGCTTGGCATTTTCTGAACATTCTCCAGGGTTCTAATCTTCAAATGCTGCATATGGGTGGCTGCAAAGGTGTGCAAGTTATGTCTTATGTGATTTTTTGAACAACTGTTCATATCTTCTATCTAATCTACATTCATTCATGTAAACACAAAATGACATGTATAATTAGTCAACTGTTAATTGACCGGGGTATGGTTGTCTTTTTACTTAGAAATCCAAGGGAAATTTTGTCATTTCGTCGTGTATAACCCAATATGGCAGATTTCATCCCCTTCAAAACCCCAAACTGAACCATTCACTCCTCTCATCTTCTCCAGCAAGCCAGGTCACTGTAAATCGATGTTCCACTATGTACTTTACTCTTAAAAAATTATGAAATAAAACGCAGGGACCCACATTCAAACTTGGGTCTCTGCTATATCCTGCAAATGAACTATCTATCTGAGCTATATCGAAATTGTTGAATATACAGAACTATTCATATACTAGGTTATAAACCCACGTATTAGACGAGTTTTAACAATAAAAACGATATAATTATATAATCTTTAAAAAACTTTATATAACTTACTGCCTATGTTAATTAGTAACGGAACTTTATATAAACGAATTTTTATTACCATATGAGAGTTCACACAACTAACTTGAATTTATCATAAAAACAGGCCCATCTTACTTAGTAACACTGAACATACCATAATAGTCGTGTATTACAAAGGTTGAATACTGAAAAACATGTACTACACAAATTTATATATTTTTAATATGAATGAAAGTACGTATTAAGTTACATATCACAATGTATAAAAATAACAATAATGTTTATCATTGTGTATCTTTTAAATATAACTTTCATTTAAAATATATCATTAAGACCTCAATTATGTTTACAAAATTCATTATTAAGTTGTTCTTTTTCTCTTTATTGGTAAAAGACCAATTTTATTGGTATGACATAAATTAGATTTGTTATTCTTACTAATAATTATTATGCGGATTTAATTAATAACTAACTATTGTAAAGTTATAATACAAGTTAAAAGTTTATACATGATGAATAAAATCTTTTCATTATTAATGGTTAATTGACTATGTCACAAATGGTTATAAAATGAAAAAAATATATTTGATTAGCTCTATTAAATTGAAAACATATCTTATTGATCACAAATCAGTGTAGCTACAAACCTTAATATTATCTCATCCAAAAAATTTCAAAACGTTAAGTTCTTTTAAAACAAAGTTCAATAAAATTTTAGTCTTTTTGCAAGATAGTCCTCTTTTTGGTTGCTCTTTTTTAACTTTAATTTATATGTTAGAGAAACTCATATATCGATTTTATATATAATCTCAGATATGGATAACAGGTTTTTTTGTAATTTAAACTATTTTATTTCAAGAAGTACTAAAATCATAGTTTTAAAAATTATAGATCATATATGTATATTTTTAATCATAAATTAGAATTAGATATGAATTATTATATATTATTAATGAATTAAAGATGAAAATACCACGTGACATTAATTGGAAATAGGTTAGAGGAAAGAATGTCATGTGCCATTAGATGTAATCCTTTATTAGTATTAGATAGAAGATAGATTTAACAAGAGTGTTTTAAAAACCGGTAAATACCGGCCGGTTATACCGGTTTTACCGGCCGGATGCAAATCCGATACTAAACACCCCGGTAAATAAGTGAAACGACATAAGATTTGTACCGGCGGTAAAATCCAGTATACCGGTTTGAACCGTAATACCGGTACCGGCCCATGGTTATTTTGGTTTGGGTTTTTAGTATTCTAGAGTTTCATCAGATACATATACCATCGATCAACATTCAAAGCCATCATCACTTACGGTTCATCACTTCATCCATAAGATTCAGCTCCATCTTCATCGGTTCATCACTCCATCTTCATCAAGCTTCCAGTTCCATCTTCATCGGTAGTTTTACTTATTTCAGTAAAATAATCTGAGAGTAAATAGATGCACAGTAAAATAATCTGAGAGTAAATAGATGCACAACTGGATCAAAAAGTGAAAGACTTGAAGCGGGATGTATCTCTCTCTCCACACACTCTCTCTCTCTCACACACACACACACATATATATATATAAAATATATATGTGTGTGTACTTATGTCTATAAGGGTAAAGCATTGTTATCTAAAAGATTGTATTTTGAAACTAGAAAAAGAAAGAGGACATGATAAACAAGTTATATTATAATTTATTATCTTAGTGAAAAAAAATAAAACTGATAAATTGTGTCAATATAATTCATGTACGTATGTATCTCTATGAAATTATAGAGTTGACTAGTTTATCCGGTTGAACCACCCGGTACAACCCGGTTCTACCGGTTGAACCATTTTTAAGGCCATCCCGGTATGATTTAAAAACCAGTTTTCAAAACATTGTATGAGCCACTGATTTCACCTAATTCCCAATTAAGAACAGATGAACCCTAGTTTCCAATGACCAAAAAGTGGACATTCAACCATTACTAAAATTGTATATCGTTATAGTGATATCAATCAGCATAAAAAGTTAGATAAAAACACGTAAGAATTGTACCGCTTGCAAGTAGAAAGACAATTCAGTGCTTGGTCGGAGTTC
Source organism: Helianthus annuus (assembly GCF_002127325.2). Classification (NCBI taxonomy): domain Eukaryota; kingdom Viridiplantae; phylum Streptophyta; class Magnoliopsida; order Asterales; family Asteraceae; genus Helianthus; species Helianthus annuus. The sequence continues at coordinate 83,695,104 of NC_035444.2, read as the reverse complement.
ACATGTCCAGCGAGAGTCCGGTGGGTGCACAGACGAAATTTCAAACTAGGAAGTACTGTGATGTTCGGAAAAGGGTCTCGAGGTGTTTGTGCATCCAGTTTGTGACAATTTGTTATTCGGACACTTACACGAGTCTTGTATGCTAGACGGTTTCGCTAGATTCTCTTAATCGCTTTCAATGATTTGTAGTAATAGAAGAATAACAATCAGATTGTGGTTAATAGTGAATTAAACACGTTAATTAACGTTTATTAGGTGTAATGCCATTTTAGTGTTACTTGAATTGAAGATGATGGTGGGTTGTGTGATATATAGAATACAAAGGGGGATGACTAATTCATATTGCAATTTCAGTCCCTAAAGTGCATTTTGGTCTTTTAACCAAAATTCTAACGTTCATCTAACGGACGTTTCATAGAGGGACTTGACTGATTCCAATTGACAACCACAAGGACTGGAATGACTTTTTTTTTTCAAATGACGGTTGTATGTGCGATTGCGTGTAAATACCTATGCAATGCGCCTCGATTTCAAAAGCATAAATAACGAGGCTGAGTATGAGGCTCTACTGGCAGGGCTACGTCTGGCAGTCAAACTCGACGTCCAACATTTGGAAGCACACGTCGACTCACTACTGGTTCCAGGGCAAGTACGTGGCGACTATGCCGCAAAAGGGGATATCATGATCCTCTATCTCGAACAAGCCCTACAACTAAAAGCAAAGTTCACTTCCTTTAATATCCGCCATATCAACAGGACTGAAAGCAAGGCAGAGGCACGCAAGTTGCAATACAACATCATCTAGTACGGTACAACATCCTGGATGACACCATCCAGTACGGTACAACATCCTGGATGACATCCTGGATGACACCAATCATTGCATTGAGATTCTGCAAAACCCCTAAGTACCCCTAAGTACAACATCCTGGATGACATCCTGGATGACACCAATCATCGCATCCACCAGTTTCCAACACTTGGCAAAGGAGATACGCATTGAGATTCTGCAAAACCCCTAAGAACCCCTGCGCCAAGTCAACGTCATCCAGTACGGTACAACATCCTTGATGACACCAATCATTGCATACTTGCAATCAGGTGTTACTCCCCGAAAGCAAGGCAGAGGCACGCAAGTTGCAATACAAAGCGTGTCATTATCAAATGGGAGACGGTATTTTATACCGCAAATCATACCTGAGGCCACTCCTATGGTGAGTCGACCCCCAAGATGCCACGTATCTAATCAAAGAGATACACAACGGAATATGTGGCATACACACGGGCCCACGCATGGTGATAGCCAAAATCATGAATGCTGGGTACTACTGGCCCGGCATGCACCTGGACGCGGTCAAGGTCTTGCGCAAATGTTTCAACTGTCAGCGGCATGCTCCCAAAACCTTGTGCCCCAAGAACAACCTGATCCGCGTCACCACTGCATGGCCATTTCAAAAATGAGCAATTGATGTGGTGGGACCATTCCCAGATGCACCAGGTGCGGTAAAGTTTATCATAGTGGCTGTCGACTATTTCACAAAATGGGTGGAAGCAAAACCACTTGCCTCTACCACCACTATGATAACAAGAAAATTTGTTTGGGAATATATCATCTGTCGTTTCGGTCTACCAATGTGCACCGTCACTGACAACAGCACCAACTTCGCCGCCGACGACTTCCAAAAATGGCTAAAGGAACTAAACATTGAACACATATTCTCCTCAGTGGCGCATCCGCAAGGGAATGGCCAAGTAGAGAGCATCAATAAAAGTTTAGTCGAAAGCATCAAGGCACGGTTAGGAACAGCCAGACGCGGCTGGGTCGATGAACTCCCTAGTATCTTATGGGCTCACAGGACTAGCCCAAAGATAAGTAACGTTGAGACACCCTTCAGCCTGGTCTATGGCTCGGAGGCGGTGATCCCCGCGGAAGTAGGTCTCCTTTCACCCCGAATGTTGGCTATCAACAAGATAGACAATAGCGTTGAACACAGAATTGACTTGGACCTCCTAGAGGAAAGGCGTGAAAACGCAGCAATCAACGAGGCCAAGTACAAAACCAAACTTGAAAAGTACTACAATGCATGCGTCCGCATTTGTACCTTCAACCCCGGAGACTATGTCCTTCGGGACAATGAAGCATCTAACGCAGAACGCCCATAAAAACTTGCCCACAAGTGGGAAGGACCCTACCTGATCCAGGAGGTCCTGGGCAAAGGCGTGTATAAACTACAAACATTAGAAGGCGAACCTATCGCACGCACATGTAATGCACAACAGCTTCGACGCTGTTACATGTAAGCCATGTTTTTACATTTTCCATGTAAACTATCGGGCCGCAGGCCATTTGCAAATAAATAAATGAACGATTCAATGCAATATTGTTTGTTTCCTTCTATTACAAATGCGTGTTCCACTTTGCGGTATCTGCAAAAACAGATTGGCAAAATCTTCATTTTGAAATTGTATTTTAGTCTTGAAATTTCTATAATGATCCATAAAAGGAACTTTTGAGAGTAAAAAATAAAACAACCATTTCATTTAAAAAAATCATTTCAACCACTCAACTTCGAGCATCTATATCATGCTAGTTCAGCTTAGCTCCGATTTGAACGTGGTTTGATTCGTTGTGAAGTTCTCACGTGATAGAACATATACCCACGAATAATTATCTATATAATTCATATATAAATATAACTAGTATTAATCCCCTCGCGTTGCAGTGGGGCGTAAAACCGTGACAAATAGCACCAAGACAACATCACCGCCAACGACCACTAACACTGAAGTTGCGATGTGTTAATGCAGAGAAATTAGACCGAAACATAAAACATAGAAAATAATAACTAAGTCGATTTAGGATCCGTGCGTCACGATGAATTGATCAAACCGGAAAAAATAGACGACCATAAAAACGTTGAACCACACATGCACGTTGCGTAGTGTTAACTCGCAAAATTTAGAATGAAGCGTAAAACAAAACGTAAAAACGTTGAACCACACATGAACGTTGCGTTGTGTTAACTCGCAAAATTTAGAACAAAACGTAAAACGAATTTTTTTTTTTTGTGAAATATGAAGAGTATATGTCACACCCCCAAAATCCACACGCGGAGTACCACCGCTTGGGAGCGTGACGTGACCAGGATCAAGCCATCAATCATATCAAACATAGCATTCAATAATTATAAAAGTCATTAAAGTAATTCATCAAGACATGATCGATGTTTCAAACCAAGCATTGTTTAAGTAGCGGAAGCATTGTTATAAACTCAAGTTAAAATTCTGAAATGTCATAAGTGTCTGATCAAAGTAATACGATCCTTGTCCACAACGACCGGCTCCTCTTTGTGCAAGCTCCATGTACCTAACGATCTGCAAGGCATGTAACAGAATGATCAACAAACTAGTTGAGCGAGTTCACAGTAATTAAATGCGTAACAGTAAGTAACGGGTGGCTCTACTAGGCCGATAGTAATTTATATAGGTGGGGGCTTCCCATGTTATGTGACCACTAGACTATTCGTATCAACTACTCGTATCATCCCTGTTCTTCTACCGAGAACAGTAGCGCGTATGGGGTGTACGTAGGTCTTACGTACGTATCCTTCACAACCGAGGATAGGAGACGCGGGGGTGTACGTGGGTTTCACGTACGTATCCTTTGTACCGAGGATAGAAGTAAGTAATGCGTACACGTAGGTTTTACGTGCGTGCCTGACATCCGAGGCAGTAATGGCATATGACCACGTAGGTGTTATCCTAACCTACGGAACCGTCCTGACATCCGAGGACCATGGTAGGTGATAGTCTAGGAAAGCATATGTACGTTCTTAGTCAATTGTAACCTTTACCCCATTCCCACGACCCGGGAATCCCATGCCTTAGTAGGAGTGTGAACTCACCTAGGTTTGCTCGGCAGACAGTATGATGCTCAAGTATACAAGTAAGGAATCAACCACGTCCTATCATGGTTACTATGCAAGTTAGGTTCGTATGTAGCACGTTTGTATCACGTATGGTATCAAGTATGATCATGGCAATTCACATAAACGTATCAGCAGTTCATATCAAGTAACGAGTCCAAGTAGTCGGTCCAATTAATATAAGCAGTCCAATTAGCATCTACGCAAACAAGTCCAATAACATAACAGTCATAAGGTTGGGCCCATGACAGTGTAGGCCCAAAACAGTGTACGTGTAAATGATGGTCTCGAGTCGCAACGGAGATCTCGAGTCGCAACCGATGGTTGCGAGTCGCAACAGATGGTCTCGATTCATCATGGCCCGGTTACGAGTCACAGCCGGAGATTACGAGTCGTAACAGGAGGTTGCGAGTCGCAACTGGTGATTTCGGCTCTTCATGGTGTGGTTACGAGTCGCAACGGGACTCGCAACCATGGTTCCGGCTTGTGCTGTTGTGGTCTCGAGTGGGGTTCCGACTCGCAATCCGAGTCGCAACCAAATGTGTAACAGCCTTCCTGATTTCATGCAATTCAGTTTCAACATTTATGCAAATCAATTATCGTTGTCAGTTTCCAAAAATCAATTAACAACTAACAGTTTACCATTCAAGAATTTATCGATCAAACAGGGTTTTCTAAACCTTAATTCGTATGAACAACATGAATAACCCTTAAACAACTCATCAATAATTATACATTCTAACATGGATCTCGGTTACTAATCATATCCGATCAACAATACATAACAGCCGATACATTCATATATATCCGATTCGTGTGCAAGCCAATTACATGACCATTATCTATCATTGATTAGTAATATTATTATTCATAGCATGTTAACAAGAATCCTTCGAGTATTAAGCAATCATCAACAAACAACCAATAACACACAATCAATAACATAATCACTAACCGGATTAAAGAAGGAGAAGAGGGTGATCCGAGTAGGGGTGTTCTTGCCGTCGGGTTCCAAGTGAGCCGAGAGAGAGAGAGCAAGTAGGGTGTGTGTGTGTTGTGTAAATTGTAACAATGAAAGAAATCAAACCCTTACCAAGGGATTTGTGTTTGCGAGTGGGGAGTGGGCCGAGCCCAACTCGGTTACCCAATGGAGTCCGATTCAAGGTGTGGCCCAAACGGGCTTGTGTGACCGGTTCGTGTAGTTTGGGCTTGTGCAACACATAATCATTCATATAGCATGCATACACATATGGCACATAACATCATAACATTCAATAGCATCAAAGTTTGTAAAATCATAACACGTTCACGTATGTTACACAATGATAGGTCTAAAGTTCGAGTTGTCACATTATCCCCAACTAATTGGAAATTTCGTCCCGAAATTTGATATGCACTCACTGAGGAAGCTAGGTAAGTTATAGCATTCACTGGTTTTCCTGGGGTGTCACATCCTCCCCCCGTTGATCTGGAATTTCGTCCCGAAATATCGAAGTAGTAGCTTCAGCCTCAGTAGTGGTTGCATTGGTTTCGAATAACTGGGGGTACTTTTCTGTCATTCTGTCTTCACGTTCCCAGGTGTACTCTGGGCCACGTTTGGAGTTCCAACGAACTCGAACAAGAGGGATTCTCTTGCTTTTGAGGACCTTCACATCCCGGTCCGTGATTTCAACTGGTTCCTCGACGAACTGCAGCCGCTCGTCGATAGTGAGTTCCTTAAAAGGAATGATGAGGTTTTCATCTGATAGGCACTTCTTTAAGTTTGATACGTGAAAGACATTGTGAACTGCTCCGAGTTCAGCTGGTAGGTTCAACTTGTAGGCTACCTTGCCAATCTTTTCTATGATTTCGAATGGTCCAACGTATCGCGGATTCAGTTTGCCCCGTTTGCCAAAACGTACCACACCCTTCCAAGGTGAAACTTTCAATAAAACCCGGTCTCCGACCTCAAATTCCAAAGGCTTTCTACGCTTGTCCGCGTAGGCTTTCTGACGGTCGCGTGCTGCCGCCATGCGTTGTCGTATCTGTGCAATCTTTTCTGTGGCGTCCACTACAATCTCTGGACCCGTAATCTGACTATCCCCCACCTCTGCCCAACAGAGAGGTGACCGGCATTTACGTCCGTACAATGCCTCGAATGGAGCGGCTTGAATGCTGGTATGGTAACTATTATTATACGAGAACTCCACCAAAGGGAGATGCTTTTCCCAGCCGTTGCCGAAATCGATGACGCATGCCCGAAGCATGTCTTCAAGTGTTTGGATCGTTCGCTCAGACTGCCCATCCGTCTGAGGATGATATGCTGTGCTCATGTCTAATCGTGAGCCGAAAGATTTATGCATTGCTTGCCAAAGCTCTGACGTGAATCGTGCATCGCGATCCGAAATAATAGAGGTGGGCACTCCGTGCCTCGAAACAACTTCTTTAAGATAGACGTCTGCGAGAGTGGAGAACTTGTCCGTTTCCTTAATCGGTAGGAAATGTGCAGACTTGGTGAGTCGATCAACTATGACCCATATTGTATCGTTCCCACGCTGAGATCTAGGTAAGCCTGTAACAAAATCCATGGAAATTTCTTCCCATTTCCATTGTGGTATCTTAGGCTGCTGAAGTAGACCAGCTGGTTTCTGGTATTCAACCTTGACTCTCGCACAGGTCAAGCATTTTCCAACGTACATAGCGATGTGGGCCTTCATGCTAGGCCACCAGTAAGTAGTGCTGATGTCGTGGTACATTTTATCTGACCCTGGATGTACCGAGTAGCGAGACTTGTGAGCTTCATCCATTACAAGTTCGCGTAGACCGCCATAGAGAGGGACCCAAATCCGGCCCGTTACATAGTAGGCGCCGTCTTCCTTTTGTTCCATTTGTTGTCGTGAGCCGCGTAAGGCTTCAGCCTTGATGTTTTCGGGCTTCAGTGCTTCTGTCTGAGCATTTCGTATCTGTGCTGGAAGGCTAGACTGAATCGTAAGCTGTAGCGCTCGCACGCGCCGTGGTAGAGTGTCTTTTCGACTGAGGGCATCAGCCACAACATTGGCTTTGCCTGGATGATACTTGATGGCGCATTCGTAGTCGTTAAGTAACTCGACCCATCGTCGTTGACGCATATTCAAATCCTTCTGCTTAAGAATATGTTCGAGACTCCTGTGATCGGTGTAAATCGTGCATCTGGTACCGTACAGGTAGTGTTGCCATATCTTAAGCGCGAAAACAACAGCTCCCAGCTCTAAATCGTGCGTCGTGTAGTTTCGTTCATGAATCTTGAGTTGCCGAGAAGCGTAGGCTATCACTTTATCACGTTGCATCAACACACATCCAAGACCCTGGATGGATGCATCACAATATACTATGAAATCTTCTGTGCCTTCTGGCAACGAAAGAATAGGTGCGCTGCAGAGCCTATCCTTTAGATACTGAAAAGCAGTTTCCTGCGTGTTGCCCCAACGGTAGGTAACACCCTTCTGTGTCAGTAGCGTAAGTGGTTGTACGATCTTTGAAAAGTCTCTAATAAACCGTCTGTAATAACCTGCCAGACCCAAGAATTGGCGTATTTCTGTCGGCGTACGCGGTGCAGGCCAATTCCTGATCGAGTCTATCTTGGATGGATCGACGTGAATCCCGTCCTTGTTTACCACGTGGCCTAAGAAGTGGACTTCACGAAGCCAGAAGTCGCATTTAGAAAGCTTGGCGTACAACTGTTCCTTTCGAAGGAGTTCCAAAATAAGACGAAGATGCTGCTCGTGCTCTTCCTGACTCTTGGAGTAAATCAGGATGTCGTCGATGAAAACAATGACGAACTTGTCGAGATAGGGTTTGCACACCCTGTTCATAAGATCCATAAATACTGCAGGTGCGTTCGTAAGTCCGAACGGCATAACCAAGAACTCGTAGTGACCATAGCGAGTTCTGAATGCTGTCTTAGAGACGTCCTCCTCGCGGACTCTCAGTTGATGATAACCTGACCGTAGGTCGATCTTGGAATAGTAACACGACCCTTGCAACTGGTCGAATAAGTCGTCTATGCGTGGAAGAGGATAACGGTTCTTCACCGTCACCTTGTTCAGTTCCCTGTAGTCTATACACATCCTGAACGTACCGTCTTTCTTTTTCACGAAAAGCACTGGAGCTCCCCAAGGCGAAGAGCTTGGACGAATGAAACCCTTTTCCAAGAGTTCCTGCAGTTGCTTTGACAATTCCTCCAATTCCGATGGAGCTAGACGATATGGTGCGCGAGCTATGGGTGCTGCTCCTGGAGCGAGCTCGATCTGAAATTCAACCTGACGATGAGGAGGTAAGCCTGGTAAATCTTCAGGAAACACCTGAGGGTAATCGCGTACAACTGGAATATCCTCCAATTTCTTTTCCTTTACTGATGCGTCTGAAACAAGAGCCAAGATGGCTGTGTGACCTTTACGTAAGCACTTCTGAGCCTTCAAGAATGAGATGATGCCAACCACTGCACCACTCTTGTCGCCTTGAACTTCTAGAGGTTCCTGACCCGAACGAGGAATGCGAATAATCTTCTCGCTGCATAGGATTTCTGCCTGGTGTTGAGATAACCAATCCATCCCAATCACGACGTCGAAACTACCCAAAACTATGGGAATGAGATCAATAGAAAAGGCTTGACCAGCTAGGATAAGGTTACAACTCTGAACTACGTGCGTGGCTTCTAGACTTTTACCGTTAGCTAACTCTACTACATGTTTGGTGGGTAAAAGTGTTGGTGCACGTTTTAGCAGTTGACACATTTTCACAGACATATAGCTTGTATCCGCACCCGAATCAAACAAAACAGTAACGTAAATATTGTCGAGGAGAAACTTACCCATAACAACGTTGGGATCGTTCACTGCGTCGCCACGACCTAGTACGAATGCACGGCCCCTTGCCTCGTTGCCGTTGTTGTTTCCCCCATTGTTGTTGTTGCCATTGCCCTGATTGTTGTTGTTGTTGTTCTGGTTCCCGTTGAGCTGTGGGCAGTGTCTCTTGATGTGGCCTTCAGCACCACAATTGTAGCATCCCTTGTTGCCCTGTTGTTGGTTAGGCTGAGCGTGAGGCTGCTGCTGATTTTGGTTCGCAGGACGAAGGCTTCTACAGTCTTTGGCCTCGTGACCCATCTTGAGGCATCTTTGACAACGACCCTTGTTACACTGACCGTTGTGGTGTTTGTTGCAGTTGTTGCACTTTGGAAGATTTCCGCGATATCCACCCTGCCTGTGGCTACCTGACGACTGCTGGTTAGGGCTTTGATAGTTGTCGGTCTTTCGCTGCTGATTCTGGGACTGAACCGAAACTGATGCTTTGCTTGAATCCCCCTCCCATTTCCTCTTGTTGTCACTGAGGGTAACGGGAGTAGCTGAAGAAGTGACTGTAGTAGTAGCGCTGACACGCTTAGGCAGTTTATTCTGTTCCACTGCCTGATCGGTGATGCGATGAGCGAGGCGTTGGATTTCCTGGATGTTTTCGAGGTTAGCCGACGTCACGTGGCTCTGAATTTCTGGCGCCAATCCCTTGAGATACAACTCAATGCGCTTGTATGGAGGGTCTACCATAGTTGGGCACAGCACGGCCAGCTCGTTTGACCGCTTGGTATACGCTTCGATCTCCGACCCAACCATTTTCAGATTGTACAGCTCGTCTTCCAGCTTGTGAATGTCCTCACGCGTGCAATACTCACGCTTGATGAGTTCCTTAAAATCGTTCCATGGGGTGGCGTTAGCAGCTGCCAACCCAAGAATCTGCACCTGCGCGTTCCACCAGGTTAGCGCGATTCCTTCCAAGGTGCCAGTAGCAAACTTGACCTTGCGAGCCTCAGGGCACTCGCACATCTCGAATACTGATTCTAGCTTCTCGAACCAGTGGAGGAGTCCAACCGCTCCTTCTGTGCCACTGAAAGAGTTTGGACGACAGTCCATGAAGTTCTTGAAAGTGCAGACGGGCTGCTGCGCGTGTTGACCTATTGTGTACGAATAGGACGAAGTTAAATACAAGAGTGAATGTAGGATCTAGGGATCCTAGTGTGTGCCTATACTGCAGGATATACTACCTGCTTGAGCTGCTGCAACTGCCGCAGCAACTTGGGCTTGAACAAGAGCCTCTAACTGGGCTTGTGTCATGTTAATTCTTCCAGCCATTGATCTTCATGTCAAAGGCGAAATAGGTGAGAAAAGTTCGCGAATAGTGCGATGACAGAAAAGCGTAAGCACGTAAGGGTTCTTAAGCAATAGTAAATAGTGAGCATTGTAGTCTAAGCATACCATGAGCAAAGTTCTAAGTAATTCTAGCAAGTAGGCAATAAACATAAACCTTATTACCTAGGATGTCGAGTCTTGCACGTGGAGTGAAGCGTCGTTGTGGATCGTTGAGAGCACTGTTCTGGTTATAGTCCGGTTTTAATAAAAACGTTTTCCCATATTAAAACCAAGTTCTCTATAACCAATGGCTCTGATACCAATCTGTCACACCCCCAAAATCCACACGCGGAGTACCACCGCTTGGGAGCGTGACGTGACCAGGATCAAGCCATCAATCATATCAAACATAGCATTCAATAATTATAAAAGTCATTAAAGTAATTCATCAAGACATGATCGATGTTTCAAACCAAGCATTGTTTAAGTAGCGGAAGCATTGTTATAAACTCAAGTTAAAATTCTGAAATGTCATAAGTGTCTGATCAAAGTAATACGATCCTTGTCCACAACGACCGGCTCCTCTTTGTGCAAGCTCCATGTACCTAACGATCTGCAAGGCATGTAACAGAATGATCAACAAACTAGTTGAGCGAGTTCACAGTAATTAAATGCGTAACAGTAAGTAACGGGTGGCTCTACTGGGCCGATAGTAAGTTATATAGGTGGGGGCTTCCCATGTTATGTGACCACTAGACTATTCGTATCAACTACTCGTATCATCCCTGTTCTTCTACCGAGAACAGTAGCGCGTATGGGGTGTACGTAGGTCTTACGTACGTATCCTTCACAACCGAGGATAGGAGACGCGGGGGTGTACGTGGGTTTCACGTACGTATCCTTTGTACCGAGGATAGAAGTAAGTAATGCGTACACGTAGGTTTTACGTGTGTGCCTAACATCCGAGGCAGTAATGGCATATGACCACGTAGGTGTTATCCTAACCTACGGAACCGTCCTGACATCCGAGGACCATGGTAGGTGATAGTCTAGGAAAGCATATGTACGTTCTTAGTCAATTGTAACCTTTACCCCATTCCCACGACCCGGGAATCCCATGCCTTAGTAGGAGTGTGAACTCACCTGGGTTTGCTCGGCAGACAGTATGATGCTCAAGTATACAAGTAAGGAATCAACCACGTCCTATCATGGTTACTATGCAAGTTAGGTTCGTATGTAGCACGTTTGTATCACGTATGGTATCAAGTATGATCATGGCAATTCACATAAACGTATCAGCAGTTCATATCAAGTAACGAGTCCAAGTAGTCGGTCCAATTAATATAAGCAGTCCAATTAGCATCTACGCAAACAAGTCCAATAACATAACAGTCATAAGGTTGGGCCCGTGACAGTGTAGGCCCAAAACAGTGTACGTGTAAATGATGGTCTCGAGTCGCAACGGAGATCTCGAGTCGCAACCGATGGTTGCGAGTCGCAACAGATGGTCTCGATTCATCATGGCCCGGTTACGAGTCACAGCCGGAGATTACGAGTCGTAACAGGAGGTTGCGAGTCGCAACTGGTGATTTCGGCTCTTCATGGTGTGGTTACGAGTCGCAACGGGACTCGCAACCATGGTTCCGGCTTGTGCTGTTGTGGTCTCGAGTGGGGTTCCGACTCGCAATCCGAGTCGCAACCAAATGTGTAACAGCCTTCCTGATTTCATGCAATTCAGTTTCAACATTTATGCAAATCAATTATCGTTGTCAGTTTCCAAAAATCAATTAACAACTAACAGTTTACCATTCAAGAATTTATCGATCAAACAGGGTTTTCTAAACCTTAATTCGTATGAACAACATGAATAACCCTTAAACAACTCATCAATAATTATACATTCTAACATGGATCTCGGTTACTAATCATATCCGATCAACAATACATAACAGCCGATACATTCATATATATCCGATTCGTGTGCAAGCCAATTACATGACCATTATCTATCATTGATTAGTAATATTATTATTCATAGCATGTTAACAAGAATCCTTCGAGTATTAAGCAATCATCAACAAACAACCAATAACACACAATCAATAACATAATCACTAACCGGATTAAAGAAGGAGAAGAGGGTGATCCGAGTAGGGGTGTTCTTGCCGTCGGGTTCCAAGTGAGCCGAGAGAGAGAGAGCAAGTAGGGTGTGTGTGTGTTGTGTAAATTGTAACAATGAAAGAAATCAAACCCTTACCAAGGGATTTGTGTTTGCGAGTGGGGAGTGGGCCGGGCCCAACTCGGTTACCCAATGGAGTCCGATTCAAGGTGTGGCCCAAACGGGCTTGTGTGACCGGTTCGTGTAGTTTGGGCTTGTGCAACACATAATCATTCATATAGCATGCATACACATATGGCACATAACATCATAACATTCAATAGCATCAAAGTTTGTAAAATCATAACACGTTCACGTATGTTACACAATGATAGGTCTAAAGTTCGAGTTGTCACAGTATAGGGTACCAAAGTTGAAGTAAAAAACTTATGTGGTTAAATTGACAAAGATAGAAAGCTTTGGGGTTAAAAGTAAAAAACCATTATAGTTTTAGGTTGAAATTGAAATTATATCAAATCTTTTTGAAAACCTCCCTAAGCATAGAATACAACTACCCTATGCATCACAATGTTGTTAATTTATAATTATAACTAGACGCGTGACCCGCCACGATGCGGCGGGAGCTTTAAGATGTGTCGTCAAATTTTGGTCAACTTTTTTTTACAAACAAATATAGATTACGAAACAAACTTAAAGTATCGAAATATATATACGGTTATTGATTGTTTACATATCAAAGTACGTATCCCAAGACCACCAACACCAAGGCCAAAAACCACAACCGAACTCTTAAAGAGACCGCGGCTTCCTTCCATGGTGCACCAAGGCCAGTTATGAAGCCACAAGTAGGGAAACTAACATGTGTAAGAGGCATCCTCTGGTCAACCTTAATCATGTAGTTGAGATAGAAGACTATGTACTTGGACCTTGTGGCGCAACTAAAGAGGTGGTAGGCGGTTTCTCCGGTTACCGCATAGACATTCTTGAAGTCGTCGGGCATGAGACCATGCATATTAATAGGGCGAACTTGACAAATGTTGTCTTTCCAAATTTGCAACTCAATCATTTGCCACATTCACCTAAGTAGAGTGGCATCACCACGTACCCAAGCTTGACCCGCATTCCCATGTCCTCTCCGATGTACAAACCATGTTATATATTGAATCAAAAGGGTTAACATGACTATTGTCACTATTAAACTGGGCAAATGTATCTGGAATGTGCAATGACAAAAACAATTGTAAATTTAGCAACCAAAGCCAAATAGTCCCAAGTTCAACGATGAAAACAAAACTCGTCACGAAAAAATGGTCGTTAGTTTTTGAAAAAATAAAAAAAATAAAATAAAATAACAGTTTGTTGTTAATTTCTGAAAAGTAAAAAAAAAAGTAAGAGTTATGTTGGAAAATGATCACAAAAATAGAGATCACATTAAAAACCAAAAATTCAAAGGTCCTAAACCTTAGGCCACCCGGGGTGGCAGCGTGATGAATCAGGTTCACGCGTGGAAGAAGCCGAGACACCACCGCCAGCCCCTCTCCATCACGCGTGGAAGTTAAATCGCGTCATATTTTTGACACGATCTTTCAAATTTCCGACCGTTGGCACATGTTGCTTGTTTAATGATTTTGTTTTCCTTGTTTAAAAGAGAAGAGTGGATTGGAGGTTGTTTTGTAGGGTTTTTGGAAGAGAAGAAGATGAACAAAAGACAAAATGTTAGTTGAGCCGTCTACAAATTGTAGGGTTCCGGCTGTCATGGATTAAAGGCCCACCAACTAAATTATTTTGTTAGTTGGGCCATCTACATATTGAACTCTATTTTTTTAAAGGCCAATCTTAAAAAAAAAAAAAAAAAAAAACTCAATTATTGGGTTTTCTCAACTTAATTTTCCTTAAATTAAAGTATGTTTAATTGAATCGGTATGTTTTTAATTTAAATAAAATTTATAATTTAATTATTTTATTATAATTTATAATTTTAGTGTTTTATTGTTAATTTATAATTTAAAAAAATAAAAAAAAGTTATGAGTGATGGAATTCCATCACAAGTGATGATCATTTCCACTAAAAAATGTTGTGAGTGATGGAATAATAGTTGATGACATGACGGAATTTGATTGGATGTTGTGAGTGATAAATGGATGGTGAGTGATGACAACTCCTACCCCCTTACAATGAAATAAGCACAACATACAACTAACTCATACGCAATAAAGGCGTAAAGCAAAAATTACAAGTGGGTAAAGCCTAAGTATATTATAAATTATACTTATATATAATATAATATAATGGGTAAATTATTCAAGTCCAAATAAATATTTCGTCAACTATGTGTTACATTTATATATATTTGTAAGACATGTGAAAAACACCACAGGCATATGCTAGACAACAAAACATCAACCGTAATATTTGCCAGATTCCTAACAGCACACCTAAATTCAATAATATATTCACACACATATGTGCACCATAAACGTGTATATCAACCATAACTGTAAAGAAAGGCCACTCACTATCAATACATAGATATGGCAGAGGTGGTGGTGAGAAATAAGCAGGTGATACTCAAAGACTACATCAATGGGTACCCAAAAGAATCGGACATGGTGGTAACTTCTGATGCTACCATCTGTTTGGAGTTGCCGGAGAACGATGGCGGTCTAGTTTTAACCAAAAATCTCTATTTGTCATGTGACCCCTACATGAGAAGTCGCATGAGTAGAGCCACAGAAGCAAGTTATCTCGATTCTTTCACTCCTGGTTCGGTATGTTCTGCTCGCTAAGCTATACGATTTGGTGTTTTTTTTTTTTTTTTTTTTTTTTTTTAATAACCATTTGTAGATGGTTGAAAATCCATGAAAATTTAGAATCTTGTGTTATGTAGGATTTTTTTATTTATTTATAGAAATTGGTATATTCCCATAGCTCGCATCACAACTGATAGATTCTTGATCCTGTTTCATAAGGAGGCTTGCCGCAACTACAAGGGCGGTATCTCAGTGCTCCTACACAGGCACACATTTTAAGACCAAGATACCGCCCTTGGTAGGGCGCCGCAACCCCCATGTGAAACTCAACACAGAAAATACCCAAACAAAATTGTCAAGGAAACTATTGTTTTTTACAGCCTATACTCGGCTATGGCGTGTCGAGAGTTTTGGATTCGAGTCACCCTAACTTCAAGAAAGGAGACTTGATATGGGGTCTCATTAATTGGGAAGAATATAGCTTGATCAAAGATACCAGTTCCCTGATAAAGATTCAACATACTGATGTTCCTCTTTCTTACTATACAGGAATCCTAGGTAAGTTAGTTATATAGATACTTCTACATCGTACAATTACTTGTTCTTATTCAAATGTTGAATCTTTCTTGACTTTTGTCATGGTTTAGGTATGCCTGGAATGACTGCTTATGTTGGTTTTTATGAGATTTGTTCTCCAAAGAAAGGAGACACTGTGTTTGTGTCCGCAGCATCCGGAGCTGTTGGTCAACTTGTTGGACAATTTGCAAAACTCTTTGGTTGTTATGTTGTTGGAAGTGCTGGATCCCAAGAAAAGGTGGAATGTAGCATAACATTGATAGTGTAAATTATATTTTAATTTTTTTTGGATGTCTAGTGTTTTAGAAAATGATAATTGTTTGTCGGAGGTTTTTGAGGTTGTTTTGGTTTTAAGGAAGGCTAGTGGCCAAAAGAGCAGAGTCAGTCAGAGTCCGCTAGTCAAAGGAGCAGGCTCATGAATAGTTGGGAGTCCATGCTTGCCACGTTAACATTTGATGTCAATTTTTTTGGAGTGCGCTTCTTAGATACCAAAACAACTTCCAAAACCTCCTATAAACAATTATCATTTATTCTAGACCACATAGACTTAAAAATAATTCTTTTCATCGGTGACTTGCAAACATTTCTGATGTGGGTTTGGTATAATTTTCTTATAAGGTTGATCTACTCAAGAACAAGTTTGGGTTCGATGAGGCATTTAACTACAAAGAAGAGCAAGATCTTAATGCCGCTTTAAAAAGGTTGTGGTTTTTACCATATCATGTCATTTGATACAACTCATACAACAAAGATGATACAGTGTCAAGAGAAAAGTGGATTTGTGTTTCAGGTATTTTCCAAATGGCATTGATATTTACTTTGAGAACGTTGGGGGAAAGATGCTCCATGAAGTACTACGCAACATGCGACTTAATGGTCGCATTGCGGTTTGTGGAATGATCTCACAGTACAATCTTGATCAATCTGAAGGTACTCGCAATCTCTTTTTGCTGGTCACGAGAAGTATAAGAATGGAAGGGTTCGTGGTTTTTCAACACTATCACAAATATTCGAAGTTCTTAGAAATGATTATGCCTCTAATTCATGAAGGAAAAATAACCTACATTGAGGATACCGTTGAAGGTCTCGAAAATGCTCCGGTTGCCCTTATCGGATTGTTTACAGGCACAAATGTCGGAAAACAAGTTGTGGCCATAACTCATGAGTAAGAATTAAGAAAAGCTAATGTTAAGAGACAGACGTGTTTCTGTTATTGTCAATATTCAATTTTATGTTTTACAACTTTGTTGAGTGCGTATTCTATGGTCACTATGATGGCAAATAGTGGTAGTATTTTACGCTGTAATAGGGAAATCAAATAAAAGCTTTGTTTGATTCTATTACTAGGATGAGTTTTGATTAAAACTAGGATGAGTTTTGATTAAAAGCTTCGCGGCAGGGGCGACCGACTTTTAACAAATTTTATATGGAAACGTAGATGCAATCATAACGTGAATGGTGTGAATTTGGTTGATATTTGTTTAGTTCGTTACGGTACCAACATTTGCTATCACAACCAAAAAAGAGAAAAAAAAATAAAGTTATGATATGACCAAAAGGATATCGATATGTATTTTACATTCATCGAAAACAATAAAAATGAATACGGATAACGGTACCGAACTTGTGATATGACTAAAAGGATATCGACACGTATTTTATATCATCAAAAACTATAAAAACCGAATACCATTATCGATACCAACGTTGTTCGGTCGATATCAACGCGGTTCATTTCTTTACCCGTACAATACCAGGAATTTATAAAATAAACAAACGTAAGTTATCTAAAGTATAAAGATGCGATTAAAACAAAAAAAAACAAAAGGACAACAAATTAAAAGGAAAAAAAAAAAGAAAAGGACAAAATAAAAACACTGTAGCAAACAAAAACAATAAAAACCGAATACCAGTATCAATACGGATGTTGTTCGGCCGATATCAACACCGTTCATTTCGTTACCCGTACAACACCAGGAATTTATAAAATCAACGAACATAAATTATTTAAAGTATAAAATTGCAATTAAAAAAAACAAAAAGACAACAAATTTTATATATATATCAAAGAACAACTTCAATTCACTGTTGCAGTGCTACAGTAGGGGTATTTTTGTAAAATATAGTAAAAGAGGTTTTGGGGTGATCCTGGCCTACATCTGCCGGTCATTACTATAATAGGTTAAGAAGACTGAAAAGTCTGTCTTCTTCGTTGAACGATGAGAACCAAAACCCTAATTCCCTTTTCAGCCGCCAAGGTGAAGATGATGATTGACGATGACGGGAGTGTTACCAGTGAAGGTGAAGATGATTTGTTAGTGCATAGGTCTGTCGACTTCGTCTTGTATCGAGTCTTGTGTTGTATTAGATAGATCAGGGCACGTAGTACGAGAAAAATGTCAAACATGTGTTTAGAGGGTATTTCGCACGAATTGACATGGATGTCATTTCGCACGAAATCAACAAGTCATTTCGCACGAAATGACTGTTTCGCATGAAACTGATTTCGTATGGGCTATTTCGTGCGAAATAGCCAGGTCTATAAATACTAGGTGTGCCTTGTCATTTGTAACTTTCCGGTTTCAGTACCGAACTACTGCCGAAGTGTCTACTCACTGTAAAACGTTGTTAAATCAATCAAAAGACAGTTTATAGTGAATATCTAGCTGAATTGACTTGATACGTCTGTTTTCGCCTTTCGTATCGAGCAAAAACTCTTCTGATTGACTCGTTCGGGTCAGAAAACGATCCTACAAGTGGTATCAGAACTAAGGAGGAAGAGTTCTTATCAATTCAGCTGTAAATTCTGATTTCTACACCTTCTTTTCGAAATTGAAGAAGTTTTCACGGGCAAAATGACTTGAATTTCTCACATTATACGCGTAATACAGTTTTAACAAACCCTAGAAAGTTTCAGATCTTAAAACAGCTTAAAACCTGATCAATTTTGTCAAAAACAGCTCGATCAGCAGCATTTCGTACAAAATAAGAGTTTCATTTCGCACGAAATAGCAGATTCAGGGTCTTTTCGCACGAAATCACTAAGATTCTTTCATTTCGCACGAAATCAACAGGGTATTTCGTACGAAATCAACAGGGTATTTCGTACGAAATCAACAGGGTATTTCGTACGAAATCAGTGTTTTCTCATCAAGTTGTATTTCGTTTGACCATTTCGCACGAAATCATCTATTTCGTTTGAAAGTGTGGTATTTCGTACGGAAACAGTGATTTCGCATCAGATTGGTATTACGTTTGAGAGCTCATTTCGCTTGAAAGTGTCATTCCGCACCAAAGGTCATTTCGTTTGAAAGATGCCTTTTTCGTTTGAAAGATTAAGTTTGTGAAATTTTGAAACCGAACAATGGAAGAGGAATTCTACAACGCCTTTGCTACTCCGATTACCATTGCACAACACACAATGTTAGAAAATGAAACGAGAACCATGCAGAAACCGCCAAAGCTCATGAATATCGAGGAGTATAAAGGATGGGAATAAAGATTTGAGAATTGGGTTCAAGCAAATTATTTAGATGCTTGGGAATGTGTTGAAACGAAATATGTTAGACCGATGACTGATGATGAGGAGGTGATTGGAATTAAAGATCTTAGTGCTGAAGATAAAAAGAAATACAAAAATGAAAAGATGATGACGAGTTTATTACAGCAAGCTGTTAAGGAAGATATCTTGGTTTTATTGCAACACAATGGAACGGCTTATTCAATTTGGAAAGCATTAAAATCAAAGTTTGTTGGAAGCAAAGAAATGATCAAGAACAAAAAATCACTTTTGAAAAAAGAATTCGATCTATTTCGTGGATTGAGTGGATTGAGAACTGAGAGCACCAAGCAGATCATTGAAAGATATTGGAATTTGTTAGTCAACATGAAGAGAGTGAGCATCACAAAGGATAATGAAGAATTGATTGAAAAATTGGCTGATGCTTTGCCACATGAAACTTGGGGCACATACCTCATGATGTTGAGAAACAAAAAGGATTTTAGTAATCTAGAACTGAGTAAGTTCATTGAAAAACTCGAAGCTCAGGAGACAGAACAAAGAAAGATTTCAAGAATGAAAGATTTTGATGGAGAACAAGATATCGGTCTTTATTACAAAGGAGGTATCAGTGATAAGACCAACATGTCACCAAAAGTTGAGACTGCATTCAATGCTAAGAGTTCATCTGGAGGGTCATCTAAAGGATCAAACAGCAAAACAAGTTTTTCTTCATATCCATCATTTGATCCAAACTTGTCAACAACAAAGAATGGAAAAGTTATTCAATGCAACATTGCATTAAATCTTGAAAATGATCAAGATTACTCAGAAGAAGTTGCAAAAAGTCACATGTCTTTGTTGGTAACTGTATTGGAATCATATGGAAGCTTAGTTGCAGGAAGGATCGGGAATCCAATGTTGACAAAAGAGGATTACGATCAGATTGATGCTGAGGAGATGGAGTTGATGGATATAAAGTGGTGTTTGGCGAGTGTGTTAAGAAGAGCTGAGAAATTCAAACAGATCACCGGAAGAGATGATTTCTGTGATGCAAATGTTTCTACTTTAGGATTTGATAAATCTAAAGTTACTTGTTTTCGTTGCAAGGAAAAAGGACACTTCAAGAGAGAGTGCACTAACCGCGAAGCAAGTGGAGCTCAAAATCCGTTCAACAACAATGACTACTATCGTAAAGCGATTTATCATCAAGTTACTCAACAATCACATCAACAAGAACCACAAACTGCACATGCTAAGAAGGCAATCGAGGAGTCATCAAAGAGAGCTTGTATGGTGAATCAAGATGATAAAAAATCAACAAAAGGATCCAGTTGGGATAAATATATTTCAGCCGACAGTAAAGCATTTCTGATAGATCAAGATGATGAAAGATTACCAGAAGGCTTTAGCTGAGAAAATTTCAACTGGGACAAGTATTGTCCGGATAAAGAGATTTTAAAAACCAAAGCTTTTGTTGTTCGAGTTACTGAAGACAGTGATAATGATGATGATTATTATGCAAGAAGAATGGAAGAGCACCTAAGAATGCTAGAGGAGAGTGACAGTGATGATGGAAAGATTCGAAAGAAAAAAAAAGAAAGTTAAACAACCAATCAACAGTGATGATGAAGAAGTCCCGGTGATAAGAAAAAAGGCAAAAGAAGTTCCAGCTTTCACTATTGAAGTAGAAGCAGATGCACAAAAGATTCCTGTGAAATGTGAAAACTGTGAGGCAGTGAAGAAGCAAAACAGTACTTTGATTCATAACATGAACAGATTGAAAGAATCTTATGATGTTTTGAACAAAGCAATGAATCAGTACAATCAATCAAGCAGTGAACAAGCAACATCAATGAAGACACTTCAAGGAGCTTTCATGACAAAGCAAAAAGTCGTCAATAATTACATTGAGAAGTGTGTTGTTCTTGAGCAGAAACTGGAAACTCAAAGAATTGAAACAGAAAGAGTTAATAGGTTGTTAAAAAGTTCCTCACGTACTTCTTATGTTACTGACAGGATTTATCCAACAGTTGAAGGCATAAAGGCGTTTGAAGAAGTTACATCTGAAGAAAAGACTTCTGAAACAAAAGAAGAGAAAACTGAAGTAAAATATTCTGGTAAGAAACAAGGTTTCAGTTACAACAAGTGTCCACCCCCGCTTGAAAATGGATATTCTCCAAGAAATCCAAATTCTGAAAGAGTCGAAAAGGCAACCAACTTAGTGTGGGAGTCTGAACCATCAGTCAATTTGCCAGATAACATTGATGTTATTTTTACGTCATCTGACACTGATCAACAATCTCAATTGATGAAGAAAGTGGTGGATCATGTGTTAGATAAAGATGATATGGAGGAATCTAAGTCAGAGTCAAAGTCTGAGTCCGGAACTCCAAGTCAAACAGTAAAAAAAAGGACAAACAGGTTTACAATAAAGAATTCTTATTATCAAAATCTAATTTGAATGATGAAACGTTCAAAGCTGTATATACTTTGAATGATTCTGACAAATTATATTCCGATGAAGAATTTCCAATAAGAGGTGTCAAAACTGAACTGATTAAAAAGGTTTTCAAACTAACAGAAATTAATATTTCTGAAATAAAAGATGTAAATCTTTCTGGAAAACCTAAAAAATACACCTCAAGAGTACAACAAAGAGAAAACAAGAAAAAGGGTTACAGTTCTGGTTCTGGTTATCGAAAGAAGCCAAATCATAACGGTAATTTCAAAAAGAAAGGACTTGGTTTTATTCCACTAGAAAATTATAAAAATGATAAAACTTATTAACCAAAAACAGTATTTGTTTCAGGAGCAAGCTCGGAAGAAGAGGAAAAAAGTTCATTCTGGAAACAATCTAACAAAGAATTCCTTGCCAAGAAGCAAGAAGAAATGAAGAATGAAGATGTTCAGAAGAAAGAGACGAGAACCTGTTTTCAATGCAAAACAGTTGGTCATATTGCCAAGAATTGTCCCAAGGCAATTCAAACAAAACAGGGAGTATCTCTCAAATTGAAAGAAAAGATGGTTGAAAATGAACCACCAACCAAACCTTTTATAGTTTTCAAAAACTCAAAATTTGAGGTTGGTGAATGTTCAGAAAGATTTTACAAGAAAAAAGCAAATCTTGACAACCAAAAGTGGGTTGTTAAGAAAACTGATGACAGTTCTAGCGATGATTCTGATTCATCAAAATCAGAGGAGCTATTGTCTGGCGATGAATCTGATTCCATAAAGTCAGAGGAGCCACATGTTGAACTAAAAGGTGAAAAATCAGTACCTCCAATGGATGATGCAAATTTTCCACCATTGAGGGCTGAAAATTTTAAACAAAAAGTTGGAAAAGTAGAGATTTTGTTAGTGCATGCGTCTGTCGACTTCGTCTTGTATCGAGTCTTGTCCTAGATAGTTAGAACAGGGCACGTAGTTCGAGATTTCAAGTAATTCCGCATGAGTGGGTAATTCTGCATGAAATGTGCTTTGATGTAATTCCGCACGAAATTAAGTTCCGCGTGGAAAATTTCGTTTGGAACTTGTTCATGCGGAATCTGAGGCCTATAAATACCCTGTTCCATGCGATATTAGATAGAAGTTTTCCGGTTTGTGCAACGAAGTGATGCCGAAGTGTCGTCTAGCTGTAAATTGTCATCAAATCAATCAAACGACAGTTTAAAGTGTGTATTTCGTACTGAGCAAAAACTCTTCTGATTGGCTCGCTTGGGTCCGAATACGATCCTACAAGTGGTATCAGAGCTCAGGAGGAAGAGTTCTTACCAATTCAGCTGCATTTTCTGTTTTCTACACCTTCTTTTTCAAATTGAAACTGTTTTCACGGTCAAAATATCTTGATTTTCACACATCTTGTGCGCATTGTTGTTTTAACAAACCCTAGAAAGTTTCAGAACAAAAATCAGCCTAGAACTAGTTCAATTAGACAAATTTCGCATCGAGATGATGACATCAGCAGATTCCGCACGAAATTAGGGGGTAATCTCGCTTGAAAAGTTAATTTCGTTTGAGTGTTCACACGAAATTAGCTAATTCCGCATCAAATTCATATTTCCGCTTGAAGGGTTCATACGGAATTAGTATTTCCGCGTGAAAATTGTATTTCCGTTTGATAATCCCGCATGGAATTATAATTCCGTTTGAAACTGTGCCAATTCACACGAAATTAGGGTGATTTCGTTCAAAGGCTAATTCCGTTTGGACTGGTATTCCGTTAAAGGGTAATTCCATTTGAACAGACTGTTTTGTGAAATTTTGAAAACTGAATCATGGAAGAGGAATTCTACAACGCGTTCACTACTCCGATTTCTGTAACTTAGCAGACAATGTTGGAAAACGAAACGGGAACAATGCAAAAACCGCCTAAACTCATGAACATTGAGGAGTATAAGGGTTAGGAAGGACGTTTCGAAAATTGGGTTCAAGCAAATTATCTGGATGCTTGGGAATGTATTGAGACAAAATACGTTAGACCGACGAATGATGATGAAGAGGTGATTGCAATTAAAGATATGAGTGCTGATGATAAAAAGAAGTACAAAAATGAAAAAATGATGTTGAATCTTCTACAGCAAGCTGTGAAAGAAGACATCATGGTTTTATTGCAACACACTGGGAGTGCATATTCGATTTGGAAAACATTACGATCTAAGTTTGTTGGAAGCCAAGAGATGATCAAAAACAAGAAATCACTTCTGAAAAAAGAATTTGATCTATTCCGTGGTTTGAAAAATGAAAGCACAAAACAGATAATTGAAAGATACTGCAATCTGTTGGTAAACATGAAGAGGGTTAGCATCAACAAAGATAATGAAGAGTTGATTGAGAAACTGGCTGATGCATTGCCACATGAACCTTGGGGCACATACTTGATGATGCTAAGAAACAAGAAAGGGTTCAACAATCTAACACTGAGCAAGTTTATTGAGAAGCTTGAAGCACAGGAGATGGAACAAATAAAAATCTCTAGAATGAAAGTGTTTAATGGTGAACAAGATATAGGTCTGTATTACAAAGCAGGATTGAATGACAAAACAACCAACTTATCTCCAAAGGTTGAAACTGCTTTTAATGCAAAGAATTCATCGGGAAGTTCATCAAAAGGGTCAAGCAGCAAAACAAGTTTTTCATCATATCCATCATTTGATCCAAATTTGGCAACAACAAAGAATGGCAGGAAGTTACTGTGTAACATTGTTTTGAATCTTGAGGATGATCAAGATTATACAGAAGAAGTTGCAAAAAGCCACATGTCTTTGTTGGGGACTGTGTTAGAATCATATGGAAGTTTTGTTGCAGGTCGGATCGGGAATCCAATGCTGACTAAGGAGGATTACGATCAAATCGATGCTGAAGAGATGGAATTAATGGACATAAAATGGTGTTTGGCTAGTGTGTTGAGAAGAGCTGAGAAATTCAAACAGATCACAGGAAGAGATGATCTTCGTGAGGCAAATGTTTCTACGTTAGGTTTTGATAAATCTAAAGTCACTTGTTTTCATTGCAGGGAAAAAGGAAACTTCAAAAGGGAGTGCACTAATCGCGAAGCAAGTGGAGCTCAAAATCCATTCAACAACAATGATTACTACCGAAAGGCCATCTACCATCAAGTTGCTCAACAACCAAATCAACAAGAATCACAAACGGCACATGGAAGAAGGGTACTTGAAGAATCTTCAAAGAGAGCGTGTATGGTGAGTCAAGATGAGGAGAAGTCATCAACAGCATTCAACTGGGACAAATATATCTCAGCTGACGGTAAAGCATGTATGATAGACCAAGATGATGAAAAGTTACCTGAAGGGTTTAGTTGGGAAAGTTTCAATTGGGATGATTATGATCCTAACAAAACTCCAGTTCACACAGCTTTTGTTGCTCGAATTGAAGAAGACAGTGATGATGATACTGAGTATTATTGTCACACCCTCAAAATACCACCTAGGGAGTGTCCCTGATAGGCGTGTGACGTACCAATAACGAGCCACCAATTACATTGAACCCATACAAGTTATAATTAAAATCCCCATTATTAATAAAAACATCTTCAAAAAGTTCAAACGAAAACCAATAAGTTCAGCGGAAGCAAATAGTAAACGAAGTTAAACTGTTTCAAAACCAAAGTATAAGATCCAGAAATCAGTCACATAAATCCTTCCTGTCGACCCATGACCACTCCAACTATTCCAGACAGCAAGTTCCCCAATCCAAGATACCTAACGACCTGCGAGCATGCAACAAGTGTATCAGACAACGCTGGTGAGTTCATAGTTTTACGAAAACGTTGATTACCAAGTGTTTAGTTAATCCATTGAATTTAATTCCGAAAGTAATGTTGAAACAATGTTGATAATACCCCAATACAAGACGGCTTCTGATTATACTGCCCTTTCTCCAATGCTCCTATCAAAGCATTGGTCATGACTAGGTCATTAGTTCAACACCCGTTCTCCCAGATACGGGGTGAGGTTGCCAAACCTAAGTAGCGCTACTAACTAATACCATGTTACCATCCAAGTAACCAAACAACACGGAGGGACTTTAAAGGTGATAGGAAGAGTATATTATCCAACATTCCCGTTTTTACCCAAAAGACTTGTCCCTCCCAGGAATACCCACTGACTGTCCCAACCACCGGGACGCATGCTCAAGAAAGATGAACTCACCTTTGATTTGCTCGGTAAGACTAGTTATTCGCTTATAGTGGGTCAATGAAATCCTATTATGATCACCAGTGACAATCAGTTTCACAATCACGTAAGTCACAACTTATGTGCACAATGTACAAGTCATAATCAATATAGTCCGCACACAAATCGTAGCAAATATTCCTACTGACACCCACTCACATTACAAGTTAACACCCAATAACATGCATCATGTAACACATGGTTTAATCTAATACCAATACCAACCCCGTCTGCCCAACTTAGTCCCCTAGCCCACCAGAAGGTAGAATTCGCCACAACATGACCCTCCTTCTGATGTGCATTGAGTTACACCCATATATGCGGCCCAAGCAAAAAAAACAATCCAATATTCTAACAATCCATTTAACAATTATCAACTAGCTAATATACATACCACCTGTTAAAACATTCAGCCCAAATAAAAGTCCCAAATCATGTGTTCAATATTCAGAATAATTATCCAATAACAACTAAATCATGCCACCTAAGGGACAATTAAATCATGCAAATAACTAACATGTCAGTCATCGAATATCAACCCCTCAGATTCTTGCCATAATGTTCTCTATATATCACTACCCCATATTATTAATATCATAGCAACTTATTATTAACAACAAACCTTCCATCGGCTCACACATGTAACCCTTGTATGACCCAATGAAAGATGTGCAGCCCACCTACTCTTACGGCCCAAAGATGTGCAGCCCACCTACTCTTACCCCATAACAGATTATCGACTCATTGTTATACATCATCAATCCAAAACAATTAACAAGACAACTTTAATTTCCCAACAAGAGTAATCGGTTCATCATCACGTTTATACCCATGTTATCGCACAAAACTGTTAATCATCAGTTCATGATTCTTGAACAATTTTCATCATCACATATGGCACATTAATTCCCAATCATGTATACAAATAGTTTATTATGAATATCGGCTCATATTATCAGAATATCGACATCAACAAACCCAATTACCTCTACTCCTTAGATCATAACTTGTTATCATGCAACCCTTCTAACAGTTAAACATCATGCACTTGTGTAACATTATGTATTACGAATCAACAGCTTATCATCATACAATTCCATGCACTAGACAATTAGCCATACCATTACTATATCATGCAATCCATGTTTAGCAAGAAATACGAGTTATTAATATAAAGCATAAACTAACCGAGAGCTCGACTTGATTCAGACGTTGATTCAATGGGATGTTGCGTCAGTTGGGGGGGGGGGTATCTACTGCTGAGATTGTGCGATCAGGGAGAGGGGATGTAGGGGTAGGGTTTGTTGTCGACTGCAGATTTTTAGAGAGTAGGGTTTGCTTTGATTGAATTCGTGCGTACATGTGATTTAGCTACATGCATATATCTATAGTCCCCCTTAGCCGACCTTTATTACCCAACCGGCCCAAGCAGGAAGTGTTGAGCCCAACCGCATTTAACAAGTGAATCAGGCCCAACCCATATTACGAATAATGAATAATCGGAGGTTGACAATTTCTTTGACAAAGCTGACACTTGAACGCCACATATTCCTAGGAATTGTTGTTACTGATTTGATCATTTATTTTGCAATTTATTTAGCTGCCATATGATGACAACCACTATCATTGTGGTTCTTTAATATTACTGGGCCAAGCCCATGACCAATAACCTTCAATTAGCCGCCCCACCCCATGAATTCACGTTGAATATGCAATCCATGCATTGAAATGTTATCATATGACATCATCATGACATCAACATGGTGATGTCATGGTGATGTGGCGACTAACGACGGTTCGCGGCTCGTCGTGCTTCGCGTGTCGAACTCTGGGGCGCACGACGGAGGAATGTCGTGACATCGGTATTGAGCCGAACCTAACCGGGTCGAACCGAACCGAGTCGCGTTCACAAAAGCGTATCAACATCATCACATGAATCATTCGAATCTACTCTACTCCATCATCTCACTCTAACATTTAACGAGACACGCGTGCATTAAGACCCACTTGACGGTTTTACGAATAATGACTTGTATACATAACGCTTAATGAAGCATACGCACAATCTACTAAGCCTTGCATAGTTGTGATACGAAAACAATTAAAAGTGAGGACATACGCCAACGATTGTGTAAATTAAGCAATGCTAACCTTGCACGTTCGGGTTGTCACATCATCCCCAACTTGAAAGAAATTTCGTCCCGAAATTTGACAAGTAAGCACAGAAGAGTGAAGCGATGAAAACTCTAATTAAACTATATATAATACTAAGCAATTAACAATCACAAATAAAAAGTCGGGCATTACACGCAATCACTAAGCATCCAGATAATCGCACAGACACCACGTTAACCAAATTGTAAAACAGGATTGCGAGGTCAGTCGGGTGCCACAATTATGCAAAAAGAATGAGAGATCATTTGAAAATGATGGCAGAGAGTGACAGTGAAGATGAAAAAGCTAAACAGAAAAAGAAAAAGGTCAAAACACCGGTCAGCAGTGATGATGAAGAAGTTCAGGTGGTTAGAAGAAAAGTGAAAGAAGTTCCAGCTTTCAAGATTGACGAAGAAGCTGTTGCAAAGAAGAGTCAAGTGATTTGTGAAAACTGTGAAGCAGTAAAGAAACAAAACAGTACGTTGATTCACAACATGAACAGGTTGAAGGAGTCTTATGATGTGCTAAACAAAGCCATGAATATGTACAATGATACAAGCGAAGAACAGGCTACAACAATGAAAACACTTCAAGGAGCGTTCATGATAAAGCAGAAAATTGTGAACAACTACATTGAGAAGTGTGCTGCGCTTGAACAGAAACTGGAGACTCAAAGGATTGAAACTGAAAGAGTTAACAAATTGTTGAAAAGTTACTCATGTTCTTCTTATGTCATTGACAGGATTTATCCAACTGTTGAAGGCATGAAGGCATTTGAAGATGATGAAGTAACTGAAGAGCAAAAGACTACTGATGAAAAGACTCCTGAAAAGAAGAAAGAAAAGAAAAAGGATACTAAAGCAAAGACATCTGGTAAGAAACAAGGTGTCAGTTACAACAAGTGTTCACCCCCGCTGGAAAATGGATATTTGCCCAGAAATCCAAATTCAGAAAGAGTAAAAAAGGCAACAAACTTACAGTGGGAGTCGGAGTCCTCAGTCAATTTGCCAGAAAATATTGATGTCACGTTTACATCGTCTGACACTGATCAACAATCTTAATTGATGAAGAAAGTGGTGGATTATGTGTTAGATAACGATGAAACAGAGGAGTCAAAGTCGGAGTCTATGTCAGAGTTAAAGTCTGAGTCAGACACTCCGAGTCAAACCTCCAAACAGGGCAAAAGAGTTTACAATAATGAATTCCTGTTATCAAAATCTAATTTGAAGGACGAAACGTTCAAAGTAGCATATATTTTGAATGATTCTGGCAAATTATATTCTGATGAGAAATTTCCAATAAGAGGTGTCAAACCTGACCTGATCAGAAAGGTTTTCAAACTAACAGAAATTAATATTTCCGAAATAAAAGATGTAAATCTTTCTGAAAAACCTAAAAAATACACCTCAAGATTTCAACAAAGATAAAACAAGAAAAAAGGTTACAGTTCTGGTTCTGGTTATCGAAAGAAACCAAACCATAACGGTAATTTCAAAAAGAAATGATTAGGTTTTATTCCACCAAAAAATCATAAAAATGAAAAATATGTTCGAGATTTTAAATAAAAAATGGTATTTGTTTCAGGGACAAGTGCTGAAGAAGAACAAAAGAGTTCTTTCTGGAAGCAATCAAATAGGGAATTCGTTGCGAAGAAGCAAGAAGAGATGAAGTTTGCTGATCAGAAGAAAGAAACGAGAACCTATTTTCAATGCAATACAGTTGGACATATTGCTAAGGATTGTTCGAAGGCTATTCAGACAAAACAGGGAGTGCCTCGCAAACTTAAAGAAAAAGTGATTGAATTTGAACCACCAATTGAAAGAACTAAACTTTTTAGAAATTCAACATTTGAAATAGGTGAATGTTCAAGCAGGTTTTACAAGAAGAGAGCTAAATCTGACAACTAGAAATGGGTTGTTAAGAAATCAGGTAATGGTTCTAGCAATGATTCTGATTCATCAAAATCAGAGGAGCTATTTTCTGGCGATGAATCTGATTCCACAAAGTCAGAGGAGCAACGTTTTGAATCAAAATGTGAAAACTCAGTTCCTCCAATGGATGACATGAATTTTCCACCATTGAGGGCTGGAAATTTTAAGCAAAAGGTTGGTAAAGTTGAAATTTCAAATCAGTTTTTTTCAGAAAAGGAAGAATTTGATGTTGAGAAGGCCTTTAACCCCAAAGTGAAACACATCTTTGGTAAAAGATTGACAAGAAAGTCAAAGGGGTTAAAGAGTTCTATGAGAAGAAGTTGAAAAGTAAGAAACCGAGTGTTAGTAACTCGGAATCACCCAAGGCTGGTCAGGCTTGGGTGGACATATTCTTTGACTGAAAAACCTGACTTGCCGGAGTTCCCAAGTTGGTAATCATGGAACATGATTCGGCATCTTTCTTAACAATGTTTGTTTTTGTATGTATTTAAGTGTGACTTGCCGGAGCTTCCAGGTTGGTAAGTGTGAAGCAGGAATCAGAATCATTCTGGATACCAGGTTTGATTGTACATACTTATAAGTGGTAAATCATGGACATTAAGTTGTACTTGATTTCCTACAAGTGGTATTTTTCTTGAGAAAATCATGAAAAATGATTTCATTTTTTCAAGTGGTACCGAGATTTAAACCCACAAGTGGTATAGCGGTTTGGTCTTTTAAAGTGATTAGTCAAGGTCATTAGTTTGAACTTGATGTAATCCTCTTTCAAGTGGTTGAAAAGCAATATGATGAACCCCTAACCTACAAATAGTTTTAAAATCAACAAAACTTATTTTCCGGAAAAACCATTTTGATTAAAACAAACTTAAGTGTTTTGAAATCTTAATGGGAAAATGGTTTTTTGTGAGGGGGAGTTCTGATTGTTTATGCCGAGTGGATGGCGGTTTGAAGCGATTCACAACAGTTGTCAATTTACTTGTACAGTTTGTTTTCAAATTTCTTTAAATGTGTTTGCATTTTAGGGGGTGTAAAAATTTTCAAAAAATCCAAAAACATTAGAAAATTTGAAAAAGTAAAAAACATGATAAAATTTAAAATGAGTTTTGTTGTGAAAAGAGGAAATGATAGTACATCAGTGGACTGTCACAACATGCTAAAGATTTGAAATGAGAAAAATGTGATAATCAATCTCACGGTGGATATGCCAATAGGTTTTTATACATTTAATAGTTTGTTTTCGAGATATAAACCTAAATTCAAACTTACTTATATCGTGGGGAACATTTCTTGGATATATGGGTAACCCCCGAAATCTTGTTTGAAAGGTCCCTCTTTCTGAGATACTAGGTCTTTATACTCAGTGATATCTGGGGTATTATCCCGGGACTTCTGATTTTGCGGAAGCAATGGCCTAGTCCCTGTATAATACTTTGCATTATGCTTGACATATAGCGCAGCCCTCGGCATAAAAAATGATGAAACATTGAAAAATGCTAATCATGTGCTGTTGAAGAAAAGATCCTCTAAAGGGGACACACCTAAAGTCGAGCCGTCATCTCTCTGCTGAACGGAAGTTCTGACCTGAGCTCTCACGGTTTCACATTTAACCCTTTTACAGATATCATCTAGGTATACTCATCTGTAAGACTGAATATTGGGATCTGGATACGGGAGTATATTCAAGAGGTGGGACACAAGATTAAGTTTAAGTGCTTAAGACATTAATCTCGTATCTCGAAACTGTTGAACTTTGTATGAAAATTTAAGTGGACCAATATACTGACAATCTAAGTGAATTGTTTAGAACTTAAAATGAAATAAAGCTTAACGGTGTTGGTGATTTGTCTTATAAACTGATATGATCCTCTTATACAAACTCACAAAAATATTGTCTGTAAATATTTCTGCATTGCATTTCTTTCTATCAAAAATTCCAAAAAGATTTTGAGTGTGTTTTAGAATAAAATTTTGAAAAATCCAAAAAGATTTTCGACAACTGGTGTTGGAGAGCTGATTTTCAAAATCCCAAGTGCTAAGCATGATGACATTTTGTGAAGGGGAGTTTGAGTTAAAAGTTTCGAAAAATGTTCTTACAAGTGGTATATGTGTTTAAAAGATTTTAGAAACTGTTCTACAAGTGGTCATCAGACGTTCTTAAATGTTAATTCATTCATTCAAGTGGTTCATCAGAAAGTGATCTGCAAATGATGTTTGAAATTGCAAAATCTTTATATCATAAAACTTATGTTTGTGGTAGAGATTGTGCAGGTTAACGAGGTTAATCGATCCTGAGGAGTCTGTGTCTAGAGAAAGCCAGGTTCTGATACCTGAAGATTCTGGATGCCAGGTGACGATCCTAATGTCGAGCACAACTCGAGGGGGAGCCTGTAAATGCAAAGAGCCAGATTCTGATCCAGTGAGCCAGGTTTCGATTCTGGAACTAAAGATCACGCAAGCTGACGATGCTGATGAACTTAAGGAATCAAGAGATCTGATCAAGAGAAGATAGAGTCAGATTGTGATTCTGAAATTGTTTGAAAGCAGTTAGAGCCATTGTTGATCCTGGGTCTATGTTCATTAGAAAAGAGAAGTAATCAACCTTCAAGGGGGAGATAAAAGCCAGGTCGAGTTCCTGGATCTGATGTTAAAGACTCATCAACATTCGAGAGAATTTTATTTGAGGGGGGGTCTGTTAGTACTAGAGATAAAGAGAAGAAGAGATTGAAGATGCTTTACAGTGTCAGATACTTCAGCAGAGTCCGAGGACTGATAGAGACTGAAGATGCGAAGACTCGATACTGAAGACTCGTCAACATTCGAGGGGGAGTCTGTTAGTGCATGCGTCAGTCGACTTCGTCTTGTATCGAGTCTTGTCCTAGATAGTTAGAACAGGGCACGTAGTTCGAGATTTCAAGTAATTCGGCATGAGTGGGTAATTCCGCATGAAATGTGTTTTGATGTTATTCCGCACGAAATTAAGTTTCGCGTGGAATCTTAATTTCGTTTGGAACTTGTTCATGCGGAATCTGAGGCCTATAAATACCCTGTTCCATGCGATATTAGATAGAAGTTTTCCGGTTTGTGCAACGAAGTGCTGCCGAAGTGTCGTCTCGCTGTAAATTGTCATCAAATCAATCAAACGACAGTTTAAAGTGTGTATTTTGCTGAATTAACCTCAGTACGTCTGTTTCCGCCTTTCGTACTAAGCAAAAACTCTTCTGATTGACTTGTTTGGGTCCGAATACGATCCTACAGATTTCAAATCAATTTTTTTCTGAAAAGAAAGAATTTGATGTTGAAAAAGCCTTTAACCCCAAAGTGAAACATATAATTTTGGAAAAATGATTGACGGGAAGGTCAAAGGGGTAAAGGAATTCTATGAGAAGAAGATGAAAGGTAAGAAACCGAGTGTTGATAACTTGGAATCTCCCAAGGTCTGTCAGGCTTGGGAGAATATTCTTAACTAAAAAACCTGACTTGCCGGAACTCCCAGGTTGGTAATTAGGGAGTAGGAATCGGCATCTTTCTTGAGAAATTCACAGGTTGGTAACTGTGATATTTCGATCTTCAAGTGGTATTTTCTTAACATTGTCATATCTTTACAAGTGGTAAAAATGTTAGCAAACCTACAAGTGGTTGACAGAAGGTTTGTTTCTACAAGTGGTTAATCAAGATCATTAAATTGAACTTGATGTAATCCTCATACAAGTGGTTGATAAAACAATGTGATGAGTTTATCCCCTGTCCCTATAAGTGGTAAAATCAACAAAACTTATTTTCCGGAAAAAACCATTTTGATTAAAACAAACTTAAGTGTTTTGAAATCTTAATGGGAAAATAGTTTGTTGTAAAGGGGAGTTCTGATTGTTTATGCCAAATGGATGGCGAATTGAAGCAATTCACATCAGGTTGTCATTTTACTTGTACAATTTGTTTTCAAATTTTCTTTAAATGTGTTTGCATTTTAGGGGGAGTAAGAATTTGAAAAATCCAAAAACATTAGAAAATTTGAAAAATCCACAAACATGATAAAAAGAAAAAGAGTTTTGTTGTGAAAAAGAGGAAATGATAGTACATCAGTGGACTATCACAGCACGCTAAAGAATTGGAAAGTCAAATGTGATAAACGATCTCACTGATGATATGCAAGTAGATTTTTATACATTCAGTAGATTGTTCTCAAGATATAAACCTAAATAATATTACTTACTTATCTCGTGGAGAACATCTCTTGGATATATGGGTAACCTCCAAAATCTTGTTTGAAAGATTTTCTATTTCTGACATACTAGGTCTTTGTGCGTGGTGATATCTGGGGTAATATACTTAAACTTCTGATTTTGCGGAAGCAATAGCCTAGTTCTCGTATAATGCTTTACATAAGCTTTAATCCTAAAGCTCACCCTCAGTACAAAAAATGATGAAACATTGAAAAATGCTAATCATGTGCTGTTGAAGAAAAGATCCCCAAACGGGACACACCTAAAGACGAGCCATCATCTCTTTGTCTGAACGGAAGTTCTAACCTGAGCTCTCATGGTCTCGCATTTACCCGCTTACAGATATCATTAGTGTACACTCACCTGTAAGACTGAATATAGAAGTCTGGATACGGGAGTATATTCTGAGGTGGGACACGCGAATAAGTTTAAGTCATTAAAACATTAACCTCGTATCTCGAAACAGTTGAACTTTGTGTGAAAATTTAAGTGGATCAGTATACTGACAATCTAGGTGAATTGTTTAGAACTTAAAATGTTTAAAGCTTAACGGTGTTAGTGATTTGTCTCATAAACTGATATGATCCTCTTACACAAACTCACAAAAATATTGTCTGTAAATATTTCTTTACTGTTTTCTGTTAAAAATAAAAATTCAAAAAGAATGTGTTTTAGCATAAATTTTGAAAAATACAAAAAGATTTTATTTCATTTTGTTTTCGACAACTGATGTTGGAAAGCTGATTTTCAAAATTCTGAGTGCTAAACATGATGAACATCATGAAAGGGAGAGTCTATTTTGAAAATTAAAGAAAATGATATTCTTACAAGTGGTCATCAAAATTGTAAATGTCAAATCATGTTTTGAATTTGTTGTTTACAAGTGGTTCATCAGAGATCAACATTGTAAAATCATTCATTGAATGACTAATACCAGCAAGTAGTTTTAAATCATCTCTTAAATTTGTTTTCTACAAGTGGTAAGCAGAGAACATAAATTTGTCAAATTTTAAATTTGTGAAATTTATTTTGAGGTAGAGAATGTGCAGGTAAGCCAAGGTCCGAATCCTGAGGAGTCTATGATTAGAGAGAGCCAGGTTTCCGATCCTGAGCAAAGATGTGAGCCAGGTCACGATTTTGAACCTGTGAAAGCCAGACTACGATCCCGAGCACAACTTAAGGGGGGGGTCTGTGAGCAAAAAGGAATTTGAATGGTAAAGAGCTAGGTTCGAATCTTGGGAAGAATGTGAGCCAGGTTCTGATCATGAATCTGTGGTTTGCTGATGAACTCAAGGAATCAAGAGATCTGATCAAGAGAATTAAGAGTAATGTAAAAGCCAGGTCGAAATCCTAGAGATGAAAAGACGAGAGAGATTGAGGATACTTTACATTGTCAGATACTTCGAAAGAGTTCAAGAAAACTGATAAAGACTGAAGATTGAAGACTCAACACTGAAGAGTTCGTCAACATCCAAGGGGGAGTCTGTTAGTGCATATGTCTTTCGACTTCGTCTTGTATCGATTCTTGTGTTGTATTAGATAGATCAGGGCACGTAGTACGAGAAAAATGTCAAACATGTGCTTGGAGGGTATTTCGCACGAATTGACATGGATGTCATTTCGCACGAAATCAACAAGTCATTTCGCACGAAATGACTGTTTCGCATGAAACTGATTTCGTATGGGCTATTTCGTGCGAAATAGCCAGGTCTATAAATACTAGGTGTGCCTTGTCATTTGTAACTTTCCGGTTTCAGTACCGAACTGCTGCCGAAGTGTCTACTCGCTGTAAAACGTTGTTAAATCAATCAAAAGACAGTTTTATAGTGAATATCTAGCTGAATTGACTTGATACGTCTGTTTCCGTCTTTCGTATTGAGCAAAAACTTTGCTGATTGACTCGTTCGGGTCAGAAAACGATCCTACATGATTGCTGGAGACAGAGATGATTATGATGACGAATCTATGAAGATGGAGGTGTATTGTGTTTCAAGGTGGAGTGATGCAGAGGTATGGATGATGAACTATATGTATGTCCGTAGAAGATGATAAAGTTAACGATGACCAGGGAGATGATAATCGATAGACGTCGATGGTCGTGGGGAAGATGACCGGTGTTGGGTGGTGTTAATGGTGACTGTGCTGTGATGATGCACGGTGATGATGATGATAAACGATGATGATGAAGATGTCCGATGAAGATGGAGAAGAGTGTGATATGATGTAGTGCAGGTTGAACGATGGTGTCGGAGGTTGAACGTTGATGAACAATGTGATGAGACAATGATGATGAAGTTGGTGAAGATGATGGGACTCAAAACCTCAGTGATCAAAGATGAATAAGAGTGGCCGGTGAATGGTGAGGTGGTGTCCGGTGGTTAATGGTGATCGGAGGACCTCGAAATGAAGATATGCCAAGGTGGTTGTGAGTCGGAACCTGTAATGAAGATGATGTTGAACTGGTGATGATGATTGCGACTCCAAACAGTGTCGCGACTCAAGAATGATGTTGAACTGGTGATGATTATTGCGATGATGATGTTGCAGAAGGTTGCGAGTCGGAATGTTGTTGCAGGTTAATGGTAGTGTAGATGGAGTGGTGATAAACGATGATGAACGGTGGTCGAAGATGTGCCGTGGTCGTTGGATGATGTTGCAGGTTTTCGGCGAACAATTATCATAGAAGAAGAAGATGACGGGTTCGACGTGGAGGTTACGGCAGTGAAACAGTGGACTTTGGTGGTTGCGACACGGAACACTGGAAGTGGTGATGTTGTGTCGAGGAAGAAGATTATGGAATGTGGTTTGATCCGAAACTTCAATCGAAACTTCACTCGAAACCTCAACTCTTAAAGATGGAGGTGTTTGGACGGTGATTGCGACTCCAAACTCGAAACCAATGATATCAATTGACTCAAACCAGTTGACTGGAAATGGTGTTACTCGAAACTAATGATATCTTAATCCACAAGGTGTTTGGACGGTGTTTGTTTGGTGAAGATGTGAACTCGAAATCTTTGATATCTTTAAAAAACTACTTTACAGAAATATGGGAGACTTATTTGTTTTAATACATTTTGTGCCTTTGCAACTGAAATGAAGCAACAAGTGTTGATTATATGTGGATCTAATAACTACATGTTATTTGCAAAAGCAAAAGAAGTTGTAGTTTGTAAGTGAAGATGGAATGAAGAAGTTGTAAAACACGTGTCGACATACTTTTGTACTTACCACGACTTTATTTTGTAAGTTTTCTCTTTCGATTGCTATATCGAATCAAAAATCAGGTCTCCCCGCCGCGAAGCGCGGGTGTAACCCCTAGTTAAAAGAAAAAAAGAAAAAAGAAAAGGACAAAATAAAATATTGTTTCTTGTATAAATTATTTACCCGTTTACTTTTTAGTTTGATGATTTGTTTTCACTAAGTAAATGACTTAACTACATTGAACAATAAAAAATTATTGGTTGAGTTTAAAAACAATAAATATATATTTTTGAATCCATTACTGAATATACTATTTTAAGATAAATACACTATTTTAAGATCAGGGGCGGACATAGTTAAAGATCTGGGTAGATGGGCGCATCTTTTGGAAAAAGAAATTAGTGTATTTTATAGGACAAAATCTCGGTCGCACCACTTAAATATTTGGTTAAATCACTCATTCGTACCCCTTAAAAATATTTCATGGGTTTGCCATTGTTTAAGATTGAAATGTATTCACTCGTGAATGATAGAGCGGATTCTGGTTGAACTTATTCCATCAATTCGATAGAGCGGATTCCGGTTGGTAACAATTTTAACTGTATTTCATCAAGTCGACAAATTTTTTTATGTAAAAAGTAAAATTATGTAGTGTCTCTCCCTCACAATAAAACTAAATAGTGGGTAACAGTCACGCATTGTAGTGGCTCAACCTATTCCTTCCCAAACAAATATTCACCGTAAAAATAAGTAGTATCGTAGACTCATCAGATATTGTCATGATATGCTTAAAATGATATCGAAACATGCTTCACATCTATCAAAAAACCATAAAATGAATGTCGACAATGGTTCCAATAATGTCGGTACCGATATTTTTCGGTTAGCATCGATTCCAATTCGTGAAGGTATCGGTAATTAGTACAACTACAATACAAAAAAATAGTTACTATATTTAGAATGCATCTTCGTTTTCATAAAATATTATATTAGAATTTTAAGAAAAAAAAACTAAAACAACATTGTACTTCATTTTTTTTTATTAAAGAACACAAGTAATTAAAAAAAATAAATTAGTAAACAACTAAATAAGTTAAAAGCGTATATTACATATAGTTATAAGGGTAAAAGTAAAGCTTAAAAAATAATAAATTGAAAATTACTATTCATCAAATGATATTGCTAATTATAAAAAGCAAAAAAAAAAAATAATAATAATAATAATACTATCATCAAATGATAATTATATAGTTGGGGTTTTTACATATTTCTCCATTCTAAGAAGTTTTATTACATATTTCCCCAACTCATAAATTTAATTATATATTTACCCTTTCTAAAGAAATCTTACTACATATTTCCTATTTCTAAAGAAGATTTATTACATATTTCCCGAGTCTTTAAATTTAGTTAAATATTTCACCTTCCTAAACCCCATATATTACATATTTATCCATTTCATTAAAAATACTCTTATAGAATTACTATTTTACCCTTAATGAGTTTATTAAATGAACAACTACATATTTCCTATCTTACTATATAATAAAAGAAACCACTTTAGGGACACTTGTCATCGTATTAGACCATCTCTTATAGAATTATTATTTTAGTTTAATCTATTCTAATTAATTGTAGATAACCCTCCTACTAAATATTATTAGTTTGATATCTTATGGATAATTATTATTTAGTTTAATCTTCTTCTCATTTATAATATTATTTATTTGAATTAATTATATTTGAACGTTTTGTTTAGTCACCCCCCGTCCATCGTATATCGCGTATATCCGTTAGTTTTTTTAAAGATATAAATTTTTATTAGATTTATTCAACTGGTGTAATAAACGAGATTTTTTAAAGCTATAACATTTTTATTTTTACTACACAAAATTACATTTATGCCACTCGTGTAATAAACGGGGTTTTTAAAAATATTTTTTTATTATGTAGTATATAAAATTAGATTTATTCAATCCATATAATACATAGGTTTTATAAAGATATAACTTTTTGTTGTTTGGTATATAAAATCACATGTGCTCAACCCGTATAACACATGAGATTCTTAAAAATATAAATTTTTTCAGTATTTAATATATAAAATTAAATTTACTCAACCCGTATAATACACGGGGTTCTTAAAAATATAATTTTTTTAGTATTTAATATATAAAATTACATTTATTCAACACATGTAATAATTGAGATTTTTAAATATATATTGTTTTATTATTTGGTATATAAAATTACATTTATTCAACACGTCTAATAAACGGGATTTTTAAAGATATATTTTTTTATTATTTTGCATATAAAATTACATTTATTCAACCCTATAAAATTATATTTATTCAATCCGTATAATAAATGAGGTTTTTAAAGATATATTGTTCTATTATTTAGTATATAAAATTCATTTATTCAATCCCGTGTAATACACGGGATTATAACCTAGTTCTAATATAATTATTAATTACATATAAAATATAACGTTAAATATATGTTTTTTTTTTCTTTTGTTTTTTTTATATAAACTCCTTATTAACATTTACTCGATCACTTATATAATATTTATTAAAAACTATTTCACTCATATGATTTTCACAATAATATTTTATGTATATTTATTTATATTTAAGAATAATTTAAATTCTAAAAGAATTAAAACATAAAAAAGAATATTCAATCAACTTTCTTAGCTGATGCTAAATCAATTGGGACACTAAAGTGAATTTTTTTCCTATTTGCCTAATGTTCCATTACCGGTACCTTATACAAAAGAAATAGTTAAATCTCATGGTAGAGGGACACTCAAGATTTTTATATATGTTGGTTGATATTATAAAATACATTGTTTGCACTTTGAAGTATGAGAATTACAATTGTATAAAACATAACAATGATACATATAATGTCTGGGATATAAGAACTATCAAGTATAACATAACACATTCTTAATTTACATCATAAGCTGGCTTTGTTTTAATTTCACATCCAACTTTGATCGTGTTTCTTTACAAACATTAAGATAGCGTTTGGTATGAAAGAATGAAAGGTGGAATGGAATGGATCATTCTAATGGAATGAAAAGAAAAATGTTTGGTTATCATGTGGTAATGGAATGGAGCATTCCAAAGGAATGTAACTCCTTCCAAATATAATAATTTTCATTCCTTAGTACGTAGGTGTTTTTTTCCCATTCCTTCAAGGAATGGAAAGAAATATGTTGTTGTTATTATTATTATTATTATTATTATTATTATTATTATTATTATTATATTTATTAATATTCATACTAATATTAATATATATCAAAAATCTATTATTAATTTTTTTATCATTAATATATTATTATTATTATTATTATTATTATTATTATTATTATTGAGGCAATTATATTTCTGTCGTTTTTAATACAGTTTTTTTTTTGGGTAAAGTCATTTTTAATACAGTTGTGTTTCGTTACCTCATCTTTTTTTTGTTTATCAAATTGTACAAAGTAATGATTCATTCTGTTCACGTATGAGTAACCAAAAATCACAATGGAATGGAATGATCCATTTCATTCCGTTGTCCATTCGATTACCTCGTCTATTCCATTCTCTCATCTATTCCATTACCTCATACCAAACATACCCTAAATTCTACACATCCTCCCAACAAAAAATTCTAACCAATTTATAAGAAATGTCATTTGAATAAGAAACCATATCATAAGTTTCAAAATTCTAATAAATGAAATATAACATTCAATTTCAGCATAGCTCAAGCCAAACGTCATTGCCAACCCGATACTTGTTACCTATTATGATCTTTGAGATGTAGACGTAGTCTCTTCTAGTGTTTTGTGTGATTTTTATATTGTAATTATTCCTTTAATAAACTCATTTAGGGTAAAATAGTAATTCTCTAAGAGTATTTTTAATGAAATGGATAAATATGTTATATATGAGGTTTAGGAAGGTGAAATATGTAATTAAATTTAGAGATTGGAGAAATATGTAATAAGGTTTCTTTAGTAAGAGGAAATATGTAATTAAATTTATGGGTTGGGGAAATAGTAATAAAGCTTATTAGGAGGGATAAATATGTAAAAATCCCTATAATTATAGAATGTAAGTTATTAGAGAAAAGTCAAATTAATAAACAACTAAATAAGTTAAAAATGTTTATTATTATTATTATATATTGTTATATAGGTTAAGATTAAACATTTAAAAATAATAACTTAAAAATTAGAGTAAATTACAAGTTTTGTCCTTTATGTTTGGACCAAATTGCAGGCGGTATCATTTGCCATTAAATTTGACGAGTTTTGTACTTAACATTTCAAAATCCTGCATGTTATGTCCTTTAGCCTTAACTCAGTCAAATTTTTTTTGCTAAATATAGTCATGTGCCTTGCACATGAGGGTATTCTTGTCATTTTACTCTACAGGAACTATTGAGTAAATAACTTATATCAAGGGACTAAATGTGTAAAAAGATTAAACAGTACAAAAATGACATAAACTCTTGAAACTTTTCATATTCCTGCCCACAAATTTCTCATAAAAATGACAAGAACATAAAAAAGATGAGACAATTACAAACCAAACCCACGATCTATTAAGCAATATACACAATGAAATGAAGTAGTGTCTCTGTACCATCATTGTTCTGTTGATTTGTACCCTGGAATATCTTCACCACAGCATGTCCCTTAGCATTCACATACTTTCTGGTGCCACCCATCACCGTCACCTGCCTTTTCTCTCTCTCAAAACTAAGGACCCATAAAAACTAACCACGACACATTCCTCTTGTATGATTTTCGCACCTACCTTCACTGCAAACTAACATTAACCATAGATCTGGAAATTGGCCACCATCCATCACCCGCGTGACCCACCCCCAAATCTGAACAGTTGACCACCAAATGTAATGCAGAGGATTATAAAAAAACCCTAAAATTACACAAACTAATCATCAGGGAACCACGTTTAGGAAGGGGGAAACACTGGGTGTTGATGGTGGTGGCTTTCCGCTACAGCAACCAACGCGTTTAGGCGGGGGAAACGACAAGGGGGAAAAGATGGGTGGTGTTTAGGAGTCTCATCGTTTTGATCTGGTTAAAGGTGGTAGAGATTGGTGGTTGCTTATGGTGGTTGTGATGGTGTTGACGGTGGTGGAGATTGGTGGCAGGTGGGTGTGGTTGGTTGTGGCGGTGGCTAGTTGAAGAAGGATATACAGAGAGAGAGGTTTAATCTTTTTACACATTTAGTCCCTTGATATAAGTTATTTACTCAATAGTCTCTGGAGAGTAAAATGAGAAGAATACCCTTATGTGCAAGATACATGACCATATTTAACAAAAAAAATCTGACTGAGTTATGACTAAAGGACATAACGTGCAGGATTTTTGAAACATTAAGGACAAAACTCGTAAAATTTAAAGGCAAAGGACCCCGTCTGCAATTTTATACAAACATAAAGAACAAAACTTGTAGTTTACTCTAAAAATTACTATTCATCGAATTATAATTGTATCCATATATATATATAATTAGTAAATTCGTACAAATAATAATTGCAACCTATATTCCTTCCAAACAAATATTCACCACAGGAAAATAATATATATATATATATATATATATATATATATATATATATATATATATATATTGGGTAAGGTTCATGCGAGAACCACCTTTATTGCGAGAACCGCGAGAACCAATGTGAACACAACCTAAAATAGCTAAAAAAACCTAAAAAAAACCTTAAAAAAACCTAACCCCCACCCCCCCCCCCCAAAAAAAAAAAAAAAAAAAAAACCTAAACCCCCCACCCCCCCCCCCA
Organism: Helianthus annuus; assembly: GCF_002127325.2. Lineage (NCBI taxonomy): Eukaryota > Viridiplantae > Streptophyta > Magnoliopsida > Asterales > Asteraceae > Helianthus > Helianthus annuus. The sequence goes on along the minus strand of NC_035444.2, from coordinate 83,652,051 downwards.
AGCTCAATGCTAAAAATTAAAACCCCAAAAAAACCTAACCCCCACCCCCCAAGCTAAAATGCTAAAAACTAAACCCCCAAAAAAACCTAAAAAATCTAAAAAAATCAAAAAAAAAAAATCTAATTTTTTTTTTGCTATTTTTTATGTTAAAATCGCTACTTTCAGTAGCCAAAAAAATTTTTTTTGGCTACTAAAAGTAGCGAATTTATAATAAAAAATATTAAATTTTTTTTTTGTGTTTTTTAGCTATTTTTAGGCATTTTTGGTTGTGTTCACATTGGTTCTCGCGGTTCTCGCAATAAAAGGTGGTTCTTAACGGATCTTTGTCATATATATATATATATATATATATATATATATATATATATATATATATATATATCAATCCAATCTAAAATGCCTCTCAACCATTAACAATTGCATACCATATTTTTTTATCTCATTTGGCCTAAAAGTGACGTTATGTCATAGTCCCCACATCAACATGTTACACGCCTCAGTCCAAAACTGTCAACAATAATATTTAAAACGCTTTACACAGGCAGGTCCCTGGACCGAAAGGGCCTACCCTTCATGTGTTAAAGTGAAGTCATCTCACCATCTATATACTTTTTCTCAAATTAGTGTAATCCCTATACAATGAACAAACACGACTAAAACATCCATTTCTGGTGGGGGTGGTCGGGGGTGTTTAGGTTTTTTGGGTTGTGATGGAGTGAGGATGGGTGTTTAGGTTTTGGACGGTGGTGGGTGGATTTATTTTGTTGTGTTCACATTGTTTCTCGTGGTTCTCGCGGTTCTCGGAATAAGAGTGGTTCCCAAATAAACCCAACCCTATACATATAAAACAGGATCTGGAGAAAACGGTGTAAAGTGTGAAAACAGTGAAAACGGATCCTAGAGCGACACGTGATGCGCGCTACAATTCAGGCGGAGGGGCGTTTTGTCTTTTTAGGGGTTTTTATTCATTTTATCCCATACACCGCGCTCATTTATGCGTGGAAACTTTTTTGGCGTTTAGTTAGATAAACAATTTATGGCGTTTTGTTTTCTTTTCTAAAATTTTAGCTCCAATAAACAAATGATTCAAAGTAAATATCATCGCGTTCATGGCGTTCTTGTAGTTATTACAATTCATTCATAAAATTACTCAAACATTACAATGAAAACGAAACAAAACAAATGAAATCGATACTCTTCATTGGATGAGATTACATCAGAGATATACCTATCACTTTGCTCATCAGTTTCCTCAGATTCCTCATCATCAACAACTACAATGACGTTTAACGTCATCTACTGGTTTAGTTCTTTCACACCGGTTTGCCATTGGAACACCCAAGGAAAAAATATCCCTTTGGACTGCCTCATCCATGCCAAGTATGGCGTTGTTGGTCTTGACCTTCATCCTTCTTCTGTTTGATACTTTAGAACGAAATGGTTATCTAATCTATCGAACCTCCATGCAATAACTTGAGCAATCTTAACTTAACTTGTATGGCGTATTAGACACTTTTGTGGCGTTTTTAGTGGTTATAACGATATACTTTTTTGTATTGTTTGCTTTTTCTACTTATATAATGTCTTTTTGGCGTGTTATAGATTAGGATTATATTATTTTGGCGCCAAAACAATACTACTTTTTGTAAACAGAGCTTTCTAAAATTTTATCTATTCCTAGACTTGAGGGATACAGACACTGAAAAAGACCTTTAAGATATGATGTATCTAACACTTTGGCGTTTTTATATATATTCTTTTTTGGCGTGTCATGTAGGATACAAACCTATACTGTGACATATAATTATGGCTTTTTAAAATATATTAAAAATTTACAACATGCATAGTGTAAGCTAAAACAATAACATGGCGTTTTGAAACATTAAAAATGTCACATAAACATGCACATTTGTAAAGTGAAAGTAAAATCATAGCGTTTTACGGTTGTTACTAATATAAACATACAAAAGTGTAAACCAAAAGAACATGGAAAACATGGCGTTTACAAACTAATCTACTTAAGTGGCCATCCTTTCTTATATCCTTTCGAATCTTGTGCTGTAAATTCTGCTATTCTTTGTTTCCCTAATAGCAAAAATTTGTTTAATGATTTTACCATTCGAGTTTGGTTTTTATTTAAGGTGTATAAGGTTAGGTTAACGTAGAATATCCCTTATCGTACAATATGTACGCGCTAATCTCAGCCGTCCGATCTGGTGCGAATTCAAATTTGAACATGCGATTTATGCTGAAAAACCAACATGCGAAATTGCTTTATATACCAACATGCGATTTCATCAAAAATACCAACATGCGAAATTACTACAAAAAAACAACATGCGATTTCATCAACAAACCAACATGCGATTTCACAATATCGTACGTATTGTACGTTAAGGGATATTGTATTTTACATTTTCACTATATATATATATATATATATATATATATATATATATATATAGGGGACCGCTAAAATGAGAACCACCTCGAGTTGTAAGAACAGTGAGAACTACACCGTGCGGGGCGAGGTGGACCAAATTTTTTTTTCATAGACGTAGTTGCGTGTATTATAAACACATTCGTAAAAAAAATTCAAAAAAAAAAAAGTCGTGTGTGTAGTTTTGAGCACCACAAGTTTGTGTTTACGGGTCCTGTAAATCTAACCGGAAAATTTACGAGTACCGTAAACACAAACTTGTGGTGCTCAAAACTACACACACGACACTTTTTTTTTTTTGAATTTTTTTACCATTGTGTTTATAATACACGTATCTACGTTTATGGAAAAAAAATTTGGTCCACCTCGCCCCCGATCAAAAAGTTCTCACGGTTTTTACAACTCGAGTTGGTTCTTATTTTAGCGCAATTCTATATATATATATATATAGGGGGAGGTTCATTTGAGAAGAATGTTCTTGAAAGAAGAAAAATAAATTAATCTAGACCCTATATTTATTTGATCAATGGTTGAGAATTAAGATATTATTTTTATCCACTTTTAATTAAAGCTTTAATTACTAAGGGTAGTATAGACAATTTGATATAGAATACTAATAAATATTTTGAAGAGTTACAAAAGTATCACTAATGCCACCATAATTTTCTCCTTCACCACCATTAATGTGTTGGATCCTACACTAATTTTATTAGGAGTGACAAAATTATTTAAAGGTGTTATGTCCTACACATATTTTATTATGAGTTGAAAAATTATTTAAAAGTTTTGAAGTCCTACACATTTTGTACCCTACACCAAAACATAGTTTTTAACAGTGTAGGAAACGTTAAATATGTAAGATCATGTGCAAGATTATTTTTGTTGTGTAAGGTGCATAACTATTTTATAAGATAAACTCATTAAATGATTAGAGTTCATTAATTTGAATAGCAAAAATAAATAATAGATGTCACAGCCCCCGATCCCTATCTCCCGGGAACGGGCGGCCGTGAACCAGTTTCGGTGGTATCACATTTATTTATCCAATTTGGCAGCGGAAATTTTCATCAGGATCGTAGTTAGGAAATATTTTAATCAGAGTAAACCACCACATTTTATAACATTAAACATATGGGTAAAAACCCAAGTTTTCAATACACACGTTTCATAGGAATAAATCCTATTTATTTAATAAAAACATTCATTTTATTCTTAGGTAACTTTATTGCCACTTTTCCAAGCCTTCAGTGCTGTCCAGCTGGCTTCTATTTGGCTTTCACATATTGTTACCTGAAACGCGTTTTAAAAACATTTTGTCAGTGGGAAATACTGGTGAGTGAATCCCAGTTTAATCAAGTTTAAATAAAAATTCACAGTGAACAGTATTGAGGGCGCATCCGCAATTACATTTGTTTCCAAGTTATATCAATTACCACCACACGGTACTGTCGTTCCGACTTATGGTCATGTTACTCCTTTACCAGGTGGTAACAAATTTTGTATACAAAACCCCAAATTTACCGACTGTAATTGTATTCTTACAAATACTCAATAACTGTCATTCGCATGGAAAGATATTCAAGGTTTTGTAAAAACAGTTTTCAAAAAGAAGATTACTCACATTGCTGTTTTAGGTTTTTCGTAAGGGTTTCCTGGAGATAATCTATAAATTACACAAATGCACGTGTGTTAGTATAATAACCCATTTTAACATTAGTAATACCCTCCCCGAGACGGCATTCCAACGACTACGTCGGGCAGAACCACGACAGCCGTTACGGAACCCTAGATCAATCGGGCAGCGTATCTAATACGTCTCCAGGGGTTATAATACTTACATCGTAGCAGAACCTCGCTATTTTAGGGGGTATAATACCCGGCTATAGTAACACTACTACAGAAATTTAGAAAGAACGAAAGAAAGTGAGCGACGAAAACCGAAAGCCCGTTGCCTTCTTATATAGGGCTGTAATTGGACTCCCACGCGGCCCGCGTGGAGTTTGGGCCAAGTCTACGCGGCCCGCGTCAACAGGTGGTCAACGCGTAGCTTGGTCCGGTCAGCGCATAGCTTCGACACGAGTTGGACACGTGTCATCACCGGGTCATGCCACAAGTCCGAACACTCGCGGCCCGCATGGACTTAACCCACCATGTTCGCGGCCCGCTTGGGCTTAAGGTTTTGGTGAATTCTGGTTACTACTCGCGCGGCCCGTGTTAAGTTTGAGGTGAGGCCCATGCGGCCCGCCTCAACTTAACTATTATTGTTTTTATTTATTTTATATAATATAATCTAGTTCGAGGGCTCGGTTTTCACATAAGGGGTACATATAAAAACACATAGATATATTTAGAGATATATTAGGGTATCAGAATTATTATGAGGATGTCGGTTTTACCGAGGGTTGTTATAATAGACTCATTAAATGATTTGTTTAAATTACCTTTGTATCCTTTATTCTTTTTATTCTTAATTTGTAATTTCTTCTCATTTGAACTCTCCACTATATATATATATATATATATATATATATATATATATATATATATAGTGTGTGTGTGTGGGGTTCATTGGGGAACAACAAAAAAGTGGGAAACCGGGGAACACCCTTACACTGTGTTCCTGAGTTAAGTTAAGGAGAGAAAAGAAATGATTCTCTCATTTTCTTTTCTTTCTCTCTGTTTCTTTCCAAATTGGAAAGATTAATTTTAGGCAAAAAAACTCTCATTTTCTCTTCTTTTCTCTCCTTTAATAAAACTTTGGAACACGACTAAAATTATTTTCTTTTCTCTCATTTAATAAAACTTGTGAACTAAGCGTTTGGAACCCTTGGATGAAGTTAATTGATGGCTGAGATCAGATTAGATATTTTAAAGGTAAAAAAGCAGAGGGGTATTTTTGGAATTTTAGAAAAGTATGAATTAGATTATTCTGGACTTGTTCCCGTACATTGCAACTGTCGTCCCCGTCGCCGGAGATCCGTCGTTATTTTAGATATGGTTTTTGAAGACAGCCGTCGTCCCCGTCGCCGGAGATCACCTATGGTTTTAGATCTTCTTTTTGAAGACTGCCGTCGTTCGATTATGCGGAGATCACCTTTGTTTTCAAATCTGCTTTTTAAAGAGTGTTGCTGTCTGCGTCACCGAAGATCGATTGTGATTTCCGATCTGCTTTTTCGAAAACTATTAGGATATCATAGCCATTACCGATTTCGTCTCATATCTATCTAGCATCTGTGTAATATCTAGGTTTGTTCTAATTTGCATTTTTCAGATCTGTATTTCGGAAACTGTTTGAAAATCTTAGCGGTTACCGATTTCCTCTCAGATCTATGAAATTTTATTTTGTAGAATTTAGATCTCAGTTTAAGGTATTACCTATTTGCTATTTTCTTTTAATCTTATTTAATTTAGCCTGATTATATGAAATTTATGAGTACTTTTAGATGTTTGTTCATGTGTTGTTGCTTTTCTCAGAAATAAAATATGGTTTTAACATGTTAATATTTTTTTTTCAACTTGATTTTTATATAGTTTTTTTTTACAAAAATAAATTTAAAACGATAAACATTTTTATCAAACACTTGATCATATATAGGTAGGGGTGCAAACGAGCCGAGCTGAGCTCGAGCTCGGCCAGGCTCGCGCTCGAGCTCGATTAACTTATGAGAGCTCGGGCTCGAGCTCGGCTCGATTCGAGCTTTGTTTTCAAAGCTCGAGCTCGGCTCGTTTGTATTTTATCAAGCTCGAGCTCGGCTCGGGCTCGGCTCGTTTAATATATATTAATTAGTATATTAAATAAAAATAATATAAATAATAAACATTTTGGGCTTGCGAGCTCGATAAGTAAAGCCCGGGCTCGGGCTCGTTTACTAAATAAGCTTATTTTTAGGTTCGAGGTCAGCTTGTAAACAAGTTTAAATAAGCTCGGCTCGACTCGGCTCGTTTATACTAAGGCTCGATAAGGCTTGACGAGCCTAACGAGCTTCACATGTGAGGCTCGAGCTCGGGCTCGATAAACAAACGAGCTTTGTTTTGAGGCTCAAGCTCGGCTCGAGCTCGATAAGGCTCGGCTCGTTTCGAGCTTTTTCTCGAGCCGATCTCGAGTAGCTCGCGAGCCGCTCGGCTCGTTTGCACCCCTATATATAGGTTTTTTATGTTCATTTTTTAAAATTGGTTTAGTATTATTTTCCTTTTTTATGTTGATCTGGAATATGTTATCTCCGGGCACTCGGTCTTCACTTAAATCTATACTGTTGACTTGTGTGCAGCAAGAAGAAGCAAAAATTATCATCAAAAAGTTGTGTGATACAGTTTCAGAACTTGCTTCGAGTATATTACCGGGTAACGGTGGGCCTAAGCTTGTTACCATTCATGTTTTAGATTGTTACCGATTTCCTCTCAGATCTATGAAATTTTATTTTGTAGAATTTAGATCTCAGTTTAAGGTATTACCTATTTGCTATTTTCTTTTAATTTTATTTAATTTAGCCTGATTATATGAAATTTATGAGTACTTTTAGATGTTTGTTCATGTGTTGTTGCTTTTTTCAGAAATAGAATATGGTTTTAACATGTTAATATTTTTTTTTCAACTTGATTTTTATATAGTTTTTTTTAAATAAAATTAAAACGATAAACATTTTTATCAAACACTTGATCATATATAGGTGTTTTGGTCAAAATCACACAAGGATAATGTAACCAAATCTGATTTTTGTGAGGTTAGATGCTTGGTTAATTGGACAAATGTATGAACAACGAATGAGTGAAATGAATGGTGAACACAAGGATTTATACGAGGAAAAAGCCCTTGATCAATGAATGATCTCCGACATAAAAAACCTTGAGTGATGGAAACTACCGATCACCAACTATATTAAACAAAGAAAGTTTACAAATCGGGATGATAACAAGCTTGGTACAATGATCACTAGTGTGCAAAAGTGTGTAATCGCCAATAACTTGCAGAGAGTTCTCGAGAGTAGTGTATGTGTGTTGCTATATATATCTAAATCAAGTTTGTATCCCCTTTAAAATTAGAAACTATCTAGAATAACAAACTATGCGAAAATGGTGCTAGCTTCCCCACGATCATCATAATGGTCATGGAGGTCATGCACGTGCAAAAGTATCAAGCATATTTCTCTGGAATCTCGGCTGGACCAAGCCTCATTCGAATACACCTGCAAAACAAGATAAAAAATGATGGAAACAATTGTTAGTTTAGAATAATAATGAGGATCCTGGATCCTTAGTCTTGCAGCATCTTCTGAGGATCCTTAATTCAAACCGAACTGAGGATCCGTGATCCAAGCTACACTTGAGGATCCGTGATCCATAAGCTGTAAAATTCTATCCCTAACAATTTCCCCCAAACATGATTAGTTAATATCCAATTAGATAGTCATGTTTAAACGATTTTCGGACTAGCCGTTGCTTATGGATATAGCCGTTACAGCGCTGATGTCATCGTCAGTCATCACCTGCAACCATAATCATTTAAAATAGGTTAGAGATAAGGATCAAATCCTGCATTTATATTCGAGATCCTCTCCTTTAAATCCACAATCGAAGATCTCTTCAGGTACTTTCCTTTTCCTTTCTCTCTAATCTTTGGAATTTCGATCCTCTGTTTTTCTAAAAATCCATGGCGAAGATGAATACTCGTTCCTCCCCTGCTAAGAATCTTGATCACAACAGTCCATTGAATAGTCAGGGTATAACCAAAAACCCTTCAATGGAGCTCTGTCGATTCACTGATCCTGAAGTTGATCAGTTTCGATCCTGCTTCCCTGATGGCACCATATTCAGACCCTTTGATTCTTCCACCAAGAGTGATTGCATATCCGACACTTGGATCACCTTCCCTGTTGCCCCTTTCTAGATAGGGTTCACCTATCCCTTCCCTGTTTTCACACAGGGGTTCTTCACACTTACCGGCCTTTGCTACATCCAGGCTATGCCGATGGTGTGGAGGGTCCTGTACACACTAGAGCACATTATAGAGCAGGAAGGCATAGATATAGGGATGTCTGAGTTGAGCCAACTGTACAACCTTGTAAGCCATGGTTCCTACCGATACCTTTTCAAGTCCAAACCCCAAAAGCCTCTCCCAATCTTGAAAACCACCAAGAATGACACCAACTGGAGGAATCAATTCTTCTTCATGAGGAGGGATTCTATTCCAAACGTGAACCAACTTCCCAAAAAGTGGAACACAGATGGTAGGATATAGGATCCTTAGATTAGGACAACCGGTAAGAATCTTTCTTTTCTGTTGACGATAGCTGATCCTTCTTTTTTGTTTATGCAGCTATAACTTTGTCACACATTCAAGAATCACCTGTCACCCAAGAGAGAGTTGAAGCTTTTTGGAAGCTTGATCCTGTCATCAGAACTTTTCCACCATAATCCAAGGATTTAGAAAACATCTCATCCACTTTTTACACCATCTCAAGTAAGTATCCATATTTGTATGTATGTAAATATTTAATAAAGTATGGTTATGAATACTTATCTGTGTTTCATGCTTGTAGGTGCTGGCAAACCCTCAAAATCTGCTTCCAAGTTCAGCGTTGCTAACATTCAAGAGATTGCATCCTCACAGTCCATCAAGAAAGAGCTGGCTGCAAGCCCAAGCATCCCGGAGCCTAAAGGTATGAGCACCAGGGGCAAGGGGACAAAAAGGAAGAAGCCTGCTGACACCTCCGAAGGGTTGCCTCTGATGGAACGCCAACTTCATGACTATGTCTCCAAGATAATGATATTATATCCTAAAATCATGTCACTTTTTTGAGGAAAAAGGATCCTGATCATAGAACTCTTCTTTGTGTAGAAATTTGCTGAGGTTCAAATCCTGATAGACCAGAAGCTGGCTGAAGCTGAAGAGAAGAACCTGGACTTCCAAAAATCGCCCTTGCTAAAGACAAAAAGATATCTTCCCTGGAAAAGGAGGTCAACATGTTGCAGAAGGAGCTGCTTCTGGCAGAGATCACAGCCTAGAAAGAGAAGACGGAGGTCATGGAGAGGGCCAAACTTTCTGCTACCATTGCCATGCTGAAGATCAAGCTGCAGATGGCTAAGGAGGCTGAGGATCCTGCCTTTGATAGGTCTGAATGGGACCAGGAGGCTTGGAAGCAGAGGCTAACTGAGCTTGATGATGAGGATGAAGCTGAGGAGGTACCAGCTCTTGAAGCCAGAGGCAGTGGACTGGAGGATCCTGAGGAGGCAGTTGGTGGCAGTGGCAAGGGTGGTGATGAGAAGGCGGTTGAGGAAGCAAAGGTGTAGGCTACATGAATAGGCAATGATGGATATTTCTAGACGCGGCCGGAGCCCATTTTTTATGGTTTGGTAGTTTTATTTGGTGGTGTTTTGATTCTGAACAATTATGGTCTGTATTTTGAACAATAGTTTCTAGGATTAAGGATCACTGATCCTTTGGACAAAAGGGGGGTAGGAAAGGTGGATGGGTCCTTCTATTTGTGGAGGATGAAGCCTTTGATGCCCCTCATCTTTTATTTCCTACACTTAACGAACTTTTAGTATGGACACCCTTTACCAACCCAAGTGGACGGGCCACGTTTTGCTGGTAGAAACTTGGGTTGGTAATTTTGACAACCTTTTAAAGGGTTAACTTTGATAAATAAATAAAACCTTAACTTTTGGCTATCTTTTTGTTGTTAATTTTGTGTATATTACTTGTTAATTGTTATTGCATAGTTTTAGAATTTACAAGTTATTGATAAATGTATTAAATGAATGCCAAAATCAGTTTATGTTAAAGAATTTAGGATATGATCAAGGATCACATATCCTTCAATCAAAAAGTTTGAAAAGTGAGATGATTTAGGATCATATATCCTGTTGTCAAAGAATAAGGGTATAATTGATAAACCAAGAAAAAAGTTAAAGTCAATAAGGATCATAACAGTGAATCCAAGTTAGGATCCTATATCCTTAATACTTACAACTGTGACAATTAAAAGATAAAATCTTGTGGAAAGTCAGGATCCTAGATCCTTAATTGTTTAGCTATGGAAACCTGAAATTGGATATAACTTGGGACTAAGCCAATTGTAAAAGAAAGTGTTAGTATCTGGGGACAAGCCTAACAATCTGGGGACAAGCCCAATAAGCTGGGGACAAGCCCAAAAACTGGGGACAAGCCCAAAGGATCTTGTGTAAACTGCAGTATGGCCCAGACTGGCGACTATCCAAACTTAGTGACATGAAAATGTCAAAACCTTAGTGTTAGGGGAGGATTTTCCAATCCTAAGGATCATGGATCCTCAAGTACTGTCGGGGTCAGAGATCCTCAATTCTGTTTGAATTAGTGATCCTCAGGGAGTGTTGCAGGATCAGGATCCAGGATCCTCATTGTAATCCTTACACTAACGATTGTCTACTTTGAATATGAAGTTGTTTTGCAAAGTATATGCTTGGACTTGGTCTTGGCGATATTCGTGGAGCATATTCCCTCAATATTCCGCACGTGCTTGGCTCTTGTGAACGTTATGGAGATCGTGGGAAGCTAGCATGATTAGCGGATAGTTAGTTATTTAGTTATTTTCTAAATTTAAAAGGGGATAACAAGCTTGAGTTAGAAAACTTGGCTAATTTTAGCAATCACACAAACACTCGAACAGCTCTCAGCAGTTTACTTGGCGATTTCATACATTTTTTTTGCACATTGCACACTAGTGATCCTTGTAACAAGCTTGTTATCATCCTGAGTTGTAATAACCGTTTGTTTAATCTTAGTTGGTGATCGGTAGTTTCCATCACCCGAGGTTTTTTATGCCGGAGATCATCTCTTGATAAGGGGCTTTTTCCTCGTATAAATCCTTGTGTCACCTCTTTATTTGATTTGCAAGTTGTTCATACAATTGTTCATATATTCAAGCATCACACCTCACAACAGAAGATTTGGTTACATTATCCTAGCTTGATTTTTGACCAAAACAGTTTGGTGCCCACCGTGGGGCAATTGGTGCTTCATTCCTAAGAAATTCTTGTTTTTGTGATCATTTTGGTTCATTATCTCCAAGCAGATGGCCTCTTCAGCAAAGAACACTTCAAGTTCAATGCCGGCAATGAGTTCTTCACAGGGCATTCCACCTTTGCCTCCACCACCTTCTGGATCTCAGAAGAATGCTGAAAATGCTGCAAAGAGACCAAGCCCCATTTTTCCAAAACCACCAACTTCTTCTGTTTCTTCTAACCCTACTACTAGTGATCATTTTTCTTTGATTTTGCAGATGAGGGATCACAAACAAGAGCAGGACAAAACCAACGAAAGGATCCTCCGGGAAATTGGTGACATCAAGAAACAGAAGAGATCGGGGGAAGATCACTCTCCTCTGATACCAAGGTCACTAGATTTTGACACTCCAGCTATAACCGCCCAGCAATCTGCAGCTCCGGTTATCCAGTACCAGAATGAACCATTGGGAAGGCGTTATGGAACAACAACTATGAGTCAGGCTTTTGGGTCTCAGTTCCAGCCTTCAGGATCCTATTTTCAGCCTTCGGGATCCTCTTTCCAGCATCAAGGATCCTTCGTCAGCTCAGGAGGATATATGGGGACGCACACGGTTCAAGGATCCTCCCAGGTCCAAGGATCCTCCTAGGTCCAAGGATCCTCCTAGGTCCAAGGATCCTCTCAGGTTCTAGGATCCTCTCAGGTTCAAGGATCCTCCCTTCAGGATCAAGGATCCAACATCTTTCAGGATCAAGGATCCAACATCTTTCAGGATCAAGGATTCTTAAGAAGTGTACAACCCCCAAGTTCAGATGTTCATCAAGGAGACTTCATTCCAATGCAGAACATTGCTACTTATGGTCATTCCATCGTACCAGAATCTCGACAATATGGATTCACATCTGGGATTCCAAACTTGAATCCTCCGGGAGGTAACACTTTGAATAATTCTTACAACACTAACCATGGCTTTATGCAGGATACAGGAATTAACCAAGCTATGGCTAGGGAGTTACAGAAACTGAAGGATATGATATCCAGCGTTCCAGGAGTGGTTAAACCCATTCCTGAGATTGCAGATGGGAGCCATAAGATATCTCGTTTTGCACCACCTATTTGTGATGCTGAGATACCCAAAAGGTTCCAGATACCAACTATGAAGCTGTATGATGGTTCGACGGATCCTGAGGAACATGTAGCTCAATATAGAGAAAGGATGGAGATCAATCCAATTCCTGAGAGGTTAAAGGAAGCATGTTTATGCAAGGGTTTTGGATCCACACTCACAGGATCAGCTCTTAAATGGCTGCTAAGTCTTCCCCCTTACTCTATTACTTCATTTGCTAATCTAGGTAATCTGTTTAATAGTCAATTCTCTTGTAGCAGAAAATTTGAACATTTAACTAGTGACCTATATAGGGTAACACAAGGTCAAAATGAATCACTTAGAGATTACATCACTAAATTTAGTAAAGAATCCTTAGACATTCCTAATCTGGATATAGCTACGGCTGTGGAAGCCTTTAAAATGGGATTGCTTAGGGATTCATTATTCTATGATGATCTTGTTATGACCCCATGCAGGAATCTTGATGAAGTGAGAACCAGGGCCCTTAGCATCCGATTTGAGGATGATAAAAGGATCCAGGAGAGATTGGCAGGATCCTCGAAACAGGAAAAGCAAGGATCCTACTTCAAGAATAACAAGTTCAAGTCCTACAACAAGTCTGACAACCAGAACGTGCATGCAGTAGAACAGGAAGAGGATGATGAGGATTATCCTCCCATTTCTGAATACTGTTTTTCTGTTGATAACAATGAACTGATCCTTGCAATGCAGAATTTAGGTGAAAAAGCTAGATGGCCTAGAAAAAGTGATAAGCCAGCTGCTACAAAAGACAAATCCAAATGGTGTGCATATCACGAGGATTTCGGGCATCTCACTGAAGAGTGTATTGCACTAAGAAAAGAGATTGGTTATTTGTTAAGCAAGGGGCACTTGAAGGAACTTTTGGGAAGAAAGAAGTCAAGGACCCAGGATCCTGAGAGGATCCCAGAAAGAGCTCCTGCTCCTCCAGCAGATGCACAAGTTATAAACTTCATATCAGGAGGATCAGACATTTGTGGTACTTCCTTTTCAGCAGCCAAGAGACATGCTAAGGAAACGAAGATGGATAATGGGGATAGACCCATTCTAACCTCCACTGTCACCAAGGATAAAATCATAACTTTTGATTAGGATGATCGTGTTGATATCCAGGATCCTCATCATGATGGTATTGTTTTTACTTTATTTATATCTAACCATTTTGTTCGCAGGATCCTGATAGATGGAGGAAGCTCAGTAAACATCATTCAGCTTGATGTCCTCAAGAAGATGAACATCCCTGAATCGGATATTGTACCAAGATCCTCAGTTCTTGTGGGATTCAGTGGAGAAACTAAAAACACATTGGGGGACATCAAACTCCCCATCTATATTGAAGGACTTCATTCTTATAAAAAAATTTGTGTTATAGATTGCTTATCCTGTTGTAATGTTATCCTTGGCAGGCCATGGATACATGACATGAAGGCAGTCCCATCTACCTATCATCAATGTGTGAAGCTTCCTAGTCCATGGGGAGTGGTGAAAATTGAGAGTGATCAACAAGAAGCTAAGAATTGTTATACCTCATCAATGAAGCCAGCCTCAAGACCAAAGGAGCAATAGCAATTAAAGTATCCTTCAAGAGATGTCTTGGAGGCAAAAGAGCAGGATGTGAAAGAAATCCTTATGGATCCTCATGATCCTGAATCCAAGGTCTTCATAGGATCAGGGATCCTCAGCAACATTGAACAGGATCTAGTATCCTTCCTTAAAAGAAGGAAAACTACCTTTGCCTGGAAGCATGAGGACATGACAGGTATATCTAAAGATATAATTACTCATAAACTTGGCATTGACAGGTCATTCAAACCAATCCATCAAAAGAGGAGGAAGTTTGCACCTGAGAGAAATGCCATTATCTAGGAGGAGGTAGATAAATTACCTCGAGCAGGTATGATCAGAGAGGTTAAGTATCCAAGATGGTTAGCCAATGTGGTTGTTGTTCAAAAGAAAAATGGAAAGTGGAGGGTATGTGTCAATTTCACTGATTTAAACAAGGCATGTCCCAAGGATCCTTTCCCATTACCCCACATTGACTCCATGGTGGATGCTACCGCGGGTCATGAATTTTTGACTTTTATGGATGCTTCATCTGGATTTCAGCAAATTCAGATGGAACCATCTGATCAAGAGGATACAGCTTTTATGACCCCAACTGTTATATATTGTTATATTGCTATGCCATTTGGACTAAGAAATGAAGGTGCTACTTATCAAATGATAGTCAATATGATGTTCAAGGAACAAATTGTACACACTATGGAAGTCTATATAGATGACATGGTGGTTAAGTCTAAGAAAGCTGAGGATCACCTTAGAGACTTGGAGGAAGCATTCGATATCCTTGATAAATTTAATATGAAACTGAATCCTTCCAAGTGTCACTTTGGTGTTAAAGCAGGTAAATTCCTAGGCAACATGGTGATAAAAAGAGGCATCAAAGCAAGTCCAGAGCAAATTAAGGCTATTGTGAATATCAAATCTCCTGCCAATGCCAAGGATGTGCAAAGATTGACAGGCAGGATCGCAGCCTTGAACAGGTTCATATCCAAATCATCAGAAAAGTGCAAGGAATTCTATGACATATTGAGAAAGAACAAGAAATTCGAATGGACTGAAAAGCATGAAAATGCTCTCAAAGCCCTTAAGGATTACCTATCCTCAGCTCCTGCCTTGATGAAACCAGAAAAAGGGGATGTATTATCCTTGTACCTAGCGGTATCCTCTAAAGCAGTAAGTGCGGTCCTTGTTAAGGATCACGAAGGTACACAACATCCTGTTTATTATGTAAGTAAGAGTTTGCTTGATGCAGAATCCAGGTATTCACACTTAGAAAAACTTATTCTTGCTTTAGTTATGGCATCTACTAAATTAAGACATTATTTTGAAACTCATGCCATTATTGTTAAGACTAATTTTCCAATTAAGAATGTCCTCAGGAAACCTGAAATGTCAGGAAGGATGGCTAAATGGGCAGTGAAGCTTAGTGCTTATGATATAAGATATGAACCAAGGACTGCCATCAAATCCCAAGAATTAGCTGACTTTGTGGTAGATTTCAGTAGTGACTTGCAAAGGGAAGCTGAGTTAGAAGTCCAACAGCTAGAGGAAACTAAGGATCCTTGGATGCTCTTCACTGATGGAGCTTCTAATGTCAAAGGAACTGGGCTTGGAATACTACTAAAATCGCCACAAGGGGACATAATACCCCACTCCATAGCTTGTGAGTTCCAAACTACTAACAATGAGGATGAATATGAAGCCTTGATAGCTGGTTTGCAAATTGCCAAGCATATGAGGATCAGGTATCTTGAGGTACATGTAGATTCATTGTTAATTACTAATCACTTTAATGGATCCTATGCTGTTAAAGGTGAAAAGCTAATCAAATATTTAGAGACAGTCAAAGAATTGGCACTCTCTTTTGTTTCCTTTAGTTTGACACAGGTACCCAGAGAAGAGAATGCAGAAGCTGATGCATTGGCCAATCTAGGATCATCCTTGAAGATCCCAGAGGATATCAAGATCCCTATTATCCATATCCTAACCCCTGCTATTGAGGATCATGTAGCTATGGAGATAGGAGAGGATTCTGCAATTATTCCTAGTGATGATACACAATCTCATTCAGGATCATGGATCCTTCCACTCATGAGATATATCCAATATAGAGAGATTCCTACAGGAGAAAACCACAGGGCCTTCAAAATCAAGGTATCTCAGTTTACAATATTGAATAACATGCTATATAAACGATCTCTTGCAGGACCATATCTAAGATGTATTGAGGATCCTGAAATCCAAGAAGTCCTAAAGGATTTTCATGAAGGAGATTGTGGAAACCACACTGGGATTAGGGCATTATTCTCAAGGATCCTAAGGACAGGATACTATTGGCCTACTATGAAGAAGGATGCTGTGGATTATGCCAAGAAGTGTGATCCTTGTCAGAGACATAGTAACATCCTTCACTAACCAGCAGAGCTCTTGCATCCTATATCCTCTTCTTGGCCATTCATGAGATGGGTAATGGATATAGTTGGTAAACTTCCCAAGGAACCTGGTGGAAAAGTGTTCATGCTTGCTATGACTGACTATGTCTCAAAATGGATAGAGGCTGAAGCCTTTGCTCAAGTTAGAGAAAAAGAAGTGATATCCTTTATCAAAAGAAACATTATTACAAGATTTGGTATTCCTTCTGAAATTGTTTGTGATAATGGATCCCAATTTATTGGGAGTAGAACTACTAACTTTTGTGACAGTTGGGGTGTTTTGGTCAAAAATCAAGCTAAGACAATGTAACCAAACTTTCTGTAGTGAGGTATTATGCTTGAATTGAAGAATAACAATAAGGATCACTCAGAAATGAAATGCACAAGTGACATAAAGATTTATACGAGGAAAAAGCCCTTGATCAATGAATGATCTCCGGCATAAAAAACCTCGGGTGATGGAAACTACCGATCACCAACTCAAATTAAACAATAAACGTGTTACAACTTCGGATGATAGCGAGCTAAGTACAAGGATCACTATAGTGTATTGTGTAAAAAATGTGTGAAATTGCTAAGTGTTTCGCCGAGAGCTGGTGAGAGCAGTTGCATGAGTGTGTGTGTAGCCAAAAATAGCCAAGTGTTTTCTAATTAGCTCGCTACGCCTTTAAAATAGAAAAATAACTACACTAACTAACATTCCGCAAATCATGCAAGTCCTCCACGACTCCATAACGTCCACTTCCAGCCAAGCACGTGCGGAATAAACGTGGAATATTCTCCAGGAACGTTGCCAAGACCAAGTCCAAGCTTGTACTCCTGCAGAATAATACCATATTCAAAGTAGACAAATCATTAGTATAAGGATCCTTAGGTTGATCCATGATCCTGATCCTGAAGCAGTTGCACGAGTGTGTGTGTAGCCAAAAATAGCCAAGTGTTTTCTAATTTGCTCGCTACCCCTTTAAAATAGAAAAATAACTACACTAACTAACATTCCGCAAATCATGCAAGTCCTCCACGACTCCATAACGTCCACTTCCAGCCAAGCACGTGCGGAATAAACGTGGAATATTCTCCAGGAACGTTGCCAAGACCAAGTCCAAGCTGGTACTCCTGCAGAATAATACCATATTCAAAGTAGACAAATCATTAGTATAAGGATCCTTAGGTTGATCCATGATCCTGATCCTGAAGCACTTCTGAGGATCACTAATTAATACAGAAGCAAGGATCACTAAACAGAACAATAATTGAGGATCACAGGTCATTGAGAAATCCTCCCCTAACAATTGCCCCCAAAATATAAGGAGTATTTATGTAAATAAACGAGTTGTTTTTTGTCGTTCTTATCTGCAACGAACTAACGGATATATAGCCGTTGTAATCGGACTAGCCGTTACTATTCTGACGTCACTGAAGTGACTAGCCTGCAAGATCATGATTATAAATAAGAGTTAGAGATAGGATCGATTCACATTTAAATTCAAGAGATACTCCCTTTAAATTCACATCCGAAGATCAATCAGGTATTCTCTTCCTCTTCTTTACGTTTTCTTTCTTTGCTTCTTATTTCTTCACCTTCTTCGTAATATGGATTGTTTTGGTCAAAAATCACACAAGGATAATGTAACCAAACTTTATGTAAACGGGGTATGATGCTTGGTTAATTATAAAAGTAAAGGATCACTTTTATGAGAAATATGCAAAGACACAATGATTTATACGAGGAAAAAGCCCTTGATCAATATATGATCTCCGGCATAAAAAACCTCGGGTGATGGCAACTACCGATCACCAAACTTCAATATAAGAACAAAATGGTTACAACTTCGGATGATAATGAGCTGAGTACAAGGATCACTATTGTTTCGAGTGTCTAAGTGTGTGAGAGTTGCGTTGTATGTCGTGTCTCCCCTTCCAAATGATGAAGAGTGGTATTTATACAAGTGTAGGTGACCTATTTTAGGTAAAAGGACTAATTATCAGCTCATTACCCCTTTAGAAATAAAAGACAATCTAGCCTAAATTGCTGCCCATGAATCAAGCCATGTTTCCATATCCTGTGCAACGTCTATCTCCGATTAAGCTCTTGCCATAATTGTGAAGACGCGTCCCTTGATCATGATGCTTAGAGCGTATCCTGCTAGATATTCCTGCAAAAATAACATTGCATTAAGCGAAGATGATCGTTAGTATGAGGATCCTATAATGTCCCATGATCCTGATCCTGAAGTCCGGCTGAGGATCACTGTCTGCCAAAGAAACAAGGATCACTGGTTAGGATCACGTGTAAGGATCACCTATAATAAAAATCCAGCCCTAACAATTGCCCCCAAAATATAAGGAGTTAATTGTAAATAGACGAGTTATGTTTTGTTTCGATCTTTATCTCCAACGGACTATTCGGATAACTAGCCGTTATAAACGGACTAGCCGTTGTGATCATTACACCACAGATGTGACAATCCCTGCAAATCATGATTATAAATAGGAGATAGGGTGAGGATCAGTTTGTATTTAAATTTGAAATATCTTCCCTTTATAATCGCTACCGAGGATTGACCAGGTACTCTCTTCTTCTCTCTTTCCTTTCTTCCTTCACTTGCTCTGTTTTTTGCTTTTATTCTGTTTCTGTTCCGTCACAAGCATGTTGCTCCGGAATTCCCCACACAAGGATTCCAAGAAGAGTAGTCCCCTAAAAAGCCAGGGGATCATCAAGGATTCTCCTACGGAGAGGTGTTGCTTTACTGATGCCCACGTAGACAGGATTCGTCATTGCTTTCCGGCGAATGCTGTTTTCAAATCCTTCACATCTACTGCTTTGAGCGATTTTGTCTCAGACGTTTGGGTGGCCTTTCCTGCTACTCCGTTCACCATAGGGTATTCGTATCCTTTTCCAGCCTTCACCCAATCCTTCTTTTCTTTAACCGGCATATCTTATATCCAAGCTATGCCGATGATCTGGAGGGTCTTGTATACCTTCGAGAGGATCATCGAGCAGAAGGGAATTGATTTGGGGATGGCAGAGTTGGCCGCACTTTATGATCTTACCACATTTGGTTCTTGCCGATATCTGCTAAAACGGAAAGCTGGGGAGGATCACCCTGTCTTCAAGGTGACTAAGAACGATACAAATTGGAAGCGTCGCTTTTTCTTCGTTAGAAGGGATACCATCCTAGATGGGGAGGATCTGCCCAAGGAATGGGCTACTCAGGGTAGGATAGAGGATCCTGGAAGGATCACCATCAGACTTGCCTTATGTGATGAGGATCACTAATGTCTTTTTTCCTTTGTCTTTATGCAGCTATTTCCGTTGCTCACCTAAAATTGACCCCTGCTGCAAGAGAAAGAGTGTTAGCTTTTAAAAAGCTTGATCCTGAAGTTAGAAGCTTCCAAGTCACCGTCCAAGATTCACAAGAAATATCATCTGCATCTGCCACAATGTCAAGTAAGTATCCTCATAGAAAATGAGTTATATGTAAGATTGTTTGATTAATAAGGGGACTTATCTTGTTTTTGATTGTGTAGGTGCCGGAAAGTCTGCCAAGTCTGTCAAATCTGCCTCCAAATTTGGGATAAGTGATCTTGCCAATGTCAAGTCTTCGAGGAAGAAGGCTCCTGCTGCTAGTCCTTCAGTTTCAGCCCCCAAGGTGCCTATCCGGGGTAAGGGGAAGAAGAGGAAAGCTTCTGATGATCTCCAAGGATTTCCCCTCCTCCGTCAGCAATTCCTTGATTACTTTGACGAGGTTAGGATCACTGCCCCTGCTGATTGTCTTGACAAATCTAAGGATCATCTATGTCTGATGTTGTTTTCCTGTTTTCCTTGTAGAAATTCACCGAGCTGGAGGCTTATGTTAACCAGGTTGAAGATCAAGATCGTCAAATTGCCGACCTTCAACAGATGGGTGCACTGAAGGACCTCAAGATTGCTGATCTTGAGAGGGAGATCCGTACTGTTAAGGATGAGGCTGTCAAAGCATTGATCAACTTTGACTATGAGAAGCATGACATCACTCAGGATGCTAAAGTCTCTGCCGCGATAGCTATGTACAAGATACAACTGCAGATGGCTACGGAGGCTCAGGATCCTTCCTTCGATAAGAGTACCTGGGATGTTGAAGGCTGGAAGGCAAGGCTAGCAGAGTTGGAGGATGACGATGATGCTGAGGATATCCCAATGCTGGAGGGAGGTGATGGAGACAAGGATCAAGGTGGAGCAGCCGGTGGTGATGGAACAGCGAAGGAGTAAGCTGCATGATTGGGCGATGATGGATATTGTTGACTAGGTCGGAGCCCAATTTTTTAGGTTTGGCAATAGTTTTTTGTGGTTGTTGATGGTTTGTGAAACAATTATGGTCTGTAATCTCCAAACAATAGTTTTTAGGGTTGAGGATCCTGGATCCTTTGAACAATAGGTAGGATTACAAAAGGTGGAGGGATCCTCTGTTTGGGGGATGAAGCCTTTGTGATCCTGCCGCTTTTAATTTCCTGCACAATGCTAAGACCGCATAGACAATGGACACCCTTTGCCAACCCATGTGGATGGGCCACGTTTTGCTGGTAGAAATGTGGGTTGGCAATTTTGACAACTTTTTGAAAGGGTTAATGATCCTTTTGTTTAATAATATAACTTAACTTTTCTGGCTTATCTCGTGTTGTTATCCTTATCTTCTTGTTTCTTAGTTGTTTTTGTAGTATATTCGTTTAAAGTGGCAAGAGTTGAAAATATGTTATCCAAATTTAGGATATGATCCCAGATCAAATATCCTGATATTGAAAATTTTCAAAGTACTTTAGTTCAAGGATCATAGGTTTGGTTGTCAAAGTATAAGGGTCGGTTAGGATAATGAATATAATCAAAATAGTCAAGGATCATACCTGAGGATCCAAGTTAGGATCCTAACCTTCAATCGAGACAATCGTAGATAAGATTTTGATGGATAATAAGGATTAAGGATCCTTATGTGTTTTACCTTTGACAATCCTGAAAAACGAAGCACAACTTGGGACTAAGCCAATGTAAGAAATAAATTAGTAACTGGGGACATGCCCAAAGGATAACTGGGAATGATCCCGGAGGATCACCGGGGACAAGCCCATAGGATAACTGGGGACAAGCCCAAAGGATAACTGGGGACAAGCCCGAAGGATCGTATGTAAACTGGAGTATGGCCCTTTCTGGCGACTATCCAAACTTAGTGATATGAAAATGTCAAAACCTTAGCTAACGTGAAAACGTTAGAAACCTTAGGAACGGATGTATGGTACGTCTACCATTATACGTAGGATCCTGGGTATAGCGAGTACGATGAGGTTGTCAGCCCCGGAAGTGGGTACTGGTCCCAAAGACGTGAACTATATCAGGATCATCGAGCGCTGCTGGCGGAAACTGGGGATAATCCCAAGGATAACTGGGGTTGGACCCAAGGATCTGTGGTGCTTTTGAAGATCTTTTGACGATATGCTAAGGATACCTGAACTATCATAACTCAAATGTTTTGTGAGTAGAGGATGAAGGATACATGATCCTTATCCTTAGGTAAAAAGTAAGAAAATGCAATAGTTTCTAGGATAAGCATATTACCAGAGTAGGGATCACTGATATCACCGGGATCCTTCAAGGATACTTCAATGTAAGGATCACATGCATGAAGGATCATGTTCACATGAAATATTTCTTTAAGTGAACAGCATTCCAGGCTCTTGGTAGCAGGTTTCCTTCCATGGTTAGCAACCTGTATGCCCCCTTTCCTGCTTCAGCTTCAATCAAGTAGGGACCTTCCCATTTTGGTGCTAACTTCCCGTCAGCAGGATTGATAGTATTTTGAAATGCTTTTCTCAATACCATATCTCCGACTTGGAATTTCCTTAATCTGACATTTTTGTTGTAGGCACCAGCCATTTTTTGTTGGTAGCTTGCCATCCTTATCCTAGCTAGGTCCCTGATTTCCTCAATAGTATCCAAATCCTGAGCCAGGATTGTAGCATTCTCTTCAGAATCACGAGCACTTGTTCTAGCAGTTGGGATTACCATTTCTGTTGGGATCACTGCTTCTGCCCCAAATACTAAAGAAAAAGGTGTTTGACCAGTGGCATTCTTGGGAGTTGTTCTATCAGCCCATAGCACATAAGGTAACTCCTCTGCCCATTTCCCCTTCTTGGATCCTAGCTTCTTCTTCAGATTGTTGATGATGATCTTGTTGGATGATTCTGCTTGGCCATTGGCTTGTGGATGAACTGGTGTTGATGTTATCATCTTGATTCCCCAACTGTCACAAAAGTTAGTAGTTCTGCTTCCAATGAATTGGGAACCATTATCACATACAATTTCAGAGGGAATGCCAAATCTAGTTATAATGTTTCTTTTGATAAAGGATATAACTTCTTTTTCTCTGACTTGAGCAAAAGCTTCAGCTTCTATCCACTTAGAGAAGTAGTCAGTCATGGCAAGCATAAATACTTTTCCACCAGGTGCTTTAGGGAGCTTGCCAACTATATCCATCCCCCATCTCATGAATGGCCAAGAGGATGGTATGGGGTGCAGCAATTCAGCTGGTTGATGAAGGATATTGCTGTGTCTTTGACAAGGATCACATTTCCTAGCATATTCTACAGCATCCCTTTTCATGGTTGGCCAGTAGTATCCTGTTCTAAGGATCCTTGAGAATAATGCCCTGCCCCCAGTGTGGTTTCCACAATCTCCTTCATGGAAGTCTCTCAATACTTCTTCAATTTCAGGATCCTCAATACATCTTAAGTGTGGTCCTGCAAGGGATCGTTTATATAGCACATTATTTAAGATTGTAAATTGAGATACCTTGATCCGGAAAGCTCTAGGATTTTCTCCCATTGGAATATCTCCGTTTTGCAAGTATTTCATGATTGGTGAGACCCATGATCCTGAATAAGATTGAGCTTCTTTACTAGGGATTATTGCAGTATCCTCTTCTATTTCCATGGCCACTTGATTTTCAATAGCAGGAGCCAGGATATGGATGATAGGGATACTTATGTCTTCTGGAATTTTCAAGGATGATCCTAAGTTGGCCAATGCATCAGCTTCCGTGTTATCCTCCCTTGGTACCTGTGTTAAGCTGAAAGAAACAAAAGAGAGTGCCAATTTTTTGACTATCTCTAAATATTTGGTTAGTTTTTCACCTTTAACAGCATAGGATCCGTTAAAGTGATTGGTGATCAATAATGAGTCTACATATACTTTAAGATATTTTACCCCCATATCCTTAGCAATTTGCAAGCCAGCAATCAAGGCTTCATACTCAGCCTCATTGTTAGTTGCTTGGAACTCACAGGCTATGGAGTGGGGTATTATGTCCCCCTGTGGCGATTTTAGTAGGATCCCGAGCCCTGTGCCCTTGACATTTGAGGATCCGTCAGTGTGTAATATCCAAGGATCCTTGGTTTCATCCAGCTGCTGGACCTCCAATTCTGCTTCTTTTTGTAGATCACTACTGAAATCAGCCACAAAGTCGGCTAAGGCTTGTGATTTAATGGCTGTTCTTGGTTCATATCTTATATCATGGGCACTAAGCTTCACTGCCCACTTAGCCATTCTCCCTGACATCTCCGGTTTCCTGAGGACATTCTTAATTGGAAAATTAGTTTTAACAACAATAGTATGGGTTTCAAAATAATGCCTTAACTTAGTGGATGCCATGATTAATGCAAGAATAAGTTTTTCGAGGTGCGAGTACCTGGATTCGGCATCAAGTAAACTTTTACTTACATAGTAGATAGGATATTGTGTACCTTCATGATCCTTGACAAGGACAGCACTTACAGCGGTTGAGGATACCGCCAGGTATAAGGATAACACATCTCCTTTTTCCGGTTTAGCTAATGCTGGTGCTGAGGACATATATTCTTTGAGGGCTTGTAAAGCGTTCTCATGCTTCTCAGTCCATTCGAACTTCTTATTCTTCCTTAGGATATCGTAGAATTCTTTGCATTTTTCTGAGGATTTCGATATGAACCTGTTCAAAGCTGCTATCCTGCCTGTCAGTCTTTGAACATCCTTGGCATCGGCAGGAGATTTGATATTTACTAATGCTTTGATTTGTTCCGGGCTTGCTTCAATGCCCCTCTGGGTTACCATGTATCCTAAGAACTTTCCTGCCTTAACACCAAAATGGCATTTCGAAGGATTAAGTTTCATGTTGTAACTATCAAGGATATCGAATGCTTCTTCCAAATCCCTTAGGTGATCCTCAGCTTTCCTTGACTTGACCACCATGTCATCTATGTACACTTCCATAGTTTTTCCAATTTGATCTTTGAACATCATATTCACCAGCCTTTGATATGTTGCACCTTCATTTCTTAGTCCAAAAGGCATGGCAATATAACAATATAAACCGGTTGGGGTCATAAAGGCTGTATCCTCTTGGTCAGATGGTTCCATCTGAATTTGTTGGAATCCAGATGATGCATCCATAAAGGTTAACAGTTCATGCCCCGCCGTTGCATCCACCATGGAGTCAATGTGGGGTAATGGGAAAGGATCCTTGGGACATGCCTTATTCAGATCAGTGAAATCGACACATACCCTCCACTTTCCATTTTTCTTTTGGACAACAACCACATTGGCTAACCATTTTGGATACTTTACCTCTCTGATCATACCTGCTCGAAGTAGTCTCTCTGCTTCTTCTTGGATAATGGCATTCCTTTCTGGTGCAAACTTCCTCCTTTTTTGATGGATTGGTTTGATAGACCTGTCAATGCCAAGTTTGTGAGTAATAATATCCTTAGATATACCTGTCATATCTTCATGTTTCCAAGCAAAGGTAGATTTTCTTCTTTTGAGGAAGGATATCATGTCTTCTTTCATCTTGCCAAGGATCCCTGATCCGATGTAGATTTTTGATTCAGGATCACTAGGATCCAAGAGGATTTCATCCACATCTTGTTCCCTTGCCTCCAAGACATTCCTTGGAGGATACTGTAATTGCTATTGCTCCCTTGGCTTCGAGGTTGGCTTCATAGATGCGGTATAACAATCCTTAGCCTCTTGCTGATCACTATCGATCTTGATTATTCCCCATGGGCTAGGGAGCTTCACACATTGATGGTAGGTAGATGGGACTGCTTTCATATCATGTATCCAAGGCCTGCCAAGGATAACGTTGCAACAAGATAAACAGTCAATAACACAAAATTTTTGATAATTATGTAATCCTTCCACGTAGATTGGGAGTTTGATGTCCCCCAGAGTTTTCTTCGTTTCCCCACTGAATCCTACAAGCACGGAGGATCTTGGTGTGATGTCTGATTCTGGGATTCCCATCTTCTTCAGGACATCCAGCTGGATAATGTTCACTGAGCTCCCGCCATCAATAAGGATCCTGCGGACAAAATGGTTAGAGATAAAGAGAGTGATAACTAAACTATCATGGTGAGGATCCTGAATGTTAATGCGATCATCCTCATCAAATGTTATCATCTTCCCTTCTGAGACACTTGATGTTCTAATAGGCCTTTCACCATTGTCCATTTTTGATTCTTTTGCATGTCTTTTGGCTTCCGAGAAGGATGTGCCACAGATGTCTGATCCTCCGGATATAAAGTTGATCACTTGTGTATTTGCCGGAGGTGCTGGAGCTTTTTCGGGGATCCTTTCAGGATCCTGGGTCCTTTGCTTTTTTCTCCCCAACAATTCTTTTAGATGCCCCTTGCTTAGCAGGTATCCAATTTCTTTTCTTAAGGCTATGCAATATTCAGTTAAGTGCCCGAAATCCTCATGGTATGCACACCATTTCGACTTGTCTTTAGTCCCGGATGGTTTATCGTTCTTCCTGGGCCATCTAGCCTTTTCACCTAGATTCTGCATTGCAAGGATCAGTTCATGATTATCAACGGAAAAACAGTATTCTGAGATTGGAGGATAATCTTCATCATCCTCTTCTTGGTCAACAGCATGCACATTCTTGTTCTCATTTCTATGGTAGGATTTGAATTTGTTGTTCTTGAAGGAGGACCCTTGCTTCTCCTGTTTTGAGGATCCTACTTGTCTCTCCTGGATCCTCTTGTCATCCTCTAGCCGGATGAACCTGAGTGCTCGAGTTCTTACTTCATCTAGATTCCTGCATGGTGTCATAACAAGATCATCATAGAATAATGAATCCTTAAGCAGTCCCATTTTGAAGGCTTCAACAGCCGTAGCCATATCCAAGTTGGGAATGTCCAAGGATTCTTTACTAAATTTAGTTATATAATCCCTTAATGATTCATTATGATTTTGAGTTATCCTGTACAAATCACTAGTTAATTTTTCAAATTTTCTGCTACAAGAGAATTGGTTATTGAATAAATTAACTAAATTAGCAAATGAAGTAATAGAGTAGGGGGGAAGACTTAGCAGCCATTTAAGAGCTGATCCAGTAAGAGTGGATCCAAATCCTTTACATAGGCATGCTTCCTTCAACTTTTCTGGGATAGGACTGATCTCCATCCTCTCCCTGTATTGTGCTATATGCTCCTCTGGATCCGTTGTGCCATCATACAGCTTCATGGTAGGGATATGGAACCTTTTGGGTACCTCTGCATCACAAATTGGTGGTGCAAAGCGAGATACCTTGTGGCTTCCATCTGCAATCTCTGGGATAGGCTTGACTACCCCTGGAACACTTGAGATCATATCTTTTAGCTTCTGCAACTCCCTGGCCATAGCATGATTGGTACCTGTATCCTGCATGAATTCATGGTTAGTGGTAGGATAATTATTTAAAGTGTTACCTCCCATTGGGTTCAAGTTAGGGAACCCATATTGCTGGGATCCTGGAACAACGGAGGGACCAGTGGAAGCAATGGTCTGCATTGGAATGAAGTCCCCTTGATGGACAGCTAGACTTCCTGTTTGCAAACTTTTTAGGGATCCTGGTATCTGGAAGGATCCTGGTGTCTGGGATGATCCGGGAACGAAGGAGGATCCTTGAACCTGGGATGATCCTGGAACAAAGGAGGATCCTTGGCCCTGGAACGATCCTGGAACAAAGTAGGATCCTTGAAACTGCTGTGCCTCCGGATAGGCTCCTGAATTCATGAAGGATCCCATGTACTGAGGATAGGATCCTACTGGCTGAAAATGTGAGTCTGATGTCTGAGTCATTGCTGCCGAGTTGAGATGTGATCCTCTTGACTCCCCTATGATTTGCACGTCCGGGATCCCTGATGGCTGGGAAGTGATCATTGGAGTATCGAAGCTCAAGGATTTGGGCATCAGTGGGGAGTGATCCTCTGCCGCTTTCTTTTGTCTTTTGAGGTCTCCAATTTCCCTGAGGATCCTGTCATTAGTCTCATCCTGCCGCTGCATACGATCCTTCATCTGCAAAATTAAAGCAAATATATCACTAGTACTGGGAATAGAAGAATTCATAGCAGAAGAAGATGGAGGTTTAGAGAAAGTGGGAGTTGATCTCTTCTCAGTATTTTTCTGAGATCCTGCCGGTGGAGGAGGCAAAGTGGTCTGTGATGAGGTGACTGCAGACATCACCGTGGACGTGTTCTTCAATGATGAAGCCATGTAACTCTTTGAAATGATTTCGAACAAAAGATTATCTTATGAATGAAGCACCAATTGCCCCACGGTGGGCGCCAAACTGTTTTGGTCAAAAATCACACAAGGATAATGTAACCAAACTTTATGTAAACGGGGTATGATGCTTGGTTAATTATAAAAGTAAAGGATCACTTTTATGAGAAATATGCAAAGACACAATGATTTATACGAGGAAAAAGCCCTTGATCAATATATGATCTCCGGCATAAAAAACCTCGGGTGATGGCAACTACCGATCACCAAACTTCAATATAAGAACAAAATGGTTACAACTTCGGATGATAATGAGCTGAGTACAAGGATCACTATTGTTTCGAGTGTCTAAGTGTGTGAGAGTTGCGTTGTATGTCGTGTCTCCCCTTCCAAATGATGAAGAGTGGTATTTATACAAGTGTAGGTGACCTATTTTAGGTAAAAGGACTAATTATCAGCTCATTACCCCTTTAGAAATAAAAGACAATCTAGCCTAAATTGCTGCCCATGAATCAAGCCATGTTTCCATATCCTGTGCAACGTCTATCTCCGATTAAGCTCTTGCCATAATTGTGAAGACGCGTCCCTTGATCATGATGCTTAGAGCGTATCCTGCTAGATATTCCTGCAAAAATAACATTGCATTAAGCGAAGATGATCGTTAGTATGAGGATCCTATAATGTCCCATGATCCTGATCCTGAAGTCCGGCTGAGGATCACTGTCTGCCAAAGAAACAAGGATCACTGGTTAGGATCACGTGTAAGGATCACCTATAATAAAAATCCAGCCCTAACATGGATGATGTTAAGATCCACTCCTGTTAAGGATCATAAGAAGGATAGTCCTCTCAAGAGCCAGGGGATCATCAAAGATTTGGCGAATGAGAGGTGCTGCTTTACTGATCCATAAGTTAACAGAATCCGGCATTGCTTTCCGGCGAACACCTATTTCAAACCCTTTGATCCCACCATCCTGTGTGATTATATTTCAGAGACTTGGGTAGCTTTCCCGGTCACTCCTTTCACCATAAGATACTCGTATCCTTTCCCTGAATTTACCCAGTCTTTCTTCTCCCTCACCGGCATCTCCTATATTCAGGCTATGCCAATGATCTGGAGGGTCTTATATACCCTTGAAAGGATCATTGAGCAAGAAGGAATTGATCTAGGGATGTCGGAACTGGCAGAGATGTATGACCTCACGACATTTGGATCCCACCGATATCTGTTCAAGCGAAAACCCGGTGAAGAACATCCCATCTTTAAAGCCACCAAGAATGATACAAACTGGAAACGGCGTTTTTTCTTTGTCAGAAGGGATTCTATCTCAAATGGAAAGGATCTACCAAGGAAGTGGACCACCCATGGTAGGATAGAGGATCCTGAGAAGGATCACCAGATAATCTTGTTGTTGTATAAGGATCACTAACACTCTTTTGTTTCTATTGTACAGCTGTCTCTGTTTCACACCTTATACCATCACCTATCACCGAGGAAAGGCTTGCTACTTTCAGAAGGCTTGATCCTGCAATAAGGTCATTCAAGACAAACACCCAAGACTCACAAGAAGTATCCTCAGGTTCTGTCACGATGTCAAGTAAGTATCCTGTTTTTTGTATAGTTCAATATTTAAGTAAATAGTTAAATAGAAATAGGAAAAGGATACTTATCTATTTTGGATGTGCAGGTGCTGGTAAATCCTCAAAGTCTGCCTCCAAGTTCAGTGTGACTGATCTTGACAACGTCAGGTCCTCAAAGAAGAAGTCTGCTGCTAGCCCCTCCGTCGTAATCACCAAGGCTACCACTTCAAAGGGAAGAGGTGGCAAGAAAAGAAAGAGCTTTGAAGCTGACAACCTTCAAGGCTTACCCCTGATCCGCCATCAATTCCTCGAGTACTTCAATGACGTGAGGATCACTGATTCTGCCTAGGTATCCTGCTTATTTGAGGATCACCTTATCTTGAACTGTGCTCTATCTTTTTTGCAGAAATTTGCTGAGATTGAAGACTATGTTGGGAGCGTTGAGGGGCTGGACAAGAAGATTGCTGACCTCAAACAAGTCGCAGTGCTCAAGGATCTCAAAATTGCTGACCTCCAAAAAGACCTCCAAAGTGCCAAAACTGAGACGACCAAGGTTCTGATCAATGCTGATTACGAGAAGCACGAGATCACCCAGGATGCTAAAGTCTCCGCCGCCATTACCATGTACAAGACCAAGATACAGATGGCTCAAGAAGCTCAGGATCCTGCCTTTGATAGGAGCAGCTGGGACATGGAAGGCTGGAAGGCGAGGCTGGCTGAGTTGGAGGATGATGAGGAGGAGACTGAAGAGGTTCTGGCAATTGAAGCTGGTGGCAGTGGCAAGGATCAGGCGAAGGATACTGGAGCTGGAGAGGATGATGATGCAGCGAATGTGTAGGCTGCATGATAGGGCGATGATGGACACTTCTAGACATAGCCGGAGCCCAATTTTTTAAAACTTGGTAGTGGTTTTTTGGGTGGTTGTGATGTTTTAAACAATGATGGTCTGTACTCTAAACAATAGTTTTAGGTTTAAGGATCAAGGATCCTTTGGACAATAGGTAGGATTACAAATGGTGGAGGGATCCTCTGTTTGGGGGATGAAGCCATTGTGATCCTGCCGCCTTTAATTTCCTGCACTTTCTATAACCGCATAAACAATGGACACCCTTTGCCAACCCATGTGGACGGGCCACGTTTTGCTGGTAGAAACGTGGGTTGGCAGTTTTGACAACCTTGAATGGTTTAACCTTTTGTGAATAAAATAACTTTAACTTTTTGGCTTATTTTGTGTTGATATCCTTGTTAATATTTTACTTTCCAACTGTTGTAATGTTCTTTCTGTTTATACTTATCAAGCCTTGAAAAATTAAAAAAATATCCAAAAAGTTTAGGATATGATCAAGGATCACATATCCCATAACCGATAAGTTCTAAAAAGTGATATAGTTTAAGAATCACAAGTTCGGTTGTCAAAGTATAAGGGTTATTTCAAATAAATGATTAATAAAATCAAAATAGTTAAGGATCATACCTGAGAATCCAAGTTAGGATCCTAACCCTTAATATTATAATCAGGATAACCATAAGACAAACCTTAGTAAGAGGTAAGGATCAAGGATCCTTGGTTGTTTAACTTCAAAAACCTGAAATAGAACACAACTTGGGACTAAGCCAATATAAGATAAAAGTTAGCAACTGGGGACAAGCCCAAAGGATAACTGGGGACAAGCCCAAAGGATAACTGGGGACATGACCAAAGGATAACTGGGGACAAGCCCAAGGATCGTGTGTAAACTAGAGTATGGCCCTCACTGGCGACTATCCAAACTTAGTGACATGAAAATGCCAAAACCTTAGCTAACATGAAAACGTTAGAAACCTTAGGAACGGATGTATGGTACGTCTACCCTTATATGTAGGATCCTAGGTATAGCCAGTACAATGGAATTGTCAGCCCCTAAAGCGAGTACTGGTCCCACTGCCATGAACTATACCAGGATCATCGTACGCTACTGGCGAAACTGGGGTCAAGCCCAAATAACTGGGGTCAAGCCCAAATAACTGGTTGCTTTTGTGGATAACCAACCCTTTGCTAAGGATACCTGAACCTTCAAAACTCAGAATCAAGTGAAAGGTGGATAGATGATGCAGGATCTTTATCCTTATGTGAGAAAGTAAGAGAATGAAATAGTTCGAGATTAGAATGTTACCAAAATAAGGATCATGTTTGCTCTAGGGATCCTTCAAGGATACTTATCATGTGAGGATCATGGATCCTTATCACATGAAGTATTTCTTCAAATGGACAACATTCCAGGCTCTAGGTAGCAAATCGCCTTCCATGGTTAGCAACCTGTATGCCCCCTTTCCTGCTTCAGCTTCAATCAAGTAAGGTCCTTCCCATTTTGGTGCCAACTTTCCTTCAGCAGGATTGGTGGTATTCTGAAATGCTTTCCTCAACACCATATCACCAACTTGGAACTTCCTGATCCTGACATTTTTATTATAGGCTCCAGCCATCCTCTACTGATAACTGGCCATCCTTATCCTTGCCAAATCCCTGATTTCTTCTATAGTGTCCAGGTCTTGAACCAAGTTTTCATCATTTTCTTCAGGATCACGAATACTTGTTCTAGCAGTTGGAACCCCCATTTCTGTATAGATCACTGATTCTGCCCCAAATACCAAAGAGAATGGAGTTTGGCCTGTAGAATTCTTAGGAGTTGTCCTATCAGCCCAAAGCACATAAGGTAGTTCTTCTGCCCATTTCCCTTTCTTGGATCCAAGCTTCTTCTTCAAATTGTTGATGATGATCTTATTGGATGATTCTGCCTGACCATTAGCTTGTGGGTGGACTGGTGTTGATGTTATCATCTTAATCCCCCAGCTGTCACAAAAGTTAGTAGTTCTGCCCCCAATAAATTGGGAACCATTATCACATATAATTTCAGAAGGAATACCAAATCTAGTTATAATATTTCTTTTAATGAAGGATATAACTTCCTTTTCTCTGACTTGGGCAAAAGCTTCAGCCTCTATCCACTTGGAGAAGTAATCAGTCATAGCAAGCATGAACACTTTTCCACCAGGTGCCTTAGGAAGCTTACCAAATATATCCATACCCCATCTCATAAATGGCCAAGAGGAGGATATAGGATGCAAAAATTCAGCCGGTTGATGAAGGATATTGCTGTGTCTCTGACAAGGATCACACTTCATTGCATACTCCATAGCATCTCTCTTCATAGTTGGCCAATAGTATCCAGTCCTCAGGATCCTTGAGAATAATGCCCTGCCCCCAGTGTGGTTTCCACAATCTCCTTCATGGAAATCCTTTAGGACTTCTTGGATTTCAGGATCCTCAATGCATCTTAAATATGGTCCTGCAAGAGATCGTTTATACAACATATTATTTAATATTATGAATTGAGATACCTTGATTTTGAAAGCCCCAGGGTTTTCTCCTGTAGGAATCTCTCCATGTTGTAAGTATCTCATGATTGGGAGGATCCATGATCCTGAATGAGATTGAGTATCATCACTGGGGATGATTGCAGAATCCTCTCCTATCTCCATAGCCACATGATCCTCAATGGCAGGGGTCAGGATATGGATAATGGGGATACTTATATCCTCCGGGATCTTCAAAGATGATCCTAGATTAGCCAATGCATCAGCTTCTGTATTTTCTTCCCTTGGTACCTGTGTCAAAGTAAAGGAAACAAAAGAGAGTGCCAATTCTTTGACTATCTCCAAATATTTGGTCAGATTTTCACCTTTAACAGCATAGGATCCATTAAAGTGATTTGTGATTAATAATGAATCTACATGTACCTCAAGATACCTGATCCTCATATGCTTAGTGATTTGCAAACCAGCTATCAAGGCTTCATATTCAGCCTCATTGTTAGTAGTTTGGAACTCGCAAGCTATAGAGTGGGGTATTGTGTCCCCCTGTGGCGATTTTAGTAGTATTCCAAGCCCTGTTCCTTTGACATTTGAGGATCCATCAGTATAGAGTATCCAAGGATCCTTGGTCTCCTCTAGCTGCTGGACTTCTAATTCAGCTTCCTTTTGCAAATCACTACTGAAATCTGCCACAAAGTCAGCTAATGCTTGGGATTTAATGGCTGTCCTAGGCTCATATCTTATATCATAAGCACTAAGCTTCACTGCCCAATTAGCCATCCTTCCTGATATTTCAGGTTTCCTGAGAACATTCTTAATTGGAAAATTAGTTTTAACAATAATGGCATGAGTTTCAAAATAATGTCTCAATTTAGTAGATGCCATAACTAATACAAGGATAAGTTTTTCTAAGTGTGAATACCTGGATTCAACATCAAGTAAACTCTTACTTACATAATAGACAGGATGTTATGTACCTTTGTGATCCTTAACGAGGACGGCACTTACTGGTTTTGAGGATACCGCAAGATATAAGGATAACACATCTCCTTTTTCTAGTTTCATCAAGGCAGGAGCCGAGGACAGGTAATCCTTGAGAGCTTTGAGAGCATTTTCGTGCTTCTCAGTCCAATCAAACTTTTTGTTCTTCCTCAAGATATCATAGAACTCTATACATTTCTCTGAGGATTTGGATATGAATCTGTTCAAGGCTGCAATCCTACCTGTTAGCCTCTGAACATCCTTAGCGTTGGCAGGGGACTTGATGTTTATTATAGCTTTGATCTGTTCTGGACTGGCTTCAATGCCTCTCTTTGTCACCATATATCCTAAGAATTTACCTGCTTTAACACCAAAGTGACACTTTGAAGGATTAAGTTTCATGTTATATTTGTCAAGGATATTGAATGCTTCCTCCAAGTCTCTCAGGTGATCCTCAGCCTTTTTGGATTTAACCACCATGTCGTGTATATAAACTTCCATAGTATGTCCAATCTGATCCTTGAACATCATATTTACTAGCCTTTGATAAGTTGCACCTGTATTTCTTAGTCCAAATGGCATAACAATATAACAGTATATACCAGTTGGAGTCATAAAGGCTGTATCCTCTTGATCAGATGGTTCCATTTGAATTTGTTGAAATCCAGATGAAGCATCCATAAAAGTTAACAGTTCATGACCCGCGGTTGCATCCACCATGGAGTCAATGTGGGGTAATGGGAAAGGATCCATGGGACATGCCTTATTTAAATCAGTGAAATCGACACATACCCTCCACTTTCCGTTTTTCTTTTGAACAACAACCACATTGGCCAACCATCTTGGATACTTGACCTTTCTAATCATACCTGCTCGGAGTAATTTTTCTACCTCCTCCTGGATAATGGCATTTCTTTCTGGTGCAAAC
Organism: Helianthus annuus; assembly: GCF_002127325.2. NCBI lineage: Eukaryota > Viridiplantae > Streptophyta > Magnoliopsida > Asterales > Asteraceae > Helianthus > Helianthus annuus. The sequence continues at coordinate 83,617,097 of NC_035444.2, read as the reverse complement.
TTTCTCCTCTTTTGATGGATTGGTTTGAACGACCTGTCAATGCCAAGTTTGTGAGTTATTATATCTTTAGATATACCTGTCATGTCTTTGTATTTCCATGCAAAGGTAGTTTTTCTCCTTTTGAGGAAGGATACTAGGTCTTCTTTCATTTCGCCAAGGATCCCTGATCCTATGTAAACTTTAGATTCAGGATCATCAGGATCCATAAGGATTTCTACTACATCCTGCTCTCTTACCTCCAAGACATCTCTCGGAGGTTGCTTTGATTGCTATTGCTCCCTTGACTTTGAGGCTGGTTTCATTGATGAGGTGTAGCAGTTCTTAGCCTCCTGCTGATCACTATCAATCTTCACTATCCCCCTAAGGACTAGGAAGCTTCACACATTGATGATAAGTGGATGGGACTGCCTTCATGTCGTGTATCCAAGGCCTGCCAAGGATAACGTTACAACAAGATAAACAATCAATAACACAAAATTTTTGGTAAGTATGTAGCCCTTCAACGTAGATTGGGAGTTTGATGTCCCCTAGAGTATTCTTAGTCTCGCCACTGAATCCCACGAGCACAGAGGATCTTGGTATGATATCGGATTCAGGAATGTTCATTTTCTTAAGAACATCAAGCTGGATGATATTCACAGAGCTTCCTCCGTCTATAAGAATCCTGCGAACAAAATGGTTAGAAATTAAAAGAGTAATAACCAAACCATCGTGATGAGGATCCTGAATGTCAACACGATCATCCTCATCAAAAGTTATGATTTTTCCTTCGGAGACACTGGATGTTCGAATGGGTCTATCCCCATTATCCATCTTGGTTTCCTTTGCATGTCTTTTGGCTACTTAAAAGGATGTTCCACAAATGTCTGATCCTCCAGAAATGAAGTTTATAACTTGTGCGTCTGCTGGAGGGGCTGGAGCTTTCTCCAGGATCCTTTCAGGATCCTGAGTTCTTGACTTCTTTCTCCCCAATAGTTCTTTCAAGTGCCCCTTGCTCAACAAGTATCCAATTTATTTTCTCAATGCAATGCATTCTTCTGTGAGATGACCAAAATCTTCGTGGTATGCACACCATTTTGATTTATCTTTCGTTGCAGATGGTTTGTCATTCTTTCTCGGCCACCTGGCTTTATCACCTAGATTCTGCATCGCAAGGATTAGTTCATTGTTATCAATAGAAAAACAATATTCAGAAATTGGAGGATAATCCTCATCATCTTCTTGTTCAACCACATGCACATTCTGGTTATCAGATTTGTTATAGGATCTGAACTTGTTGTTCTTGAATGAGGATCCTTGCTTCTCTTGCTTTGAGGATCTTGCCAATCTCTCCTGGATCCTCTTGTCATCCTCTAGCCGGATGAACCTAAGTGCCCGCGTTCTTACCTCGTCTAGGTTCCTGCATGGTGTCATAACAAGATCATCAAAGAACAATGAATCCCTAAGCAATCCCATTTTAAAGGCTTCAACAGCCGTTGCTATATCTAGGTTAGGGATATCTAAGGATTCTTTACTAAACTTAGTGATATAATCTCTTAATGATTTTTATGAGCTTGGGTTATCCTGTATAAATCACTAGTTAAACGCTCAAATTTTCTACTACAAGAAAACTGATTATTAAACAAGTTAACTAGACTAGCAAACGAGGTAATAGAGTAAGGGGGAAGACTTAGCAGCCATTTAAGAGCCGATCCAGTAAGGGTGGATCCAAATCCCTTGCACAGACATGCTTCCTTCAACCTTTCTGGGATGGGATTGATCTCCATCCTTTCCCTGTATTGTGCTATGTGTTCTTCAGGATCCGTCGAGCCATCATATAACTTCATGGTTAGCACGTGGAACCTCTTGGGTATCTCAGCATCACAGATGGGTGGTGCAAAACGAGATATCTTATGGCTCCCATCTGCAATCTCCGGTATAGGCTTGACCACTCCTAGAACACTTGATATCATATCCTTCAACTTTTGCAATTCTCTAGCCATGGCATGATTGATACCTGTATCCTGCATAAGGCCATGGTTAGTGGTATAAGAATTATTGAAAGTGTTACCTCCCATTGGGTTCAAATTAGGAACACCGGATGTGAATCCATATTGTTGAGACTCTGGACTGACTGAAGGACCAGTAGAAGCAATGGTCTGCATTGGAATGAAATCTCCCTGATGGATATCTGAATTCCCTGGTTGCAAACTCCTTAAGGATCCAGGAAACTGGAAGGGTCCATGAAACTGAGAGGATCCTTGAACATGAGAGGATCCTTGAAGCTGAGAGGATCCTTGAACCTGAGAGGATCCTTGAACCTGCGAGGATCCTTGAATCTGAGAGGATCCTTGAACCTGCGAGGATCCTTGAATCTGCGAGGATCCTTGAATCTGAGAGGATCCTTGAATCTGCGAGGATCCTTGAACCTGCGAGGATCCTTGAATCTGAGAGGATCCTTGAACCTGCGAGGATCCTTGAATCTGTGAGGATCCTTGAATCTGCGAGGATCCTTGAATCTGAGAGGATCCTTGAATCTGCGAGGATCCTTGAAACGGCCAGAACCCTTGTATCTGCTGCGCTCCCAAGTATCCTCCTGAGCTAGCGAAGGATCCTATATGCTGAGGGAGGGATCATGCTGGTTGGAAGTATGATCCCGATGCCTGAGTCATTGCTGATGATCCGTAGTGCACTCCTTTTGGTCCTCCCACATATGGAACATCTGGAACCACTGAAGGCTGAGAAGTTATAACCGGAGTATCGAAATTCAAAGATCTGGGCATCAATGGAGAATGATCCTCTGCCGATCTCTTCTGTTTCTTGATGTCTCCAATTTCTCTAAGAATCCTTTCATTGGTTTTATCCTGCTGCTGTATATGCTCCTTCATCTACAAAATCAGAGTAAGCAAGTCACTAGTAGTAGGAGTATAAGATGCAGAAGAAGTTGGAGGTTTTGAGAAAATGGGAGTTGGTTTCTTCTCGGCATTTTTCTGAGATCCAGAAGGTGGTGGAGACAAAGGTGGAATGCCCTGGGATGAATTGACTGCAGACATCGCACTGGAAGTGTTGTTTGAAGATGAAGCCATCTGCTTGGATGCAATGAACCAAAATGATCACGAAAATAGGAATCTCTTAGGAATGAAGCACCAATTGCCCCACGGTGGGCGCCAAACTGTTTTGGTCAAAAATCAAGCTAAGACAATGTAACCAAACTTTCTGTAGTGAGGTATGATGCTTGAATTGAAGAATAACAATACGGATCACTCAGAAATGAAATGCACAAGTGACATAAAGATTTATACGAGGAAAAAGCCCTTGATCAATGAATGATCTCTGGCATAAAAAACCTCGGGTGATGGAAACTACCGATCACCAACTCAAATTAAACAATAAACGTGTTACAACTTCGGATGATAGCAAGCTAAGTACAAGGATCACTATAGTGTATTGTGTAAAAAATGTGTGAAATTGCTAAGTGTTTCGCCGAGAGCTGGTGAGAGCAGTTGCACGAATGTGTGTGTAGCAAAAAATAGCCAAGTGTTTTCTAATTAGCTCGCTACCCCTTTAGAATAGAAAAATAACTACACTAACTAACATTCCGCAAATCATGCAAGTCCTCCACGACTCCATAACGTCCACTTCCAGCCAAGCACGTGCGGAATAAACGTGGAATATTCTCCAGGAACGTTGCCAAGACCAAGTCCAAGCTGGTACTCCTGTAGAATAATACCATATTCAAAGTAGACAAATCATTAGTATAAGGATCCTTAAGTTGATCCATGATACTGATCCTGAAGCACTTCTAAGGATCACTAATTGATACAGAAGCAAGGATCACCAAACAGAACAATAATTGAGGATCACAGGTCATTGAGAAATCCTCCCCTAACATGGGGGATTAAGATGATAACATCAACACCAGTCCACCCACAAGCTAATGGTCAGGCAGAATCATCCAACAAGATCATCATCAACAATTTGAAGAAGAAGCTTGGATCCAAGAAAGGAAAATGGGCAGAAGAACTACCTTATGTATTATGGGCTGATAGGACAACTCCTAAGAATGCCACTGGTCAAACTCCATTCTCTTTGGTATTTGGAGCAGAATCAGTGATCCCTACAGAAATGGTGGTTCCTACTGCAAGGAAAAGCATCCGTGATCCTGAAGGAAATGCTGAAAACTTGGTTCAAGACCTAGATACTATAGAAGAACTAAGGGATTTGGCAAGGATCAGGAAATTCCAAGTTGGTGATATGGTGTTAAGGAAAGCATTTCAGAATACCACCAATCCTGCTGATGAAAAATTGGCACCAAAGTGGGAAGGCCCTTATTTGATTGAAGCTGAAACAGGAAAGGGGGCATATCGATTGCTAACAATGGAAGGTGATTTGCTACCAAGAGCATGGAATGCTGTCCATTTGAAGAAATATTTCATGTAATAAGGATCCAGTATCCTCAACTGTATTAGTATCCAATGTCCATGAAGGATCCTTAGAGGATAGATGATCCTCATTCTGGTAATGATCTAATCCCAAACTATTTCATTCTTTAGTTATTCTGTATGTAAGGAAAAGGATCTCGGATCCTTTATCCTCCCTTCACTTGATTTTGAGTTTTGCAGAAGGCTGATGTATCCTTAACTAAGGATCGAGTATCTACATGAGTCTCCAGTTCTTTGGGCTTCACCCCAGTTCTTTGGGCTTGACCCTAGTTTTGTTGGGCCTGTCCCCAGTATCGCCAGTAGCGCACGATGATCCTGGTATAGTTCATGGCAATTGTTTTGGTAAAAAATCAGACAAGGATAATGCAACCAAACTCTCTGTTACAGGGTATGATGCTTGAATTGATAAACAACAATGAGGATCACTCAGAAATAAATTGCACAAGTGACACAAAGATTTATATGAGGAAAAAGCCCTTGATCAATGAATGATCTCCGGCATAAAAAACCTCGGGTGATGGAAACTACCGATCACCAACTCAAATTAAACAATTAATGTGTTACAACTTCGGATGATAGCGAGCTAAGTACAAGGATCACTATAGTGTATCGTGTAAAAATGTATGAAAAATGCTAAGTATTTTGCCGAGAGCTGGTGAGTGCAGTTGTACGAGTGTGTATAGCCAAAAATAGCCAAGTGTTCTAAAAATAGCTCGCTATCCCCTTAAAAATAGAAAATATCTAGACTAACTAACTGTCCGCATTTCGTGCCTTCTCCCCACGTTCTCCATAACGTTCACAACGGTCAAGCACGTGCAGAATAAAAGGGAATATGCTCCAGGAATATCGCCATGACCAAGTCCAAGCCGGTACTCCTGCAAATAATACTGAATTCAAAGTAAACAATCGTTAGTATAAGAATCCTTAGGATGATCCATGATCCTGATCCTGAAGCACTTCTGAGGATCACTAATTGTCACAGAAGTAAGGATCACCAAACAGGATAATACTTGAGGATCACAGGTCATTAAGAAATCCTCCCGTAACAATTGCCCCCAAAATATAAGGAGTAATTATGTAAAATAAACAAGTTGTATTTTATCGTTCTTATCTGCAACGAACTAACGGATATATAGCCGTTAAAATCGAACTAGCCGTTACCCTTTTGACGTCATTGAAGTGACTAGCCTGCAAGATCATGATTATAAATAGGAGTTAGAGATAGGATCAATTTGCATTTAAACTCAAGAGAAACTCCCTTTATATCCGCAATCGGAGATTAATCAGGTACTCCTCTCTCCTTATTCCTCTTCTTACTCTGCTTTTCTTTCTTTACCATCGTCAAGAATGATGCTCCGAAACTCTCCTGCCAAGGATCACCAGAAGAACAGCCCTTTGAAGAGTCAAGGGATCATCAAAGATTCAGCGACTGAGAGGTATTGCTTTACTGATCCACAAGTGGATAGGATCCGGCACTGCTTTCCGGCGAACACCTTCTTTAAACCTTTCGATCCTACTGTTCTGAGTGACTATATCTCTGAGACTTGGGTAGCTTTCCCGGTCACTCCTTTCATGATAGGATATTCGTATCCTTTCCCTGAATTCACCCAATCTTTCTTCTCCCTCACCGGCATCTCCTACATCCAAGCTATGCCGATGATCTGGAGGGTCTTATATACCCTTGAAAGGATTATCGAGCAGGAAGGGATTGATCTAGGAATGTTGGAGTTGGCTGAGATGTATGATCTCATAACATTTGGATCCCACCGATATCTGTTTAAGCGAAAACCCGGTGAAGAACACCCCATCTTCAAAGCCACCAAGAACGATACAAACTGGAAACGACGTTTTTTCTTTGTCAAAAGAGATTCTATCCCAAATGGAAAGGATCTACCAAGGAAGTGGACCACCCATGGTAGGATAGAGGATCCTGAGAAGGATCACCAGAAAGTCTTGTTTTTGTATAAGGATCACTAACACCCCTTTGTTTTATGTTACACAACTGTCTCTGTTTCACACCTTATACCATCACCTGTTACTGAGGAAAGGCTTGCTGCTTTTAGAAGACTCGGTCCTGAAACAAGATCATTCAAAACAAACACCCAGGATTCACAAGAGGTATCCTCAGGCTCAGTCACCATGTCAAGTAAGTATCCTGTTTTTTGTATAATTAAAAATTTAAGTAAATAGTTAAATAGGAATAGGATAAGGATACTTATCTTGCTTTGAATTTGTAGGTGCTGGTAAATCCTCAAAGTCTACCTCCAAGTTCAGTGTGGCTGATCTTGACAACGTTAAGTCCTTAAAGAAGAAGTCTGCTGCTAGCCCTAGTGTCTCGATCCCCAAAGCACCCACTAAAGGAAGAGGTGGCAAAAAGAGGAAAAACTCTGAGGTTGAGGATCTGCAAGGCCTGCCACTGATCCGCCACCAGTTCCTTGAATACTTCAATGACGTGAGGATCACTGATTCTGCCTAGGTATCCTGCTTATTTGAGGATCACCTGATCTTGAACTGCTTTGTCTTTTTTGCAGAAATTTGCTGAGATTGAAGACTATGTAGGGAGTGTTGAGGAGCTGGACAAGAAGATTGCTGACCTCCAACAAGTCGCAGTGCTCAAGGACCTCAAAATTGCTGACCTCCAAAAAGATCTCCAAAATGCCAAAAATGAGACGGCCAAGGTGCTGATCAATGCTGATTACGAGAAGCACGAGATCACACATGATGCTAAAGTCTTCGCCGCCATTGCCATGTACAAGACCAAGATACAGATGGCCTTGGAAGCTCAGGATCGTGACTTCGACAGGAGCAACTGGGATGTGGAAGGCTGGAAGGCAAGGCTGGCTGAGCTGGACGACGAGGAGGAGGCTGAGGAGATCCTAACGATCGAGGCTGGAGGCAGTGGCAAGGATCATGGTGGTGAAGCTAGTGGAGCTGGAGATGGTGATGCAGCGAAGGTGTAGGCTGCATGATTGGGCAATGATGGACACTTCTAGACATAGCCGGAGCCAAATTTTTAGGTTTGGTGGTAGTTTTTTTTGTGGTTGTGATGTTTAAAAACAATTATGGTCTGTATTTGAACAATAGTTTCTAGGATTAAGGATCCAGGATCCTTTAGACAATAGGTAGGATTACAAATGGTGGAGGGATCCTCTGTTTGGGGGATGAAGCCATTGTGATCCTGCCGCCTTTAATTTCCTGCACTTGCTATAACCGCATAAACAATGGACACCCTTTGCCAACCCATGTGGACGGGCCACGTTTTGCTGGTAGAAACGTGGGTTGGCAATTTTGACAACCTTAAATGGTAAAACTTTTGTTAATAAAATAACTTCAACTTTTTGGCTTACTTTGTGTTGATATTCTTGTTATTATTTTACTTTCCAACTGTTGTTATGTTTATTTTGTTTATACTTATCAAGCCTTGAAAAAAAAATTATCCAAAAAGTTGAGGATATAGTCAAGGATCACATATCCCACAGCCGATAAACTTCAAAAAGTGGTAAAGTTTAAGAAACATAAGTTCAGTTGTCAAGGTATAAGGGTTATTCAAATAAACAATGAATAAAATCAAAATAGTTAAGGATCATACCTGAGGATCCAAGTTAGGATCCCAACCCTTAATACTATAAGCAGGATAACCATAAGACAAACCTTATGAAAAGGTGATCAAGGATCCTTTAATGTTTGGCTTCAAAGACCTGAAATAGGATACAACTTGGGACTAAGCCAATATAAGATAAAAATTAGCAACTGGGGACAAACCCAAGGATAACTGGGGACAAGCCCAAGGATAACTGGGGACAAGCACAAGGATAACTGGGGACAAGCCCAAGGATAACTGGGGACAAGCCCAAGGATCGTGTGTAAACTAGAGTATGGCCCTCACTAGTGACTATCCAAACTTAGTGACATGAAAATGCCAAAACCTTAGCTAACGTGAAAACGTTAGAAACCTTAGGAACGGATGTATGGTACGTCTACCATTATACGTAGGATCCTAGGTACAGCCAGTACAATGGAATTATCAGCCCCTAAAGCGAGTACTGGTCCCACTGCCATGAACTATACCAGGATCATCGTGCGCTACTGGCGAAACTGGGGTCAAGCCCAAATAACTGGGGTCAAGCCCAAGTAACTGGTTGCTTTTGTGGATGATCAACCTTTTACTAAGGATACCTGAGCCTTCAAAACTCAGAATCAAGTGAAAGGTGGATAAAGGATGCAGGATCCTTATCCTCATGTGAGAAAGTAAGAAAATGAAATAGTTTGAGATTAGGATGTTACCAAAATAAGGATCATCTGTGCTCTAGGGATCCTTCAAGGATACTTATGATGTGAAGATCATGGATTCTGCTCACATGAAGTATTTCTTCAAATGGACAGCATTCCAGGCCCTAGGTAGCAAATCACCTTCCATTGTTAGCAATCGATATGCCCCCTTTCCTGCCTCAGCTTCAATCAAGTAAGGGCCTTCCCATTTTGGTGCCAACTTTCCATCAGCAGGATTGGTAGTATTTTGAAATGCTTTCCTCAACACCATATCACCAACTTGGAACTTCCTGATCCTGACATTTTTGTTGTAGGCTCCAGCCATCCTCTACTGATAACTG